>NC_134277.1:18992178-19617178 GCF_949628215.1 Phalacrocorax aristotelis
AAAATAACAATTTTTGTTTGAAATATGCTAAATGCACATTAGTTCAAAGATGACTGCATTTTCAGTGATTCACTGAATCACATAATGGCTGAGTCAACTGAAAAGTGTATAGAGGATTAACAATTTTATTTCTAAAATAATATTTGCTAGGTATTGTTCTATTGTAAAAAGCTGACTACAGTACAGAAAAAACATGCAGTTCTTTTTATTTCTTTTGTAATAAACAGGCTTTACTCACCAGCATCTTGAAATTAAACATTGCTGTCATAAAATATTAAGTCTTCATATTATTTATTCACAACAGTTAAAACTGCTTATTTTAACATGGAAGTCAAAAGAATGAATAACTAGACCTGTTATGCATCTAAATAACTACTTTAAGTACTGGAGTGTGGTATGAATTTAAATTACCAGTTAAGTTCCAGAGAAGTACTACTAGTAAAAACTTCAGTTTGAAATCTTAGCTATAGCATTCTGAGGCATACGTGGTAGTTTCTGCAACTGGAAAAAAGCTCTAATGTTTGTATTTATTTGCTGAAACAAAAAATTAAGAGCATATATTTGTATATCAAACTGAAGTTGACATTAGTGTCTTTTCCTAGCTAAATTAAAAAAATCAACCACATTCTGTCTATAAAACCCCCTTGAGGGTCAATCTGTAACAATATTTTTTTTAATAAGAAGTTTAGGAAATCGGATATGAAGAAACAGCTTCAAAATACTCATGAATAGCACTTAACCATCTCAAAAATGGAATTTCTTGTTGAGGGATCACAAGTATTTGTTGATTTAACCTGAATTTGGTGACTATTTTATCCATCTGGAAGTTACATTTTTGGTGACTAGACTGCTGAAATTTGTCTACCCTGTTCCTTCTCAGAGCTAATTACATAAAAATAGCAAATGTAAGTTATTCTACCATAAAACCAAAGCAGACTTCTGGGGATATTTTTGTATAGTAAGCGTTTCAGGTCGAACTTTCTCCCTCCTCACCAGCATAATAAGTATTCAATTTGAAAATGGCTCTGTAACAGGCACGTGAGAGAGGCACACAGGCTAGCAGTGCTGCCCCATCCATCATGAATTTTATCCTATCATTTACTGATTAAAGTTCTGTTTATTGTTGCTCTGCTGTAACAAAATATTTGAAAGTTTAGACAAATTTTAGGATTGTAGCCTTGACTTTCCTCTGATGTTTAAAAAAAAATCCAGAAAATCCAGATTTACAAACCAAAGCTATATATTATTGATATTCCTCTTCAGGGAGTTATAAGTTTGCCTCTTCACTGGGCCCTGACCTATAGGATCTACAATGCAAGCTACATAATTTCTTCTTTGATTAATTTGCAAAATGTGTTATATCTTCATTCTCAACGTCTTTCTTGTCTCTGTGTTTAAAATGTCACCTTGTAAGAGCACAGTGGACAATAACATCAGTAAATGTGTTTGGAAACTATTCTCACACATATATAAAACCATGCTCATAACAACAGCGACAGAAGCAACAGCATCGGTGCAAATAAGAACAGAATTTGACCTATGTAATCAACAGATGATTGTCAAAAGTTGACCCTGAAAAAGTATAAAGGAAAAAGTAATTAGTATGTAATTTACAAAGGGTTAAATGAGTAAAGGTCAGACAGGAAAGCGCCAGACGCCTGTGATATCCATATATACTGTATTTTCACTGCATACTATGAATAGGATAAAACCTCTTTTTTTAACACAGTGGTGTCATAAACAAAAAGGTAGCAGAAAAAAAGTACATGAGAACACTGAATGCTGTAGTGTAGACGATACTACTCCCACAGAAAATCTATCTTTATTCTGGAAAAGCTTTCTTTACCTTAAAAGTTTGTCAGGTTTAAGTAAAGTGTTGATGCGATTGACTATCCAGCTAAAGAGGCGCCCGTACAGTGCTTTGGCCATGGCATCTCTGACATCAGTGGCTTTTTCCACAGTGTTGGGACGAATAATTGTTTCTCCTCGAGTCACTACACAGTGAGAGGTGAGGGCCTCTTGCAGTTCATCTGCCTGAATACACAGCAAAGATGCACCTAGGAAGGAAGGTCACAGGCATAGCTCGGGCAGATTTTGAAAGGAAAAACATGCATTTTTGCAATCAAAGCTGCAAGTGCAACATAATACAGATAAGGGCCAAATCAAAGTCTTGAACTATGACTAATGAGGGTGTTCATGTCCTCCTTTTGTTCCAAAAAGGGGTGCTTCTTTCCCAGTTCCACAATATTTTTCTGCCTATGCCAGGAAAATGTGTAAAAAGATAGCGTGAATACTTCATTATCTCCCCACCTGTAATTATGGAGAAAGAATAGCAGCTTTCTTGAGAATCTTTGCCCCTTTCCCTCCTCTGCCTCCAGGCAGCCTATAATATAAGGTATCCCTTCCAAAAAATTAGTGACCCATATTTCAACAGGCACATGTGGGGAACAAGGAATGAGCATCTGAGAAAGAAACTGGGGAAAAAACTATTCAATATGTTAATGAGGTTCTCCATCAAATGTTCAAATAACTCTGGAAAAATCCCAAAGATTTTCTTTTCAGGCATCTGCAGTATTAGTCATGTTTCCTGAATGCCAGCGAACTGGTTAGTCAAATAAGGTGCATAACGTGGAATTTTTTTTCTTTTTCCATTTGAATTAATCTATCTTAATTTAATTATTCTTGCAAAATTCCCATGTGAATACAGTTTTCATTGATAACTCTCTTGCAATAAAAGAAATTTGCTATCAAAACACTAAAGGAAAACAATTCTAAATCAAGAAAAACCACTCACAGTTCTCAAGGGCTACTGGATTGGAAATGTTGCTCTTGTCAATCATATGTTCAGATACCACTGCAGAAAATTCAATGTTACCCACATTTAAAATAGCAGCCAGGACACTGTACACACTTCCAAGTTCCTGAAAAGTATATTAAAAAAGATGAAACGCTTAATAGGCAGGTAGGTTTGTCACTTTGGTTTATACAATGGGCACAGGCAAATGTGTGTGTGTTTCCTGTTTTCTACCACATGCCCACTGCTTTCAGGAATTGTTCTCAGGAACTGTTCTCAGCAGTTATTCCCTGTTCTGTACTCAGCATAGTCTTTCAAGTGTAAGACACCCAAAGAGAGCAAGACAAACTATAGCCTACTCGTTCTTCCATACTTGTGGATAGGACAGGATTGACATGGAGTAGGGGAAGCACAAAAGAGTGGTGAACATAATCCTCTTACACAGAAGGAATTCAGAGGATATTTATATCCACCTTTCACTGTGTCTGCAGGCATAACCATGTATAAAAAAGTAATACCTAGATGAACAAAAATATTTTAAAAAATCTGCATCTATGTTTCTTGGACCACAGAAACAAAGGTACTCCAAATAACAGGTCTGCAACAGCTCCCACCAACATAATCAGAAAAAGTTTCATTGGGAGAAGAGTGAAATCTCACAGCTCTGATTTGGCAAAGCACTTTACCCTTCAAAATGTCAGTTAGGAACTGTGTACTCACCAAAGCACTTTAATATGGACTTCACTTAAACATTTAAATTTTGAATGATATAGTAGGTTCTGAAGAGGGATTCTGCCTTGAAAAAGGCTACTATTAGTCTGGACAGTGAAGTGATATATACAGTAAATTATTTTAAGTTCTTATACATGACAAATAAAATTGCATTTGCTATTAATGAAATGCTTTCATTGCAGGTTTGACTTAGATTTGAACTGTGAATTTTCATCTGAACTCTGAATATTTATCAGTGTACTTGATGATCCCTGAGTATTTTCTGCTCAGAAACGCTGAGGTGCTCCTGTAAAGCAGGCTAGGTGTTAAGTTAGGAATTTGTGATACCATATATATTGAGGCATGCAATAATAGCGTATTTTATAAATAGCAGGTTTATAAGTTTTATAGTAGTTTTATAAGAAGCAGTTTTGTAAATTTGATTGGTATTTTATAACAATGAACTTTCCATAATTGCACAGGATTTTTTCCCTAATATTCAATAGTTTGCTGGTAAAAAGTCCTTAATTGCTCTAGAATACTTGATCTTGTTTTCAACACTTCCAGAAGTTAATCTAGCAGCTACTAAATTAATTATTCTAGTGACAGCAAGACAAACTAGATAAGCTCACTCTGAAAAATTATGCTTAGGATAATTGGCACACAGTTTACCTAGGTTTCAAGCAACCACTGCAAAGAAATGGATAGCTTAACTTCTGCCATTATGCTGTACAGTATGTATAGCTGCTGACATTTTTGTGCCCTTTCCCAATGTGTTTGAAATCTGTCTTGATCTGTCTCATACAGCATGATTATTGTTCACCTCAGGCAGTCGTTTCCTATTAACTTTGCCATGCAGCCTGAAATAAAATAGTGCAATTTTAAGACAGGGAGTATTGACAGTAGTTACTATTAAAGCCTGCCAGTCAGTTAAAAACAAATGTCAAAGAAATAAAGCCTTGTTTAGGTCTCAGTTTTAATTGCACATGAGAAAATATTCTGTCCAAGGTATTCTGCTAATAAGACATTGGATATGCTTATTCGATTCGTAACACTGAACCTCCTCTGTGCACTGAGATGAATGTCGAAGCTTAAGGCTGCATTACTAAAAAGTGAACTTAGAAAAGGAACTCATTGTCTTACAGTATCTTTTTCTCACTGAAAATATGGGTTCAACCTGCTTCTGAAACTGTGGGTGTTCTACAGGTAGATAATCCTTTACAGATTCAGCTCATAGTGGCTTGCTGAGTTAATCAAGTGAAGATCCACACTAGAACTGCACACTGTGGCCAGTGACCTAGTTCCAACTGGATCTTCAATATGTAAGGAAGGTCTTCTCTTCTGGACGATGAGTATTATTGTCTCTATCCATCCAAGTGAACAAAAGAATCAGGAACAAAACAGACTTGCTGCTTTTCTAGTATAAATTAGGGTTTACTGAGGTCTCTGGTGCTGTGACAAAACTGCTATCAGTGAAAGCACGGGTGTGAAAGGATGTGAGAGTACAGGTGTGATATTGCTAAGTGCGGTTGTGAATAAGCATGTAGAGGTGAAAGAGACTGTGAACCCCACTGTTACTAGAACTTAATGCAAAATGGATATGGAGGAACAGAATAGGTGAATAAATCTGTTCTGCTGCTATTCAAATACTTACATATGAAGGAAGCCAGAAATATTCAACTGAAGGGAGCATATTTTTTGTGAAAAGCTCCTTACAACATGCAGTTTTGTCAAAGAAATTAAGACATATATCCACTCTGCAGCACTAGAGCTATATTTCACAGCTACTATACGGATCATACTCCTACTATCGTTTGTGATAAAGCTGGTGGTAAACTACAGCTGTGATGCATCACTTCTCCTAAGAAGAGAGAACTAGGGTACAGCATTGGGTTTCCTTCTTTGCATCCTTTTTTATAAATCCAGAGGCCTTTTTAAATTTTAATTATCACAGAATCACAGAATCACAGGTTAGAAGGGGCCTCCAAAGACATCCTGAGGAGAGGGCTTTAATGGCCAGCAGAGCAATGATAAGATCTTAAAGAAAGTATGGGTTCAGTTAATGTTTAGTGATGAGATTGACTCCAAAGGGATGTAAAAACTTCATTCAACTTTACCCCTGCAGTTGTGAAAATGTATAAAGTTCATCAAAATTCAGATTTACTCAATGAATTTTTAGAACTCTCACTATGGATTTAATCTTAAAACAGAGATGAGGCTCACATTCACAGGCCTAAAATTATAGGCTACTAAATGGTTACATCATTTTCTACGCATTTAACTTGCAAAAGCCTTTTCCCCTCAATTACTCAGCTGTGCTGTGTTCACTGGTTTCAAAGTCTTGTTGACTAATATCATTTTATTAGTTTATCAGTGCCTTGAAACCTTAAAAAATTAAATGTGGTAATAAGTTTACATGCAATATCCTAAAACATAAACACATTAATGTTAAATGAAGAAAATAACAAGGGAGATTATTTGAATGCTTTATATAAGTTTTTCCTGATTAAGGTAACCATTAAAGTTCACACACAAAAAAAAAAAGGGTTATCAGCACTCACCTCCAGTGTAAAACCTATGACTTTGAAGCACTGTTCAATTAATTCAAACTGAGACTTATAAAAGCTATTGTTCATGAAATCTTGCACTATTCTGAAATGATCGCTTTGCAGATATCTGAAAGAGTTGATGGATACAGGGTTAGAATGTAAATGAGGTTGAGAATTCAACACCACCACATTTCTTAGTAATCAATTTATGTAAAAATAAACTGTATTACCTGGGAGGTCTATATTCTGGCAGTTTATAATGTGCCAGTTTCTTCTTTTCCGCCAGACCAGCATAAATATAATAAAAAATATGGAAATTTTTCTCTCCTCTGAAACAACAAGAACAAACTGGTTTAGTAATGTAACCATGTTACATTTACTGATGACATACATGCTGTTATTAAATGTTATTTGAATAACAGGCAAGGCTCATGCAAACTGACCCTGAAAGAAGCTTTATTACACAAGTTCCTGTGAAGTGAACACCCTTTCTGTACCACTGTGTGTGTGTTCTGAAGCTGCCAGGGTGGCTGCTCAGTGCGACAAGCAGCTAAATGCAGCTCTGCCTTTGATGCAATTGGTAGATGCTGGGTGAGATCTTGCACGTTGCTTGCCCACCTGCATTAAATGGGCTGTTTAACCTCCAGTTATTTTAAAAAAATATTCTGACCATGGGAGAGCTATACACTCCTGATTCACTGAATCCAGAATGTTTGGTGCGTCCTTTAGTCCTGAACCAAAAAAAGCACATAAACAGACATTCAGCAAAGGGCCTTATGACTTGGCATGCTTTACCTAAAAGTGAGGTGCCCAAACCCATGACAGCCGGTTTATTGCACATCCAAGGTTCCTGTGCATCTTAAGAGGAAGAACTGGATGTTTAAGTGGAAATTTGCAACCACCACTGAACCCTGAGATGGCCAAGTCAGTCACTATGAAATGGCAAAAAGGAACTCTGTTCAAACCCTTGGTTTCGGTATGAGCTGAGGTGTGTCTCAGAAGCACCATTACATGCTTCTGTGAAACAGGATCAGAGCCCAGTGCACTCCTCTCTGCATGTGGTTGCCTAGATCTGAGTCCAGTGCCTACTTAGTTGGCATATTTTACAGTGGACAGTCAGTAGTAAAAAACAAGATCAATTTAAGGAGTAGGAGCAGATCCCTTATCTTCACCCTCAGTGTCTTAACTATCAGGTTGCATAGCCATGCTTTGCATGCTCTCTGAAACCTCACTGTCGTCCTGATGGTTTGTGTATACTCTGAACTTGGGCCTCCCATTTTCTAGGTAATCACTCACTGTTTTTCTGCAAAAAGTCATTCCTAGCTCTGCGTGTGAGTTTGGGAGCGATGTTCTCTCAGAAGAGCAGAAGAGACTGCCCCTGCAGTGCAGGCACCTGAATACCAGTTCTCTGCCCTGGCATGTCTGAATGGACCAAGCACACAGAGACCTCAGTGAAGAGGGGAACACGCTTGACACAAACAGCTTCAGGAGCCTTTGGAAGCTCATGTCTCAAAATTTAACCTCCTACAGTGGCTCTCATGCTAAACACGTTGGTGGTATTTTCTTCTGAATTCAGACATCTAAACATCTACCTAAATAGCATTTGAGGCACGTAAATGCTTTGCCAACTTCCTGTCTCAGCATGTGGATAAATATAAATACAAACTGACAGCCACAGAACAAACCCATGAAAAGTTATGAAAAAAAGTGGTATTTTAAGGAAAAAGATGATTATATTCTGAAAAAAGCAGTTTCTGTGCTTATTGTCAGCTGGGGAAAAAAAACCAACATGTCATAAAATTGCCTCTAACTTTAAATTGTTTATTGAAACAAGCGATACTTAGATGTTCTTCTTGTCACAAATCTACAAGAGGCAGGAAGGTCACAAAGAACTACAAAAAGAGCAAAAATGAGTAAGAGATCAGCAAGAAGAAAAGTTCAAATCAGTGACAATATTCCTTGGCTCAAACTCCGGTTTTCCTATTGTTATGGCAGAAATAGAGTTAACACAATACTTCTTATCTAGATGTGCTATATATGCCAATAAATTAAATTAATTAGAAATGCCATTTAATATTTCTGTCACTTTGTGTTATGAGATACACACATGACAGACATGGATATGTTCTGTATTTGGTCCATAACACTTTATAAGCAAATGCTACTAGATGCTCCAAAATGGAAAATGAGCACTTTGCAAACAAATAAACAAACAAAAAGCTACAATACTAGAGGGAACACAGAGGAATTAAATCCAAGTGATAAACTTAACATAATACTTCAAACATCCACAAAGCAATTTATAACTGACCTATTAGAAAGTTTTTAATTCTTACACATTCTGATACACTTTATACATGACACATGCATTTTATGAGATTTGTTTAAATTACCCAGAAGACAACAAAAAAAAATCAGTAGTTTATTATTCATTTTCATGTTTTGATCCAAGATAATTTCCTGCATTGTAGGCCGACTTTGTAGCCCTCAAATTAAGCCAAATATATTTTTTATACTTACACTGCCTGGTGGACAACTCTGGATTTTTCAAGGAGATACTCTGAAATCTGAGCTCCTACTACAGTGCCACCACAAGTGAATTTCATTTCCAAATATTTTCCAAATCTGCTTGAGTTATCATTGATGATAGTGCCTGCATTCCCAAATGCTTCTACGAGGTTATTCACCTGGAGGATCTTCTCCTGTAGAGTCCTGTTATTAGCCTGGATATGAAAAAGATATTGTTTAAAATTATCAGTAAGCATTCAAATACATTCAGTCCTAAGTGCTTCTTTCCTCTTCTAGTTGGTATTGTGACGTGTGACATCATCAGGGCAGCCTTCCCATGTGAATCATATGGAAAGGCAGGCATGTGTATATCATGAAATCTGCCAGAATACAGCAATCTGCATAACTGGCTGGAAGAGGTAACACACATAATGCTAATGACAACACCAGAACTAATAAATTTCTGTGGTCCAGCACTCTGAGATGGCTGGCTTGCTTTTAGGATCCTTGTTAGCATCTGCTTCCTGCTGCGCTGCACCATACCAATAGATCAGTTTGCTTGCAGCTCACCTGGGACATGCAAAAAATGGCATTTTATTTAGACAACAGTGGTGTTCACTTCCCAGAATGAACATGTCCCACTGACAGCAATTTGGTTGTGGAAGGAGGTGAAAAGCTAGAAGAGTATTTTATTTAGTACTGTTTGGGTGATTTGAAGACACTCAATTAAACAAAGGTCAAAGGCACAGCCCTCATTGCAGTGGGTACTTCGTTGCTGAATCCCCAAAATATTTGCAAGTGACCCTAGTTCAGGATGGAGGAAGGGGCAGATAGATCAGCATCATGTTCCAATCTGACCTTACAGAAGCTGCTTGGAAAATGTATTATGCTATGGCCATAGGTGCAGTAAATTAGGCCTAAGACAGCAAAGCCTTACAGAGGCATCCCCTTTGAAACATACCTTGCCCAGGACAGTGAGCTGCTGAACCAGAAGATGGGCACTTTGTGTCTTGCCAGCTCCACTTTCTCCAGAAATAACAATACACTGTAGAGAACAAAAGCATGACTCTGAACTCATTACATATATGTCAGTCTAGCAAAAGACATAATTAAGACACCTCATCTTTACCTGATCGGAGTTGTATGTCACCATGGACTGATAACCTATGTCAGCAACAGCAAAAATATGAGGAGGGTTGGCAGTCCGTTTGGCTCCAATATACAGTTTGGAATGCTAAGTGTAAGAAAAATTAAAACATCAGTGTCCTTTAACAACTTTTTTTTTAATCAGAGTTTAGTTTTATTTTCAGATTAGTGTACAGCAGGCTGAGGTTACCAGCAGTGATGTTTTCTCAGTGAGCTGTTACTGTGTTCACTATACCATGAATCTGTATGTACTTAGCACCACAAGAACGGCTAAAAAAGATGAAGCACAATTTTCTATGACGTCAGCCGTAATTATGTTATGAAACTCAAGTTAATAGAAGAAAATTTCATATTGCCAGACATCAAGGACCAATTTATAATTTCATTTTATTTGTACTTCACATCCTCTTAGTGTTTCTGCATGATATTGATGTCAAAACTTCAGATCTTTTCTGTACCTGCAGTATCTGATAATTAATAATGCCAAATTATTGTATGACCAGACTTTCATACCTGTTTCTTTTTGTACAATGGGGAGGCAAATTCACAAAAGTTAAAATTTTACAGGGTTGTTTTGTGAACTGATCAATTAAATAGCTATGGCTTCCCCAGCTCTCTTGGGAGGAAATGCCCCCATCTCCTACCTTCTGGCATTCACAGAAATTCTCCGTGGGAAGTGGAGGAGAAGTAATGCTCCCTCCCACAAAGAGGAGAAAGATTCACCTGAATAAATGTGCTTATCTGTACAGATAGTACTTCTGCTAGTATTTCTATCCACTGATTAGAATGGATGACTTGCTCAGAAATAGCTGCAATTTAGACGTGATCTAGATATGATCTACACTATAGACAAAGATATCAGAAATTAAATTTTTTGGAGTTTCTCATTTCTGTGCTGAAATTCATCACATGATATGGATGTGTGTCAACATGCACTTGAAGGTACAATGTGTTGGTAATTCTGTTTTTCAGAGCAAACCGAAGTAAATCTCAAGAATGGTCTTTCTTTATACTAAACACAAATAATAATATTTTAATGGCAATCAGTGTTAGTTTAAAAGAACCAAACCTAGATTTTCACACCTGTGAAGAATAAATATCTATGTTCCGAAATGGATTGACAGCGATGAGAATGTCCCCAACATATGTGTAGATCTGATCCTTGGCATAACCCTTCTGCAACTGCTCTGTTACTGTATTCTGATGGAGGAAGAATAGGAACATTGAATCACATGGGGGAAAAAAGTATATTAGGAAAATGTATACAATATTTATATTGTTACAGTGAGTGAGGATGGAGAGGGAAGGTATTAATAGTCAGGAATATAACTGATCATGATCAAAAGTGAGTAAGACTTTCAAACGCACTGGCATTCCCAATTTCTTGTGTCTAAACTCTCTGAACAATATACACTTGCAGATCCCCAAGTGGCTGTAGACAAATGAGTTAATAAGTACTGCTTTAATTCAATTAATCAGAGGTTTCCATGAGAGAGTCCTGTCTTAATTTCTAACACTACAGCTTCATGTAACTCATCAAGCAAGAGCCATATGCTTGAATTCATAACTGCCATTACAGCTGCTCTAACATTACTCTCGGTTATGGTAGGACACAGATGTTCAACTGTTTGGATCCTATTAATGTGAACAATCAGGCATCTTTCCATATTAACAACCAGTCTCTGCTGTGATTGTTCTTTACTGCTGCAGAGCCAGTTTTCCCTGCACCAAGAAAAAAGAAAGCCCATTAGTGGCATACCCTATTTCTTGACATAATTTCCTTCAGTTCCTTCTGCAGACAGAGCTGGGTATGTAAAGTGCCTGGTTAGGTTTCCAATCAAAACAGGACATAGAGTTGGATAAAGAAATTCAGACCAGCCTTGTGACTATTCTGAGGTACATGTGAAAATATGTTCACAGTGTTGTGCACTGTGTTCTGGTTAATGCACTTAAAACCTGAATTCTCAACAGCTGAAGAGGTTATATTTCCTTCACAGGAAAACATAAGGAGAAAACCTTGGTTTTTCATTGCCTTGATAATGACTTCCCTTTTTGTTTTAGAATGCTACCTTGCTTTTGGCCATAACCAGATTCACATCAATGGAATTTTTTAGGGGAACTTCTGCCCTTTTTGAAATCATTTCTTGCACCAATAGAAGGTCTCCTGTTTTGCTCTTCTGACGGAGCTATCTAAAGTGGAAGAAAAGTTTGAATGGAAGAAAGGAGATAGTTCTGAGAAGCTACCTTTCATATTTGAAAGAGGTTTTAAACTGGATCGGATTTAGTAAAATGTCACACAGTCAAATGATCCCTTTAGATGGAGGCTTCCTGAGGACTTCCCTGAGAATGCTCCACCTCTGAGGAGATGGGATATACTTCCAGCTCATCTGGTTTTCCGTGTGTCTTCTGTTTAGCTCAGATTGTTTCTATGCTTCATGGCAAAAGATAAAAACCAATCTTGCTAGCATATGGCTATTCCCAATATTTAAAAAATGATTAAATCTGACCTTTGTGCAGTAGATGAACTCTGGATTAGCTCAATTAGTATTAACTAAACGTTAAGTTACTAAACCAAGCTCCTGGATGACGGAATATGTTCTGTGGGCTGTTAGCATTATGTAGTTTACCAGCTCAAAAGCCACGCTGAGTATTCTGGACTGATGAAGATAAATATACCAGAGAAGTTTTAAAGATAAGGGAATGTGAATTACAGTCTATGCACAGCCCAGCAGAGTAAGAATAACAGTTTATTTACAACCACTGATGGCCTCTAAGACCTGCAGATAATGTGCTGTGGCCTGATTCTTATTTCTGTTTTTCAAGCTTGAAGCATAAACACAACAGACTTCCCTCCTCCCTTACGCATGTTCCCCTGCTCCCGGTGGACTAATTTTCGAACTTCGACAAACCAGTGAGATTAGTAGCAGTAATTTTGCCAAAAGTTCACCAGAAGGCATTGACAGGTCAGAGCCTCAGCTGACATAAATTGATCTCAATGCATCTCCACACTGAAGTCAGTGAGAAGCCAGACTTGGAGGGTATGGTAAGCCAGTTTAAGACAACTCTCGATGTCCAAGCAATAGGGGAAAAGGTGCTTGTTCTTGAACCTGGACCAATTTCAGGTTAAACCATCATGGCAAACTAGATATTTAGCTGTAATAAAATCCAGCAATATAAATCCTGTTAAGCTAATGGTGCTACAATACTACTCTCTCTAAGGCTGTAACTGCAGAGAGTGTTTTAGCTTTTAGTTGGAACCATTCCAGACACAGCAAATCTCATAAAATATTTGGCATAAACTGGTAAAATGCCATTGTACACTTACACAATTGAATTGTGACAATATAGTTGAACTTGAAAATCAACAGCACACCACTGTTTTAATACATGATTACCCCTCCTCAGGAAAATGTGAAAAAGGAGGTTCTTACCTCATCCAGTACCTCCAAGGTTGCTAAATCATCAACCTCTTCCTGGTTTGAAACTACTGACTTACTGTAGTTCCCTTTCTTTGTATGAATACGTTCAAATCTAGAAAAGACAGACATGCAATTTCCTGATGTAAGGAAACACAGAGCAGATCTTGCATCTGTAACCATCTTGAAGGCAATTCAGAGAAAATATTCCAGCTTTCCATTGTTCTGAATTCAAATGCACAAATGATTGAATAACCGGACAGGATATAACTTCTTAGTGCGGTACACCTGTACTTGACAATTCAAAATCTATGGTTTGATCCCACAACTGATACCACAAAGAACTTTTTCACTGTACAGATTCCTGCTCGATCACAACCCTACATCAGCTTCAAGACTGGAGCTATGCAGTACAGGGAAAAAACCAACATATTTATAAAGCATAAAACAGGCAGACTCTGGCACCTACCTGCAAAAAGAAAAATGACCCAGATGAAAATTACAGATAGAATAAAACCAGGGGTGTATGATGAAATACTATGGCAAAGATGATGCAGACAAAGCATTCAGGATGGAAGTGTTTCTAGCTTAGTAATGACAATGCTCTAAAGCCTGGCTGAGATGCCCACACAGTAGAGTGTAGTGCTACAGAACCACTGGGGTATGTGAAATACATTCTGGTCAAAAAGAATTTTCTTGGACTCTATGGGAAAAATTATACAAAATAAGGAAACAAAATTTCAAATCTTTTTCTTATCAGAGTTAAAGTGAAACTTCTTTTCTCTTTTAATCAAACCACAGAAAACTTTATGCAGTCTTCTAGAAATTAGCAAGAAAATTCCCAGAGACTTGGATCATTCTTTATCCAAGAGTAAAGGCATTGCTACACAAAGAAAAAGCAGCAGAAAATGCAAGGTTTACAATTCACATTAGTTATACTTGCTTTATGAGATGGGGAAAATGAGGGAAAGAGAAACTGGGTAAGTAACAGCAAAGTTTGCAAACTAAATCAAGCTAAGATGTGCAATATGGCACAAGTACAGGAAGACTACCAAGTAAATCCAGTCTCCTGATATGACCTCACTCGTCTTCATACTATAGGAAAGAAGGCACCTCTCAAACACATAGAACATACACCTTGGTAAACTGAGACAGCAGGGTAACTATTTTGTGTGAAAAACACTCTTTACCTTGATTCCAGACATGACCAGGGAAATCCTTTATTTAATTTTGACATTTGTATATAACGCATGAGTAAAAGCAGCCAGGTGTTTTCCAAGAATCATAGAATCTTACAATTATTTAGGTTGGAAAAGACCTTTAAGATCATTGAGTCCAACCGTTAACCTAACACTGCCAAGTCCACCACTAAACCATGCTCCTAAGTGCCACATCTACACGTTTTCTAAATACCTCCAGGGATGGTCACTCAACCACTTCCCTGGGCAGCCTGCTCCAATGCTGGACAACCCTGTCAGTGAAGAAATTTTTCCTAATGTCCAACCTAAACCTCCCCTGGCACAACTTGAGGCTGTTTCCTCTTGTCCTATCACTGCTACATGGGAAAAGGGATGGACCCCCACCTCGCTACAACCTCCTTTCAGGTCACAGAGAGCGATAAGGTCTCCCCTCAGCCTCCTCATCTCCAGACTAAAAAACCCCAGTTCCTTCAGCTGCTCCTCATAAGACTTGTTCTCCAGACCCTTCACCAGCTTCATTGCTCTTCTTTGGACACGCTCCAGTGCCTCAATGTCTTTCTTGCAGTGAAGGGCCCAAAACTGAACACAGTACTCAAGGTGTGGCCTCACCAGCGCCGAGTACAGGGGGACGATCACTCCCCTACTCCTGCTGGCCACGCTATTACTGATACAAACCAGGCTGATATTGGCCTTCTTGGCCACCTGGGCACACTGGTGGCTTCTGTTCAGCTGGCTGTCAACCAACACCCCTAGGTTCTTTTCTGCTGGGCAGCTTTCCAGACACTCTCCTCCAAGCCTGTAGTGTTGCATGGGGTTATTGTGACCCAAGTGCAGGACCCAGCACTTGGTCTTGTTGAACCTCATACAATTGGTCTTGGCCCATCGATCCAGCCTGTCCAGGTCCCCCTGCAGAGCCTTCCTACCCTCAAGCAGATAAACACTCCTGCCCAGCTTGATGTCATCTGCAAACTTACTGAGGGTGTACTCGATCCCCTCATCTGAGCCCCGCGGAGCACCACTCGTGACCGGCCAATTTAAATCCAGTCACCACCACTCTTTAGGCCCAGCCACCCAGCCAGTTTTTTATCCAGGGAAGAGTATGCCCATCCAAGCCATGAGCAGCCAGTTTCTCCAGGAGAATGCTGTGGGAAATAGTGTCAAAGGCTTTATTAAAGTCTACGTAGACAACATCCACAGCCTTTCCCTCATCCACTAGGTGGGTTACCTTGCCATAGGAGGAAATCAGGTTAGTCAAGCAGGACCTGCCTTACATAAACCTGTGCTGACTGGGCCTGATCACCTGGTTGTCCAGTACGTGCCGTGTGATGGCACTCAGGATGAGCTGCTCCATAACCTGCCCCGGCACCAAGGTTGGACTGACAGGCCTGTAGTTCCCTGGATCCTCCTTCTGGCCCTTCTTGTAGATGGCCATCTACCCAGGCAAGAACTTTAATATACAGTGAACAAGAGGAAAGGAAAAAGAGGGCACTTGCACCAAGATGGAAAGTTAGAATGAATGAACATCACACTAATGTGGCAAGCTAAGAGACTTCTGAACTCCCACAGTAAGATTTACTGCAGATTTTAATGGGCTGTACCTGTTCCATGAATATCACCTACTTCATGGGTGCTACTTCAGGCCATGCAGGCTGTGCACTGCTGTGGGATGCAGGTGCAAAAAGTCAAGCAGGACTTGGCATTAGTTACTGATTGCCAGGACTGAAAAGGAGCTGGAAGAAATGGGCAAATGATGCCCTCCCAAACTGTTAAGTGCAATCAAGATCTGAATTATGGAAGTGCAGGCATGAGTGCACTTTATCTAGCACTTCTTTCAGTTTCTTTTGTCTCTAATGATTGTTCCCGGAGGGTGACAGAATGGCCTGTCCTTACCCACATGACAGTAATGGAGCAGTTTCTTCCTCCCTTAGGCAGCTGCCAGCTACCACTGGAGTCTTTCCATTGTTCATAGTGCAAAGGCAAGAGCTTCACATTCACGACAGCTGACTAATTCTGCAACCTTAATATCAAGACACAAACGTGTAAGACTTCAGTGCAAGAGCCAGCATAGTTTCAGTGTCTCTGTGCCAATATCACAGCCCAATACCCAGTGTGGAGGCTATGAGACCAGGAAGCACAATGAATGTATGGATCAACAGAATCTACATTGCCCTGATGGAAGAGAGGGATCAAGTCTTGCCAGTTTTACATGTGGATATTTTGCAGACTACTTTCAAATTGTCGTTAGGACTCTGGAGCCGTATGGGAAAGCAACCCGCTTCCAAATGTTTTCTTTCCTTTGGTATTTACGACAGGAGAAAAAAGACTGCTTGTAGATACAGTTGTAAGGATGATGGTGAGGATGAATTACACAGAGGTGAAAACCAACATGAATACTACAAAGCACAGTACCAGAGCCTTATTACTGATTTGCAGCACAGAACATGCAGTGTGTGGGCCTATTCTAACATGAGCAGCGCAAACAGACAAGAAGAGATGCAGAAGTAGTGCATGTCTGTGTGGGGGAAGAAAGGCAGCTTTTGCTGCAATAAATCCGTAACTGGGCTGTAATTTGTTATGTATTTAAATATGGTGAAGCAGAAAACACACAGGAACACAAGCAGGCAGCATCAAAAGGAATCGGTCTGGTGTAAAGCAATCACACCTCTCCTAGGTCCGACCTCTTCTTCCCTTTCCTTTGGAACCCATTTGTACTGCAAGAGCTGTCCTGGCAGTACTGTCCTTGCAATAACACTATGAGACAATTTTTGATTGTATGTACGGCCAGGCTGGATTAAAAAGGATGTGGTAATATTAAGATTTAAATTAACTCCTCAGCCTTGCATGGTCTGCTGCTGCTTGATTTGCATTTACCAGCTAAAGTATATTACTGCATTCAAAGCCAGAGGTGCAAGCAAAATCCTACCCTCTCAACAGAAATCTCCTTGCTTTATAACCCACACTCCTATCTATAACTCTTTTTAGCAGTTTCAGTTGAAAATTTAAATTTGGACAGTTGAAACAATTTATCCTTTGTTCCTGCATGAAGGTAATTTTGAGTCCAGAGGATGCATCTAATATCAGTATGACTTTGAGAAAGACCTATTAACATGCACATGAGGGAAAGATGCAGGAACTGCAGGACTATGTCAAGCTCTGCTGTTCTATTTTTTCCATTGCCGAAGGAAGATCCAAAACAAGACACCTGTCAGGTTATGCTTTCCATTTCTGGTGGAATTGTTACACACTGAATACACATTTTTTTCAAATATTACTGTGTATCAGTGAGAGAGTGATATTTCCCTCCATTTGTTTCAATTGCCATTTTTCATTTAATATAGGAAGTTAACAACTGTCTTGCAGGAAGGGAGGGGAATGCTCCAGTCATGGAGACTTTTCGTTTTTGATTTTTTTTTTTCTTTTAAGGAAACAATCTCTATTTATGCCAGGGAAGTTTAATTACATAAAATTGATTCTCCTGTAATCCTCTTCAGCTGACACTATGAGAACACTAATGCTTGTTAAACCAGATTATATTCTCAATTCTCAAGAGTACAGCAGAGTGGCAGATTTGCAGAACACAATAATTTCCTGCTTTGCTGTCAAAGGGCGCAGACCCCTCAAGGGCAGTTATACTGCTTTGCTTGCTAAAACTCCAACCACTTAAAAAACCCCACATCAGTGCTGTTGACATCAATGCTGAAAATTCATTATCATCATACACATAGACATTGCGAACTAAAATAATCATGTTTCTCTGTTCTGTTCAGAAATGATTTGTTGGAGGCATTAGATCTTACAGCCATGCTCAACAAGCAATTCAAGCAGCTAAAGGCCAGAAATATCAACCCAGTATGGACAAGAAAATGAGTCAAGGCAGCATTGTTTGTTGCATCCTCCTTCACACCCCCGTTTATCTTTCAAGATTCAGTTAAATCAAAATGAGGCAACTGCAGCATTTTCTTCTTCAAATTGTCAGAATGTATTCAAAAGTTTTCTGATAGTTCCAAAAATATCATGAAAAGGGAAGTGTGACTCATGACACCCTGTTGAACTCTGCCTAAACTGGTTGGAGAATCATCTCCAGATTAAGAAGTGACAGGAGAAGGGCTGGCCTTAGTCTGGATGTAAAGAAGAAACTAAAAATAATCAAATTTTTTGTAAGGTGAAGGTGGGAACAGCTGTATGCCTCCTAGCAGTTACAAATAGCATTAAAAGTGACAAATGGAAAAGAAGCAACACACAGAAACCTGTACAGGATCTGTCATTGCTGGTGATTCTATTTCTTTGGAGACTGCAGAGAACAATATTAATTCACACTTAAAATCAAAATTTTGTCTTCAACAGATATACCTGGTGAAATATGCTTAAACTACAGTCTTTTATCTATGCAAAATCTGTACCTGAATTTAGCAAAGTGTATTGATAGACTCCAGCTGCATCTGCCCAATGCTTTGCAGACAAACCTGTGCTCCCTCTATGTTTAAATGATTGCACAGCACTGGCTGCAGTGTCAGGGAGCTGTTCTCAAGCTTATTCAATGTTGCTGAGAGCAGAGTGCTGCCCAGCAAAACTCCAGGGCTTTTGATTCAGGGCGGCCCATGTCCAGCCAGTTGGGTCATGTCCTGGTCTGCAAAATTGAAATCTGTTTGCCAAAGTCTCTGCCAGTTACCCTGCAAAAAACTGCATGCCCTGCAGGGCCCTACAGATTATCGGTCCTTCAAAATAGGCTCACAAAATGGCTGTATCCTCTGACAAATTTCAGCGAAAAATATGTGTTCTTAATTGAGCAAATAAGAGACCTCTGAAAGGACTATTTGGGATTAGTTCTTTATTGCCCTCATGCGTCAGTCCCACGCCTGGCAAGCTGAGAGTTGAGCTCTACAGTGAGAACCATATTGAGAAGATGAAGAGGATGCTCCATAAGTAAGCGATGCCTGCTGAGGTATCCCACCTTCAAGAGAAATGAGTTGCTGAGCAAGTGGACTGACACAACAGTTAAGTAGCAGTTGCAGAACGTTACTCCCAGGGAGTCCTAAATGCAGGAGGAGGAACTTCTTTTTTCTGTTTGGTTCAGGAGGTAAACTATTCTCTATTCAGACATTGCTCTTGCCCATTGTATTGTCTGGAAGGAGACTGGAACCGCATTCTTACTCTGCTAGAGAGATGTGTGTTAGCTAGGAGCATATGGGACTGGAGATTGCTTATTCTAAGGCCTGTGTTGCCAGAAACTCTTCATTGCTTCTACAACCTAAGAGCAGTTTGCAGCATAGCCATCCAACACAGGAGTGTCCTCAGAACAGGAATACATACTCCATGTTGGTATAACAAAGCTCACACTGAGTTACAGGAGAGGAAGAAGTGGCTTGAAGTACTCAAGACCTAGTCTGGAACTCCAAAGTCTCAGGTTTAAGCCCCTGCTCTGCTACAGATTTCATCTGGAGACCTTGACCAAGGCAGCACTGGACTCTGTGGGAGCTGTCTTATTCTGCTCCTCATACTGCCTCTATCAAACTAGTCTGATGTTCTACTCTCCACTACAGCCTGCCCTGCAGAATTGAGCTTGAGGCTTGCTATCAGCTGCTTTTAACTGGCAGGATGAGTCAGACAGAGTGAGAGAGAACACCCAGATAACAAGTGACACAAGTCTGTGCAATCAGGGAAAGTCATGGAAGGAAACCACATGGAAACTCCCTGCTTTTAATAAGGGTGAATAAATTGACAACTACCTTTGTGCATATTGTACAGGAACTTCTATGAACTTACCTCCATGAACTTTCAAAATAGTTAAATAGAGCATCTGTTTAGCACCCTGTCACTAGATTTCAGTGCTATCCCTACATAGCCAAAACAGAAGGACAAACTCTTGGGAGAGTAATTCAGCTCACCCCAAATACCTTGCACTGAATCTCTTTGCAGTAGAATGGGTGTCTTTCCCATATTTGTTTAGAGGGCATATAAAGATGAGTCTCTCAACCTGGGAACCTGTGTCAGTTGCTGAAATCTACGTGCAGTGAATATCCCTTGCATATGCAGCTTCTTCTGGAATGAGTCATAATTCCCAGGAAATACACATTGTACTAATCATTGCATATTTCTGCAGAGATTATTGTAAAAGCAGTCAAGATTAAGACAGCCAAACAACTGAAGATAAAAGGCTTACAAGCCTGACTGTCAGGTGTAGATGCGACAGTTCTGAAGGCCATTTCAAAGACAGCTATTTCTGTTGCAAAGTAAAACTCTTTACAATGCAGTTTTTTCCCTCATTTGGCCCAGCAAGAAGTATATTTTTAGAACAGTTTTTGGGTATATGATGCAGCACTCATTTCTAATAATTATTCTCATCACTAACTATAAATGTTAACAGCTATAATGTGACTTACAAGAACGTAAGTATGTGATTCAGGGATTGGCTAAAAGTGAGGGGAAACTTAAGCAGTGTTCAAAGGTGAATGATCAGGCTCAAATGAGATTATTTCTTCATTGGAGAATTTGTCTTATTTTCATTAAAGGTTGTGCAATAAATTCCATTATCATGCTTTTTGTGTCACTATCAACACAGAAAAGAATTGAAATACTATATTTAAAGAGCTAGGTGGTCCTGAGGACTGGACTTACAGATATGGGAAGCTTATTTGTATAAAACCTCAAGATTATCCTACGAGGATGTAACAGAATTTTTTCTATTAGTTGAAAGTTCCTCAATTTGAAAAGACTGAGGGAAAAGAAGTATCAAGATGATTATGAATCATGAACCCCTCTGAAAAGAGGCAAATACCACCTTATGAAGTTGCACAATGAAACAAGGCTTTTTTTTTTCTGCAGCCATGATAACAGCAACTCCTGCAGGAGTCCTTGTCCTGAAAGTGACTCCGCTCACTGGGAATTCACAGTTCAGTGACAACCCAAATGCTAATCAACAAAGCCACAGATTAAAAACACTTAGTATGCAACTGTGCCTGCTTCACCTCCTCCCTAACACAAACTTATCTGCCATAGTTTACGTCATCATTCCAAAAAGAAGGTTTTAGATGCATTTCAGTCAAGATGCTATGGGAAAATGTTATTCTATCAAGGGACATTTTCTCATGCTCTTCCCATCGTAATTTCTTCAACCTGAGATCCGAGCTTGGAAAGGTTAAGTTGCAAACAGGATTTTTAGCGTAATAAGTGATGACTTCCGAGAAAAATGTACTGCATTTGCTCAAAGTCAAAAAGTCGAATTTGTAATAAAGCTCATTGCTAGTATTCATGTTTTTTGAGCCTTGAGTACCACAGGACATGTTAGTGCTATAAGACTCTATTCAGAGGCTGCTTAAAAACGAGTACAATCTTCCATCACCTTCATTAAGTCTGGAGCAGGTCTATGGCAGATTGCTGTTTAAAAGTTTTATCAGTGAAAGCTGAGATTTCTCTGGTTACTCCGGAGGTTGGTGGGCTCTGTTCCTCTTGCTATGTGTTTGGAAAGGATGCAGTACAACGATCTAAAAGTAGATTGCTCTTCACTAGAATAGTAACAATAATGGGAAAGTTCAGAGGGCCCAGTGCAACTCCCTAATGATTCAGTGACTCATCAGAGTTAGAAAATACCTCAGGAACAATGGTGCTAACAATGGCTGTAGGGTGGACTAGAGATCACACATCCTTCCCCAGCAGGCATGGTGCACAAAGATTGGATCTGAGGATCTAGCATTCTGCAAAAACCTCAGAGAATATGACATAACCTAACATGGTCTCTTTCTGAACTATACCAACTGCATATTCAGCAAACAGCAAGAAAGAATCACAGCCACAACAGGCTACCACTGCTGAAGGCAGTCAGAGCCAAATTACACCTCTGCACGCTGGGCAAAGAGGGTGATTTGATTATGAGTGAAAACAGGAAGAGTGTACACAGGAAGACCCAGTGGCCTGACCTCAGCTATTAACTTCCAGGCCTTTTACTTTCTTCTTTTGAAATACAAAATTTTTATTAATAAAGTGTAATTTGAAGAGAGGAAGCACATACTGAGAAATAACTGGATTCCTTACCTTCACCTTTCAGTCAACATTACCAAATTTCTTGAGTGTATATGGCATGCCCATTTATACAACATGACACAGGTATGAGGACTTCTTCCCTCAGTGGAAGAGTTCTTCAATCCCTTAAACTACCTGCTTCCCAGTGTCAACAAACAGGAGAACCATGCCTTCAAATTACAGACCGAGAGAGCGTGAGCTGGAGATCAGGAGGGAGCTTTACAAGGAAAGTTGGCAGCAACCAGTGAAAGTTCAGAAATTCCACAGTAGGGCCCTAACACCAGTGTATGAACAGTCCCAGAACAGGAAAATCAAGAAAAGAAAGCCAGGAGAGTTTAAGATGATACTCCTCCAGGTGGCTTGTTGGTACACAGCCTATGTCTTGACTCTGAATTAGATTTACATGGGACTTCTGTACAGACTTCTGTTGACACCATTTGCTCTGTGCAGATTGAAGGTCAGAAGATACATATGATTAATATTTAAAGACTTTTTAAAAAGTGTACTACTGAATTCAAAGATCTTTGTAGAATCTTTTTATCATTCAACAGAAGGAAAAACAAATGCCATTCTTTAGTAACGTCCTTTACAGTCCTGGAATTCTAATTTCTTCTGAAGTGAAGTGACGTACATACTTTACTAGAATTTCAGCTACTGGAAAATAATGACTGCTTTTCTTGCTTGTACACAGATAGCAACAGATATTAAGATGGGTACTTTTACTCTTCTTAGCAGAAGGCTAACTTTTTTATGCATTCACTGCTATGAAAGACAATCTTCCAGCAAATGTAGACAGTAAACGTGTTAAAGCTGAAGGGGTTATAGGTACAGTGACTGTAAAATATGATTTTGACTTGCAGTCTTTCCTACTACCTTCACTGATCTCAGGTATGAAAAGATTTGGTTAAATCAATGGAAATGAGATTTAAACTAGTATCAGCCTACTTGTTAATATTTTAAACTGCTAAACTGAAATATGGACACTACACACCAAGCTACTACTTTAACCATGCCATTTAAATTACACCCTTAGTTAAAGTACTATACTTCTTTTGGCACAGATTCAGACAATAAATTATTATTTTCAGAAAGAAAGTTCCATCTTCCTTTGGGAACATTCACATTGAAATTACACTTGATCAACTGTAAAAGCATAGGTAGCATCACCACATAGTAATACATTCCCTTAAACTCTGGTTCATATGAAGAGTGATCAGTTAATAAAACACTCTAGACAGGACAGAGAAAGTGTCTATAGATTGTCCTGTTCCTGTGCCATTTGATTGCTCTTTCACATGCAAACTGGGCCACTTTCTTTATGTTTGTATTGTACAGGAAAAGAAAGTTCATGTAATTTGCTTTATGCAGCATTTACATGAAAAAATGAAAGGATTTTGAAAAAAAAAGTAGGGCTTGACAGAAAACAAACATGTGAGTTCTATAAAATGGATAAAAAAGCTCATGATACTTAATTCACTTAGAACTTGATTTTCAAAAATTATTTACGCTTTGAAAGGACCAGTGTGACAAGTGTTATCAGGACTCAGATTCATATAATTTAGTGTTCTGGACTTATTTTACCACATATCATTTCCCTGTGTTTTATAAATAAATACTTTTTAAATTCTGGAGTACATTGTTATTTTAGTGCTCAGCACTGACACCGAATAAGATTATTTCAATTCCAGAATCTTTCTGGATTAAGCAAATGTCAAGTCTGCACCACACAGAACATACAAATCCAGTCTGAGGCTTAAATTTAAGCCAAGAACATAGGTTTTTACTGAAATGCCAGAAAAGAGAAACTACTACTCATCCCACGTCCACTTACATGAAGTCCAAGAAAACTTGAAAATCACAAATTATTTAGAAATATATTTTTTATTATTATCTTCAAAGGATAGAGTAAATAGAAAATTCTCCAAGATCAGAACTGAAGACTGCTATATATATTGTTACTATAAATATGTGTGAAAGGAAATGGGGCAGATTTTAATATGGTTTTTTCCATACAGATGATAATGCCAAAATGTCTTTTAAATTTTATGTTCCATTTAAAAAAAAAAAACCTGTCATCCTTTACCTTGAAGCACAGGAGTTGCACCATTAGTACATCAATACCAATCTTCTATTACATTTCACATCTGATATATTACTTCAGTGTACTGGGTGGGGTTTTTTAAAGTTGTAAAATTGTGCCAAGCCATTTTCAGTTGTTCTACATAAAAGCCATCAGGTGCTAAGTGATTTACGCAGAATGGATACTACTAAGTAATAGTGGAAGAAATAAAGTATCTATTTAATAAGACATAAGATTTGAAGTTTGCAAAACAAGGTCTGGTACAACTATCACTTCTTTCAGTTGGTAGCATCCAATTCTTGAAGGAACTTGACTAGTTACTTTTAGCATACTTGCTTAAACTGAACATTAGCCGACGATGCAAATGTAAGAAAATGCCAAACATTAATTTCACCTAATCTTAGCTTTACACAGGAATCTTAGCTTCACACAGGAATCATGATGTCCCTCTCTTTCCATTGGCTCTATAGGACACCCCAAAGATTAAGCTCCCCATTTATTGACCAGCTAAGCTTATGAGAGATGAGTCTTTCTCTGAGTGCCAGCCATTCTGAAACAGTGAAAGTATCAAAACTACTCCAGCTGGTCTACTTTTTAGCTGCTTTTACCTTGCCTTTTCAGTGACTCCCATTTGTTGATGAACATCAATAAATTCCATGAGTTGCCTTTGTAGCACGTTTTCTTTTCCTTCAATTTGCTTAATAAAATCATGCTGCAAAAGACTAGATACTGTCGGACGCTTCTCATAATCTTTAGTCAAGCACCTGTGCTGGCAGAAAAAGCATATGATCACTGAGGGATCACTGTTAAGTTTTGAAATACTTGTCTGAAGTTCATTCAGACCTCCCCTCCACAGTAAATACATCAATCTTAATCACAACAGCTCTGTACTGGAAGCTGCAAGATTTTGCAGAATTGATGAGCCCAAGAACTTAAATTACCGCATTTAAAAACTAAATGTTCTTTAAATTGAGAAAAACAGAAATATGAAGGGTGTTGAAATGTTATTTCATGTTTAAAATCTGGAGCCTCGCTTTTAAGTCAAACTGGATTTACAAACTAGGTTTTTAAGGAAAAACATTAGTAGCAACACATTTCCACAGAGAATATAAAGATATTTTACACATGACATTTACACATGTTCTATATTCAGCTACAGTGGTCTCAGCTGTTACTCACTTGTTAATGAAGTCATTGAATTCAGGTGACCACAGTTCAGGCTGCTGCAGTGTTGGAGGAGGATTCCTGCAAAGGTCAGTGTGATGATAAGTTAATAAACTACTCACCTGACAAAAACCATGTGTGAAGGCAGGCTGAGTAATGAGTTTTAGAAGGCCACTGAAAAAAGATATTGATTTCCACTGGTAAAAGAAGCATGGGTAGATGACACACTGCCTCACTGGTTCTCCTACTTTACATAACTAACAAGGAGAAATAGCATGGAGGTGATCTACCAAGCATAGCTAAAAAATCACTATAATTTTTTCATTCAAATCAATAAATGGAAATGAAACTAACAACCCATTAATCACTATTCACTGGCAATAGTAAGCTTTTTCTTTCAAAGCCTGAAACAATATACTTTCTTAGGAGTATTTTTTAAAAGAAATTCTATTTTAGGTTTTCCCAGGAGTACTGAATTAATCAACTTGCTGAGCAAAATGTCAGAAGGAACTAGCTCTTTATTAACTATTTCTCATTCATCAGAAGATAATTAGAGGTCAAGTGAAGGACTAAATACAGATCTATTGTAAATTGTTTCTTTCTTTTCTGTTGAGGTAGACCTGTTTGTTCTAGGTGTTAATTTGGTTCAAATTGTTTTAACAGTCTCCTTCCATTCAAACAGAGGTGCCATTTTCATTGAACACAGTCAGGAAGACTAAAGGAATCACCTATAGATGAGGTGACTCTTCCGTCTATTTTTGATTAATCATCATAACTGCTTTCATTTAAGTGCTGCTTAATGTTTACTCTACCACTTTCAGGTTTTACTTAGTAATATTTGCTCCAGGGCCAAAAAGGTAATTGCCAAAAATTCGTAATAGTATGGACCAGATTTTTTTTGAAGGCCTAGCTGAGATTACTGACAACAGCAGTTTGCAACTGCTTTTCCCAGAGCAAGTAAAGGTAAGAAGAGTATTCAGGCTTTGCTTCAGTGCCAAGTCAGTCAAGATTTCTTAAACCTGAAGGTAATATAATCTAATTTGGGTGACTTGGCTGAAAAGGACTTCAAGCATTCAGGTATACTACCTAGTCTCATCTGTTGTGGCACTACTTCATCTGTTAGACTGAAATCCACAAACTGCTGTGTGATCATCCCCTACAGACTTTGTGACAGATGTTCTTTGAAATGCTGTAAGTGGCACTTTTGGTACTTTTATCTCCAGCTTCAAAGAAAACGTGAAAGAAGTTGCTATTTGCACTGCCCAAGGACAGCAGCACTGGAACTGCCAGGACCAGCACAAGCTAATGAATGGTGGCAGCCTAAATGTATGTGAGCCATGGAACAATACTTAGCTTCAAAGGACATGGAATAACTCTTGAGTACAGGTATGGGGCCTGTTCACCACAGTGACATACTCAGACACTGTATTTCTATCGTAAATCATCCTCTGTAACAGAACATATGGGACTCAGCCGAGTCCTGTGCTTATATATATATTGGGCAGCGGTCCATACAAGAGAAAGCCTTATGGCTTTTTCTCAATTGTAGCCACAATCAACTCTGAACTTCTTAATGTGCACACATGGCTGAAGCAGAACGGGCAGAATATAAAGCTGGGCAATTTTTTACCTTCTCCTAGTATCAATAATATGAAGAAACTGCACATACTAAAACAGTCTAAGTTTGAAGAAAGTAACAGTTAAGGAAAAAATTCAATCTAACCTGGCAAGAAATGAACACATTAAGATATTACCTTGGTATTTTGAAGAGTGCCCTCATAGGGTGCAAATCAGCAAGGGGTGGATCTCCATCTCCCAACTCTATTGCAGTAATACCCAGTGACCACGCATCACATCTGGCATCATAGGAGCTGTCTAGCTGCTGCTCACAGGCAATGACCTGTTGGAATAAAAGACTGGGATGGTCATTTGACGGTCAAATGTCTGAATTTAAAAGTATACCCACAGTTGGGGGAATCTCTTACAGGATGGAGCTACTGGGTGAAATAAAGAGACTTCTACACATTTAGCAAGGTAAAGCATCCTGTTGCTGAAAATAAGCAATACTGGAACTAGAGGAAGCAGGTGTCTGTGAACACCAGGTTCTCTGACCAAATGTTCCCTGACCTGACAAAAGGGTGCAAATCCTTGGCTTTTTCAGCTGAAGGTGGTAAACTGCCTCCCACGGCTGAGGGATGTAGAAGGAAACTCAGCAACCCTATGTCTCTTTTCCATGGATTTTTCCTGCAAAATAACTACTGGAGCTATACTGCTCTCTTTATGCAATGAAATAAGCAGGCAAGCAGAAGTTGAATTCACTGTCTCCTACTGAGTCCTTATTCAGCCAAATCAGCCCATTTCAAGATCAAACTAATTTCTTGACAATGTGTTCACCACTGGATTACAGCAAATGTATTTAATTTCATATACATTTCAGCTCATCCACAATGCCAGATGAATATGGAATTTTTTATCCCATTAGCTACAGGTCTAAACCATCATGTATCCCGTTAGCTACATGGCTATAACAATGTGTATAAATGGAGTGTGTTTATAAAAATATGTGTGTATAAACAGAGTAGTTTCATGTGCTATAAATAGATGTATATGCGTTTGTGTGCACACAAATAGTGTAAGTACATAGGCTTGTTTGTAACAAAATATTTTTCCTGCCTCAGCTTAAAATGTGTCTTTATATGCTTCGATTTCAGGCGGGAAAAACCTCCAAAGATACATAATACATCTTATTTATTCATAATAACCTTTTCCATTTCTTGCTGTCAGCTATGGATATATAGTATTAAAAACTTCCCAGGTGTAGAAATCCCAAAATAAAAGCTATAAAGTGTCACAGTACCACCCTGGGCTCCTTCCATCCACCAGGAGATGAGATACCTATAGTTTCAGAGCTTGGAAGGCTGTAAAGGATCAATGGTAGTACTCTATCCCCTTTAACAATTCAGTGTCTTGTTCCCTGGCTTTAACACTGTAATTTCAAAAATAAACCCAATTGTAACTTAATCCTTACAAACCTGTAAGGAAAGAGGTTCAAAACACTTTTCTAAAAATACATTGCTATTTCATGTGGTGAAAGGTGCAGTGGTCAGGAAGAAAGACAAAGGAAGAGCAGAAATGCAGAATGTGGCAGCTCAAATACCAGTGACAAAATGTTTTGAAACACGAATCTAACCTCTGGAGCCATCCAGAACGGGGTGCCCACGGAGGTGTTCCGACGGAGACGAGTGCTGGTCAGCTGAGCAGACACACCTGGAAGAATGAAATGCAGCTATAACCAGAGAAACTGTTATTTCCATCCAAGACAGTCCTTCTGAATGATGCCATCCTCGTCTTGTCATGCGACAACTTCCTCTGCAGGCAAATCTCAACTATAGCTTTCAAGTTCTCGGGAAAGAGAGGCCCAGTCCTCAAAGGTACTCAAGCACTTCAGCTGAGGCTCTCCACATCCTTTCGTTGCAGTGACTTTAGTAGGACCGGGATTTAGTCCCAGATGAGCATTTCATTAGTAATCTGACTCCATATATTTTGACTGGCTAATTACAGTGTTTCTATGTCCTATTTTAGGTAAAGCACTTCAAGGAGGGAAAAAAAAACCTACACCTTCCACGGATTCTTTTTTTTCTTTTAATGCTCAGCACTGACACTAGACCTCTGTTTCATTATTTATATATTTCAGGTTGAACACTAGAAAAGATACATATCCTCATCTCTTAGCTGCTCTGCCATAAAAAAGAAACAACAAAACAGTGAAACCTCGAAAATTCTTACAAAAACAGAAGTCTCTCCATGCTCAAAGACCATTCTCAAAGCAACATCAAATGCCTGCAAATCAGCTTTGTAGCATGAGCTGTAGTTTAAGGAATTAACTATTTCAGGCCAAGAGCTAGAAAGTGAACTATAAAGTCTAAAGATTCCTTATGGTTTTAAATTAAAAGACACTGAAATATTAGGAATTCAGGTGACTGCAGCACACTTCTGACCTGCCTGCTACCAATTTCCTTCCTTACAAAACAAGAGTGTGTTGGTTGGAAATATCTCTAGTGTGTACAACACATGGAGAAAACCAGCCCCGCCGCTACCATGGCCTGAACTATTATGGATTTACGAGCCATAGCCAACTGTGAGGTCTACTAGAGGCATATTCTGAAGTGCTGATGTCATGATGGCAAGAAGGGTGCTGCGTTCTACTCTTATTCCAACCTCAGTCTGATTGTCACTGATGCTCACTTATTTTGCCTTCATACATACATCTGCTTTCTTTTTGAAGAAGCAAAAAGCCTCGGTTTCGCTCTGTGAGTGCCATTTCATTATTCTGAAATACATGAAGCTCCAGTGGTCACCACTGGCCAGTTTCAACTCTATACTGTGTGGCTTGAACACGCTTGACCTTATCTTCCTGAAAATCCTGCAGATGGTTCACAATAGGAGCAATTCACATTAACTGCCCAGTGGAAATACTAACTAAACCTCTGTGTATAGACAGAATTCTGTCTATAGATAGAATTTGATTGTTTGGGGTTTCTTCAGTGGTGGTCAAGAAACCATAGAGAGCTTGATCTATGCTTTCACTCTATGTGTTCAGCTCTGATTCACAAAATATCTGCATTCGTGCATGACAGAAATGTATATAACTGCTAAAAAGGCAGCAAGAAAGATCCTGCCTGTTCCTTTGAGACAAATACAACCATTGCTTGTGTGGCTGTCTCCCTCTAGTCTACTCTGGGCTTGAGAAAGTTGAATGTCTTTCTCTCTCAGTGCCTGCAGAAAGTCCAATACACAGTGTTTGCACCATGGGAAGCTGGACAATGGGAGTCTTAGCACAAAGTCCATCAATCCTGCTTCGGCTCAGCTAAGCAGGGGCTTTGTTTCTGCTGCCTCAAGCAGTTGTCTGAGGTCCAGCTTCCGGCTCACAGAGCCTGTGGCTGTTCCAAGCCCTCAGCAAAATATGTCATTTAGAAAGCAAGGAGTAAGCACACATCACCACGGGTCTGTCACTTTTGTAGTGATGCAAACGGACATCATTATGCGATCCTCGGTTTTGGAGGGTGAGAAGGCTACTCTCCCCTCTCCTTTTTCTGCATGTTGTAGGAGTCCCCTGTACTAAGCTCTTTTTTGTAGTCTTGGAAGAGGAACCAGGATTCAGATCTGCAGTCAAAGGAAGGCACTAACAGAATTTTTATTATTCCAGTGTCAGATTTTATAAATAATCACAACTTTCTGTAGAGGTAAGGAGCAAAATGTAAAAGGAACATTAATGTGCAAAATATTCTGTCTATGCACTGGTTTTTGCTTCTCTTTGAACTGTAATTATTAAATAAAGTGAAGTATTTTTTCCTCTTCCCATTTTTTACTTCAGTAAAAAGCTGATTTAATTTGAATTGTTCACCATTACTTTCTTTAGGCTCTCGGGTTTTTTGTGTGCTTTTTGTTGTTTGTTTTTTTATGCTTTTGCTCTTAGCAGTAAAGTGGCATTTCAGATTATGGAGGGTAGGTCTTATGGCAAATGATATTTCCTTGGGCTTTTTCTGTGTATAGAGAAAAGATGATGTAATTCCACACATAGCAACACTTCTTCCAGCATTTCAGTAACCAGTCAAGCATATAGCTGACCAGCTTTTTTTCACTTGTATATTTTCTAACAGAAACATTGTGCTCCTCCCCCTTCTCCCTTACTACTGCTTGCTGCAAAATGAGTCAAATATTCTCCTAAGAAAATCTAAAAATATATCACAAACCGGTGTTTTATTACATACAAATTGTAAATCTTATGAAAGTGAAGAGCTTAATAAATAAGTGCATTAATAGTACCAATGCACACCATACCTAAAAGAAAATATTGTGCATATAGTTTGAAAAAGGCTTTTAAAATTATTTTTTCAGGCATTAGTTTACTAATAAAAACTGGAAATTAGCTGGCTTACACCATGAGTATGATTCAAGCTTTTCATTGCAAAAGCTGGCATATTGGAATAATATTGAAAGTAAAGCCACCTAATTATGACCTCAGCACTCAATAAAAGAAAAACACTGCAGAAATGAGCTCCCTATTAATAGGAAAGGTCTGTCTCATAGTAGTGCCCAATCTGAGCAGACACTCTTCTGAGCTAAACTGGGAGGCTGTACAACATTGTTTTATGATTATGTCCTGTGATAGAAGTGTGCACATATTATTGGTTGATGATAATGGGGGAACGACGAGCCATAGCAAATTCTACTAAATTCACATTTGGCATGCAGCAGGGAGACTGTATTCCCAACATGCTAGCCACGTATCCCTACATAAAAACACAGGCCTTACCCCAAAGGACTTACACTCTAGCTATCACACTGCCTCTGGCTACCTCTTCCATAACCCTTCTTTATTTGTGCCTTCAGTGTTCACTTACCTACCAAAGCACCCTTTTTCTGACCTTTTTTTGATCAAGAGCCTGCAACTCGATCATTGCTCACACTGTTAACCTTGCAGATTTAAACAGGCTGCAGTGCTTTGAAATATTTCCTAACATTTTTTAAATCTCCTAGAGAAACAGATGTAAAACAGCAGCAGCATCTTACACTGCATTCCCCTTGAGCCTGCTGGCGGATGTTTTGGCATTCCTGTTTCATGGTGTTTGCTGCAAAAATTGGCCTCTCCTTCCTTGCCTCTCTGTCCAATGGTGTAAAGGCAGTCTCTCATGAATCAGTCAGCTCCACCTTGGTACTAGATCTGGAGGCAACAGGTCCTAACAGTTTAAGGTTTTATGTTAGCACCATTAACTTCACTTTGAGAAGAAGTTGCCATTCTTGTCAAGATGCAGACAGAGAAGTAGCTACTTCCCATGCAACAATGGTGGGGTCACAACTCAACTCCTCTGTAACTGCTGTTGTCTTTGACGCTGTCTCATTTCTTTTTTTCCTTCTTTCAGGTTGTATTTGTGTAATAGTACATATCCAGACAGGATAATTTCAGACAGATCAGCTGAAATGCATACAGAATGCTTAAAAAATAATACACATAAATCCTTCATCCTCCGCAATGACAAAATACAACAGGAAAATAACAAGATTAAAACGAAGTCATACTGATAGTCCAAATGGCAAATGTCACAACATACCAGGTGCGTATTTACCATATTGCAAGTATGGTGGCATCCTCACTAAGACTGTAAAGGGAGATCAGAGAGCTTCTCCCAGGTGTAATTACTTAGCATAGACAGAAAACATAAAGATATTTTAATAGAAAACATTACTAACGGGCCATAAGGTCACAAGTGGTTGGTTTGATGACTTCACAAGAGATGTTTCAGAACCCTTTTGAAATAATGTCAGTATTCAGAATTCCTCATAGACTATCACCTGACCTCAAAACCAGACTCTTAAATGAATAGAACAAGAGGCAATATTGTTTCCTTGGGTGAGCTGTTGACAGAAAAGCATGCCTGAGAACTTCTGCTCAGTGATGAGTGCTCAAATTAAATCTAGAACTAAAGTCAGGTTCTGATCAATATGATGAAAATAAATAGGAAACAAAGTTGAAAGGAGCCAAAATTTACAATTTTCAGCAGCATTTTATGTTGAAAGGTGTTACGTTACATTATGTTATGATAAAGCATGATTTCCTTCTCACAAATCCATGCTGCCCACTCCCAATCACCTTCTTTTCCTCATATGTTTGGAAAGGATTTCCAGGATTATTTGCTCTATCACCTTCCCAGGGTTCAAAGTGGGGCTGACCAGCCTGTAATTCACCAAATCACAATAGTTTTCTTACAGTCCTCAGGAATCTCCCCTGACCTCCAAGACCTTTTGAAGATTATCAAGAGTGGATTTGCAATGGCATTGGCAAGCTCTCTCAGCACTCCTGGGTGCATCCCGTCAGGTCCCACGGATGTGTGTAAGTCCAGTTTGCTTAAAAGCTCCCTAACCTGATATTCCTTTACCAAGGTAAGTTTTCCTTTCTCCATACTTCTCCACTGGTCTCAGAGACCTGGGATTCCTGAAGGCCAGTCTTATAAGTAAAGACCATGGCAGAGAAGACACTGAGTACCTCAGCCTTTTCCATGTCCTTTGTCAACACCCACATCCCCTGTCATTATGTCTTAACGTACATAGTGTTTTAATGATGAAACAGACTGCCAAGACAATGGCCATTGGAAAACTAGAGTTTCCCAACTACTTAGGAAAACACGCACTGCAGATGCAAATCTTTAACTGAAATAGCGCATATCCAAAAGCTAACCAAATGGCCCTTTACAACTCCAAAAAGATAAAAAGCTTAGTATCCAGATGATCACGTATAGAAACTGCCTGGGAGATGAAAAATCCGTCATCTTTAATATAAAACTAAGGGTCATGGAGTAAAAGGGGGATAATAACCAGTGAGTCTATACTGTAAAATAAACAACAGAGTCAATATAAAAGGAAAACTGAAGGAATAAAAGTCCAGTGGTTTTCACAGTAAAGTCATCACGAGGATTAAAGACAAAGGAATGGCATTTTTAGGCATATAAAATGAAAATCCTAAATCAGAAACAAAATCACTACAAGGTACATAGCGATAAAAAACCAGCAAACAGCAACCTAAAAAAATAGCAGAATGTTCACTACATTTGTGAGATACACAATCTTTTTTAAATAAAAAGCTTTAATACAGCTTTCTTTCTTAAAGAAATTCAAGAACTTTTGTATTACGTAAGATTGGGCAGGACAGTGTGGTGGCATACTCTAACTTCCCTTGGTCTACGATTCCAAGTGCAACCTTTCTCCAATGTGCCCGGTAGAGCAGGCAGCCACGGGCTGCCCTCCACGTGCTCAACAGTTCAGTGCGGCACAAGGCCAATGATTCTAATCAAATCTCATGCTTCGGGGCTTCAGCTGGTTTCCTGAAAGGGATGCACAGGAACATTTGTTTTCCTGATGTACAATTGGCCAGATGTATTTTGATAGGAGAACTAGTCTTCTCTGGAGCCTCAGGGATTTGTGCAGCTATACACAATCTGGTGCAGTATGCTGGTGAGGAAAGTCCTCCTTCTTTGATGCTGCCTTCCTTACAGATTAGATTTCAAACTGACTGCCACTTTTGAGACCCAAAAAGGACTTTTTTCCTTATATGACTGGGAAAACCCTGGAGATTTTTCTCCTTGTTATACAACATGGTTTTCCAGTTAAGATTATCTGGGTTACTGGCAATATCTATGCTGATGGGACAGAATATTTTAAAAACCTAAGAACTGGGATATTTCAGTACAAATGAGTCATTGGGTTCAACTTTCAGGTAAAAATGAATGGGTTTCAGTATACACACGTGAGACCAGAGGGTTTCTATTAACCTCAAGAGATTACTGGTTTGTGGCCCATAAGAAAACCAAAAGGAAGTCTTTGTTGGCCAGAAAGGCCTATTTTCTCACTTCATGTGTCTCTGGCATATGACACCAACTTTCTGTGTCAAGTTTCTTTAATGCTTAAGCCATCAGTAACATCTTTATGCGAATTAGTAGCAGAAAATATTTGAAAGACCAAGTAAACAGCTTATCCTGGATACGGCATTTGGCCACATGATTTCTTTTTGTTGTTACTGGACAGCACAAAGGTTTTCATTCACACATGGCCCATAAAATAAGTTTTTAAGGACTAAGCCTTCAACAAAGAATTAAACATTGAACAATGAAAATGTTCCACAGCTCAAGTCAATGCAATCCATCTTAGCCCTGCTAACCCTGGTTTGAAAAATTTGGAATTATTACTTTGATTGCGTTCAAAGCAGTTTGACAAGCTGCTCATGAAGAAAGCTTTCTTCAAAGTCTTTTACTTTTATTGGCTTCTGCCATAGTCCCCTAATAAATGCTTCTTAGAAGCAACATGTGAATGTCATGCTATATGGCATGCAGAAATGACAACACAATAATAGTCTGGTTTTGATCTGAATCAGTGAAGCGGACAGCTTTATTATGGATGCATGCTAGAATGACTACGGCAAATACAAGTCTTGCTATGATTCATTGCTTAAAGTAAGCTAAGGGCAGAAAGAAAATTATTTTATTTTTTAATACTTTCAAATTACATTATTTTAATTAATTGTTTCATTTTTGCAGAATGATTCAGACAGCATTTATAGCTAATGCAGGGCAAGAAAAAAGAGATGCAGTAGGATATTCTGACTACTCCAGATTAAGTAATGTACAAAAGTTTGGAACAATTCACGGTCATGCTGAGCTCCTCTTCAATGTCAGCAGGACACGCGAGGCTGGGAACCGTGATATATATTAAAAGGGACAGAGATGAAAATGTCCTGCCCCAAAATGCCCCAATACTCAAACTTGGATCACTCACAACTGACTTCCCAACCTATTCACCGAGCACAAGGTGGCTCTAGACTCACAGTCCATTGCAGCCCAACCTGCTGCATCTGCAGCATAGTGCTGTGATACTTCTCTCCCTCTGCAGTGCCATGTGCCACACAAGGCTTGCTAGGCTGATCTGTGAGCAGTCAACAGACTGCATCTATCAAGCCTGTTTGTGGTAGGGAAAGGCCACAGCACTGTGTCACAGCAAGGGAACACAAGAGTTGCTGAGCTGTCAAGATGAAAGGATGAAGCTCAGTGCTGTGGTTCCCTCCCCAGCCTCCGACCCAAGATTTCAGGTGCCTTCCCCACAAGACCAGCAGAAAGCTCCTTCATGCATCAGAAAAGCAGGAGGGGTGAGCAATTAAGCACATGGAACTATTAAGATGGAGTCTTACCATGGACTCATTAATTACTTTGAGATTGTCCCTATCATTTTGGACATACTGTCTAGTATAACTGATTTTACTACTCTCACTTTGTCGTTATAGCAGCTGCTGGCTCATCTACTCTTCAAAAACTCAACCTGTTTAGTACAGTCACAGAATTTTAAATATTCTGTATTTCTGTATTAGAATAGACAAGAATATAATGCAATAAAGCATAACAAAAATACCTATGCAGTCTAACTTATATTGATCAATTGTTACCGATCACTAATAGTGATAAAGCATTGCAAACATAACATAATTTGTAAGAAGTAGCACACTGCTACCGAGTCACAACAGAGAATGTTGGCAGAATGACTACATGCTCTTTCTGGGGAAAAAAACTCCAAGAAATGTAATTATGAATTATGAAATGAACTTAATACATTTAGTATTACCTAAATGAAATTATGTATGCATTTTAAAGTAAAACCAAAGTTGATATAAAAATACACTATCAAAAAGAGTGTCTTGGCTTGTCTCACCAAATCACAATTTTGGATAATAAGAAGGTCATTCAGAAATGCCAGCATTAAGATTTACTTGGCTCTTAACTTTGGATGACTTAAATATCTTTAAAAGAAGAATGATTATTCTCTCCATAAGAAAATAATAACCCTGTTACATTCCAAACACAAACGCTGACCTCTGTCTACCTGTGGTTTCCAAATTACATGGAAGAAATAGTCCAAGTATTAAATGAAGTAATGTTGTTTTTCAGTATATTCAGTCTAAATAAAGCAACAGAGTATTCCCTCCCTCAATCCATTTTTTCCCCAGTGAGTCGCACTCAGGTTAAATCTCTAGTTGAGTCAGGTTACTATACATCCATGGTAAAACTGTGCTAACTACATGCAAAGTATCTCCGAAACTGTATTTGGAATGAAAAGACAATATTCACATGCAACTTTTAAATACAACACTTCTAACTTTTGAAACAAAAGCAGAAAAATGCAAACTAAGCAAGTTTGAAGTACAAAAACCACCTCACCTTCACTATATATTCCATCAGTGTTACAATACATGTTTTAATTATGCAATCTCTTTATCCACAGTACTAAAGGAACCCTTGAAGTCATTATTCTATTAACTGCATGCAGGTCAGCTTGCAATTTTCCGCCATCTGCCAGCAGCAGTGAGACTGCATTACCTTCTTTCCATGTCTTCCACTGGAACCTGCTTTGTCTATGAAAGACCTTCGATATTTCCTACGTATTGTTGCTTATCCAGAGATGGAGAATTTAGATATCATTAATGAAATGCCTATGAAGAAACTCAAAATGGACAGTGCCAATCCTTTTCAGTATCACCTTTCCCACAGTGACAATACTAGGCAAACTGGGGGGAATCATGGGAACTCTTGTAGTTAGAAATAGGCTTGAATTCCAAAGATCTAATGAGTCCTCCAACATTTTATTTTCATTATGGGAACATGAATATTTCTAATATCCATCTAGATGTCTGACTCTTTTTTTCCCCCAATGACCCTTCATGGTAATAGCATCAACAGCCTTATTACATGTGGTATGAAAGCATGTTTTCATCTGATGCATAGAAGGACATGGCCTTCAGCAAGGAACAGTGTTGCTGGAAAATTATGCATTCACCTAAGTGGCAGAGTACAAATTATACTTACATTTTTTTCTGGACATTTCCAAGGCAACAGCTGCTCATCCTGAGATATTTGTAGTCTGTGACAGCAGGCTTCAGCAGTCCCAGAGAAGTATGAGCTACCTGTGCTCCTGTTCAAGACTATCAGCCTACAAGGTCAACCCTCAAAAACAGAGCTGAAGAGGAATTTTCCATCAGCATTACACTCTCCTCTTTTCAGCTAAAAGAATCACTTGCAACATGACTGTAGATGTTTCAAAACTTTAGTGGAAAAATGTTTTTTTCCTCCGTGACTCTGTACACATCAGCAACCTGTCTAGTTTGCTGATGGGGAGTTGTGTCCTCTAGGATCATTTTCTTTCAAGTAACATATAAGGGTGAAAAGCTCTGGCTTTCAAGCTCCTAGCCTCACTGCAATGGCAGGGAATTTCAGAAACAGATCAAACCTTTCAAAAGGAAATGTCACTTGGACTTTTTCAGACCAAAGTTAAAATAATAACAATAATACTATAGGTAAGTTTCTTTTATCCCATTTTGGAATAGCGCACTATTTGAAATCTCAGAATTTCCAAATGGGAATTGTGTCTTAGACTAATATTGTTTAATCATGAAAGGCTCTGTGCAGCATCGTGATTTCAGGAAAAGCAACTGAATTGAGAGGCACTATTCAAAAAAGGAAGTATTTGTCAGCATAAGCAGACGTTATACATTCAGCTCCCTATGAAACTGGTTATCCATTGTAAGATTCAGATGAATATATGACTTTTTATTAGAGATGAGGTGTGCTATCTGTGCAAGTGACTTCAGGCCAGTTTGTTAATTGATGAAACAAAGCCGCAGATAAATTTGTCACAAGACTTTCAAAAAGTATCTAGCATTAAATTATTTTGGATTTATATGCTAGAAGTTTTTGAAAATTTTATTAGGTGCTTTTCTGCACCTCTAGTGGCTGAAATTTATTTTGAAACTTGGCTTTTTAACATCAATCCATTGCATACAATCAGAAATCTGAGAAACAGATAGAAAATATTTCCTTCCCAGAACACTAATGAGTAACTGTGAATATAATTAAGAATATTTATAAAAAGGGAACTTGGTTCACACCTTGCTTGCCTCAAACTCTTTTTATACGATATACAACTGTCACCCTTTAAAGTGCTGCAGGACATTTAATTTAATGTAAATGTATATTTTTCTATCAAATCTCTATCCTATACTGAAAACATAGCAGCTAAACTTGAATATAGTGCAGCTATTTATTATTTGTATTGATGTGGTAGAGGATGCTCCTTGCTGGAGTGTAATTGCTGTGTCCTTGATTAAGCATAATTGCTGCGATTCTCAGGCATAACATCCCTCCCCAAAGGTTTTCCACCAGAACAGCTTAACAGGTAATTCCCACAAATGTTCAGGTAGCGAAACTGCCTTCAGTCAGCCTTCTATACAAGGAAAATATGGACTTTGTAATGTATCTAGAAGTTTAATGAATTCAGGGGCTGAATCCGTGATCATGGGATGTGCTTGGAATAGATACCCTTGGCTGCTACTCACTGTCTGTAGTAAAAAAAGAATTATTTTGTTTATCTGTGGTGATCTAAATTATCATACTGGAGGATGTGAGAAGAGAGGATGCTAACCTGAAAAGAGTATTTCAAACTTCTTGTGGCTTGGACAGTTTAAACTAAAACTTCTGTCTGGCAGCTTCTTGATAAGCAACTGAGCTCCAAAAGCACTGGTGAGGAGATGCTATAAACTCATTTTTACTTGATTTGATCATGAATCTGTCAACTGGGATTGGGTGTTTCTTAGATACCAGAATATTACTGGGGTGATTAAGCAATATTACAGCAGAATTTTAAGGGAAAGCAAAGCAATCTGGGTGAGGCACTGCCATGGTATTCTTTCAAAGACTTTCTCATTTCTTTAACTATCAATACCCTATGAAAGGCAAACAGTTCAGATTGCTAGCCTGGACTTTGGGAGAGCTTTTCCAGAGAATTTCTGTGTCACCTCAAGCAACTCAGTCTCTCAAAGTTTCAGACTCCCAGCTGTTAACTGGGAATTATAGTAATTTATTTCCTCATAAGAGTGTTGTGAAGGTCATCCATTGCAGATGTGCAGTGTTCAGAAAACACAGTCACAGATACATAAATGCCTATGAAACAACAACCATAAGGCAAGGTGTATAAATTGTGCCACAAAATGAAACTTCTGGAAAATCAGTACTGCTGTGCAAGAAAGGACTCACAGTGGTGGTACACTATACATCAAGTTCAGCATACAAAAAGAACACAGGAAAGAAAAGCCATTCTCAAAGGTGATTTAATTCACTGAATGTTAACTGCTTTTTCACTTATGACTCTTAAAAAGTTCCTAACTGTACTTTAAAAAAAAAAAAAACAGAACAAAAAAAGACACAAGTTCAAGTTATATGACCACACAACATATACAGACTGAGATATGGTCCTTTTCTAGTACTGTGCTCCATAAGGCCCTTCACAGGTCCATCTTTCAGATACAGGTTTTATCATAGAATCATAGAATATCTTGAGTTGGAAGGGACCCACAAGGATCATCAAGTCCAACTCCTGTTCCTGCACAGGACAACCCCAAAATCCACACCATGTCTCTGAGGGTATTGTCCAAGTGCTTCTTGAATAGCATCATGCTTGGTGCTGTGACTGCCTCCCTGGGGAGCCTGTTCCAGTGCTCCACCACCCTCTGGGGGAAGAACCTTTTATTATATTCAACCTAAACCTCCCCTGGCACATCGTCCTGACATTCCCTTGGGTCCTGTCATCGGTCACCAGAGAGAAGAGATCAGCGCCTGCTCCTCCTCCTCTCCTTGTGTGGAAGCTGCAGACCACGATGAGGTCTCCCCTCAGTCTCCTCTTCTCCAGGCTGAACAAACCAAGTGACTATAGCTACTCCTCATACAGTTTTCCCTCTAAACCCTTCACCAAGTTCATGGCCCTCCTCTGGACACTCTGCAGTAGCTTTATATCCTTAATGCACTGTGGTGCCCACAACTGCACACAGCACTCGAGGTGAGGCCGCACCAGTGCAGAGCAGAGCGGGACAATCCCCTCCCTCGGCCAGCTGCAATGCAGGGCTTGATGCACCCCAGGGCGCGGTTGGCCCTCTTGGCTGCCAGGGCACACTGTTGGCTCATGTTCAACTTGCCATCGACCAGAACCCCCAGGTCTCTCTCTGCAGAGCTTCTCTCCAGACTCTCATTCCCCAGTCTGTGTGTACATCCAGGGTTGCCATGCCCCAGGTGCAAAATACGGTACTTGCCCTTGTTAAACTTCATAGGGTTGGTGATGCCCAGCTCTCCAGTCTGTCCAGGTCCCTCTGCAGGGCCTCTCTGCCCTCCAGAGTGTCAACAGCTCCTCCCAGTTTTGTGTCATCAGCAAACTTGATTAGAATTCTTTCAAGTCCTGCATCCAAGTCATTTGCAAAGAGATTGAAGAGTACCAGCCCCAAGATGGATCCCTGCAGAACCCTGCTAGTGACTGGCCACCAGCCCAATGTAACCCCATTTACCATGACCCTCTGAGCCTGACCCACCAGCCAATTGCTGTGAAAGACAGTATCGAAAGCTTTACTGAAATCCAAGAAGATCACATCAACTGACTTTCCTTGATCAACTAGGTGACTAACCTTGTCATAGAAGGAAATCAAGTTTGTTAAACAGGACTTCCTCCTCATGAACCCGTTCGGGCTAGGACCAATGAGTGCATTGTCTTTCAGCTGTTTTTCAACAACTCCCAGAATAATCTTCTCCATAATTTTACCAGGCACAGAAGTGAGACTGCAGGCCAGTAGTTACTGGGGTCACCCCTGTTGCCCTTCTTAAAGATTGGGACAATGTTTTCCAGCTTCCACTCAACTGGGACCTCTCCAGGTTCCCAAGAGCACTGAAAGATCATTGAGAGAGGTCTCTCTATGACATCAGCCAGCTCTTTAAGTACCCTCAGATGTATCCTACCAGGCCCCATCAACTTATAGGGATTAGCTGGAGCAGCAAGTCCTGCACAGGTTCAGGGTTTATTAGGAGTTTATCATTCCCACAGTCACAGTTCTCTAGCCCAGGGTTCTGGGGGTCCCTAAGCCCACCACTGATGTTGAAGACCGAGGCAAAGAAAGCATTAAACGTATTTGCCTTGTCTATGTCCCTGCTTGTGAGGCAACCACTCTCATCAAGCAATGAGCCAATGTTATTTCTAGCCTGCCTTTTGCCATTAAGGTGTTTAAAAAGTCCTTATTGTCTTTCACAGTACTGGCTGGCTTCAACTTTAACTGAGCTTTGGCCGCATGTATTTCCTCCCTGCAGTGGCCAACAGTATCTCTATCGTCCTCCCATGTTGCCTGACCTTGCTTCCACTGGCCATATACTTTTTTTATTCTCCTTATTTCTAGAAGAATATCCCTGATCAGCCAAGCCTGCCTTTTTGACTTCCTACTCTTTGGGATTGCCTGCTCCTGTGTGTTTAGGAGGTGGTACTTAAAAAGCAACATGCACGGATGGACCCCAGGGGACCTTACTGAGCCATTCCCTGAGCAACCTGAAGTCTGCTCTCCTCATGTCCAGAGCTGAGGCCTTGCTGGCAGCTTTCCTCCTGTCAACATAGATTTTAAAGTTGACTGTTTAAACTTATGCACACGTTTAAATGAAAACCACCATAAAAAGTACCAGGGGAGGAGAGCAAAGGGTTCTTCAGGAACACCCTGTCATCAACAAGCACGATGGAGAATGGCACAGACAATATTGCCTTGAGAAGGGCTCACTTCCTCTGTGAAGTGTGTTTGGCAGTTGAAGGAGACCTTGATCCACTGTCTCTGCTCCCCTCTCCACAACAGAAAAGCTGTATGCATGCTACAAAAGGCTGTGTGATTATTTGGGTTGGTTTGTTTGTTTGTTTGGTCCCATGTGATAATTATTTCAAACTAAAACAAGAAATTTGCTTCTACCGAGTATTTACTGGGAGAAAAAGAGATTGTGCCTGTGTGTCTATCCCATTCTGTAGCCTGCAGATTCACAGGCTTATCTAGTAAAAAGATGGCTATGAGTTTCAGTCCCTGATCCAATAAATGTTTATGTTCAATGTCAACATGAGAGATTTTGATCAACTCGCATTCCTGGCTAAAAAATACTCTTAAGAATCTGATTAATGTGGATTTAAATCCTCTTAAGTAGAAGACACAAATCTCCCAAATCCCAGCTGAATACCTTAAACATGAGCCTGAAGGGTGAATGGTATGTCTTCCATGATGATTTTGTGAATATGTGTAAATTTTTCCGATTTGAAACTACTCATTATTTGCTTCAGATTGGTTTTGGGGGGAAAACATTTTAAAAAAAGGAAAAGAAAATTTCTATCTATTCCTAAATTAAGGTGTAGTTCCCATAATTCTTTGAGAAGGACTGTAGATATTATTACAGGCCCCTCTTCAAACCACAAAAAGTGTGTGTATAGATGTTTCTTGCACACGTTCTCATCTGTGCTTTGGCATCACAATTTTTCCCACAGATTTTAAGACTATTTTTCATTTACAGATTTAGCATTAGATTGCAGTACCTGGGGAATAAAGAATTCAGGTCCTCATCCCTACAGCTTGTATATTTTGACATCTGCATAAGTGAATTGATTTTCAGAAGCATTGATCCTCCATGGCTCTAATTGCCTTCAGCACCTTAAAAAAATTAGTACCCACAACACATTAAAAAATTGTGGGCAAAAATATTGATTTTGCCTTACATTAAACTTCCAGACTATTACAAAATACTAGTAAGTGTATGGCAGATAGTCTAGGAAGTCTGAAGGCTTTTGAATGGAAGATTTTATCTGAGGAATAAAATAACGAACATAAATACATGAATTTTCAGAAGAACTAGTAACCCTAATAGTTGTGGGGGTTTTGTGTGCGAAGTAATGAGAGTTACAGAAATACAGTCTACTGGCAGGAAGACACTACACTGAAGGGAGTTAAAATCCCATGATTAGTTTAAACAATTGTTAAGTATCAACTGAACAAAATTCAATGATCAAATAGGAGAGTAAAGGAAAAATGAGGATTTTCCACCTGCTGAATGGAATCATGATACTTACAATTGTCTGCTATGCTGTAAAGTAGTGACCAATATATTGCTACCTATATAATGAGCTCCTAATAACGAGCACTGCAAATTTTTATCCCCTTTTTATATAAAACAACAGTCAATACACTTTTGAGGCAAATCACTTAGTATGGCTGATAAATAACAGGTTGCGTCCACTTACCTGTGTCTCTGTTTTTGCCTTCTGGTGATAAAACCAAATGACAGCATTCAAGAATCACTTTAGGCCTAACCGGCTTGAAGAGATGCTTTTAATTTAATGCCAAGTCTTAGGTTTAGACTTGCAAAAGTAATGCTAGTTTTCCAGACTTGGGAAAGTGGGAATTACCTACATAATATCTCCCCCTCTACTGCCTTCAGGTACTCTTCTGTGTTTTGTTTCAAATCAAACTAACGAAGTATATGTGACTGCGGTGCAGGTCTCCTATTCTTCACAATATCTAGTAAGTACTAAGTCCTTTCATATACAACATAAAGCTTTTGCCTATCAGCTCCTAATTTCACTGAATCAGCACACAGTCCTGGAGGAACCAACCTTATTTTGAACCCTGTTAACTTGCTTTGCCACTTCACTTACTGTGTCTGCCCAACGCATTTGGCACTTACTACCACTGTATTATAACTTCTATTAGTTAGCCATGCTATCTAAACAGCATAATCAAAATGGCTGGAAAACCCGAAGTTGTAAAAACACCAAATCTGTGAATATTTTATTTCTATCAAGTTAAAATGTAACTTTGGTTATCCACGTGATTCTTAATGAAGAATTCGAAAACTTAACAAAAATTTACTATAATTCATCTTTTTTGATTCATTTACTTTGTTTTCCATACTTCAGATATACAATATTGGTTGCATATATAAGTAAACATAACATACCGAAATCCACAAGCTTGACTCCTCCTTCAGTGGTCAAAAGGATATTATTTCCCTTAATATCACGGTGGATAGTTTTATTTTCATGTAAATGCTGAAGTCCCTGGAAAGTGAGATGTAAACATGAGCTTTTTGCTAACAGCTCTGTTCTCTGCATTACAATTGCAGAAACAAAAAGGCAGCAGAAAAGTATGAAAAAACTTACAACAGATTTTTTTTTTTTACAATCCAAAACCACAGAGATGTCATTCTTACTGGAAAAAACACTTGGCACACCATAAGGAATAGATATTTTTTAATTGCCCCAGTTTATGTCAAATAGAAATTTTAAGATAAAAGCAGAAAAAAGTATTATAAATCTACATTATCTATTATACCTTTAGAGTATAAACTCAAACAAAAATGCTAAGGCCTAAATTCCACTGCAGAAAGTAAAATTCTCATTAAAAGAAAATGAAAAATAAGGACACTTGATCCTGATTAGGAAAAAAAAAAATTCTTGTAGACTGTTTGAATTCACTAGATCTCTTGACCATTTTGCCATAAAAAATATTTTGGATCCAGACATAAGAAGTTGAAGAGTATTTTGGGTATATTTCTGCTATTTCTCAAAAGAAGAGTGATGCAGAACTGTATTTACTAAGGAAAGGAATCAATGATCAGAAATCAATTTTCATTCTCTTAATAATGAAACAAACAGACTAATTGTTCTCTACCTTGCTTGTTCAAAAAGAACCATTTGAATTACACATTACCTTGATTTCGTTAAACACTGCTATAATACAAGATAGCAAGCTGTGTTAGTGGAGACATGGTCTTCATTCATTCAAAGAAAAAAAAAAGAGATGAATATTGACGGTCCTTTCACTGAGAGCTTATCTTACCATCAGAGCTTCATGTAAAATGTAAGCAATTATAAGTTCATTCATCCTTTCGCCTCTCTTCAGAAATCCTTTCACAAGATCAGTCACAGATCCACCATTGCACAGCTGCAAAACATCAGGGGAATATAAAAAGGAATTAAGAAGTGTTGGAGTAGCCGCCTGGTTTTAGTTTTCTGTAGTTTTCATATTTGTAGCCAAATAAGCTCAAATTAAACTGGCAAACCACAGATTTGTCCTTATGTCTACCATTTATATAAATAACATACACAGCAACTTTTGCCAATTTTTTCACTACTTCCTGCATTTAATTCTTCTTTCCCAAACACAAGTACAGCAGTCTATCTCTTTGCTTTCCTATATACATGATTGCTTTTCACTGAAACAGAAGTAGCTTATAGTGCAATAAATTTGCTGTGAAGGCATGTTCTGTGGGGCACACTAATTGCTTCTTATACTCCTCATGTGCAACTCACCAGCAATGCAGATTATTATAACATCAATTCTCAGGTACATACAACATAAAATGGATTTAAGGCATCAGAAGACAGGCAGCAGAGAAATTCCCCCAACAGGAAAATCTTCCAAGGGGAAAGGGGAAAGCTGCCCTCTTTGCCAAGCAGCACTTAATTCCTAGCATAGAAGGATGTCATACACAAGGGATGGGCATCATGGAAGATGATGAAAGCACTGTGGAAAGAAAGGTGTCATCCCCCACTGAAACTAGGTGGGCCATGGGTGTAAGACTAATTATAGCTCTTGTAGCGCCAACCCTGTCAGATTCTTGTTCAAGATGCAGGGCCACAATCTACTCTGGACAATCCTTTCTCCTGTCTAAGGTCCAGTTAGACTCCCAACAACCCCTGACCTGTCCCATATACATGGGAAGCAGAGGTTTGGCCTCGCTCTCTAAAAAGATTAGTGAGCACACATTACCGGCAGATTAGTTTAGACCTCCAGTATTTCCTATGTTCATTTTTATCACTCACAATTTTTCCGCAGGAAGAAGCAACAATGTAACTTCAGTGATTGACTCTGCAGCGGTTACGTATCCGCAGAGATGAAGTCGGTACTTAAGCCCTTAAACTATCCATAACGCACCTAACAATACTCATTGATTGAAGAGCCATTGCCTTTGTAAAGGAGTAGTTGCTTCCAATATAACAGTGAAACAAATTGTAAGTTTTATACTGTATCACTCAGTAGCTTTCAATATGAAAATAAATACCCACATAAGGCATTTTTACCAATGTAGCTCAAAACAGTAATTCCTTTTGACTACAGATTTTGAAGTCTATTCAAATCGAGGGCATAACTTATCAATAAAACCTTTCAACTGCAGAACTCCAGACATCAGATACCTTTGTAAATTATTTTTTAATCTGTTCTGCTATAGCTCTACTTCTTTCTGTGCTGTAATTACAAACACACTTGCACCTTGTGGTATAAAACATTTTATAGCCCTTTGTACGGAAACATATCACTAATTTTCTGACTGCCTTTGGAAACCCTGGGCTGCATTGAACGTGCACCACATGAACACCTACACAAATACCATTTAATACATAAGTCTTGTTGCAAGATGTGTCCCCCATCAGGTCAGTGAAGGCTCTGGTCTGATAGATGCTGAGCTCTACACCAACAATCTTGGAACTCACTTAATCTCATCCTTACTTCAGTGGGACAATATGCATGCTTAGAGAGGGAAGAACTCATATGCTTAAACGATGAGATTAAGTGCTTTGCTGGATCAGGGTCAGATTCCCAAGCAGGATTTAATTTACTGTCTTTAGCCATGCTGGTCTGCCTTCTCCATTGACTTTTTCTAGTTACTTTTTTTTCTTACAATTACTTTACCTTTCCAAGGTCTCTATTGTTTTAACTTTGCTGCATCACCAACACGTTTAATCAAACTGAAACAATGATGACAGTTCTGGTTAATTTAATGCACTTCCATTTCAGTGAAACTGTTTGACGAGTGACAAACTAATTGTGAAATAAATTACACATATGATATTCTTCAAACTATTTTTTCTTCATTATCTAGATTAAAATTTTGCTTCTTATAGATAGATCTTCTGTCTTCTTTACAGAGCTGGATATCTGTTAGTCCTTCTGTCCAAGGTAAAGAAAACTAACCCAGAAAGGAACACATTCTTTTTGTAGGTGGGAGAAGGAAGAAACTATACCTCAGAAATCACCTTCTCCAACATATAGGCAGTAAAGCCAAGACTGAATTTATTTGCCTGGGCCAGCAATGTTATTTTTTACTTTCTTAAACATGTTGCTTTAATTAATTTTTCTATCCCTCTCGTAAGATAAAAATCCCTATTATGAGATAAATATCTGTATTATATGACAAAACTTATCTGAAATATCAGGTAAAGTAAGATACTAAAACTGTGATCTTTTTAGACAAAACCAAAACTGAACCTGGGTATGTAAAAGGTCAGCCAAGCACATCTTGAAGAAAAAGCAGAAGTTACCCACACCCCTGTGGAAATCTTCCACTGACTCCCAAGGCAGGGCGGCTGCTTAGGTAGAGTTCAGCTGAGGATCTCATAGGCACACCTTCTTGCACACACATGGCAACTTCTGCTACTTCTGTCTCAACAAGTGCTACTTTTACTTACGACAGACAACTTGTATTTTTCTGAGACCACCAGCATACGAGGAAGAGGGAAAAAAAAGCTAAGTATTAGAATGCAAGCAGCTATAAGGAGGAAAGGGATTATTGGAATACAACTACAATTAGAAAAGGAGATTATGGCAGACACTGTATGTGTGTGGTCTGAGCTGCATGGGGCGGGAGGGAGGGAAGGATGACGGCAATGATGACACAGTCAGTATTAACCTTGTTCTATTTTTCCACAGGGTAAACAAGTCCTCATGGGAAAAATGTTACAACTGGTCTCATTTCCTACTTCTACCATCTATTTTTTTGCAGGTGAAGCCACCACGTGTCCTTATAACCATGCATATCACTAAAGTTCAAATGGCGATTCTTTCTCCTGGCTCAGGCTATCAAATTTCATGTGTGTTCAATGCAAGCTTATCATAAGCACCACAAAAAGTCCCTCTCTAATAAGTCAGGCTCTTCTCTTCCCTCTCAAAAGAAGTAGTTACAGAAAACTATGATACTCCTGCCCAATGCAGTGGTTGACCATGCTTGCTTGGGAATCTGAGTAGACAGGGAGATAAATTATCCTTGGGGATGTTGACCAGGATCTACTTGATGACATAAAAACTTAAAGGGGAAAAAAATGCTAAACCATAACAAAAAAAAAGATCACATTTCCTTAACTCATACAGTCCTTCAACGAGAGGTTATGGAACAAGCATTATTTAGCAGTACTGCTGGACTGGAATTTTCCTGGGGTGTTGTTAAATATTGCAGCTTATAATTATGATCTCTGCTGCTTCTTAGTAGCATGCTGTCCACAGTAAAAAACTTGTGTGGTCTCTTTCCACAGCTACAGAGTTTGAGTTACGCTAACTGTAATGCTTGGATGACAAGAAATCATGAAGGCAACAGAGATAAATTCTTTTAAAAGATCTTTCTGGTTTCCAGTGAAGCATTTGCAGAAGAGAGGTGCTGGTAGCTATTATTTTGTTGCAAGCACTGTGAACTCACATGGCCAAATAGCTAATCAGTCTGTACTACTACTCCACATAATTTGGAAAAAATCTCTTGAGAATACTTTGATGAAGGGCACTATAAGCAGAAAACAAGAAACTCATGGAGAACTTGGAACACAGACATACAGCAGAAGCTACATGTCTATCTGAGCTGTGCCACAGAGCTGCTTCCTACCCTAATGGTCAAAGTAACTGACAAAATGCAAATGTCCTTCAACCTGTCATGAGACGGGCTTTTCTGGGAGAAGGGTTTAATAGTTCTATTTCTCTTTCCCGCACTCCTAAAAACACAGAAGCATGCACACATCCTCTACATCCTCCTCTCGCACACACAGATGCATTTCTTGTGGTTTGTATCAGTTTTATAATACCTATTTTAAGCAACTAGTAATCCCAGGAGGAAAATTGGGTATGGGAGAAGTGGTGGTGGTGTCTGTTAGCTCAGGTTTGGCAGCACAAGTAGTAGAAGATGTAAACTGAATGGACTTTCTCAATTTGGCGCTCAGATACCACATACTCTGTTAAGTGAAATGCATGCAAAAACAAAGCCCTTCAGTCTGAACTGTTTTCAAGAAGTCTCCAAAGGCTGCATTTTCCCAGTGAAGAATAGAAATCCTCTTTTACGCTGTGAATAAACTTAATTAAGACAGATAACTCTTATACATGTCCAGCCTATAAGACATGCTAAGGGAAAATATTAGTGATCCTCCCACAAGAACATTATTTAGAAATGTCATCTTGATAACTTTGTACAGGAGCAATTTTTATCAATTTAGTGTAGTCACTTCTATTGTTTCCTTGTGATTTCCAGGTATTTTCTTTACTGGCAGTACTTCCAGTGCCTGCACTGACAGAATGCAAATATTACCTGCAAACACAAGCAACTAAAAGGGGATTAAACTGAGCCCTTTGGGCTACCTAAAAGGGGGTGGAGAAGACAGAGACAAGAGACAGATGCTTCCCAGAGGCACACAGCAAAGGATGAGAGGCAATGATCCCCAACTGCAAGACATTAGATTCCTACTGGCCATATAGGAAAAATTTTCCCACCAAGAGTCCTTAAGCACTAGAACAGATGACCCAGCAAGTCCGTGTTATCTCTATCCTTGGAGATATTAAAAACTTGAATGAAAAAGACCCTGTGCAAACCTGTAATATTGAAGTTAATCATCTTTGAGCAGGGGTCTGGACCCAACAGCCTCCAAAGGTCCCTTCCAAGCTATAATTATATGATTCATAATATTTGGATTTTAAAATATTCAGTCCCTTGTTTGTATATTTAGACAGCAGAAACAGGGGGAAAGGACTCAGAAAAACTTGCATACTCAGACCAAGGGAAAGAATAATTTGATAGAAGGCTTGATCCATGTGAAAACCTGCCTGAAAGGGCTGTAGCACTGATGGCCATACGTAGCTGCATCAGAAGACATTCTTAAGACTCTTTTACAGCGGTAGTGAAGGGCTCCTCCCTTATGATTTTCTGGCACTCAAAAGGCAAAGACTCATACTAGGATGACATACAGTCCTCCACCCACCCCTCTGCCACAACCTTGTGCTACTGTAATTGAGCTATTAGTATGCAAAGCTATCTTTAGCAATAGATTTACAAAATAGCATGATCCTAACACATCAAATGTCAGTTAAAATTGCCATCACATCACAGTCATGCAGGTGTTCTTTGTAGGTCTTACTAATTCTTCATCTGACCAGCTGATACATTTCTCTCTGTTCAGCTCTTCTCAATTCTGATGCCCAAAGAATAAGGATTCACTGTCAGCCTCTCTTTTAAGAAAACTATCAGTTGCACTTTTGTTAGGGCTATTACAGGCTTTAATTATCCAACTGCTCCTGATTTATGCATCTGTACTAAGATATCAGGTAACATTTGCTTGCATCTTGCAGTTGTCAAGGTGCTTTCATCTTATTTCAGTAGCCTGGATGCGAATAGTGGGGCAACTACAATTACTGCCTTCCCTATCTTTACAGGCTGCACAAACGTAAATGACTGGTTAGCACATCACATATGCACAACTTCTGGCATACACAAATGATAGTTATGAAAAAGTTGCATCGTCCAACCTTGCTTTAATGTTATCACACATAAGAATGCTAAAAGCATCTCAGGCACTAATCTCTATATTTTTCTGTTCTTAGAATAGATCAATAATCCGACCTGTTCCATTGGCAGCACTGCCAGCCTCTGAGCTGACTGCACCTTCCTTTTAGTACTGACTGCTGTAAGAGCAAAAGATTCTTATTTGTTGCTGTTTTGTTGTCGTAAAACTATAGAATCATAGGAGTAAAAGGGACCTTAAGAAACAACTTAGTCCACTACATTTGCACTATGTAGAGATCTGGTACTTTCAGCAGGTCTTTGGCAGATACTTGTTTAACCTGCTCCTAAAAATCTCCCGAGGGACACTCCAATCTTTCTAACTAGCCTGCTTCTGTGTTTCACTAGCCCAATAGTTACAGCATTTTTCCTTTTATCCAACCTGAATAATTTTTGCTTCCAATAAAACAGCTTTATTTTTGTCCTTCCCTCCAGTAGTCTTTGATAATAAATTATCATTATTCTCTATTTAACATAATCTCTGTAAGACTACTGTCACGATATGTCATTTTTGTCTTTTTTAGGCAGTACAAATTTAGTTGCGGTAACCTTTTGAAATCATCCATGTTTTCTAAATTTAGACTGCCTGCAATTTGCCACTGATGTTTGCGACATGTTTTGCCCCAAACTGCATACAGAATTCCTCTGGAAATCTTGTCTTAGCTGGGAAAAGCTGAACAGAACAGAACAATCTCCACCTTGCAAAGAAACCCTTTCTGCAGTCCCATTGCCTAGTCAGGTATGTCCCATTTCTCCTTCCTACAGGCAGCAGTACTTTGCATGTGTCTACTGGGTTTTTTTCCTGTGAGACAAAAAAGTCCCTCTGGTATTCACAGCTGTGAATCTGATGCTATTCCCCAATGTGCCTGTAATTAAACTAGCTGTCCACTTCCAACTTTTTATGTGGACTTTATTTCATCACCCAAGTTATTAATGAACAGAAACAGACCAAAAGCCCACTTCAGATTCTCCCAGCCCAAAGGTGAACTACTGAGTCCAGTTTTATGAAAAAGAGGTTATCTGCTTTACTGTTTATGTGGTTTCTGTATTTCCACATTTTCCTCAGAAGAATGTCACATGGGACCATATCAAATCCTTACAAAAGACACATCTTATCTATTGCTTTCCCCTTGCTAAACCAGTTATCCTGTTAAGAGATTCTATTAATATGATTTGTTCTGGCCCAATCCAAGTCAACCACTTATCACATTCTGTGATTCTGTGATTACTGGGTTCTGGTCATTTCTACAGTGGTTTCTATTAATTTGTTCTGGAATCATTGTGGGTATCAAAGTTAAACAGACTGGTCTCTTTCTCCTTAGGTCATTATTTTTCCTCACTTTGTAAAGACATATATTAAACATTCTTGTATCTCATTTCTCTCTTGCCTTAGTAACATAATCTTGTCTTTACCACTCTTCACATTAGCCACTCTGAGCTTATCCTTAAATGCCTGTACCTCAGCCATGCATTTTTGTTTCTCCTGTTTGAAGGCATTCTGAAATATTAAAAGAAACAAATCCTGATGCATTCTTACTCGTCTCCTGCTGTGCTTTTCTCTTTTCTCTGCATCAACTAATTTGCTATTGTGTGTTTAATGTCTTTCAATTACTGCCAGCTATCCTGCTTTCCTTCATTTTTATACTATTTTTTGCAAGCACAGGTACCTACCAATTCCCCAAGCTGAGTGAAGCATACTCTCCGAAAGCCCATTATCCTGACCCTGCTGCTCCACCTTCCTTCCTTTCCTCAGGAAAGTGAACACAATTCTTTTGGGGCCTTTTTCACTCAAATTTCCTTCCTTCTTCAACTTTTCAAAAGATCTTCTCTATGAAAACAGAATCAATATGATACAGCCATTTCCAGAGTCACTTTCTTTGCCTTCTGTCTCCAAGACAGAACTGTCTCACACAGTCCTGTCTCACAGTCCTGGCTGTCACACAGGGTCAGCTGTGACCAGATTAACTCCTATTCTCTGCCATGGTGTTCAAAAAACATGTAGACGTGGCACTTCAGGGCATGGTTTAGGAGGCATGGTGGTGTTGGGCTGACGGTTGGACTTGATGATCCTAGAGGTCTTTTCAAACCTTAATGATTCTATGACATGTCTTCACAACTATTACTGCCAAAGAGCACTTTCCACTGACAGCACCTAACACCAAACACAAGTACTTGAAGGTCCTTGTGAAGACTTATAGGGAGCTAGATCAGTTTCTTCAGCAGGCCAAGTGGTTCAATACGCCACTCCTGTCTGTGCAGCATAGTTTTGGTTTCACCTCAAATGGAAGATGTGCACTGTGGCTCCTGTTTTTCCTAACAACATGCCCTGGTTTTGGCTGGGATAGAGTTAATTTTCTTCATTGTAGCTAGTATGGGACTATGTTTTAGATTTGTGCTGAAAACAGTGTTGATAACAGAGGTGTTTTAGTTGTTGCTAAGTAGAGCTTACACTAGTCAAGGACTTTTTCAGCTTCCCATGCTCTTCCAGGTGCACAAGATGTTGGGAGAGGACACTGCAGGGACAGCTGACCCCAACTGACCAAAGGGATATTCCACACCCTATGACATCACGTTCAGAATATAAAGCTGGGGGAAGAAGAAGGAAGCGGGGGAACAGGACATTCGGAGTGATGGTGTTTGTCTTCCCAAGTAACCGTTACGCATGATGGAGCCCTGCTTTCCTGGGGATGGCTGAACTCCTGCCTGCCCATGGGAAGGAGTGAACGATTTCCTTGTTTTGTTTTGCTTGTACACACAGCGTTTGCTTTACCTATTAAACTGTCTTTATTCCAGCCACGCGTTTTCTCACTTTTATTATTCCTATTCTCTCCTCCATCCCATCAGGGGGAAGTAAGCGAGTGGTTGTGTGGTGCTTAGCTGCTGGTTAGGGTTAAACCACGACACAACAGTACAAGATTACCCATAGCCAAAAGAAACTATAGCAATGATCTATGCTTTTAGGTAAAGTTGATTGCTTTCAATTTAGCGTAAATGAAATGTATTACTGAAACAGACATCTTTTCTGAGTTGTTCAGCTTCAGTGATCACAAACCATGTGGTATTTATAATTTTGCTCTCTCATATCATCTAGCGCCACCACGGCTGCGTTAGTCACAGCTTCACGGGTGTTTGTTTGTTGCTTCTGATTTCTTCACTTTCAGTTTGGCTTTTAACTTCTTATTTTGTCACGCACATGCACTGACAAGCCAGCCAGCCAGAGGAAAAGTTTGCCTATTCCATCTCATACAATGCTGGCCTTCACAGCCTCTTATCTTTCTCAATCAGGACAGAGATATCTCTGCCTCACACCGCGGCCAAAACGGAAAAGCCACATCTATGCCAATATCATATTTTTCTAAATGTCTTCTTTCAAACTCAGCATAACTGAACGAAGCCACCAGGCTTTACATCCACAAGAAGAGAAATAATTAATCCCCTCAGAGGATGATTTTTTCTGTCCTAAAATATTTATAATATTGTTTTGTCTCTAACAGAATGAAAAAAGAGCAAGTAGGTGACAGTGCTGTACAAACAGCTTACTGTGCACAGCCCAGCTGAATTCCCCTGCTAGCTCTTCTGGGTGCAAACTTCATATTGCACCATCCCATAATTCACTCTCTTTATGTTGTAATACATAAAGAAGTTTCTAATGAAGAAATTAATGTATCACCTATCCACATCTCCCCAAAAGAGTATACAGCTGAAGCGGTATCAAATTATGGTTTGCAATAGTGCCGTGTAAAGCAACTGAGATCTAAGTCACTGGATAACATATTTATAACAGAAATTCTGAAGGAGCTTAAACTATAGCTTCACAGCCTGGCAACAGCATAACAGAGCTGCAATTTTTTACAAATCAAATATATGGAAGGATTGTTTCACAAAACCAGCGCTAACCTAACTGCAAAACTGAAAGGCACTGGTCAGTAAAGAGCCCAGGACTTTCTGAGCAAATGCAAGAGGCAGCTTACTAAGACATAACATTTTGATACAAAAAAAATTAGCGCAATTCATGTTTTCATTATACACAAGGAGCAGTGGTAAACGTAACATTTAGAGGGCAAAACCATTCACTTGGCTAGGAAGGAAAAGCAGGGCCTAAGTTTGGGATCAATAATGTCAACAGAAATATTTCTGCTAACTGCTGCAAACTTAGCTGAGGCTCTAGAAAATACACAGAATCTTGTAAGCAAATAGGGGAGCCTGTGGTAACAGCGAGCACGTCACAGTTTTTATTGCCTGCTCAGAACCATGTTGCTTTTATTCACTCTTCACCAAACAAGAAATGTTTCAAAGCACCTTCTTCTTTTGTAGCATCATTTCTATATGATTCGCGGTTGAGACAGTAGTTCCAAGTACTATCATGTCCACATGACACATAGTTCATTTTATGTCTGTGTTCTTACATGAAGACAATAATTTAGTGTAATTCACTGTAATTTAAATTACTGCAATAGAAATCTTCCCTATTGAGTTTGAAAGCATGGCTGGGGAAGCACAGGTCCAAACAACGGGGCTTGTCTAAAGGCTCCTTTTACAAAAGGAGTGAAGCTGAAACACACTCAGCCAAAAGGCAATTCCTCTCCTCGCAGGAGTGCGCAGGACAGGTCAGCTTAACTGCTCTAAATGTTGCCTGCCTGTCACTGGTGACTACAAAAGGTGCTACAGCGACTCTGTAACAGTCATGGGACCCTAATGCAGCATGAACATCCTGAAGGACATTCCAAGACATTCTTAAAGAGAATTTTGTATGAGCCAAGAGTATGCTAAACTCAAAAGACTTTTTTCCCCCTTTTTTCTTCTTCAAACAAACTACTGAAATGATTAACTCAGAGAGACTAGATCAGACAAAATTGAAATTAAAGCTCTCTGTAAACCAGCCTCTCCCTGCTCACTGTGTCTATGCAAGGCAGCTCTTTGCTTCCAGGGTTCGGTTTCAGCAAAGTCAGCAGCTTTCTGAACTGCAACAAACACTGACATGCTTTCTGGAGTGCAGGAGACTTACTTGTCACCACTGACACCTGGCTGTCTGCTTTCTGCATGTTCTGGCTCCTTGTTCCTTGCTATAGTACTCTTCTCCCATAGTCTGCAGCCTCCAGCCCTCTTCTGCCCAGCAAAGAACAGGGACAGGAGACCTCCCTCCCTGCAGATAAGTCCATTTGCTCCAGTCACTCCCTTTGTAAAGGGACCCAACATGTAAGCTGAGAACAAACACAGCAAAATTGTATTGTCTATCACACTTGAATTTAAGCGTTTAACCCTCATGTGTCTGAAGCAAAAGATGACAAGCCTTAGCCCAAGCATTCTTATGATGACTGATGCCATCCCCCACTAAAGCTAAAGGAGGTTTGGTAACTTGGGATTTAACCAAAACCTACATTTGGGGTTTGGTTTTGGTGGGGTTTTTTTAATTTTAAATAACCACACAACTTTGGTAAAGCTGTGATAAAAAATAAAATGTACAGAAAGCAAAGTGATGTTAAATATTAGAAGTGAGAGGCATAGTATGCTATTTAATTATATAGTGGAATGGTAAAACTTAAGTGGAGGGCGGGCTCTGGGCTTTTGCTTTACTCTGCAGTGGCAAAAATTGTTAGAAGTTACTCAGAACCAGCCTTCTGTATGTGCAGTATTCTCCAGCAAGGTGGGCCATAACATATGCTCACCAGTTATTTAAAAGATGCAGACTGTGCAAACCACAATGTAATATGAAATACTCATTATGTAGAGAAATTACGAGTATTTTCTAAACCTTAGAAGCATCAAAGATAGTTGCAGCCACACATCTTTGATCTTGAGAAAATAGGATATAATTCAAGAGTGAAAAATTGATATAACTGGGAAGCAAAGAGGGACACATGAGAAATGGAGAAATCAAGGCTGATTCAGATGTAATAGATCAAAATATTCAGTGTTGGTCTGAATGGAGGAATTATAACCAAAGACATTACTGAAAAATGACCCATGTTGAGAAATGAGAAAAGCAATTTTCAATTGTTTAATTTTTCTTCTATATATGTCTTTTGGAAATACCTGATAATATTTAGACGAACGACAACACCCACCCCCCATAAAACCCAAACAGACTAGTTATTTTCCGCTGTGCTAATTTTCTGAAAAATTGTTTCACACTAAATCTCCCATATCAGAAAAGGTGCATATCTGCTTTCTTATTATAACTCTTATTGCATATTCCATTATACAGAACAACTTCCATCCAAAGCTTTCTTTGAACTCCACATACTTACTTTTATTCCCTTAGATGGAAATATATCTACATATAGTAACTGCTGTATCTGACAAAAGCATAATGTAAACATGCCAAAGGAAAATCCTAAATAAATTATTCATTTGTACATACCACAAGGTCCTCAATTTCATGTAAAAGAGAAGTAACCGATATAGTGATGTCTCTAGTTTATCTCAGGTAGGCTCATTTCTTTGAAAGCCAAAAGGAGACCGTTGGGTCCTGCTTCTAGGTGTTCCCACAGATTCCTGTGGGACTCGCTCCAGCCAGTGCTTGTTACTCAGAGAGGCCTCGCAGGAAAATGCATGTCACTGAATTCAGATTTTTCCACTCTTGTCCAAACTATCACAGCAATAACAACAACTCCAGTTTCCATGCTTCCTACCCATTCCTTACAACTGTATTATTTAATATAAAATCCTCATTCGAATGGTGTTCAACAACTGAAGTCCCAACAGCTTCAATGACATTAAAATGCCTGTTAAACTTTAGATACATTAGTCTAAGTCACTCCCACCGTGCAACATCCCAAAAGGAGATCGCATGATCAGTATCTCCCCAGGCTCTGAGCTTTCCTGCAGGCTCTGAGGCTGCAGACTTTTCCAGCCAAATGCCTTTCCACATCAAGAACGAGCATTAGCTGCCTTGCAACACTGACAGCAGCTCCTCTCTCCCCCTTCAACGCACTGAAAGGTGCCATGAAGAGTGACGACGCCATTAGCTGAGAAAGGAAAGAGATCAAGCTAATGGAGAGAAAAATGCTTTACTGCTGACCATCAGGACTCTTACATAGCACTGGAAAGCTCAGCAAGAGACAAGGATAGAACTACTTGCCTCAGTCTGAGCTTTTCTTTTCCATGCCCAGCCTGCTTTGGCACAAACAGCACTCTGAAGCAGTCGTGCCTGTGCCTGGATCCAGAAAAGGAGCGGTGTCTTGTGAAGAGTCTTGCTTGTCTTGTAAGGCAAGAACCTTACCTGTCCCCTGCCCCATGCATGTTACAGGACTCTTTGCCCTTTTAGACTGGGATATGAGACTGAGGGAAAGGCATTGCATCCCTGGTCAAGGAAGATTATCTAGATAAACAGATTTTAAAAAATATTGGTCTGTTTACCTAGCACACAGAACTTATCAGTCCCCCCTACAGAGCACATAAAATAAAAATTAATGAGTCAGAAGTAAATATATTGTCACCTACTACAAAATTTGAGACGAATGTAGAAGTTGAAGAATCTCTCTTGGTTGTTTGTGGGGTTTTTGGGGGAGGTGTTTGCTGGTTGGGTTTTTTTTTTGTTTTTTTACAGTTTCTTGTCTCTCCATGTTTTACATCAACGAGTCTCCCAGCTCTCAGACAGCTGAAGCCTCACCCATGTTAAGTGACACAACAACAGCAGAAACATTTGGATGATAGATCTCTGCCTTTCTTTGTGTGTATGGAGGTAGGAAAGTGATCTGAATTTCATAACATATTGTTATGGTTGTCCTGGTCCTAGAAGTTCATATTATGCTTCTGGCTATTTTAGCCTCAATTTTTTAAAAATACCAATACCTAGATCTGACTTTGGACAGTGGTTGCTCCTCTTTTGTAGCAAACCACACTGCACCCTTGAATTACACTGTCAGTATCTCAACTCCCCAGCTGAAAAGAAATCTCCCTTCCCCAGTGCAACTGGACCTGCTGAGACTGATACTTCTTTAGATGCATAACCATACTTCACAGATAGCACATTATATAACAGAGCAGAGTTTTTCTTCTTATTAAAAAAAAGAGACACACTTCAGTTAATTACACCATGTATTAGAATTACACGCGATGTCGAAAAAGTAACATGATCAGAAACTCTTCCGTGTGTAGTAGGTCAGTGAAGGATCCGACACTATTAGCCACACAAGATTTGGGCATTAATTATACTTATTTTTCTCTGACACATATGTAAATTGTGCTGTCACTGTTCATTTATGAATCTGTGAGGGAACTTTATACATATTTCATGAATTCTAGGGCTGTCTCTGTGACCACATTTAGCATTTGCAAACAACTGGAAGCATCTGATTTGCTAAACTTCTCTCTCTAAACACCAGATACAAGATTGCAGTAGCACAGCAGGATCACTCCAAGCCAGATGTAGCAGTGCAGATGTACTGTTCAGCATTTTTCATTTTTCCCAGGAGTTACCGCAACACCTTCTTCTCTTGGCCTTGGTGGGTTTTTATCCCTAACCGGCCACCTCTAACCACACCACTCTTCCCTTGAACCCTCACACTGGCTGCCCCTTCTCAATCACATCAGATATGAGCTAGTTGCTTTCACTGTCAGGACCCGTAGCAGTCCTAGTACCCTTCCTTAGGCAGCAACCGATCTACTTCTGTCCTTAATAGAACAATCATGGTTGCTGGAGAGCATGAAGGAAATGGGACTGCAAAAATTGGACAGACTCTTCCTAAATAGCATCTTCTAGTGCTACCACAGAAGACAGAGTGCTGTGCTACATGGACCACTGGTCTAACTCAGCAGGGCATTGCAAATGTTCATGCACACACTAGGAGAACCTAAACACCTAAAAAGAATGCTTTGACAGTCTTCTTGACATTCAGCAGAGGGATTTTTTTCTATAACTTCCTGGCAATTCCCTCCACCTCTCCAGAAATGGCATACACCTCTCCAAAAATTGAGAGGTTTCTACGAAATGCTTCAATATTACAAAAGTGTATTTTTAGGTCAGAAGTTGCTCCATCCAAACTTTCTTCCCCTACCAAGCTAAGTTTTAATTCATTAAAACAACTTTTTTTTTTACTATAAAAATAATGGATGTTCCATTTCCTAAGCATAAAAATATATTGAGAATGATAAAATATACTAGCTTACTTATGTGACTCACAAACCCAAATCCATCCCAAATATGGAATACATAACTATGTGTCTTTTGAAAATGGACTGAGATGCTTCTTAAAATTCTACCTGAACTATAGAAATATGTTGTATTATGATTCTTGTCCTCTGGCTTACAGTAGCAAGTAAAAGCTGTGTAAGACCTACCATTTACCTTGCTGTGGTATTTTCAGCCTTCGCTTAGTCTTGACTAGGTTGTTCTTTGCATCAGATCTCCATACGCCCTTGACCTGCTCACCTGCACGGCCTGATATAATTTACCTCTCTGCTCTGTCTTCCATCTGATTTCCAACTATGTTGGATCTATTCCCTTCTGAACTAACATCCAGAGCAGAAAGCAATGGGCTATAGCACACTCTGCCTTAGCTGTGTCATCACTTTGATGCGTGCTGACATGAAACTGCTAAGATGATTCATCCCAAGTATAATACTCAAGTGGTTTCTTTTCAACACAGACTCTGTAGGCCAATTTCCTCTGCCTCCACCTCTGGACACATGTGACAAAGCTTAATACACCTGGCAAAAATCCTCCCTCCAACAATATTATTATAAATGTGATTAGAACAGCATCCACACAGGGGCAGATGTTCGGCCTATCTGAGTGCAGGCTACAGAGAAAAGGGCATTTCTGAACTGAGAGTCAAGAGTACTGTTATTCCGTACAGATGTATTCCTGTTTCACATTCATTCCCATAGGTAGTTTCCTTAAAAATGCTGAACTAGAAAGTTAGGTTACTTTATTACAAAAAAAAATATGCTAATGATGCTAAAAGCACTCATATCATTAGTTTTCTTCTAGTTTTTAATTATTTGTTCATATTATATTTATTATTTATTCATATTCTACACAAATCTCAGATTTAGTCCGTATGTGTTAAGATGAACAAAATGTAGTAACGTGGGGCACTAAAGCAAGCTTCTTGGGGCACTAAAGCAAGCTTCTGACCAACAGAACCTGGTCCTGATGGGGGATTTCAACTACCCAGACATCTCCTGGCAGAACAATACAGCAGCTCATGTCATCCACCAAGTTCCTGGAATGTATAGAGGACTGTTTCCTGATACAAATGTTAGATGTGCCAACTAGGCATGAGGCACTGCTGGACTTGCTATTTGTAATATCTCGGTTAGTGATAGCCTTGGCTGCAGTGACCACAATATTGTTGAGTTCGGGATCCTGCTGAGTGTGCTGAAGGTCACCTCTACGACAAGGGTTCTGGATTTTAGAAGAGCAAACTTCAGTTCACTCAGGGCTCAGTTGGGAGGGATTCGATGGGAAGCTTCCACGGAAGTCAAAGGAGCTAGTGAGTGCTGGGAATTCTTCAAGAACTCTCTATTAGAAGCACAAAGCCAATTTATTCCCTACAAAGGAAAGGGCAGTAAGTGGAGCAAGAGGCCCCCATGGCTCAACCATGACCTACTGGGTCTACTCAAATCCAAAAGGGAAGCATACCAGAGATGGAGAAGCGGAGGATTATCCGTCGAGAGCTACAAGGGCATTGCCAGAGTGTGCAGAGATGCAGTTAGAAAAGCAAAAGCCCAACTCGAAACTGGCTGTAGACATGAAAAGTAACAAGAAAAGTTTCTTCGGACATGTCAACCATAAGCAGAAAAAGAAGGAAAACATAGGCCCACTGTTAAACGGAAAAGGAGAGTCAATCACCAATGATGCTGAAAAGGCAGAGGTCCTCAACACCTTCTTCACCTCTGTCTTTACCAGCACTGCAGGGTCCCAGGCTTTGGGAACAAAATTGCCGATTGATCCAAACACCAACCCGCCATCAGTGAAGGAAGAGTTAGTACATAAATTACTACAGGAGCTTGACCCCTACAAATCAATGGGCCCTGACACCATCCACCCGAGGGTGTTGAGAGAGCTGGCTGACATCACTGCAAGGCCACTCTCCGTAATCTTCAAGAAGTCATGGAGAATAGGGGATGTCCCAGAGGACTGGAGGAAGGCAAATGTTACCCCCATCTACAAGAAGGGCTCAAGGGAGGATCAGGGTGACTATAGGTCCATCAGCCTTACTTCAATCCCTGGGAAAGTTACGGAACAAATCCTCCTGGGGGCCATCACAAGTCAAATGAAGCACGTGATTGGGAAAAGCCAACATGGCTTCACTAAAGGCAGATCGTGCTTGACAAACCTGGTGGCCTTCTATGACAAAGTGACTTGCCTGGTTGACGTGGGGCGGGCGGTGGACATTGTATACCTAGACTTCTCCAAGGATCCGGTCCCCCACAGTCTCCTCCTGGAAAATTAATGGGTTATGGCCTAGAGAAGTGGTCTGTGCAGTGGGTGGGGAACTGGCTGACAGGCCACACCCAAAGGGTGGTGATAAATAGCTCCTTTTCCAAGTGACAACCTGTCACAAGTGGAATCCCCCAGGGATCCATATTGGGCCCAATGTTATTCAATACCTTTATAAGTGATCTGGATAACGTCATCAAGTGTAGCCTGATGAAGTTAGCTGATGGCAGCAAACTGAGTGGGGAAGTAGACACTCCAAAAGGGAGAGCTGCTCTGCAGGGAGATCTGGATAGGCTGGAGGAGTGGGCCAGCAAGAACCTTATGAAGTTCAACAAGGAAAAGTGTAAGGTCCTGCACCTGGGAAAAGTGTAATCCAGGAGTGCAGCACAGACTGGGATCCACCTGGCTGGAGAGCAGCTCTGTGGAAAGGGACCTGGGGGTCCTGGTGGACAGAAAGCTCAACATGAGCCAACAGTGTGCTGCTGCAGTCAAGAAGGCCAACAGGATGCTGGGCTGCATCAAAAAGGGCATCGCCAGCAGAGATAGAGAAGTCATTATCCTGCTCTACTCAGCGCTTGTCAGGCCACACCTGGAGTACTGTGTACAGTTCTGGTCCCCTCTATACAAAAAGGATGCAGACAGGCTGGAAGGGGTCCAGAGAAGGGCCACCAAGATGATCAAAGGACTGGGAAGCTGCCATACGAGGATAGGCTGGGAGAACTGGGTTTGTTCAGCCTTGAGAAAAGGAGGCTTAGAGGGGATCTCATCACCGTGTACCAGTACTTAAGGGGTAGCTACAAAGAAGATGGAGACTCCCTTTTTACATGGAGTCACATGGAGAGGACAAGGGGGAATGGACACAAGTTGCTCTTCGGGAGATTCCAATTGGACACCAGAGGGAAATTTTTCACAGTGAGGACAGTCAACCATTGGAATAATCTCCCCAGGGAAGTAGTTGACTCGGCCACATTGGACACCTTCAAGAGTCGTCTGGACAGGGTGCTGGGCCATCTTGTCTAGACTGCGCTCTTCCTAAAGGTTGGACTAGATGATCCCTGAGGTCCCTTCCAACCTGTGATTCTGTGAAAACTTTACACCTCTCCTACGAATACTGTGCTAGAGTGTCAAATGTAGAAGTGTATTACACAAAAAGCTTGTTTATTTTTCCAAGTAATCAGTATGCACATTAACTGATTAGATCTACGCTGAAAGGTTAAATCAAAGTATGAGATTGGCTACATCTCTCTTGATACTTCATTATATCAAAAAAAGTATTTGTTTATTTTAGCAGAAAAAATTAACAATAGCTCCTACTCTCAGAAGCATACTTCCAGCTCACAGCACTGCACCTTCAAAATGCTTTACAAGATCAGTTAGGTAATCTGCACATTAGCACAGAGCCAGAAAAATACAACAAAGAAAATGAAATCCAAGTGTTCAGTATAAAATGAGGAATTTGAAATTGGAAAAAAGATTTTCTATGAGTAACATGCTATTAGGCAATTATTAAGTTAAGAGATTCGGAAAAATGTCATGTTTATCCAGGATTATTCTATAACAGATCATTTCCATCATTCTGAAGTGACTGGTTTTGGCTTTGATAGATGCAGAAACTGTCACATGACCCACACCAATAGGTCAGCTCCAAATTCCATTTAGCTGCAGGTAAATATTTCTTGATATTCATCTGGTTTGATGATTTCTAATCAGAGGACAATACCTTCAACCTTGATTGTGAACATCCTTTGCCTCACTGCTGACATATGCCTTAGAGTGAGCAGCAAATGAAACTGTCATTTTTAGTTAAAAATGGAATGTCCAACTATCTTGCCCAAGAATTTGAGAGTACAGGTTTAACAGGTACCAAATCATGTAAGAATAGATTGTTTTGGAAAACAGAGATGGAAGGTGATGTGGAATATTTTACACCAAAGCTGCAATAATTTCATCATGAACCCATTCAAGGTCTTTTCCAGTATTCAGAATGTGTGAGTCTGGCAATTTTATGACAATCCAAGTATTCAGGACTAAAATCTCTCAAGAACCCTTTACAACATTGTAGGATAGTCTTTTTAGCTTTTGGCCTCGAAACTGTACCTCAGCCACTGACCTTAGTTCAAACCTGATTAGCCTCTTTTCCCCAAAACGCAAACATGATCAAGTGCAATACAAAACAGCTGCCAGAAACTATGGGGTATGTCAAAAATCACCACACTATAAATACTAAAAAAGGTGTCAGAATTGAACAGTATAGTTCATACAACCAATGCTGAAGAATGAATTAGGAGAAAAGAAACCTGGCAACAATCTTTCTTTCCAGACTGGCTTGCTGTTGATACATTGCATGGGATATGTCTTAAAAGAGTTGAGGATTTTTTCCTCTAGGAAATAATGATTATAAAACATCTACACATACAGATTCAAACACTCCACAGATTAACTTTGTTGCTAAACTACAGTGATGGCTCTAACGGCAATTACTAAATGCTGAATTTTGCCATCTATCACAACCCATTCCTAGTGGAATCTCAGAAGCTTCTCCTTCAAAATCTCCTGTCCACAGATCCCATCACAGAACACAAAAACAAAGCAGAGCAACAAGCTCCGCTTTCAATGCCCCACTGCTCCTGTAAGCTCTTGCTGGCAGGTGCAGCTTTGCAAGAATCCAGAATACTGCAGTGCACAGTAGTCTGCCTTCAATTCTTTGCTTTTCTTCCTTGACATCATTTTGCATTCAGATACTACAGAAGCTGCTTCAGGTTATGCAGACTGCAGTGGTCTACACTGTTTGTCCTTCCAGTCTTTGGGGATGTATCAACAGGCTAGGTGCTGACTGCCAAAGGTCCATCTTCATTTCAGAGGATCTCACAGAATTTGCAGGGATTAGTTGACAGCTTTTTTTGAGAGGAGGAGATGAAAGATTTCCTTCTTGGTACCGAACTCTGCAAACTTACGTTTCAAGACTGGATTCCCCTCTTCATGGGAAGCAACAGTTCTGAAGTGAAAATGCTCTTTTATGATAAAATAAATTAAAAAAAAAAAGAAAAAAAAAGAAAAACAGAACCCAAAGCAATGGAAACAGAGGTCTCTGTAAGCTAAAGTAAAGACTAATCACCACCTTTATGAATTTAGACACAACTATATTGTTAAAAAAAAAAAAAAACAAACCACACACAAGGAAGCAGAGGGGAGATGACTAAGATATCGTAATTCTTATGAACTGTAGGGCACCTAAATAGCTACTGTGAAAAACAAGCTGCAACTGCCCTGTAAAGCTGTGTCCAAGCTGAAAGGAAGGTGACATTTCAACAGTAGATTCTGTTCCATGACAGTTTTCTTTCACAGACACTTTTATTAAAAGGAAAGCTTCACCAAAATTACCATTGGAATTTATTTTTCTACTTATGCATATCTATTGTGTACACACACCAACTGAAATCCATTGCATTCATGGATCTACACGTGCATTGACAGAAAGCATGTAAGACTATTCCACACACTCCACGCTAGTGCTTGCACATTTACAGCTTGGCATGCAAAGAGTAAATATAAAACTTATATTCCGGATGTAGGCTTGTGTATTAAGAAAATAAATGCCTGTGAAATATAAAAGTTAAAATATAAACATTTCACTGTTTCCTCACAGTCTGTTCCATCCTGGCTGTTTGGCATCCATCCTTTACAGGCCAGAAGTTTCACAGATGGAGTTTCAAATGCCCAGCAGACACAACAGAAGCTAGATTTTCCATGATGCTCACTGCACAAAGAGCTGACATCTTCTGATGTCAGTCTAACCTAATCATTTATTATGATATTCAATGCAAACTATTCTTAAAAACAGCTTCCCAATGCAAGTCAGAAGAATTTGGAAAAGCTTTTACAACTTAAGCATTTTAAGAGCTTGTTGGCAGGAGATCTGTATTCATTTTGCTGACAAATCATAAAATACAACCAATTCTTCAATCTCAACCTCATCCAGCACTGATCAAACACACAAGAGCCTTGATTGTTACGAAAGGCACCCTATTCCTCTCAGAGACATTCTTCTTCATTTTCCTCTGGGAAGAGGAGGAAGTTTTTGCAGAATAGGTCATAGTGAATCTATAAAACCACTAACGATCACACTCTTTGCTCCTAGATTAGTCAAAACTAAAGACTGAAACACACAAATTAGAGGCCTTACCTTGCTCTGACTCCATTTGAGGAAGTCCTGCTGCTTTCAACAGTATTTGGGCAGTAGTCTGTTTTTACTGGCTTATTTATCTATTTGTGCATTTACTTACACAAAAAAAATGCAATTCAATTAATTCATTTCTATCATTTCATTTAGAAAAAAAAATAATCATAGTGGTTTCTTTAACTGTTTTGTCATATCTTAGTCATATTTAAAGAAATGCTACCGGAGGAAGGTTCCCATGACAAGCCTTTCACCAAAGAAAGATTTCAGGCAGCAAATCCTATGAAGTCCTATCAGAATTTATATCCTAATTCTGAAGGCACAGAACTATCAGTATAATATCAAAATAAGAATGCTGAACTCAGAGCAGACCATTAATTCAGAACACTGAAAAGATAGAACAAGAGCATTTATCACTTCACATGCAACCACTCTAAAGAAAAACATCAAACAAATGACTTGCATCTCATTCACTGAGTTTATACTCAACATAAGAATGTCAACTGGAAAAAACTCTTATTTTTCTGAGTTATTTACCTCAAGAACTAGCCAAAGCTGGTCTCCATTTTTCACATCTTTCTTATAGTACATGCCGTAGAATTTAACTACATTGGGATGATCAGAGAGAGCTTTCAAAATGTTGTACTCAGCTTCAATTTCTTCATCGATATCCTAGTGTCACAAATGAGAAATACCTGGTGGTTAATAAATAAATAATGATAGCCATGTAAAAAACTCAACACATAGCACTGGGGAAGTAGACACTCCAAAAGGGAGAGCTGCTCTGCAGGGAGATCTGGATAGGCTGGAGGAGTGGGCCAGCAAGAACCTTATGAAGTTCAACAAGGAAAAGTGTAAGGTCCTGCACCTGGGAAAAGTGTAATCCAGGAGTGCAGCACAGACTGGGATCCACCTGGCTGGAGAGCAGCTCTGTGGAAAGGGACCTGGGGGTCCTGGTGGACAGAAAGCTCAACATGAGCCAACAGTGTGCTGCTGCAGTCAAGAAGGCCAACAGGATGCTGGGCTGCATCAAAAAGGGCATCGCCAGCAGAGATAGAGAAGTCATTATCCTGCTCTACTCAGCGCTTGTCAGGCCACACCTGGAGTACTGTGTACAGTTCTGGTCCCCTCTATACAAAAAGGATGCAGACAGGCTGGAAGGGGTCCAGAGAAGGGCCACCAAGATGATCAAAGGACTGGGAAGCTGCCATATGAGGATAGGCTTAGAGGGGATCTCATCACCGTGTACCAGTACTTAAGGGGTAGCTACAAAGAAGATGGAGACTCCCTTTTTACATGGAGTCACATGGAGAGGACAAGGGGGAATGGACACAAGTTGCTCTTCGGGAGATTCCAATTGGACACCAGAGGGAAATGTTTCACAGTGAGGACAGTCAACCATTGGAATAATCTCCCCAGGGAAGTGGTTGACTCGGCCACATTGGACACCTTCAAGAGTCGTCTGGACAGGGTGCTGGGCCATCTTGTCTAGACTGCGCTCTTCCTAGAAAGGTTGGACTAGATGATCCCTGAGGTCCCTTCCAACCTGTGATTCTGATTTTCTGGCTATCCAAATGTAGTTTGAAATAATGCAAAGAAAAAAAAAAACCAGAACAAGAACGTAACATTTGCAGGGCTACAAAGCTTGGTCCTCAGGTTTTTCACTTGGTCTTTATCAATTTCAACACACTGGGTATGACCGAGCAACCCTCAGGAGAATGGGAAAGGAGCATTTCAAGGCAAAGCCAGTGCAACCCATAAGTGGGTAGATATGCAGATGACTCGGGAAGTCACATCTTACTTCACTCTCAAGGGTGTCCCCAGCTAGAGGTGGTGCAGCTGGAATTACCTCCCTACCCTCTGTGCACAAACAAGTATGACTGCAGCCACATCTTACTCATTTATCATCCCACTTTCTAGAACCATCTGGGAGTTTTTCTCATTTTCTACTGTGATAGAAATGGGTGACATCTATGATCTCTCTGGCTTCTCCCACAGCTATAAGACTTGCAGCTTTTTGTCAGCCTTTTGTTACAGATCTCAGGTTTCTTACACAGAGAGGCAAATCCATTTGGAGGTGAGAGATGAGGACAAATTTTACCAACACATGCACCAGGAGCTGTGCAAGCCCTTTCAGACCAAACATGGATGCTAGCAATGGTGGGCACTGGATGACTCGGGTAATCCCTTCCACCTATGCACTGGAATTTCTTGTTGAGGGACACTATCAGACTGTGCTTCAGTCATGCTGAGAAAATACTCAGTCCATCCTTGCCACAGGTAAAGACAGAATAGCTGCAGTCATTTTCCTCCACTGTTTAGCTCTCAAAAAAAGGTAACATACTCATTTTCAGATTTAAAACATTTTAAATACAATTTGCTATTTACACCCACCCCAAAAGAAATAGAAATGAAAAATCAATTCTAGAGGATGAAAAATCAATTCTAGAGGAAGGCTACCTATGAACTCCACTATCCATATGAACGGATTTCATATTAATGAAAAGCACTTACTCAGTGCTGAAAAACTGTCTTACCATGGCAAAAAGATGCTTTGTATTCCAAATGAATGGCACTCCTCATTTTGTTCACCTGTTTCTTACACAGATCTTTCCAATGCTAAATCCAACTCCAGTTCCTCATATTAGGCTTTTGTCTTGAGACCAGCTTGACTGGTCTCAAGGAACTTTGCCTGTCCCCAGTATCTTCAGGAATTGGGACATTAAAATTTCATATTTAGATTACAAGAATAAGTCTTTCACAAGGCAGTTTTAGAGACTTTTTAATTGAAGTAGCTGACAAACAGCAGAAATTTGCCTCTTTCAAAAAAAGGAGGAACTCATTTTAAAGTAATTTTCTCATAAGCACAACACAGAATACAGCCAATAAAAAAGAGATGCAAGGAAAGAAGAAAGAACCAAGGCACTGAAGGTGACAGAGGAAGGAAAGGGAAAGAGTAGAGGATAAGAAGGGATGAAGAGAGAAAATGCATCTGGCAAAAACAAGAGGATAGATCATAAGGAAAAAAAAAAAAACACACAAAAAAAACCACCACAAAAAACGCAGAGTCAAAAGCCAAAAAACTGCACACAATACACACAATAGCCTTGGCTGCCTTGGGGAAATTGGAAGAGAATTAGCCCACTGTCCTACTGTGATTTAATAGAGGTTTCCATGTCCTGAGGGGTACTCAGATTTTATGAGATTTTTACCATTATAAGGAGAAATGAAAAGAGAGAGAATGAAATGAATAGAATATTCGTCTGTGCATACTAAGAGAGAGAAAAATCTTCCTCTGCATTTTATGAAGGAAGAGAACTTGAAATATTTGGTTGAAATAAACATATTTACCTGCATAAGAGTACCTCTTTTAGAAACACTAGAGGAAATATTTTCATGTGAACTTAGACATAAGATAATTTGGCTAAGAGCCCTAAAGTACAGTGGAATTTACTTATAGCCCTGAGGACAAGACTAACCATCTTCATATATTCTCATTTCAACACCTTCACTTTCCTGTTTCAGTTTCAAAAAGTTGAGCTGTTATTCAACACAAAAAATCTGATAGCTCTAAAGGATTAATCATGAAGTGCTTATTTTGGTCTCATGTCACCCATATAATGTAGTTTCCCAGTTTAATTTGAAAATATCAGTTAAATCAAGTGATATAAAACCACATTTCTACTGCTTGTTTTTTTCAGTCCACTCTCAAGTGGCACAATTCTGAAACCATCTTCAAGGAAAAAAACTGTAAAACTTAAAGAACATACAGAAAGTATCTTTCTTCATTGTAATGGCTCCCTCTGCAGCCACTAATAATACTTTCAGTTTAAACAAAAAGAACTAGTTTATTGCTTTCAGCCTATTTCCAATACAGGATTGCCATTTTAACAGTAACATGGAAGTAGAGCAGCTACTCCAGGCATCCCATAAATAGGAGGGCAAGAAGAAGAATAGTATTCTTAGAATAAAAAGGAGAATATATTCACTTAAAAGGTTCAAGTCTGGGAGTGTGATGTTGACTGCATTACTGACTTCCATTTCTTCATCAAAATAAGGAATCTGTTTTCATCAGTTATACCTTTTCCCTTCTTCAAATTCTTACGTCGCATCTTAATCCACCGTATTTCTTTCTCTTTACATTCTACTCCCTTATCTCCTACTTAATCTACTTCTCGTTCCTCTAGCATCAGCTTTACTACCTCTTCTTTCTTCCTGTCATCATCCTTTATCCTTTTCCTACAACCTCCAAAGTGTACACAACATTGAAAGTTTCCCCGATGCCTTCAGTAATCCCTGTCACAGCCAGCTGCCACTTAAGAATCATTCTTGAACACTTGTGAAATAGGTGAAAGCAGAAGCATTTCCTGCCATATAGCATTTAGATGAACACCAACTGCAAGAAAGTCCTGCCTATTCTTTGTAAGCACAGGAACCACGTTTACTGAAAGCAACAGAGTCAAAAATTGAGCTTTTAAAGCATTTGGGTTCATCAAGATCGTTATCATTTATCTGCAAATCATGTTTACTTTGGGAGATGTATGTGATATTGAATTAGGATGAGCCTCCTTTTGTTGCTTTGAAAGCGTGCTGAAATAAAAAGCAGATCAACAAGAAACCCAGCAAAGATAATGCAAGGTGCTATGTTTTCACAAACACATTTCATGGACTTACAGGCCGTGGGATCATATTTTGACACTGTGTGATATGCAGCGGTAGACAGAGACCTGTGTGGCTGTGCAGCTCCAGATCTGCAGCATTTCACACGGCATGACATGCTCTTTCCTTCCTACCCAGAGCTCATGCAATGGAAGCACACACCTCACAACCCTATACTGGGACTGCAAAAGATGAGGTCAAAAGGGCCACCTGAAACAGCAACAGCTCCTTGCACAGGTTTTGTGGGTTACTGTGCTCAAGAAAAACCCCAAGCCACATGCAGCACCACTGAAGCTAATGAGGTATGCCTTTACAAACCAGACTAATGTTCTTCCTTACTCTTTGAGCATTAATCTACCTGGTGCTTTGTGTGTAGGAGTGTTGCCTTTGTATTTTCCTTTGAAAAGATGGACCCTCTGTGATACCTACATATTTTGGCACATTCTGAAAACACAGAACCAACAATAACAATAAAAATAAAGTATGCTATTCCATTTTTTAAGTATCATTCATAGCATGTAGCTCAGCTAAAACCATGTACTCAAAATAGATAGAAGTACACAGAATAGATTGAAGGTACATCTAAAGCACTTAGAACTACACAACTTTTACTGGTTACTATGTGAAAAAAAAAAAAAGGAAAGGGAACAACAGTAAAAATAGAAGAAGCTAGGACTCCTGCTACTGAAAAGGAAAATAATCAGCTCCACTTCTGAAAGTAAGAGGTAAACAAGGGGGAAGCAAAAGTCAAAGTAACAGTTTAGGTACACTTGTGACTTCTACCATATTCAACCACTTTCAAGATCACTTATGATAAAAAAAATTCATTGATAGCTAGCCTGATACATGACAGGCTGAAGCAGTTTATTTCACTATCACTTCAATGTAAATGATCTACCAAGATTACAAGAAAGAAAGACTACATAAATTCACTTACAATTAAATAAGCACAAACCAAGTAATTTAAGTAGCTTACGTGAACAGGATCCAAAATTTTGACTGCTGCTTTGCTGCCATTTTTCTTATTTAACACCTTGAAAACTTTTCCATATGTTCCTTTGCCAATAGTCTCAATTATTTCCCAGGTATCTGAAGGATCAGGAAAGCTATCAAATATTATTGTTTTCCCAGTCAACGGAAGCATCTCAAATGACCGCTCCTAGGAAAAAGAGATTTCAATGTTCACTCAATAAAGGGTTAATATCAGTTAGTTTCCTCCAAATGTGAAGAGAAATACACATTCCAGTCTCAACTACTATAAATGTTTTTGCATGTAGTGTGCATGCACTGAAAGCATAATGAACAAGAAACACTGCACTTAATATAGGTACGTTCAGTCAACACAGTATCAAACGAAGGGAAATTCAAACAATAATTTGAGCTAACTTCAGGCTTGAGTGAAGTCAGTAGAAGCTTTCCCATGCACTTCAATGAAGCTATAATGTCACTCTGGGATTTTTTGAGGGGAATGGGAGTCAAGTTCATAAAATCCAGAAGAATTTGGCTCCATTACCAAGAATCAGCCAAGAAAAGAAAAAAAAACCCACAAAACAAAACATGTTAAATAGTAGCATTAGGTTCATTCAAACTTTTACAGCAACCATTTGAATTTTTATATAGATGTCATAAGGCCAAGTAGATCAAACTGGCAGATCTTTTCACATTATTATGGTTTTTTGACAGCCAAGCATTCACAATCATGGAAAATGTATTCTGATGTACATTCCTTAACATCTGTTTTACATACTGTAAAGGAAACACCTTTTACAATGACAGAATTGTATCCATCACTAACTAGGTTACACCTGTGCCCTGGTCAATGACAGATATCATTCACTTATACCTGCTTTTATAGTGATCAACTATCCAGCAGCTACAGTGGTAAAACTAAAGCAGACACACACATAGTCCAACAAACAACAACAAAACAGAAACCCCACCTTTACCCATTGTTAAGAACAGCTGAAAACTCAGTAGAAATGTGTTAAAAACTACATTCTCATCTTCTTAATTGTAAAGCCAAGACTGAAAAAGAAAAGGGGCAGGGAAGAGGGCAGACTCAAGCCCTTACTACTAAGTAAGCAAGCAATAAATGAGTGAGCCAGCTACTGAGTGCTTAAGTCCTTCCTGAGCACAATATGCAGTAAACAAGCCAGGTTTGGAGAGTAATTTTCACCTACCCATTTTTTTAAATTTTTATATAATACTTTATAAATAGACTACGGTGTAATTATTCTTGGATTATTTTTAATATCAACAGCACAAATCTACACACATAAAGCATTTTATATGGTGTTACTCCAGTGACTGTGATACCATACCACTTTTTTTGATAATGAAGAAAATGGCTTCAGTTTCAGTTTCATCCATGGCTTCCAGCATACTAGCCATAATTTCTTTATTCATCTGCTTATTCAATAACCATGTATATCCCACTACACATGCAGCACGTATATCTACTACACATATACTATGTATACTAACTAGAAGAAACCAAAATGGACTCCTATAAAAATATTTTTTCTACCAGTTCTTTCAATTCTCTGACATGCATACTGGCATGTCACATGTATTCAGACTAATTTTCTACTGGATAATACAAGCTTGTCTGGGGAACACAGGGCTCAGGATTCTTCCCACCATTCTGCTCTGGGTTGATTAGCTCACTGATGGCTGAGACGACAGGGTTTTCTTCTCTCCTTCCCCTCCCCATTTTTATTTTAATATATACTTGACTATTACCAACTTCTATACTCAATCATGCAGCAAAGTGGTGAAATATCATCTTAACATTGGGAAACCTGCAGCAGTCTGTTGCATACCGAGGACTGCAACCAGTGCTGGCCCAGCACCTTGATTTCAAGAGCTGTGGGAACAAAATGACCCAATTTTACCTGCTACAATGAAATCTCCCTTAACACAAATCCAGGTTAAGGTCAAAGTAAAGATAGAGGATCAAGATCTGGGGACATATAGCTGTACTGCATAAATCCTCAAATTTCCATTCCAGATCCAAAATTCGCTTTTTCCTTCTGTCCAACCCTCCCCCTGTGATTCATATAGACACAGCTCAGCTGGGACATTGACTGAAGTCTCTTCCTAAGGCATTACGTTTCTGCCTCATGCCTAGTATTTAAGCCCCAGGAGCTTCACCACTTCCAGGCAAAGACATCTCTTCCCCAGAAAATGGACACAAACAAGCTATAACATTTTTTTGGAACTGTCTTTTTGTTTTGCCTATAAAATAGCACTCAAATACAACAGTTCTGTTTTTTTCTAAATCACTTTTATGTATATATAAATGCTTTGTAATTAGCTCATAATTGGGACTACATAAAATAATAACCAAATTGGGGATGATAAAGGGATTAGGATTCATAACCCCAATCCTTGCTTTGAGGGATTTAACAATGATGGATTTCAAAATTTCTCTATCTGAGCTTTAGTTTTTTGGAATTGAGGATAACTATTTGTTTGAAGTTTTACTGGATACTCAATCCATAACTAGTGATTTTTTGGGAGAAAAAAAAAAGTAGAGAGCTATCAATGGGTGCCTTCATAAGAACTGAGATATCACAGAATCACAGAATGGTTTAGGTTGGAAGGGACCTTTAGAGGTCATCTAGTCCAACTCCCCTGCAGTGAGCAGGGACATCTTCAATTAAATCAGGTTGCTCAGAGCCCTGTCCTACCTGACCTTGAATGCTTCCAGGGATGGGGCATCTACCACCTTCCTGGGCAACCTGTGCCAGTGTTTCACTACCCTCATAGTAAAAATTTTTTTCCTTATATCCAGTCTAAATCTACCCTCCTTTAGTTTAAAACCATTACACCTTGGCCTGTCACAACAGGCCCTGCTAAAGAGGTTGCCCCAATCCCTCCTGTAGTCCCCCTTTAAGTACTGGAAGGCCACAATAAGGTTTCCCGTAGCCTTCTCTTCTCCAGGCTGAACAACCCCAACTCTCTCAGCCTGTCTTCATAGAAGAGGTGCTCCAGCCCTCGGATCATTTTTGTGGCCCTCCTCTGGACCTGCTCCAACAGGTCCATGTCCGTTCTGTGTTGGGGGCTGCAGAGCTGGATGCAGCACTCCAGGTGGGCTCTCAGCAGAGTAGAGGGGCAGAGTCACCTCCCTCGACCCGCTGGCCACGCTGCTTTTGATGCAGCCCAGGCTACAGTTAGCTTTCTGGGCTGCAAGCACACATTGCTTGCTCATGTCCAGCTTTTCGTTCACCAGTACCCCCAAGTCCTTCTCCACAGGGCTGCTCTCAATCCCTTCATCCCCCAGCCTGTATCAATACATTGGGTTGCCCCGACCCAGGTGCAGGACTCCGCACTTGGTCTTGTTGAACCTCGTGAGGTTCACATGGGCCCACTTCTCAGGCTTGTCCAGGTGCCTCTGGATGACATCCCATCCCTCAGGCGTGTCAACTGCACTGCCCAGCTTGGTGTCATCTGCAAACTTGCTGAGGGTGCACTCGATCCCATTGTCTATGTCACTGATGAAGATATTAAATAGTACCAATCCCAGTATGGACCCCTGAGGGACACCACTCATCACTGGGCTCCATCTGGACATTGAGCCATTGACCACTACCCTCTGGATGCAATCATCTAGCCAGTTCCTTATCCACCAAACAGTCCACCTATCAAATCCTTATCTCTCCACTTTAGAGAGAAGGATGCTATGGGGGACCATGTCAAAGGCCTTACAGAAGTCCAGATAGATGACATCTGTAGCTCTTCCCTTGTCCACTGATGTAGTCACTCTATCATAGAAGGCCACTAGGTTGGTCAGGGAGGACTTGCCCTTGGTGAAGTCATGCTGGCTGCCTTTATCACCCCCCTGTCCTCTATGTGCCTTAGCGTAGCTTCAAGGAGGATCTGTTCCATGACCTTCCAAGGCGCAGAGGTGAGGCTGACAGGACGGTAGTTCCCCAGGTCCTCCCTTCTACCCTTTTTAAAGATGGGCACAATGTTTCCCTTTTTCCAGTCCCTAGGGACTTCACCTGACTGCCACGACTTTTCAAATATCGTGGAGAATGGCTTAGCGACTACATCAGCCAATTCTCTCAGGACTCTGGGATGCATCTTATCAGCTCCCATAGACTTGTATATATCCAGGTTCCTCAGGTGGTCACAAACCTGATATTTCCTTACAGTGTGAGGGGCTTTATCCCCCTGGTCTCCATCCTGCGGTCCATCAGCTTAGGAGGGGTGAGGAGAGAGTTTACGACTGAAGACTGAGGCAAAAAAATTGTTGAGTACCTCAGCCTTCTCCTCATCTGTTGATACTAGGCCTCCATTCTTGTTCGTCAGGGCGGGTATGCTTTCTTTGACTTTCCTTTTCTGGTTGATGTACCTGTAGAAGCCTTTCTTGTTATCCTTTGCATCCCCTGCCAAATTCAGCTCCAGCCACGCCTTGGCCCTCCGGACCCCCTCCCTACACAACCGGGCAGTGTCCCTATGCTCTTCCCAGGATACCTGTCCCTGCTTCCACTGCCTGTGCAATTCCCTCTTGCTCTTCAGTTTGACCAACATGCCTTGACTGAGCCATGCCGGTCTCTTCCCTTCCTTGCCTGATTTCTTACACCTGGGAACTGAGAGCTCTTATGCTGTATGGAACGCGTCCTTAAAGATCTGCCCAGCTCTCTCCTGTTCCCTTGTCCCTAAGGACCGTTTCCAAGGGGGTCCTGCTGACTAACTCCTTGAAGAGCTGGAAGTCTGCTTTCCTGAAATTTAGGGTCCCGACTATACTCCTAGTTTTTCCTGAATCCCTCAGGAAAAAATATGTTCAAATCATACTGGAGCTTGTCTCTACATAAAAATTGTTTTCTACATAATATGTAGTTTTCCATCAAAACCTAGGGCCTGCTATGTGCCACATTACAAGAATACACAGTTAGCCTCTGACCCAGGCAGCTTACAGTAGGATATACACAGAAGTTGAAGACAGGAAGACTCATTTCTTCCCCTTCAAAGACAAGTACTTAAGATGCAGGAATGCAAAGACCAGCTTCACATTCGTAGCCCATACCAGAACCAGGCAGGGAACTCTGAGACCTTGAATCTCCTAGTATACCCTCAAGCAAAGGTTCACTCCTCTGTGCAGAGGTTTTACAGCAAGTAGGACAATCTAAGAAAAACCACGTACATCAAAACCCACAGCTTCAGACAGCCTCCCAGACTTAATTAACTTCCTAAATATTAACAGAACACAGCTGAAATTAATTGACTCCCAGTATAAATTGCTTATTTGTCTGCGAAGACTGGTACAAGGAGAACTGTTAAAGGGCTGAGGAAACATGATCCTGCAGGTGTTATTTGGCTACCAGAGAAGCGTGCTAAAGACACTATCATATGCTTGCATTTTCCTCTGCAAATCACACCAGCTGCACATCATCTTGTCTTAAGAAAAGTCACCACATACTTAACAATAATGCATTCAATAGCTGTCATACTTATTTCAAAAATTTAAGAGTACTATTTCAGAAGAATTATTCACCCTAATGCTTTGTCTTTTGATTTACAGCTTCAAAATCATAACTTGAATTAGTTATATTAAACATCGTATTTCCTCACTTCCACCATGTTTAAGAACAAGCCCCTGCAGAAAAATTGTTGAGCTTCCACTTCTGTTATTAAAAATACATTAAATGGAATAAATTCAAGTATTCTGTCCTGGGTGATGAAAAATGTTTTATTATATCTCACTTTAGTTGAGAAAGCTGATAATAATTTAACCTCATATTTCAGCAATAAATTGGACTGTCTCTGGAATACGTCTGAATGCCCAAACAACTGGGTAATTTATCATACCCCTCACCATTAAAGATTTACTTTAAAAAACACAACTACAACTTGATCCAAACTTCTGAGCTAGGAATGCACCCTTGAACCTCTACAAAAACCCTTTAAGATACTTCTGGTGTGCTTAGCATGATTGTTGACTCAACTCCTGCTCAGATTTTGGCTACCCCAGCTCCTGCTAAGGCTGATGTATGCTGGGAGCAGTGCTGTTAGGTCACAGCAAGAGCACTGGGTAGGCAGGACAGGTGGCTAGAAAGAACAAAAGGGCCATTATGCACTATTATCACCTGCAAATTGCTGTCTCCTGCAGCCATTATCTTTTGTGTGGCAGTCTCCTCAGAATCTGCTAACTTATGGAAATGGTATAGGCCAAACCTCCAAGCTGGAAGGTATAAATACGAGTTTACAAAAAAAAAAAAAAAAAGTTTTTGAAGTGGATCCAGTGGCAGTTGGACTGCTGAGGCTTTTCTGCTTCCCGGTGTGATACAGGTGATGCTTGCACTGTGATGGAGGAGGAAGAATGAGCACTCTCACACCTGGCTGGATAAATAAGTTGTTGGTTTTTTTTTCCCTGGCTCATAGGTGCCCAAATTAAGAGTTATGGGTTCTAAGTTATGAAGCCTCATGACTTGAACGGTGAATAAGTGAATTCACAGGATAGACTAGTCTGGGCAAAAGGGGGCTGAGCTCCTGTTTGTTGTGTTTGTTTCTTGTATTTCATTTCTTAATGAGCTCATGAACTAAAGTTTATATTGTAGAGTATGTTGTTCTGTAAATTTGAGGCAGCCAAATGGACTGTGACACTTAGTGATTAAATGCAGGGTATTTCAGGTGGAAAAAAATAATTTTAGAGTTCCAAGAGAACAAGCCAATATGGCTGGGTTTTTTGGTTTGTGGGTTGGTTTTGTTGGTTTGGGTTTTCTTCCCCCTCTAAGAAGGGATCTGGTGTCAGTGATCTGGCTATCACAGTTATAAGAAAAAATTGGGTGAGATTTCTTATGAGCCAGCCCTATGTGATTTTTCGCTTCCTAGGTCAGTCACATCAAACATACACACCCTATATGCAGCAGACCTCAGGTCGTGTACTAGAGATATCCAGAGATGCCCTGTTCAGCATCGATGCTGGCAGATTACTGCATTCTCCATTATTTTCATTATCTAGCTAGTCTGGAGAGGGAAGGGAAGGGGCAGCTTCACAAAGAACATAGTATAACTCCTGTTAACTGACTGCTGCAAAGTCAATTCAGTGAAGCGCATCTATCACACATTTAAGACACATACCAATTGCACTGTTGAGGGCTTTACGGTCAAGGCCACAGAGCATTACAGAAGAGTGAGTCGAGTGGGAATAAGCAATAGGTTTTGCTTCTGCAGGCTAGGTTGCAAGCACAATAGAGCCTGAATGTCACATATAATACTACATGTTAATCCAATATTTTTACTACTGTTTCATATCACCTAAGTTTGCAACTTCTTTCTAAACCTTCCCCCACAATAGTTTCTGAATGGAGCTCCATCTCACTTGGATGAAAGCATATCCATTTTGTCCATATGGAGCTGATAAAAAAGGAGCTGATAAAACAAAAGAATCACCTCGCCTTCTGTCATTCATCCTTCTCCATAAAGGGAGCTTACGTGACTAGCAAAGCAGATACCTGTTCATATATGACTAAAGTGAATCCAGCCTTTAGGTTCCCATCAGCATCTTGTCTCCTAGCTACCACACAGTCTTCTGGTCTTGAAATTAAGAACCAGGACCTCATTGATTCAGCTCAAAATGTACCTATGAGGTCTTCTTTTGTCTATTTCATTTGTCCATATCACTCCCCCTTCCCATTGCAACACTACTTGTGTTTAACCAGACAGGTCCTGCACATACCCTTACCCTGCAATTTGCCAGACATCTTATGTGTCACAGGAGGTGGATGTCAGGAGCCAGCAACACTAGCTTACATTGCCTACTGTGTCTGTTACCTCTGTGGAAGTGACACGTGTACTCCTTCAGATTCTGAAACTTAAACCTCTTTCCTAATGAATGCCAGAAAAATAATCACCCTAATAAAAAAAAAAAAGAAATGAAATTGCAATGTTCATGCAGAGACTGCTGAGGCTTGTTATATCAAAGAAAAGACCCTTCTCACCTCACTTTTTGCTGTCTGATTCCTTTATCCAATATACAGTTTATAAGCTCTTTGGTCTGGTACTGATCACAAGGCACAGTGGGGCCTTGAAATACCTAATGCAATAGCAGCATAAAATCCCACAACACATTTCCTCTTATTTCATGAGTTAATGCCACACTGACAGGTACTTAATAAGAAAGTTAAAGGTTGCTGCTTCATGGAATTCCTAAGACAAGCCAAGAGCACGAGGCTATGATATGCCATTTATACTAACAACTAGCACTTTCTGGATAAATGTCCAAATAATTTGATTGTTCATCCACGAACATGGATCGCAGCTCAGACCCCGAGCTAGTATAAACGTAGCTGTAATGAGCCATTTACGCAGCATAGTATCTCACCCATCATTCAAAGAACAAGTTTTGCTCTTGAAATTCCAATACCATCCCCATTTAATTCTGGGGGATATTTGGCCTCTGATTTTGATGATGATACAGCCTATATCTGAATGGGAACTATAGTCAAATCTAAGCTCAGTGTGAGCAGAATATCTAGTTTGGCAACTAGTTAAAAACAAGTGTTTAGGACACAACCTTTTTTTTTAAGTTCATTTGTCAAAGCCTGAATACGTTCAACATTATAATTTCACTCTAAAACAACAACAAAAAATTTTCCATGATTAGATAATTTTTATACTATCCATGTGTCTATCTGAATTATCCTCTTTGTACATCAGTTTGCTTACTACTTTCCACTCTATACATCCGCCAGTGTTTTCCCAGAACTGAACAGTTGTCTTTCCCATCTGCAAGAAACTTTGCACAAGGGGAAAAAAAACCCCAACCTCTTTTGCCCCAGCTATGGTAGATGAAGAATAAAAACCAACAACCTTCTCTAACAGTCAGTCCACTTCTTTCACTGTTGTGTGCTTACACTAGTAAGAAAGACTCCTGGGATTCACCTAACTTGATAAGTGTACAACATACTTACTGCAACCTAAGCTAGATACTATAATCCCATTTTAGTCAGTCAAAGCAATCAAATATTGATTTACCTGACCTGGTTAGCGTCTACCTTAGCATAAGAAGACTAGCTCTCCAGACTCTATTGATTATACCGGCTACGTTTCCACTGACTACAACAGGAACCCAGTTATACAGCTTCAGATGTAGATATGTAAGGTGAAATGAATCCTATCCTACTTAACTGCTGGAAACAGAGTTATAGCTTGACAACTGACAAAATGAGTATTGGCTCCATGCTACAGTCAGGGAAACTGCAAGCTAGCCACATCTCATCACCTGAAAGTTGGCAGGCAGCTTGGACATTGTCTGATGATGCACAGAAAAGACAGGAACCGTGCAATGACATTGCCAAGCAAACTTTGAACCTGACATCAAACCCTAAATGAATGTAAATGCAGAAAAAGATGGTTACTTTAAAGCATTTGGAGGCAAGAAGTGGCGATAAATCTAGCTCAATCTCAGACAATGTATTCCCTGGGCACAATTCAAAGTATATACATTAATCATAGGGCTGCTCAGGGAAAAAACTGATGCATTTTTGAGGCCACTTTTTAGTGTTCACTCTCTGAAGGGCAGGATAACTGCTGCTTCTGTTCCTAAAAACACTCTTCCTCTTTGCTGACTGTTATGCACCAACAACTTTCCCAACAAAGCAAGACAGTTTTCAGAGAAATTTGATGCCTCTGGACTCCTTGACCTTTGTAAAACAACTACATTCAGAGATAAACAGTACTGTGTGGTATCGGTACCTGATTTATGTATTGATAAATTGTTTTTGATGTATCGTATTTTGATTGTTTTTGATCAAAAAATCGTTTTTGATAATCGTATTGATGTATCGGTACCTGTTTTATGTATTGATAAATGCATATTGGGTGTCCACACTGACTTTCATCTGCTGATTATTATTCAGCTGATCTTGACATTTCACCTTGCTGCTGACTGAACTGGCCAGTCCCACTCATGGGAGGTCCAGCTCTTCACTCTCTGAACATTCTCAGAGGCACTGCTGGAAGAGATCTACACCAGTGTTAGGTTCCACCTTTGTTCTCTTCCATTCCTTCCCATGCCCTGCAACAGTGAAAGTCCTACTGCATGCTAAGGTTTAGTTCTCAAAAAACCCCTCTTCTGATGAAATTTCCTAAGCAACAGCTTACAGAATCCGCTAGGCCTGTAAGCATTCAATTTAATCTCATGTACAGGGGATGCCCACTCGATGACAATCCTTCAGAGCTCAAACATGACATCAGTACAGGATCCCAAGTTATTGAAGCCAACCTTTAGTTACAGGAAGACAGTATGAAAAGAACATGGAAACTAAATGCTACTTTTAATTATCGTAGTAAATTCTAAAAGCCCTGATATTTTGAGAACAAATGAGAGCTAAAGATTTTTGTGGCAATTGTCATCCAACAGAGAATATGTATGCAGGGGCATTACAATCATGAAAACAAGATTAATAACAGAAGAGGGAATGGTGTCATTATGAAATTGTAGCTGGACCTTGTGCCACCAGAAGTAATGAATGGACATTAGCAATCCATGAACTGAATCATTCCTAGCTCATTTTGTGGCTCCCAGAAGAGAGGCGCTGCAAGCGATGAGAATAATTTTTCAATGACTAGATCAATATATTAGCAAAGAACTTCGCTTTCAAAGCTAAAGCACCACTTAATTTTCCTATTTTCACACAGTAAAACTTTACAAGGCCATAAAATCAATACGGTGCGATCTCGCTTGCTCCCTATTTCTCAGAACTTCTAACAACCGCAAAATGGCAACTCAAAATTAATTTAGCAGCTTTCGCAGGGCTTGAAATAAAGGTAATACAGTCTTTTGATAGCAAGATAAGGAAGGCATTACAGACAAATTTACCAGCATTGAATGTTAACAGGCAAGAAGTTACTGGGTACGGGTGTGTAATTGGGACGTTGCGGGCACATCCCGGCTTCACACGAGCCGTGTGAGGCCCACGGTCACGCCCCAGGCCTGCACGCACCCGGGCGGGCAGCCTCGGCGCCCCGACTGGCTCCACCACAAGCACGAAGCCGTCCAGACACCGCTCCTCAACGCTCCACATGCTTTTCTTACCCAGAAACTCACTCACAGGAGACAAACAAAAGCGTAGAAACAAGAAGGACTGACCCAGGGGCCCAGACGAAAGAGCCCGTGGGCAAGCGCCCGTCCCCTCCCGGCGGCGGGAAGCACCGTCCCGCCCTGCCGCGCCGCGCCTTCCCCCAGGGCCGGTCCGCCATGTCGGGGGGGGGGGGGGGGGGGGGCGGGCCGCTGCGGAGCCCCTTGGTGGGGCGGGACCGCCGGGCAGCGCGGCTCCCGGGGGAGCGGGCGTAGCCTGGGGAGCCGCCGGTCAGCCACCGGCCCCGGGCCCTCCCCTCTTGCCCTGCCCGCCGCTCCCGGGCTGGGGATTACCCGCAGCGAAACCTCCGGTCCACGCAGAGCCAGCCCCGCCGAGGAGGCTGGGGCCGCGCCACCTCCGACGGCCGTGCCTCGGATTCGCCTTCCTTCTCCGGACGGCCCCGGCCCGGCCGCAGTCACGCTTTGGGGTCAGCGGCGGATGAGCGGTTTGCCCCGCTAATCCCCCGCAAGCGCCGGCAAAGCCGCGAGCGCTCGGCCCGCCCCGGGCAGGGGGCGGCGGGGGTCGCCGGGGCGGCCCAGCTCCCCTCCCCTCCCGGCGGGGAAGCGGGCGGCTGCTGAGCCGCCCGGCCCGGGTGGGCCACAGCCCGCCTGGGACCCCAGGCCGGCCGCGTCCGGAGCGGGGGCACGGCTTCCGGGACTGATCCACCCCAAGCGGGGATTGCACCGCACCTGTCGGCCAGGGAGCACCGCGGGAGGCTGCGGGCCTGTCGGGAAAGCTGCGAGTGGCGGCCCCGGGGCTGCCCGCGGCCGCGCTGTCCGGCATAAACCTAATGGACTTACCTGGTCTGCTAAAAATAAAAGAGATCTGGTGCGTGCACAGAGCTCACGTTATTACCTGTTTTAGAGAGGTCACTAGGCAGCAGCAGCACAACATAAATATAACCATAGTAGTCGGGTGAAGTTGTAAAACAAAGTACTGAAAAATTGGGAAATGGATGAATTTTATCAGCAGAGCTCCTGTGTGTTACGTGAGCCAGTGCTCACGCTTGTCAGGTTTTCTTTTTAGAACCCCTGCCACATCCACCACAAAGAAGTGGCAAGAGGGAATATGTACCTCCATCAGAGACTTCTGCTGTTGCGTTGAGTTTGTCTCCTATTTTTCTAGTAATATTTGAACCTGGTTTTTGTTTTCAGGCAGGTCTGACAGCAGGGGAGTTGTTTCAGAGCTGTCTGGTTTTGGTGTCTTTCACAAAAGCAGAGTAGAGACCAGGTAGTTCATGGATAGCCTTTCTATGTGAATATATCCATGATGGGAAAGACTGCTTATCCCATCCCAGACATCAAAGAAATCACATGGACAAGAAGCCTTATAAAATTCCTCACTGTGTGAAAATTGTCAATAGAAACTATTATATTCTTAAACCCCAAAGCTAAACAGTCATGAGCAAGATATTTGTAAGGACAAAAGGCCTCCTTAATTCCCTTTGTCAAAACAGTACTTCTTTACTGCACAAAAATTGTTAACATTTTTAGACTGCGCATAGTGTTACGCACAAAGGAATTTATAAGGGAAAGTTTAAGGTGCCATGTAGTCTTTATTAACTCCTTTCATTGCTGGCTGCTCCGTCCCCTTATAACCTCTCCTCCTCCCCTTGTTGGGACCCTATAAAAATGAGCTTCCTGGTTTTATAATCCCATTTTCCAAACTGGGGTTGGAAGCACTGGTGGAACAGGGTCTCAGCTGTAAAAACATACATATCTTTTAGGCTTGAGTTGCTACATGAGCAGCATTTGTTGAAAGCTTGTCCTTCCCGCCTCCCCCCCTCCCCAGCCCAAGCAAAGCTCTCCTTGATTGTAGTTGTGCTGATGAGTACCTAGTACCCACTGCCTTTAGCCTGTGTGTCTGGCTGGATGGCAGGTCACATGCAGAAACATGACAGTCTAATCCTCTCATCATGGAGGAGCTTGACCAGAGTGCACCATGAAAAAAAGGCTACAAGCCTCTCAGTGTAAAGCTAGGTGCAGAAAGGGGATGGTGCACACTCACACCTTTCCTACCTGACAGAGCTGGTGTTGCATCTGAGGCCTGGAGCAATGAGCTGTGAAGTGCTTAGACACAGTCTTAGGAGTTAGAAAAGAGAATAACTTCAGCCATCGGTTCATATGTCCCCTTCCACTCCTAGCAGTGCTGTCAGAAAACAAAACCACTGCTGCCTACTTTGTCTGCTTCTTGATATCTGTGTGCCGAAGTCACTGTCCCTTAGCTCTGAAGGCCTGAAATTCCCTGTGAGCACTCCCTGTGAGCACTCCTTCTTCTGTCAAAGGGGCCTCAAATGCAAAAATCCATGATGTGACTCAGGTAACTGAGTCCATATGGAGTGAAGTGTTGTACACGCTTCAGTCTTCTACATTAATTAATTACTCAGGTGAACTGTTCTGTGAAACTCACAAAAACTGGTATATGTTTAATTTAGATGATCCTGAATGATGTGTAATGATGGCCCGTTGCTGCAGAAAGGATTCTAGTCACAAGTAAGCCTCTGAGGCCTCTAAATGTAGGCACTGTTCAAACAAACAACTTGTTTCAGCCCTTACTGGATGACAATCTATGTGTCAGACAGACACCGATCATGCTGGAAAACTTAGGCGTGAGGGAGTGACATTCAGTGTCATGCAGCATGTGACTTCTCCTTTCGTTTTATTTCACTTCTTCATGTTCTTCTTTCTCTATCTCAACTTGCCTTGCCTTTTGCCCCTCTTTTCCCCAAACATTTATGGCTTTGCCTTTCTCTAGGAAGCCTTCCAGATGAGATTTCAAAGTTTCTGAGTGAGTGTGGATACCTGGTGCCTCTTCCCCCAAATAAATTTGAAATAATTAAGGGCAAGTGTTATGTATTGACAATATCTAGATATATATTAACAGAAAAAATTAAGTGTGATCATCTCCAGCTGTGCCTGGTCTGCGGTTAAGTTGCGCTTAGCACCATGAGACAGCATCTATACTACACTATCTTTTTAACAGGTTGCAATTAGACTGTCTCCTTGCCTTCAACATAGTTTTTAACTTCATTAGAAATATTGTGCGTGTAAGTCTGAAAACTCTTTAAATTACTGTGTGAGAAATGTGAAAGCAGTGTGAACAGACACCCTTTCAGAGCATCCTCAACATTAGATCACACTTATTCTTCATTGTAATATAATTGTAATATAATGGACCAGAAGCATACATAAGTAGAATGGACCTCTTTTACTTCAAAACTGATAAACACAGACTTTTATGTTCCTAGAAGCTTCTAATGACAAAAAGAAAAAAAATGCTCTTGTGATTAAGGCATGAAATTAAGACTATAATTTATTTAATAAATTATTTCTTGTATTGTGAAAGTCCTTACTACATCCAAATAAAGTCAAGATCCTGCTGTGCTGGACACTGTGGACCTCCCTACAAAGGGAGGTCCTCCTGCTGTTGGGTGGAGCTCAGCCATGGAGGACTTGTGGGACCTAAGACACATATTGCCTCTTTTCATCCATTGTCTTTTCTTTATAGTTGAGCTTCTAATACTATTCTACCCATGAGGAGGTCTTTGATGGCTAATTATGTACCTATGTAAATAACAAGTGATGCACAAAAAGATCAGCAGGTACATAAATAATAACTTAAAAAAATATACAAGCACATTTAACTAGCAGAAGAAAGACCACCACTACAAGAATTAAAGAACTTACCTCTCTGGGGAACTGCTTTTTGACCTCTCTGGCTGCTTAACTGAGCACAGCCTGGAGCAAATATGAGGAACTCCTCCCCTTTTGGTGTTTGTTACAGTGAAACAATACTTCCTGTGACACCTGAGTAAATATCCTCTAGGAAAACCACCACATAGTTTATCTAGCGCTAGCTTATTATTCCCTTGATTATAAATACCATCCACCATAATGAATTACCAAACATGCCCAAAAGTATGAGTTATTTATTGAATGCATAGTTTTCTCTGAAGCAACCCCAAGCATTGCCAGATATTTTCTTTAGTTGATCAAAAGGGTTCCATAACCCCTTTTGAAGGTCTTAGATCCGTGATCCTTGTAATCACATTTAGCTCAGGAGATTGTTAATAGGATACAAAATCTTTCACGTCCAACCCAGACCAGTGCAGATGAAAAGTTGTAACTATTTAACAGATCTTCATGTCCTGTGACCTAACCCAGCTCCTAAAGGAAAAATTCTGTCTTACTTTAAGTTTACAGAATGTGTTTTTCAGGCTTTTTTATCTGCACATGTAATACAGAACACTTGATAATGAGTGAAATAATTAAAAAGCTCTGTGGTAATTAATAAATCCAATTAAAACTGCAATCAAAAGGATTTTCAAGATTCCCATTCCAAAACTATCTCCACAGTCTCAACAAGCCCATAAGCACAGGTGAGGGTTACGGTAATCAAAAAGAGGGAATTTCTGGAAAGTAGAAGTGAGTTAGAAAACTGCCAGTTCTTCACTAAAATTTCATTGCATCAGCCCCTGCCATTAGACCCAGGAGCTGCACATCTAGCACAAAAGTATTGCCTTTGAATGGTGATACCTAACTCATACTTACTGATTCATATTCAGTAGGGAAAAACAAAACACAAACAAACATATGCAAGGCATTGTGTTGAAACTTCACAGCTATTTATACTTTACAGCGTTTGAGGTGGCAAAGTTTTAGGGTTTTGCAGGTATTGTTTTCCATTGAAGAAAGTCCTAAGTCAGACCCAATTCGAATGCATCTCTCAAACTCAATTTTTTAAAAATGAAAATATCAGGAAAATACATATTGGAGAATTTGGAATATAAAACCTTCCACAGTTGTTCTAAAAAATCACAGGAGAGAAGGTCAGTGGCCAAATGATAACTGCAGACAAGATTGATGATACAAAATGGCTTCTAGTGTCAGCAGTTACTTAGAGAGCATGCTTATCCCTTCCTTGGAACTCCCTGATCACCAAAATAACCTTAAAGGATTTTGCTTACGTGCAGTGATGTGAACTAGTAAGAAGGCAGCAGGGCATCTGAGGATTGCTGCGTTCTGCATACCGGGGTGTAATGTGAAGTGCCAATCTTGAAAACGTGCAGGTAACAATTTGGGGTTGTAGTACTGCCATTTCCCAGTGTGCACAAAAGATCCCTCAGAGTCATGAAGCTGGCTTGAAAATTGTGGGATTAATAAACTGAACCAAGCAATAAAAACCAGTCATGTGGTAATACTCGTCATGTGGGTCATGTTAATACATGCAGTTCCCCCACTAACTGCTTAGAGATTTCGGGTTTGGCACTTTTTTTTTTTCCCAAAACATTTTTTAATCAGTTGTACAGAGGGTCTCATTTATATCCTGGAGTAGCACACCTATGTTATACACAATCCAAGTGAACAAAAATGTGTGATATGTAAACTGTTTATTTCTTTACAACTGTATTTCTCCATAGTCCCTGAAGGTTTACGTAATCAGCACTCTGGCATTGAGAAAAATACCCATTAAACAAATATCACCATAAACATTACTAAATGAAAACGTATTTTGTTATATAAATGGGACTCTGAACTAATAAAGTATAAGCTGCGTCAATGTATTGAAAATTCAAGCAGTTGAACTGATATACATCTGGTTATCATCTGTGCTGTTCTGGTATGCACTTACAGGAGAGTTGAAAAGACCTTTAACTAAAAAAAAAAAAAGAGCAGAATCTTTTATAAGATTATACTTTTTTCCACCCTGAAATAAAATAAGACCTAAAATCGAGAAGCTATTTAGTGTAGATACTTCTACATAATATATACCTGTACAGCATCCAGTCTCTGTGTTCATTGCATTCCAGTTGCTGCCATTTAACTCTGCTTATTAATGGGGCAAATAGAGGTCTTTTCATATCAGGTGATAAAAGAAGGCTCAGTGCTGAGCAAGCGTGTCTTTTCTTCTGCCTCTGAAGGGATCACAGTGCGCAAATGGAAGTGTCAGCCAGGAATGATAGGCGGCATTTTGTATGAGTGAAAAGGGGAGGGAGTCAGTTTTGTTCAGTAGCCAGAGCACATACATATCTGTACAGAAAGTGCACCTGGGATCTGCCTGACCAGTAGGTTTCCAAATCACTTGTTCACTTTTCTTCTACCTGACGTGATTTTTTCAGTCAGCTGCAGCTAGTGAGAAAAGATCCTCCATGTTCACAGTTCCCATGAACATCCATCACAATTCTTCAAAATTAAATTTTGGGCACTGAAGACTTTATGGTTTATGTAAGACCAACTTCTCTCAAGACTGAAACAGTTGAGTAGCCTTAGCAAGAGTCACAGGGCACCAGCTCCTTAATCTGTGGATTAACTGGACGTTGGGGTTACCATTTGGAAAACTTAAGCTTCTAATCCTTGTAATATGTAAGGAACGGTAAAATTTAATCTAAATATTCAGGAACAAGATGGAAAAGAACAATAACCTAAGAAATTTCATGAGTTTTATTTTGCTATGCCTTCTTTTTTAATACCATATTTTTTAAAGTCAGTACCATGATTTTGAAGGGATAAGGCTTGTGAAGTTTGCCAATTTGAGGCTGAAAGTACTCAAATTACTATTCTTGGACAAATTCAAGCTTGGAATATCACATAATGTGCAGAATACTTCCAATGGATACACAGAATGTCTCAAGCATTCTTTGTTCTGCTCATTTTTTTTCCTATTTTACACTGTTTCAGACATACCAGCAGCTTGCTGTCAGACTAGATCTTCCTCCCCTTGGAGCCAGAGGTAGCAAGCACACTGCCAGACTTCACACACTTCACAAACCCACACTTCATTAGTCCCAAACAATTGCAAAATAACAAACAAATAAATAAACCCTAGGAAATTCTCTTTTTCTTTCAGGCACAACAAAAGAGAGACAGGCTGTTTGTATCAGACTATCTCTGAATGAAGTATGATGGCATAATCTGAGAATAACCTGAAAAGTTTGTTTTGACATTTTTCTCCATTATTCTGCTGGTACTATTATGAATTCCTCAGCCTCCTAATCGAGAGACACACTGCAAATGAGTCTTATAAACAGCTCCCTATTCGTGAGCCCATCATTAATCTCTGAGGATGTTCCAAAGATAGCCCTCAGAGGATTTGGATTTGTCATCTTGTTTTGCTTTTTAATCCAGTTAGGGAGTATAGCAAACAGTGACACAAACAGGATTACATTTTGAAAGGGCCCATGCCTGGTTCTGTGAGCAGCATGCAGACATGCTCAGCTCCGGTTTCATGCTCTGCAGTTTGCTCTCTTCCCCACTGCTCCTCCTCCTCCTTTCTGGATGATTATAAACACATTTGAAAAAACTTATTTATTTTTGAAAAATTGCAGATAAAAAAAAAAAGAAGGAGGAAGGAGGGAAGCTGTGTGCCATCCTGATTTTTAGCTTCTTCTCTGTCTTTATTACCATACTTGTGTCTCAGTGCTCTACCAGTTAAACATATGTAGCATTTCCAACACTTCATTCTTCTGAACGATGGGACAGCCTCATCTCAGCTGCTAGCAGGAAGGGAGGCAATCCTCTGCTCCTGCAGAGTACTTCCAGCATTCCTCTGGTGATGGTTTCTTTAGAGCAAAATTGTCATTAGGACTTTTCTAGGTAACAAGCACTCTTTAAAATAAAAACACTTGTTTTTTAAACACTGAGGTTAATTTAAACCCTGAAGTAAAGCATGAAAGGCACCAGTATATTATCCATCTCAGAATACCTTTAAATCAAGGCAAAGAATTTAAAACAATGAAAGGCTGTTAAAACATCAAGAATGCTGTGTTCTTGGAAGTATTAATTGTGTATTGATTATGGCAGCTGGTGTGCTAAATGGTCCCAATTGCTCTGTACATGACCATCTCTCTCTGTTATTTGCAACTCCTCCAATTTCTCCCACTAGCTGCAAACTTTATCAGAAAATCTTTTTACTTCCCAGCTATGTCAGGAAAAAATTCTTCAGGACCAAGACCAATTGATACAGCCTTCTGTTCGAAACATACCTGTGTTAGAATGGCTTTTAATTTCATGTCAGATTTTGGACCTACAAATAGCTGGTTTCCAATCGGTCCAATGGTGATGGACTGGTTTTATAGATTCTTAGGACTAATATAATCTGTCTAGAATGACTGGCTTTGGTATTTCATATAAACTGCTATAGTTAGCAAAGATCCACATTTAAGAAGATACCTGATAATATATTCTGTCAAAAGCACTCATAAGGTAAACAAGATAAACTTAAACCCCACCCCATGTTTTTCCAGCTAGAGTCCCAATTCTCAAACCTGTCTTATCTGTACTATGTTATAATTGCCATTATAAGAAATTAAAATAAATGTCACAGAATGAATTTTATACATTTATATATAATTTCTACATCAGGTAGTACTGGTTTTGTTGCTCATATACACTTACACCTCAGATGGTATCTGACATGGTTCAATATGATCCATAAGTCACAACAACGTGGTAATGTAAATTGTCTGGAGTAAAGAAAGTTATTGAATAAGCTCTGAAGGTTTAAATAAAGAAGATTTAAATTAGATCAAAAAGCCAATGTTCGAAACCCCAAAGCCAACAGTCAAATAAAAGCTTGTTTTCTCCTTTACATTATCTAGATAGCAAAGATGACTGTACTCTGTGTGTTTGTTAAATAATACACCTTTGCAAAGCTGAGGTAAACTTATCTGGCTGTTCTTTAAAACATTTAAGTTGCAATTAGTGTAATGGTCCAGCAGTTACTGTGTCTAGCTGCTCTTCAGTGCCAGAATTAGATCTTTAGTTTTCCTCTTTAAATTGCTTTTCAAAAAGGATTGCTAAGCAAAACTGCAGAGGAGCTGTAACAGATTTAAGCAGGTGGAAGTTTTCAGTCCTGGAGCTGAGAATGGTCTTTATGAAGGTGCTCTAAGGTACAGGTTGAGTGGCATAAACTTTGCTCCTCAAACTCAACAGCCTTAGCAGCAGCATTTGAGGAATGGATCATGCAAAGTGAAATTTAATTTTAGTCCACCCTAAATTATGAGCATCATGTAGGCAACAGGTTTTCCTTTACAGAGTCCTGTGTGAGCTGGACTTTGAACTAGTTTTCACATGAAAGCACAGCATCTCAAGTGATAAGAGAATGGGGGTGGAAATGCATTGCTGGAAGTAGAGGTATGGCTGTTTCACCCACTGCCACAAAGCTAGGTGCTGAGAACAGCAGCTTTTCCTGAGATGTGATCCGGCCTCTCTCCCAGGCAGTCTTAAGCACAGCCTGTCCTAATGACTGTTCTTGACTCTGCAACCGTAATAAAGTTCTCTTCATCTAAGCTATATGTACCATATATAATAATTTAAAATATCTAATGCTATTTCCACCTCCCTCACCTGTTCTTACACAATTGTGAACCCACAAACACACTATTTGGAAAGACCAGGTGAATTCTCATTTCAGACGTAAAACTGGACCCAAATTAAGAATTAGGATGAGGTATTTTATATGGGGTTGGCTTATCCCACCCTTTCCTGTTACAGTGCTTCCTGTACCTTTGTTTGATGGAGCTGAAATTGCTCACTGCTGGAGACCCAATGCTGGACTGAGTAGCCCACAGGTTTGGTTCACAGCTATGGAAATTTGTTTGTCCCACTGCAGCCACTTGGCCTCAGGACTAGGGTGTTTTCCTACCCTGTTGTTTTTGCCTGCCACAATCTCCTGTGGAGAACATCCTTAGCACAAGCCAAGACTATGTCCTTTTTCCCCTTTTGCTAAAACACACTAGTTAATCACTGCTTTCACGCACAATTGAGGCAACAACGCAATTTTCGGTTGTTTTGCTAAGCTGCGTGGGGTCAGGGCTGCTGCTGCTATCCTGTGTGCACTGCCATCCTCAATCAGATTGTCTAGTACAGAAGAGGTTGTTTTTTTCTCGCAGATGGTTTTGTGTCCCAAGGTTCTAGCTTTGATTGTGGCAACTGCCCTACTTAGCAGGCACCACAGGACGCAGAGGGAGAGAGAAGTCAGAACAGCGGGGGGAGGCTAGCGCTCGCTGCAGAGGCACAGCAAAAAGCAGGGCCACCTACTGCCTGCCCTGCTTGCATCTGACAATTGAGCTTGGATTTCTACCTTCAGTTCTGCTTGAATCCAAATAAAGAAGTTGTGTGTAGCAAGCAGAAAATTGCCTACAAACTTTCCGTGAATACAAACAAATTTTTTTTTTTTTTGCAAAGGGACTGCAGCTTAGGAGAGATTAAAAATCTTATCCCCATACCTTGCCATGCAATATAAACCTCCTGACTGCTCCATTTGTGAGTGTTCAGAGGAGACCAAGCCTGATTCTCTGCTACCAGTACCTGTCTGACTCGAGAAGGAACTCCCAAATTCATTATGTGAAAGCTACCTCATGCAGCTTAATGTTCAGAACACTAATGCATGCAAGTAACAAACAGCTAAATAGTGTATTTGTATGAGGGGCTTCAATATGGCACTATTTTCTAGTTGGGGAGCAGATGCGGATTTCTGATTATTAGATGCATCTATCAAGATTTACATTCATAACCCCAATCTCATTCAAGGTAACCATAGAAGTTGTGTTGAAGTGGGCTAGGGACTCACCCTTGACAAGCAATATTTTTAAATTAAATTCAGTTATTTCCCTTACTGCCTGTTTAGATACATGACAACAATAAGGAGCAATAATTTTCTGGAACTTTTTATTCCTAGGATTTCTGAATATGCCACAGTCTACACACACATCATCAGTCCATTGCCAAACGTGTTGCAGTAGGCAGTAAAGATCTCCATGCTCACGAACAGCAGGCAGGATTTCAGTTTTGAAATCTGATACAGAAGACCCACTGCACAGAAAGCAACAGGGCACCTCAGATAGATGCCTCAGAAGGAACAAAGTGCGGGATATGATGTGTTTTGCACCTGTTATGCAACAGAGAACAATTTACCAATTAATTCAGGTAGTGTTAGAGAGAAGAGATAACGTGTCTTGGATTTCCTGCTCTTAATTTATTGAAGACCTAGGCCCTTGGGACCAATAAAAAGTATTTTACCAGCTTGCGGGAGGTCTACAGTTTCTGATATAATAGAAAAATACCATTTTTCAGAATGGCAAGGTATCATTAACTGATGCGGACCTTGCATAAAGAGCATCTCTGATGGATTGTTCAAATAAATGTTCTACCTTACCTTTAAACTGTACTCCCTGATGGGCAAAATGCTAAACAGCAAGGCACATGGGGTTAATGTTTACTCATTTTTTACCTCTCTGTTTCTTTGCAGTGACCAGCCATGAGAAAACAAGGTAGGAAATAATCTTTCCATCACTTTCTCCTGGCACATAGGCGACAGGAGACTTTTATTTCCCAGGCATTTCTTACGTGGGACCATGTCCTAGGACCTAAGTGACAACCTGAAGTGACTTACGTCCTAAACCACCACTGAGGGGATATGAATACAGAGGACTCCATTACTTTGTGTGTTTACTTAGGAAATAACTGAAGATATAAATCCTAAAAGACTAATCCAATTGTTAGTTTCTTTCTCTCTGCAGCTGCAACTTCATTAACACAAATTGGAAAAACAGGTAATACGATAGAAAGTCTTTTGGCTTGACAGTGAATTCCCAGAATCTTCTCGCTTTCAAACTAATAAATAAATCAAATGTTCCTTATTCATGAAGAAGGCAGTACCATCTTACAATGCTTGCTCTAATGCCAGGTGCAGTTTAACTAAGACAGAGGGTCTTATTTTTTTTTCACTGAGAGGCAGAGGGCTTATTGAGGTACCAGCTGCTCTAAAAGTGATAACATTTTTCTCAAAAGGGCATTTAAAAATGAATCAGTCTGAGTTGCTGTTCTTCAAAGAACTGGTTTTTAAACTAGTTCTAGTTTATACCATATATATTGAGCCTGTCAGTTAGAAGGCCTAAGCTCAGATGATTACGCATATCCTGATTTGTAGTCTTGTGCAGGTATACTAAGATGGATTTATCAAGGAACCAGTGGAGTTATGACCAGTTAGAACACTAAACCACTGTCCTGCCTCATCTTAGTAGATGCATTATCTCTTTTCCTGTCTTTTCAAAATAGGCAGCTTTGTCGTCACTAGTTATGGGACACATCCCCAGCCTGTAAAGATTGTTTCACAATGTGCTGAGGTTCAATCTCAGTTTTATCATGAGATTAAGGACTGAAAGCTTCAAATCAGAGAGCTTCAAAACAGAGGTCTGTTTTCTACTTAAAGTAGTTATGCTTTCTTCCACAGAGAGGAGGCTGTATCCTCTGAGATAAGAGATGTGTAATTCATCCTACAGAAAACTAAGAACTAAACAAAACCTGTTTAGTTTGCAAAGTGGATGATGTGGCAGTCTGTAAAAACCTTCAGTGCTGAAGTGCCTGGTGGTGGAGTCCCCCAACAAAGACTGAAGTGCTTGCAGTCAAAGACACAGTGACTAATCAGAATTATGTCTGACCTCCAGCCTTCAAACAGCTCTGGGAACTCAACGTGATTCATGCGTCTTCCAGGCTTCCAGGCAAACCTTGCCAGCAGTAACTTTCTTAAGATTCCAGCTGGAGCTGCTTAGAAAATTAATTCCAGATTCTGCCAGTCTTCTCTGAGTCTCCTTCACGTTTGTCACACTGGGTCAGAGTCTCAGGTTTGTTGTAATCCAGGTCGGTTGCTTTGGATTTCCTTGCCAGCGCCTCACAGACTGCTAGCAAGATCAGGGCCTGTGCTTTTTTTCTATAGGTAGGTCAAAATACTTTTTCTTCTCATGTATAATATGTTCTGCGGTTTCTAAATCCAACTAGGTAAATTGGGATGGTCAATGACATTGATTATAGTTTATAACTTTGCCTCTACAACTTACCTTGAGCAGCTTCTATTCAAGAATAGAAACAAGAAAGTTACATTAGATAGGCAGCAGAAACCTTTGTCCAGTTGTATATAAACACTGGGTTGGTTTTTTTTAATTTTGCTGTCTTTTTATGTGCTATGAAATCTTTCTTAAAGAAGAAAGTTTCACTAAAGTGGTAATGGAATATTTTTATTTACTATTTTCTCCATGTTTACTATTTAATATTCTCTATGTTTACTATTTTTCCATAGCTCTGGGTTGTTTTTTTTTTTGCTTTAGAACCAGTAGAATGAAGAAAAAAAAGTGGAAGACAAAAGTCAATGCTCATTATTTTAGAGAACGCTCCTCAATGCCAAGACATCTTCACTCTCAGTTCTTCAAGACGGTGACTTGCAAAGAATGCAACACAGCACACTGAGTCCACAACATCATTTTTATTCATTTCACACGGGTCTGTAGACAGCGTACAGCTGCCTCCGGAGCAGAATTAGGCCTGCATTGCTATTGAGTGACTGGCTCTGAATTGCCAAGAGATTTTTGCAAGTAGCTCCTATCAATGCTAATGGAAATGTGACAAATTAATCTCGTGTACAGATGAGAGAACAAACCCATTCAGTTGAAGAATAAAAATACTGTCAATGTTTGAGGAGCTACAGAAACCTGAACCATATAACAACAGCAGCAACAACCAACAGAATAATACTTTTGGCTTGTTAGTACCATGCAGTCTAAAATCAGTACAGGTACAAAGATAATGCAGTGTGTCCCTCCACCCTTCCACCTCTGCTGGGATTTTTCTTTTTGTATCATATTGGTAAGTTACAACAGCATTATTCCAGCTTCTAAGAAAATCTGGGAATGAGTAATATAAATATTTAGCCTGAAATCCACATTGTAAGAGCAGAACTGAAAAGAAGACAATATAAAAACAATCAGAAAAATATTCAAGGAAAAATATAAAAGTATTGGTTACATTTGCTTTAGTAAAACAAGTACATTTTATATTCACTTGTTTACACTTTATTTAAAGTATAAGCAGATATTTCCATCATAAATGCATGCATGCTTATTTGTAAGCATGAGTAATTCAGTGAGCTACTCTTCAGCTATTTTCTGTTTTCATACTGTGATTTCATAGCTTCTTCCCAATAAATATTATTTGTTTACAGTTGCACTCCTTCAGTCTGAATAAAGCAAAGGTTCTTCTGAAATCTTGCATATTTGCTGTTATCTGGGAACCAGTCCTACCAGTATATCTTTCAAATTTCTTGCTCCACTGTTTAAAAATGGTAACTCTAAAAAGGAACATCATAGGGAAAACTGTAAGGAAGATTTAAATCTTTTAACTGCTTAAAACAGGACACATAGGTATCTAAACCAGGAAAAAGGCAGTAAAATCAAATGTTGGGAGACATCTGAACATGCTGCAAGGATAGATGAGATTCTTGGTAATGGATGTTTAAAAGTTTCATATATGCCCTTAGGAGGCAAAAGGTTTATTGTCCTGTTCTGCCACTGCCGTGTTTTGAGAATGTGTCTGGTACATGATGTGACCCAACACAAAGCTCTCTAAGATGCAGCATGTACAGTGGTGCTGGATGGCTTCAGGAAGGCCATCCTCTCCTGGGCATATCTGCCCAGTGAAGGGGAGCAGGATGTCCTGCCAGGAGCTTCCCTGGCAATGCCTTGCTGTATACAGGTGGGACATGGGGTTGAACAGGCTCCCAAAGGGACCAGACTGGCTGAGGGCACTGCAAGTGCTGGCTGCTCCTCAGGTTTCTCCCTGCCAGTGCAATGGGAGCACTTATAAGACATCCCAGAGGCAGCCCTACTGACTAGACAGCAGGACTTGGGAATGCCCTTTGAGGGCCCTCTTTGGATCACTCTGACAGGGCAGCCTCCCTGAAGCCATAGGTGGCCTCCCCGTGGACATGTAACCTTGCTTGGTTGATATGCTGGCAGCATGTCTCATTTGAAATGGGGCATTCAACTCAGCTAATTTTGCTGCATACATTTAAATGTCAAAACAGTGCTGATGCAACAGCATTTGCTAAATATATAAATAATGACTTACTGCTTTAGCCTAATTCAAAGCCAATCAAAAAGACACTGCAAAAGACACCAGCTAAGAAAAAGCCTCCTGTGGTGACTGAAATAAAAGCCACTCCTGTGGAAATCAGTGGGTGCCTTTGTGGTCTGTTTTGGTGCTGGTGTGATGTTGAGTCATGAAGCGTGTCTGAAGAGTTCTGTCCTGCTGTCTGAACCGAGAACAATGCCAATGGGGGTGAAGCTCAGAGTGGCTCCTTGACATTTGAGGACCTACGTCATGCAGCCTGTGGATACCTCGGAGGTCTTTCAAAATGCTGAGTATCGCAGACAGCAAAATTAAGGCATTTCTTGAGGAAATGAAAGCAGAGCCAGTGCGGAAAGGAAGAGCTGGCCAACCAGTTCATTTGCTATAGTTTTCAAACCTGTAAAATGTATTTTTCTTGTGATTTGTACTGAACTTCTTGTTTGGCTCCAGTCTGACTCCCCCAGTTTGTCTTCTGACTGGCAATTCATGCAACATCCATCATGCAGTTCTTTTGCTAGACCTTTATCTTTCTTCTTCTGTCAAGGTAAAATCTGAGGACTTTGGGAGTTTTGTGGTTTACCGTAATCCTGCCGTGCTTGCCCATTCTAGAGCCAAGAGCAGAGCAGATTCTGGGGCTAAATTCATAGACTACCTTCTTGGTTGGAAAGATCCAAAATGGGATTTCTAGATTTTGGCTACATAAAGCTACCCATTAACTACCACCTGTCTTTCTGGAGGTGATCTGATGCCCCACAGTGAGTTTTTTCACTACAAAATATGACTGGTCATGCTCATGGATTCAATACCATGTCTGCAGGTTAGCTGCATTAGTCTGGTTTGCCTTAGTAACTCTCCGTATAAAGGTGTAAGTTCATTTCATGTGTACAGAAAATACAGGCATTTGCAGCTAGCTAGAGGCTGCAGCTAGGTGCTTCATGTATTGCTTTGGATTTCCTCACCAGCACCTCACAAACTGCTAGCAGGATCAGGACTTGTGCTTTTGGAAGGAGGAAGGAGGCTGCTGCTAGATGCTTCATCTGTCACTCAGGCTTGAAGTTCAGTAATTTGTTTTCTTCCGCTTTAATCTATGTCCTATAGAAGGTCTAGAATTGAAGCACAGCCTGGGTAAGAAACATTACTTTCTCAGTTCTGCCTTGAAGCTGCACTCTGTCGGTATGAGCTGCTGAGGTCATTTCTTTCAAACTGCAGAAATGGGAAGAGGACTTTGTAATCGTCTCAGATCTATTTTGTCGCATTAGCCTTGGGCCTAAACTTGCATGTGAGGCTAATGTCCCAATTTATCCTGCTGCCCCAGTTTTGTCACACTGTCTTGCGTATAAAGTGAGCCAGGTAAATCAAGAAACAGGAAAGCATGGGAGGAGATGCTTGGCTGAAGCTCAGCCCCTGTCAAGACAGGCACCGTGGCCATAACTGTCTTCAACAATGTTCTGTGGAGAGCTCTATTCAACACTGGACTAAAAGGAAATAGCAACTTATCCACTTAAGAATACCAAAATAAAATTAATGGAAATGGTGATATTCTAGGTGATATTCTATTTGGGAGACCCAAGACAGTGCAGCATTGCAGCCAGGGACCTGGTCCAGGGGATGAGTCTGCAACATTCATGATGTGCCTGTCACCAGGTGAGAAACATAGCTGCCGGAGATGGGGATATCCATGAACGAAATCCAGAGGAAATACAGAAGGCAGTGTGTAAGAATTGTCCAAGCATACCTACATATCTGTTTGAATTACCAGAAACTTCTCCCAAGTAGGAACTAATCACATAGATTTAGGCAGTTGCACACCACAGACCAGCAGTGCTGTGATGGAACTTGAACTACAGTGTGCTCACTCAGCATGGTTTCCAGATCAATGAAAACCACATAATGGCTGTGGCCCCTTGTTACTAGAATTTCCTTTGCTACATCAGCTGAAAATATACATCTATGCCCACCCATGTACAGGACTGCAGAAAGTCGAGACCAAAGCGGTAGAGTGTATTTGACAACCAAGGCAGACCAACAGATACAAGAGATGCATATATTGAGCAATGTCAGAAATAGACACAGCAATTTTTAACTGAAACCGTCAGAGGTGAAGGGCCAAACTTTCTCATGCTTTTTGGGTGAGACACAATAGGCCCTGAGGTAGTTAAAAAGAGCCATGATATGTCAGGAAACTAAGACAACAAGGACTGCTGTGAGACTGCCTAACAGACATCCTGCTGCAAATGAGAAAGAAAATTGGGCTGTGGAGACAAGACGGAGAGCTGCACCAAAGCTATAAACAGGAGGGAGTGCTGGGCCTGCAGGAGAAAGAGAAAACAGCTGCTTGTTCCTATCTGGCAGTGCTTGTACCCTAATGGGACCGGTGCAGGCTCACCCAGCTAGTCTACAACTGCGCAATATCTACCAGAGTAACAGGCTCCATGTGGCAGAACGAACTCTTCGGTCTCTCTGTTTTGTCAGTAAAAGCAAGCATTTAAAATTGAACGTGAGACCTAGTGGTAATACCTAATACGCTCAGTGTCGCCCCCTCTACAGTACTTAATATGTGCAGTGTGCCCCCTTTACTCTGTGCTGTTGGATTCTTGGAATGATTGAGTAACTGATTTTCAGGCAATTGACTTTTACCAAATGTTTAAAATTTTAATGAGTCACAAGTCAATGAGTGGCCAGGATACTGATGAACATTCAATAAAAATACAGAACAGTCTCTTACCTGGTAAGGATAAAACCATTTACCTATGGTCTCCATTCCCACATCCCCCCAGCTAACTGGCTAGCAAACAAAGCTTGGGGCTTTACCAGCACTTGTGCATACATTGTGCTTTCTCTGCAGGCAGGGTTCCAGATATTATTTTAACATCCCAAGCATAACAATACAGGTTTTTTAAATCAACCTTTGCATTTAAACGCATGTGTGTGTACATATAATGCAGGTGCTAGGAGGTGGTTTATAACTCCGGATGGCGTGAACCAAAGCAGTACCTTCTGTTCAGGAAGAAATCAAACATAGTGGTCCATGAGAAGAAAAATTCCAGACCAACAGAGTACCACAGGGTCAGTATGTCAGTAAGTCTGCATGCAGCACACACAACATCTATATCATGGGATCCTAGTTTCTTCACTCTGTGATTAAATTCCCAATTAAACCTTGTCCTGCAAGTCTGCAGAAAGTTATTTCTGCAGAAATAATATTTCTACAGAATATAATATTTCTGCAGAAAGTAATTCATGAAGAGAGGCTATATGAAAGGGTATCATAATTTGGCATAAGGATGAAAGATGACAATTAAGGGATCAATCTGTCACTTGATTCCTGTCATACCTGGCTTGTAATTATTTGCTAAATTGTTAAGATACAAAAGGAAGCAGTCCAGTGGGTCTGTTAGCTCTGCCCTTTCCCTAAGTACCCAGCTAAACCATTGGTTCAGTCTGCTCAAACACCATCCTGGAATCAAAAGTCTATGGCTCTAAGCAACTTCGTAAGTTCATCAGAACTGCTTTTAAATAAAATAACAATCTTATATGAGTAAGAGTTGTAGTTTTCCAAATCATATCTGCATATAAAAATATAGATGGTTTCTGATTTGTACGCAGGTTGTCCTTCAAAATCAGAACAGTCACTGGGTTGTCTTGGACATTGCTTGGCTACCTGGAGTTTTGTGGTTCATATCTGGGACAGTCTCCACACTTGTTCAGTGATTCATTTTCCCCTATTAAGACTCAACCTGAAATTCCAATCATTAATAAAATAAGTCAGAACTGCAAACACTTTGATCAGCTCTGTCAGATTACCCACTGCACAAACATTTGAGGAGAGTATCCCAAGGGACTTAACTGTGAAGCTCTATGAAGGAAACTGCTCCAGTAAAATGCTCTGCATTAGGGACAGGTTACAGCTAACAACTGCCAAATTATGTGAAACAGTCTGAGAAACTGCAATGATCATATGCTAGCATGTGTCTTGTATTTCAAGAAATTACTTCTAGCCACCCACAATATTTTTTAAGTTAAGTGCTAAATGAGCCCATCGTTCAATAGACCTATGTGAAACACTAACAGTCTAAACGTTCCAGATGAGGCAAGGGTAATAGGAAGTCACAATGCACATATACGCAAGAGAATTGCCTTAGCCACATCTGAAATAGAATTTGCTAGTGTAATTCCTGGCAGCAGATTAGTAATGCACCCCACATCTTACAGTTGGCACCGAGATACACAGAGGATTATCATGGCCAGCTGAAATTGCAGGGGGCATTTCACTACAGTAAGGTATAATTATGGAAAGAGAAAATGGGAAGTTGAGCCTAATGGTCCTTTCTTATGCCAAATGTATATGTGATAGGAAACCACAAACAGGCAAAGCCAGAGTTCTCCTGGGCTTTCTTGCACTCCTCCAGGTGCATGGAGAGTGCCCACATACCTTTCATTGTTTTATAAAACTAAAGGGACAGTAACATAATGTCCCTAAATCATTCTGAGGTGCCACATCAGACAGACAGAGGAAGAACACTACTTGCTGCCTCCCTGCAGGATCCAGATGTCCTTCACTCTGTCACTAACCCAGCCTGGCCATATTTATGTTAGAACTGATAGTCACAGCCTGTGCAGGCAGGTCTGGAGATCCAGCATGCACAACACAGCTGATGCCACAGTTCATATATAATATTATTATTTATGTAAAGTCTCTGAAGGCACTTTCTTCTTATGTACACTGAAGTAAAAAGTGGCTATGACCATTTAGGTTTTATGGTCACCAGAAAATATACATTTTCTCTGTATATTTACTGTTTCTTTTTGTAGCTGTATTGTTCTCCAGAACTATGAGGTACTTACTGATCACACAATATATATAGCATCATTTCTAGAAATTCATTTCTTACATGTTGGTCTCAGGTCACTTTTCACTTTCTGTTTCCTGCAAGTTATGTCCCATAATGTTCACCCACAGTGAAAGGAAAGAAAGATTTTATGTATCCAGGACAGGAATTATCAGCCTAAGCATCTGAGCCCTTAAACTGAAAGCATCAGACAGCACTTTCCTTCTCCACTCAGAAGGAAACTCTCTTAACCCCAACGATGTGGGCAGTAGTAGATACCGAAGGGCTAGGTCTGACACGTAGCAACTCGCTCTCAGTCTAACACCCTTTCAGTGGCTTCCGGCGGTGCAGCAAACGCTACACAAACCCTTTTGTGTCTGAATCCTACTTTTCTCAGTACTCGACTTCCTCACAGGGCTTTTGCACTCTCCTCAACCTTTATGCCCTCATGCCCTGCCTTTCAGCCACCTCCATCCGTGAGCTGGCTGCTTGGCTCCAGGGGATGGCATGGTCTCCTCTCCTCTGGAGGTTTTCCTCGGACCAGGAGGAGAACCATCAGGAAGAAACTGAAGAGCAGCCTTCCACCCTACTACCCTCTCTCTCATGCCCTTTCACACGAACATCCTAACACACAATAACCAAGGAAGCATTTTAAATAGCTGTGTCACCTATTCCCCCATTTAAGCTGGAGTTTCTAGATGGGGGTCAACCCTGGCTGGTGTGAGGTACACTGAAAGGGCTGCGGTGACAGATGACTACTAGAAGACATTGGCTGAATCAGTAGCATTTCCAGACCTGTGAGACAAGAGTGCAGTTTCAACCTGCAGCCTCTAAAGGAAGAGAACAAAACTTCGCAGGGGGGCATGGCAGGCTGCAAAGTGACTGGGCTTCCTCTACATCAAACCCTCTCTCTGCTCTTTTCCCAGTGACTTGGAAAGAGAAAAGCCAAGACCTAAAGAGGCTTTCCTACAGAGAAAGGCAGCCCTGCTTTAGAAATCACAGGTGCCATTAGGAATCACTTTTCAGACAGGGATCGCCAAGACAGTGAGGGAGGTAATGGCCAGCAGTGAGTAGGGAGCAGCGATTTTGTTGACTCGTTGGTGCCTGCCCTGCCTGCAGCACTGCGACGGGAGCCCAGCTCGCCCTGCCCCAGCAGGGGGCAATCCCAGCAAATAGCTCAGGAAATCAGTGCTGGTGCTGGGGTTTAATTCTCCTGCAAAAGGAAAAGGTTTAAAAAGTAATAGAGCCACAGCCACCCAGCTGCCTGCACCTCCTAGTGACCCCTGCTGCCTGCACCAGTGGTGGGTGGGAGCTGGGAGCAAGAAACGTGGGGGAACGGCCCTTTTTCTACCCATTTTCGTTCAGCTTCTGACCTCAGGAGCTCTGCCCCATTTCCAGAGGTTCCTTTCAAAGATTTGTAGGGGTTACGAGGGTCGATGGGATCCAGCCCCACTTTAAAGAAGAGTCCTGGAAAGCTGCCAGATTCTGCAGACATGGGGATATGGAAAGACTCATCCTGGGAGGACCGTAAGTTAAACCTTGCTAATGTCTCTTTGTTTTGCACACTTCACTTGTATGGCTTCAAATCTTTTCTAGGCCTGCCTGGAAGAATCTTTGCAAGTAAAAGAAAATCAGAGCAGCTTAGAAGGCAGACCGTTGCTGGGTGCTTACTTCCTCTTCTAAACGAAGTGACTCACTTATAAGCTTCCAAATACACTGAGTGTACATTTCCCACGCACTCTGGTATCAGCAGGCTTTTTTACCATAAAGCATATTAACTAGTCATAAGCTTTTTTGTCTATAATTCAATGGAATTTGTGCAAACCCCTGCTCATCTACATAGGTATTTGTTTGTTATTCTAGGCAGTTGGTTAGCTTTGAAAGGCAGAGGTAGCACAGAAATCATGCAATACCAAATCTCACTGATATAGAAGGGAAATTAATTGTTCTTAGCAGTATAAATATACATGACAAATCACTGAAGAAAACCATACCTATTTGAGGTAATCTTGCAAGAAGGCATTTGATGTTCCCTCCATCAGCAGCACTGCTCAGCAGATGACTTAAAATAGTTGCACTACAGTAGACAAACCTGGCGGAGGCAGAGTCATGGATGAATGCTGTAATGTCTGCAGCCTCTTGGCCAGCCAGGGTGATTAACAGCAGCACAGACTTGTGTACTGCTCCTTAAAAGCTGCTACAGAAAGGCAGGCTGGACAGGGCAGAGATGATTCCAGGAAGTGCCGTTAAGTGGAGATCTAAAGCATAAGGACAGGGCTCTCCTCTAATGACATCCCTTGTTCCATGCAAGAAGGAAGAGATTGTCTGTGATGCCTTGTCGTTGTCACACAGGCCATCATTTATACCACAGCACCAATGGGTTCAGGAGGGAATGTTCAATGTCCTTTGAGGTACATCTTCTGATATTTTATGTCTGATCTATAGTGACAAGATAGAATCCACAAGAGCCCTCGAGGTAGGAGTGCAATGGCTGAACTCTTCTCTCTGCCCCATCTTAGGAGCAAATCTACTAAAATGCAAGTCTTCAAGTCATGATTCACCCCAACCCTTCTACAAATACGTATATATATAAAAAAATATATATAATATATATTATATTTAAAAATTGTATGTATTCAATACCATTTCCCTAAGCATCTGGGTACACTATGTCATATCTATGTTCATCAATGCATAGTCAATTCAAATGTTAATCAGATTTAAGAATTGCTTAAAACCAAGTTCACGATTAGGTACTTTGCTGGCTCATTCAGCAATACTCCTTCATTTCCCAGTCAGCCTAATGCAAGGTAGAAAATCAGATCAGATCGTCAAGCCCATCTTGTAAACCCTACAGAGAAGGAAATAATCACTAGAGAACCTATTTTTATCAGTTGGCTAATGAATTAATTAGTAGAACAAGAAAGAGGAACATCAAATTTCTATTAGAAATATCAGAAATCAGTAATACCATTAATATATTAATCATATACAGGAAGCTTTGTTTTATAAACTCTTGCACTTTGATTTTTATTCCAAGAGCTATTAAACATTTGAAGACTTTTTCACCACATTTTGTTAAGCCAATGAAACAAATATTTTTGCTTCTTGTTAGAGTGTGTCATTACTTGGTTTTCTCTTAGAAAACGAAAACAAAGAAAAGTCTAATGTTGTCAATGATGTGACTGCATAATTTTGAAATACGGATATAATACAAACATGCCATTTTGGCCCATTTGTAGTTATGCACTGTGTATGCATTTTGCTGTGTACAGTGACTCTTGCTGAAGGCTTTGGACTGTAACAAGAAAACATTTTGGCTACTTATGTAGTCATGGAAATATATACCAATATTTTGGTACTTTCTATCATGCTCTACTGGAAGAACTAGGAAGGAAAATACTGTCATTTTCTCATTGGAGAGAAAGGGATAGAAAGACCAGATCAGAAGCAGACGGATTATTGGACATGCCGTCATGGGAAGATTCACAGAGGACTGCAGATGTGGATTATTTCTGCTGTTAGAGTCGCAGTTACAAATCAGGTATTAAAATTATAATTGTGTAAATATTGTTGTTCTGATACCACTGCAAAAGTGAAGAAAGAACTGAAAAAAAGTTTTGGGACAATCTGGAATGTTTTTTTGGGGGGATTATGTTTGTTTTCCTAAGAAAAGTACAACTGTTCTGGGCTGCACCCAGCTGTTAAATACTCACAGAACTGGAGACTGGCACCTGCATGTCCCCCCTCATCTGGAATTGCCCTGTCCCCAGGCCAGCGTATTCATAGTGCTCTTGTTTCCTGATGTGTTCTCGGCTCCTTCTTGTTAATCACTGTGGGGCATTCGACAATGGTTCTTGTCATGCCAGGCCAAGAGAAACTCCTTGCCCTCAAGTCATGTATGTGTTGTGCAATACAGAGTTCTGGTGGATGTGCTGATTCTTGGACATGGGTTGTGCCTGGTGCTGTATCAGCACAGCAGAGAAGTCAGCTCCTATAATACAGATGGACATCTGGGGTTGAGGGGTTGGCCCTGAAGTGCTTCACATTATTGTACAAAATACTCTTTAGAAGAAAAAAAATGATTGAATCTGCATTTTTGCCTGCCTTTTCTTTCTCAACTTGCCACTCTGTACTTCCTCTTGCCAGAGCAGCCAGGATATGTCTGTGGACTATGCAGCATGGATGGACAGACTGGCACCACAGCAAATATGGCCTGAAGTGATAGCCCACACTTTTGACAAAGTGTGTAAGAAGTGGCAGACCAGCAAGAACAAAGTTAATTTATGAGCTGTGGTAACAATCTGCTCAGTTCTCTGAAAGTATCTTCTCAAGGCATTTGCAATTCAAAGATATCCTGTCTTCTGAGAACCTTTCTCCTTACACTGTTGAGTGTCCTCTCTTTCCACAAACTTTGGTCATTAATGTCTGTCTTGTCCTCTTCTTCTGAATTGGCAAATTGCCTTCAAGCAAAGAAACATCTCTGATGCTTCTCTCAAAAGTCCGTCAGGAGGATCCAGCCCCTTGTATCCAGGGCAGAAAATGTCAGTCCCAGCACTTCCACCATCCTCTGCTTGTCTTCCTGTTGTCGATCTTAAAGCCTTTCCCCCATGGAATGTCTACTGGGGTACTAGTGGTGCTGAGAGGGTGATCATTACATGATATTCCCAAGTATGACTTCCTCTGGTAGATGCACCTCCTCAAAATCCAGGCAATCAGGTCCTCTGCCCCAGTTCATCTGGGATCACACCCAATGGGAGTGCGAATGCCTCCTCCACATGGTCTAGCTCTGCCTTCAGGGCAGTCCCTGGCCAAGCAACAGACTCATGCCACAGATCAGGGTAATCTGCACTGGAGCAGGGGTACCTGGCATCAGGGAGCAAATGTCCAAACCTGGTGATGGAGGGCTATATAATGCCTGCTCAGAAAGGAGACTGCAGGCAACCAGGAATGGTGAGCTTGGACCACTGTGGAGAGAAAGGAGGGGCAAAAAAGGTAAGTAAAATGGCATGAGTGAAAACATTGACTTTCCCATGTAGTGCAGAAATATGCTATCTGATCCAGAGAGGAGTTAGAAATAATTTTTAAAGAAGGCAACTTTTGGCAGAGTAGGTGGTTCAATGCTTTGATTCAGGTGGTGATGTTGCTTTTGTTATGGTACCACCTCCCTTAAACTGGAGAGTAAAATGAATGTCTCTTTTCATTAGAAGGAAACACACACAGTATGAAATACTGCCACTAAGCCTGAGAAGAGTTATTGCAGTACACTGGACCAAGCACAGAAAAGTTTAGGTAGAAACCTCAGTTTTATACAGTCAGATACTTAAACTCTCTTCTAGAAGCTGTTTGACTCCCCATTTTTCACACGGGACCTACCCACACACAGCGAATTGGGCTCAACGTTCTGTGGTTGTGTTCTACCTTTGAACTCAGTAATTCTCTCATCTCTTAATCTCCTTTTCTGTAGGAACTGGCAGCCTGCCTGGCTCTAAGCAGAAGCAATGCCAATGATTTTGCATTTTTGGCTTTTGGGTTTGGGTTTTTAATTTTTTTCACTTTTTGAATTTTTAGGGCACTGATCAGTCTTGAATTCCAGATCTCCCTATCTGATATTCAGCTGCAATGACAGAAACGGGGAAGAAAACAAGTTACAAACAATCCAGTCTGTGTCACAATATGGGAAGAAGTTATTCCTCAGAGTCCTACAAATCCTAAGATTTCCTTGATTGGCTTTTGGGAAAAGCAACAGTGACAGCTATATATCACAGCTGGTCTACTGTGGCATATAAATGATCAGGTATTTCCAAGTACCACCACGGATTCCTGGGGACATTGTGTAGAAGATTTGAGGTACCTGTCTTCTGCTTAGATGTTGCTCTCTGCTTTCTTCTGCACTGACATGGCAGGCACAGCAGTCTTCCTGTCAGTGTCAGTTTTCTTCCAGGCCAGATATGTTCAGTTCACATTTGGGCTTTCTGTCCTTCAGGTTCTTGTCCCATTTACTACTTAAGTTTTTTGCCAGTAGGCTTAAAAATGTATGTTTTGAGGCATTAGAGAAAATCTGCAACGTCTGAGATTTGAATCATCATGGAGATCTTCCTTCCTGAAGCCACGGGAGTTTATTTCTTTTCCCTTAGCCATCTAGTCTCAGAATACTTTCCCCAGATTATTAAAAAAAGAGGAAGAAATCTTTTGTCATTCTTCCAGCATGGCATCTGAAGGGCTTTGGCACATTGCTCCTAGGTCAAATCTGTTTCTGCTTCCTGAGACGCATCCTGACTCTGATGTGGTTCCCAACTCCAGCAATCTGCCCAGTCACGTACCTGATGTTCTTCTGAGAAGTGCAGTGCAGGATTTTCAAGGGTATGAAGAACATCTATGTCACTCCTGCAGCATCATGTGAAGTGCATTCTTACCAGAAATATTGTGAATGAAAATAACGTTGACTGTATGATGACAATAGTGCTTTTGACCTTGAGATTTCTATTCTTTAATGCTCCTACTACTTTAAAGTGATAAAGACTGTACAAAATCATTTAGAATTTTGTTTGTGCCTTTTCTTTAAACAGAATCAACCACATCTCAGCCTCACAGAAACTGGAACATTAGCCTCATGGGAAATTCTTTTACTGTTAACTGTTCATTATACAAGATATTAATCAACAGCTTGGGGCTTGGGGGAGTACAATGGAAAGATACTGAAGTTGCTCAGCAAGAATTAGGTTGAATCCAGAAGGTCTGTTAGATATGACCATACTCTGCCTGTGCCAGATAGGACCTGGTTGTGTGAAAACAAAAAAAAATAATGCTGTCATAACTCTCCAGGTAGCAGAAACACAAAACAGACAGATCAGAGCATCTATCTTCTGTCTGCCAGCATATATTAGTGCATGCAGATTGCATGGAAGATAATATATGTTTTCTCTCACTCTACAGGAAGGTCTGCCTCATCACGTCTGGCACGGGGCGATGAGGGGATCAGGATTGCAGGTGGATGGGACGGGAAGGGCCTCACTGCTGTAGTGGCTGCGGCTGCCCTACTGCATCAGGGACATGCTCGTATTGGGACAGAAGAGGCGCCCTGCTGGGTCACAGCCAGACGACCAGCTCTCTGTCTCTGCCAGTGTCAGCCAGAGCTGCTGTCTGGGGAGCACACATGAGCCTGGCCACATTCTGCAGTCCATCCCCTCACACCTCCCCAGCACCCATGACTGTGGGATTACAGAGTTTAGAAGGACTATCCCAGCCTAAGCCTTTTAAGAACTCCTTATGGACTTGTCCAAAAATTGGTGTAAGTGCTTTTGAACCTGCTGACACTGTTTGCCTCTGAAACTTTTCATGGCAGCAGGTTCCTGCAGCTGATCACTACCTGCTCTGTAAGGAAGTGCTTTCTTTCATCTGCTTTAAACTCACCTACTACTCATTTCATGAAGCCCCACAGTTCTTGGAATGGGGGATTTTGTGAATAACAGTTCTGCATTCATTTTTCCCATGATCTTCACATTCTTGTAAACGTTGAGCACATCCTCAGTGGGGGCATTACTCTTGCCTTACAAGGACAGACCAAGAGTCTGGGGTCTCCTCCAGTGCCCCATTAGAAGAGTGGCAGTGTTCTCACCATACCTTGTAGGAAGCTGTCCCAACCCTGTGACCCCTGGGCTTCCCCTGCCCCTACCACATGTCTCTCCTGAGGAGCGCACGCCAGAACTGCATGTGCCGCTGAAGGTGTGGGTGTGCCAACATGCAAAGCATGTAGACCAAAACTCCATCTTATTCTCAGTATTATTCCTGTTGATGTGCAATATTTTGATGGCTTTCTTGCTTGCTGCTGCGCATTGAGCCAATGACTTCAGAGCATCTGAAGATCAAAGATTTCCTTCCTCTGTTGGGCCTGCCTGTTCCATTCACCAGCATCTGGCATGGTTTAGATTGTATAACACTACCCAGTAAAGCTTTGTCCACCTGCAAACCTGGAGAATTCACTGTGATTGATGAACGTGTTGACCAAAACTCGTTCCAGGACTGGGCCACACTGCTGCTTCTCCCCATCCTGAAAAGCGATTGTTAAATACTACCACTTGCTTCTTGCTCCTTACTCAGCTTTCAACCTGTAAAAACACCTTTAGTCCAATCTTATGGAAATTTAATTTCTTTAATAATTTTTGGGAAGAAACCCAGGCAATACTAACTGTCAAGGCACTGGGACTGATAGGTGGAAGTCTGTGCCCTGGTGTGTCTTCTCAGTGACCATCACTGAGAAGAAGAAAATTTTAGCTGTCATCCAGAAAAGGAGGGCAATGGACAGAGAAAACTGTAGAGTTGGAAGATGTGGCATGTAAAGCCACTCAGAAAAGCAGCTGCCATCAGCTACCAGTGGCTGGGGTACAGGCACCATATAGGTAACTGTAAGGTTAGAGAGACATCTAGTCAGCCTCCCTGATGTTGTCTGAGGGAGCCAGAAACACCAGTAAGTCAGCAGAATATAAATGCTGCAAGGATTTGTGCACTCAATAATAAAGTCAATTATTTAGAATTTTTTTCCGCTAAAATTTTCCAAACCTTAATGCTGTGTCAGCTCCAATGGGGCATCACTTCACCTTCAATTTGAGACATATCCTACCAACAAAGCAAACAATACCCCAAAACCCCAAACCACAAATGCTAGATTTTAGATTTTTTTGCTACACAAATCACAGCCAACGTGAAGCAGGGCATCAGTGAGACAGCCTGAGTACCCCATCTCTGAAAGGGGCAAACAGAGATCAAGCCAAAGAGTGATCTTTGGCAAAGAAACAGATGTAGAATGATGCTGACATTGATGAGTCTTTATCACACACATCTGCATGCATCATCAGTTAGGAAAAATGGTGAAAAAAGAAGGCAAAAGAATATGAGAATCATTAACCAATGATAAGGAATGGAAGGATATAAGACAAATCAAAAAGCACAGAATAATGACTGACACTTTGTCACATGAGAATGGTATATCACTTAACAGAAAAAAGGAAAAAAGAGAAGAAACAAAGAAAAGGATCTACTAGCACAGTTGACTCCATGTCAAACTGTGAGGAGTGAACAAGGACTGTTAGTGCAACAAGGAAATGAGGCTGTTAGAGCTGTCTGGGTGGGAAACAGTGGAAAGCTCTTAGCATTTGCAGGTTTCATCAGTGGTGTAATACCCACAACAGATGATGATATAGAAATTCATAATAGTAACTATTGTTCTATATTTTCCATAGTGTAATATTGTCAGCCTAGAGATCAAACTGACATGGTGTGTGGCTCAAAAGATTAGTGTTTCAAGAAAAAATATTAGTCAAGGCTTTGCAAAGTTGTGCAAGGGAATTAAAATGATCGAAATGTGTGTCAGAATCCCTTGACACCTGTGAAGAAGTTTCCAACAAATTGATATTTCTGTCTAGATGGCAGATTGCTAATAGAATTATGTGTTTTAAAGGCAGAAAGGGACCATTATCTTCCTTTGGTTATGACTTCCTGCATAATATAACTGCAAACTTTCATCCAAGAGAATATTTTATAAAAAAACATGCAGTCTTAAGACTTCAAATAATGGAGAAACCACTACCTTTCTAATGCATTAATTTGAATCATTAACTGCCACATACCATGAAGGATACATACATTATCAAGTTGATATTTTCCAGTTTTAATTTCTCACTATTAGATTACATTTTCTGTCTGTAATATGACATTTTGACTAATTATCTTTATTTCATGAAAAAAATGAACCTTGTGCTGTGAGAAATCTCCACCCCCTCCAGATACTTACAGATGGCAGTCAAGTCACAGTCAGTGGTCTATAAAAGGTAATAAAAAACATTTCTAATATATTACTGTTCCACATTGTTGTATGTGATAACTTAATTGATAGTGTTCAATTCCAGAGATAAAATATCTTTTCTCTCTTATTTCTTCTTTCCCTCTTATAAAAGTTCTCTTTTTGCCTCCTATACAAAATGTCCCTGTAGAAAAAAGGTAAAGGGAGACTATCAGTGCATCGTCTTGTCAGCAGACATTGAAAATCGCCCTTTGTCAGGAAGTTCCTGGGTGATATTGCTCTCTGTCTGTAACAGTGCACTAGCAAAGCCTTCCTACCTAGGCTGGATGTTATGAGAACACTTTATATGCAGAAAGGGTAAAAGGGGGGGATGCCTTTATAACGTGAAGTAAACGACTATGTTCTCTATTACTACTTTTTTTGCTTTTCCTAGAAACATCCCCACCTCCTTCAAAAAGTGCATGAAAAACTAAATGGCGGCATTTGGATTACAAGTTAAGAATGTGGTTTAGTCCTCAGGGTAATTTAATTGCTCTGTTACTAGGGGAGACCCAGTCATACAAATTCCATAAAGCAGCTCTTTACAGGAGGAAGGAGTAAATATGATCATGCAGCTGAACAACTCCGTTTGCTGCTTTCTGAGCTGAAACTAGGAGAGACACCAGCAAACCCTACATGACACACGAGTCCCTTTCAGTAAAGGAAAGCCCTTGTTTATGTAAATACCCATTTCTAGCAATTTAGAAGCAGCTGCTAACCACAAGCGTTTTAATTGCCACTGCACTATTTCAATTACTAATCTCTGCTTTGTTCGTACCTCTCTATGGACATGCTGTAAATTATTATAATTTGTTATGATGGACAGCATTAGAATGGCATCTATTAGCACTTCTATAGTTGAGAGACCCTCATAATGTCTATTAGAAACCCTTGCAGGTGATGGCAATGATGGAGGGGAGGGACACCATCATATATCTACTGTGAGCAGAAATTCAGGAAACTGAGTTCTTAATAATTACTCCCTTTTTTTTTTGTCTGTCTTTTTCCCCATTTCTTTTTCTCTCTTCCAGACATAAATATTGAAATATGTAACTAAATTCAGTCGTGCTAAAATTCCCTATAATACGGTTCTGCAATATTTTACTGCATTCAAAACTATTTAAAAATCTAGCATTTTACAGACAATAAGTTCCTTATATGCTTAATGCTGATTTTTGGTACTTTGTTTCCAATATTGAAAAAGAGTAATTTAGCATTTTAAAAGGTAGCAGGAGGCTTATTATGCAGTGGGTGTCAACACAGAGTGGGCTAAAGAGAGAGACAGCTTCTCTGTAACCTTGCTGACCCCTGCAAGCTATAAAAATCAATAAGAGAATCAAACCAATTAAGGGGTACCAAGAAGTTTACAGAGGCTGAAAATGGAACTAAGGGATGCAGTCATTGATTTATTGTCATGGAGTGATCCCAAATAATAGATTTATAATTCCATTGTTTGCCATTGAATTCTTTTTCTTCTTTAAAGCAATCAAATGTGAGGCCCTCTTCCGATGCAGGTGCTTTAGGTAGTTATCCTTGTGAAAGGTGCTCTTGTCCTCCTTGCTCTTTAAAATACTTGAAGATTCACTGAGACAAAAAAAAAAAAAAAGACTGAAAATGGTTTATGGCTCAGTAGGTGAAAGCATCATTCTCACTCTATTTCTGTGTGGATGGCAGGAAATGTAAATGCTAAAAAAAAAAACTATAAGAAATGTGCTTCCTGCTAGCACTCCTTCCCTAGTGATAAATGCCTCAGAGAGCAGTCTCCTGAGAGATGTCCTGGTCCATGCAGAGGAGCACACCAAACTGTGCTCACCTGTTCTCCTAACAACCCAGCAAGGAGTCACACCTCTTCCCTCAGCTGCTCTGTGCTGCTGCCCCTTCACAAGGCTCCTTTTTCTCATTTATACCCAAATAAGAACCAAAGGGAACATTTTGCAGCAAAGCAGGTGAAATGTTTTCAGGACTCTCTAGTTACAACGGTACAAGGCCAAACACTTAGTGAAGGTCCAGGACACCGGCTGTCTGATGTTCAGTTCCATAGCACTGGTACAGGATGGTCCTCTTCTCTGCATGTTCAAACTGGGTTCACACTGCAGAAATTTAATGTCTTGAATTTTTATGTTATATAGATACACCCTTGAGTGAAAAGGTCCTTTCCTTGATTTCACAGCTATCTATGTGGGAGTGATAGGTGCTTGCAGTCAAGATATCACAGCCATTACACAAGGCAGCTGCCTTGGTTTGCTTTGAAATATCTCCAGATTTGGGGAAATTTTCCAGAATTATCTCATGTTTCAGCCTCTCTGGCATCCCTCCTGGGTAATGTACTGGCTGCCCTTTCTCATTTCTTGGAATATGGGACACTCCACCCAGTGCAGGTACCCTCCCTAGATGTGAGCTGCTCATGTGTAGTCCTCCTCAGACCTGCAAACTCAGAGCTGCTGTGGGATATGACTGAGCAATTTGGGAGGACTTTGGAGTTGAATGGCTCCATCCTTTGCAAAAAGCCCTTTCTTTACTTCGGATTGCATTATAAATTTATAGTTCTACCAAAAGAGGTAAGACACAAATGTGTGATTCATGTCTCGCTGCCCTCATTGCTCCGGTATATGACCAGGGACTCTGCACCTGGAGTCCTACACCAAAATGCAGTTTCTCCTCTGCAGTTTTTCTGTGCTCCATTCCTGCTGCTGCCCTTTTTCTTCTCAGAGAAGATCTATTTGTGATATGCAATTTCTCTGTCTTGTTAACACAAGCGCAGGGGATGTATAGAATAAAATTCAGTACAGCTGACAATCACAGTACAGGCAAATTTGATTATTTAATCCCCCTCTAAGAGAGAGGGGGTAGTGAAGGTGTTGGGGAAGCAGCTGAACTAGGATGAAGGTATGGGTGGGTTTGGGAATGAGGAAAGAGGAACAGTGAAAGGTCATCAAGGCAATTGCTGTGCTGCTGGTGGTACGTGAAGGGGGGTGGGAAGTGCTTTTGGGAAAATGTATCAAAACTCTTTTGAAAGGAATTGCTTCGCTGCCAGTCTTCACATTTTCCTTTGTCTGTGCCGGCAGTTACCAGGCTGGGTCCTAGGGCTCACTGTGGCAGAGCAGGCAGCTGGGCTGTGGCTGGCTGACAGCCTCACAGTGACCCAGGCAATTACTTACCATGTCTTTACGGGTCCTGAAAGTTACTCCTAAGGACACAGGCAGTTCACAAGATCAAACTTGTGTGTACAGAGAAATTCCTCATCTAAATATTTTTTTTTCTAAAAATCCATCTGAGCTGCTTGCAAAGACCCTGAAATCTTGCCAAAGTACATGAAAATTCTGCCTTGAAGGTCTAGAAAACACTTAAAATCACTTTGTCTGTATGTGGTGGAAGTTCTGAAGATTATTTAGTTAATCTTTGCAAACACTTTAAAGATAAAAAGTGTCAATTATATGTTACTAGTAGCAGTAGTTATACTCCTATGTTCTCTTCAGTAGGCAAATGGGTACTTTTAGTTAAAGCTGAGAAAGAGAAGGGAAGTAAGCACCGATGGATGGATTGCTATTGATCGCACCCCACCACTTTGCATTTATGGTCAGCCAAGATTCATTTGCTCATCTGTTCGGTAATTTAACTATGTGACTCTTCCAAAGCCTGACATCATCACAATAAAATGCCAATGCACTTCCCTGACAAACTTCTTAAATAACTTCTTTACAATTTACTAAAATACAACCATTCATAAAGGGTCAATTCATCGATACCAGTGACACTGTGCAGCTTCTGCCTTGCTAGAAGCTAAGTGGCACTTATGTACTGGATTTGGGAAGCAGTTTATTTGCATGGAAGTGCCTTGTTGCTCAGCTATATTCTGTAGGTTGTAGGCTGTGGAAATCAAGCAGCAGCTACTGGATGTGGAGACCTATGAACTCTGTGTTTTGTAAAGCTTTCACTCTGAATGTGCTAGGGCAATACAAGAGCTAAAATAGATACCATATACCTGGTGGTTTCACAGAGCCTTTGTCCAGCAATTGGCATCATCCTGTTTGTAAAAAGACAAATGTAGTTGGCCTTTTGTAACATACAAAGGAACTGAAGAAAGTAAAATATCCCACATTCTCCCAAACACACAAAAAGGATTAAAACCACCTCTAGAAAATAAATATCTTACAAAAATGGAAAACAGTTCAGAGTTATGACTTCATTCAGTGATATTATGCAAAATCAATAGACATATCATATTCCTGGTGATGAACTACTTACAGTTGCCTGCTAGATACTAATAATGGTATGCGTTTTCTTTAATTAAAATGACAATAGCTATCACTTTAAAGCTATCTTAACATGACTGATGCAGTTTCATATTGGCTAATAATATTCCTCCATTTGTTTCTTATACATTTATATGCTATCACTTAGTGTTAGTGAAGTGTGACGCTGCCAGATGTGGCTGCAGAACTGAAACGAGGGCACGCAAGCAGTGAAAGCCTTGCAAGCCTTTCAGCTAATTGACGTTACTGTGTGTCCAGGAGGATGGAGGGGGAACAGCAGAACAGTAGTTTGTTTCTTGGCCAGACTTCCACTGAGAAGCCACAGTCACAGCATCCTGCCGAATTGAAAGGCCTTTGTCAGGAGGCGTTCCCTCTGCTTTAGTGTGAACTTTTAAAGATTCAAGTTCTTTATTGACAGGGAAATTTTAATCTTTATTACATTTACGTGTTTTATTAGAAACCAAGTAATTGTCCTGGGTGAGATTATTACACTTTACCCTATCTGGATACAAGTTTTTTGAAAGAGAAAGCATAAGAAAGACACTCTCCTCCCTTCACACACACAGCCCTTGTCCAAAGGCCTGGGAGAAAATGCCAAATAAGACACACTTTTTTTAAACCAGTGTGACACACAATAGTCTAACATCTTGTGTTTTTTTTTTTAACCTCTTAAATACACAGCTGGCATCTGCTTTACATTAGAAGTATATGTGGGCACTGATGCTCCAGTCTAGGGGGGTTATTCATGTTAGGTAGCAGCTCCTCACACAGGCAGTCCAAGGGTGAGAGAGGGTCTGCGTCTACACCCATGTCTCAGAGCATGGTAGTAGCACCTGGAAAACCACTTTCTTGACTACACACATTGCTTTGCTCTGGACATGTAGCCAGATGATGCCACAAGGATGCCCCACTGGTGAACCAGACAGGAAACCATCTAGTCACCTGCAGGGATAACACACTACCTTTGCTCTTGCTGTGGTGCTCAGGGAGAGGAACTTACTCCTCAGGACCCAAGGGAATGTCAGGAAGATGTGCCAGGGGAGGTTTAGGTTGGATATTAGGAAAAGGTTCTTCCCCCAGAGGGTGGTAGAGCACTGGAACAGGCTCCCCAGGGAGGCAGTCACAGCACCAAGCGTGATGCTATTCAAGAAGCACTTGGACAATACCCTCAGAGACATGGTGTGAATTTTGGGGTTGTCCTGTGCAGGAACAGGAGTTGGACTTGATGATCCTTGTGGATCTCCTCCAGCTCAGGGCATTCTATGATTCTATGATTCTATGAAAACCTTTTTTAAATAGGGAGAGTAATAAGCCATCGGAACAAATCATTACAGATGAAGTGCCCTTGCTGCCACCGCTTGAAAATGTAAACAAATCTTGAGTTTCTTTTTGGAATGTTTGCCCTGCTTCCTCCAGCTATTGCAGGTGTTATGACTGGGCAGTACAGATATTAATGATGGGGGAACCTTTCTACTTTGCAATATCCACATTCATACAACAGCGAGCACAGCAGCCTCTTTCTGCCCTTACAGTAGATTAATCTGTCAGTGCCGTGACACCCATCAGTTACCAGCCACATCTCAAATAGACCTGTCAGTTGCTCATCTAACATAATTTTTCCTGACACTATTCACGAGTGAATAACCACTGTCTGTGTTGGCAAGAAGAGCAGCACAGCAATGGCAGAGCTGATGAGAGAAGCAGTTGATGCTGAGGGCCAGATGTCCACGCTGCCTGCAGCTGGGGGCCACTTTGGGCCACCTCCAAACATCCAGGGCTCACTGAAACACCCAATGTGTGCCTGCATTGCCCAGCTTCTGCTCAGCTTCACTTGAAAGGGAGACATTTTGCAGGCTCTCAGATTGCACTGCATGATAGATGGCAGTGGTTTGCTTAAAGAGCACTCTCCTGATCAGAATCACGGTAGCGATGTGGACATACACCCACTAACGTGGCACAGAAATGCCCCAGTCAAGGAAAAGCCCTACTTGGAACAATAATCAGCTCTGGGTCCTCAAGAAGCAGTAAAAAAATCACATCTTGTGATTCCCTCCGCCAATAGTGTAACACTTTAATATGGACTTGGGCTTAATCAGCTTTGACATGTTAGCAGGCTCTAGCTATCTGAATGAGGGACACGTGTCTTTTTGGATCTCTAGGACATATGGTTTAAGTCAGTTATGTAAAAAGAAAAATATTTACATCAGCAAAACTAGAAATGCTGAAACATATGCAACATTATTTCTAACAACCTGAGAGAAAATGTTGCCTGATAGCAGTTCTTGTCTTCTCTTTAGCAAGGCTAATCTTAGTCTTCATTTGTTTTCCAAATGACATTATTATTCAGTAAATAGAATATGAAGCCAAGGAACAGAAATTGCTCTGTTCCTGGCAAACTTTATTCTTATGTTGCTCAATAATCATGAGTATAATGATTTTATTCATAAGTCACATTAAGTTTTTCCCTATGGTAAAATTAAATGCAATGGAGAATGAATGATATGTTCCCTAAATGCAAAGCTAAAAGCAATACATCTTGCTCCTACATAAAACAACCATATTTATGCTCCAGATAGTCAATGACTGAATCAGAAATAACTATTCTGATGAACCCTGGCATTCAGCTCTTCCTTTTCTTTTTGTTTAATAACAGAACAAAATGTCAGTCTAATATATTAATGCGTTGAGATCTCTATCTACGGAGACCCCAGAATGTCAGAAAGATTGATACCAAATTGCTGGGTGCAGAGTCATCAATGCCATCTGAGAGATCAGGATCCAAGTGTTGAACACGACACTGAACAGATGGATTTGTGCCCTGTTTTATTCTCAAACAAGTGCCATCAACTCTTTACATTTCCACCAGACTGAAGGGGACCAGCTTTAGGACTACAAAGATACTTTGGTGTGAACATTTTGCTAAATTGGCGTATCCTATAAAAGCAGAGCCTGGACATAATTTGCTGAGATTTTTTTTTAATAGAAAGTAAGTTCTTACAATGGGAGGGAACATTCTGAAAACCAGATACACAAGGAAAGTACCTGGGATCTGAGGTTAGCAAGCAAAATGTAAAAAATAAATGCACCCTCTTAGCTCACTGTTGCCTAGTGAAGGTATGTTGGGATGCACGAGGACACTTTCTGAGGGAAGGAAGATAACCATACTAAAGCCAAATAATCTTTTCCCTTTGGAAATGAACCTGCTGATTTTTGGAGGAAGAGAGCAAGCAGCAGCACCCTCGCTCAGGACCTGACACAATTCTGAACCTGACAAAGGACACAGAACAAGAAGTAAGAAAGGCTGCAATGACTCAAATAAAAAACTTGCAGCCTTGGGAGGTGAGTGACGGATGTGCTGAGAGATGACTGACTGATGTGTTTGTAAAAGGCACTGCAATTGTTTTATATTTGCTTGGCATTTGTGGAGGGTCAGTCTTCTGGGTTTATACCTGTCACCTACAGCAGACTGAGGAGATTTGAGGGAATAAAGCTCAATAATAAATCTGCTAAGGCTGTATGAGTATAAAAGGTTCTGTAATAACAGTGGCAGCGTTTACCTGAGGTGTCTGCATTATTTTGGAGAAATGTTCACATACAATTTATGGCTGTGATGTTCAGCAACTTACCAAACCTAAAACATATTTGATTATGGTTGAATAATATATATTGCTTTAATTGAGGCTATGGCATGCCCATGACACAACTCTTGGAGAACAAATGTCCCCACCATTATTTTGAAGGCAAAATTAGTTAAATGCGTGGGATCATTAAGCATAAAGAGGACGTGTAGTCCAATTATGGTTACCATAATACAATAACAAAAGGAGTCTATTGGAGAGCAAAGCAATACAGCTAGGCACGCTACATTGTGTCTGTCTCACCAAAAGTATTTTCTGTAGTATGCTGAAATTTTCTGAAGTTTTGCCAGTGAGGTCCTTCTTAGGATTACCTTTTGTTAACTTCATAAAATTGATGGTAATTCCCGGGGGTAGTGTAAGACAGGGACACTTCTGAAGACAGCGCAGGAGCATACCACCATGTCACCCTACCCTCCTATTGGTGAACACGGTGGATAAAATCAGCTCTGATGAGATAGGTGTAGGCTAGCCTGATCTGAAACGCGTGGGGCTAGGAAGCCACACTTAGCCCCTAAGTGCTGAAAAGCCTTAGGTAGGCAAAAGGAAATTAGAGACCGAAACCACCAAAACTGTGCTGGGCCCTGGGCAGTGCTGCAAAAATGATCGCTTGGCTTGCTCAGACCTCTGCTGCTTGAGAATAAACTGAAGCAAATAATGACATCTATTTCTTTATTCATTTCTCTGTTTTGATTCCAGCAGACTAGACATCAGAAATCCATGTCTGTCTAGTTTATGCTGAATTATTTCATTTTTATTGATGGTGGCTGAAGGAAAATATGATCAATGTTGAAGCCACATTCACCGAAATAAAGGAATTAATTGCCTGGCTCAACACAGAGCACCATGGAAGCAGCACATTTAAAAGAAATAAGAGGTTTTGAATAACTTATTTACATGTATATGTATGCATGTATGTGTAAGAGCTTATACCAGATACTTCCTTGAAGAAAAGGACATGTCCTCTTTTTGTGCCATGAATTTACCTCTTGAATTACACATGGAAGAACATTAAGATTTACAAAGCTATTATAACTGACAGATTAAATTTCATGGGGATATGTATTTTAATTGTTAACTGTAAAGGAAGTACAGTAAAGGTTATCTTGCAAATATATTTGGAAATTGCTTTCATAACATTGCTTAATTCCTCTAGAAGTTATCTTTAATCAAATAAACCCTTTGCTGATATTATTACATATGTTTTATCTGAAAGTTACCCTATTTTGTCTTGCTGTGACCTTATCTTCTGTGTGATCCAGCAAGAATCTGAACTCATTTACTTCCCACAGATCCTTTTACTTCATATATCTTGCATAGATTTTCTATCCCCAAATAGACTAACCCAAGCATATAACCACTTGCTATGATATACTGAAATCCCTTCTCAAAGAATGGCTGGCACCTAATGATGTCCTCAAGCAGCTGACTATAAAACATCAGAAAATTGTGACAGAAAACTGATTTTTCTCCTCCTGTTTTTGGAAAATTAAGACTTTGCAGGGGGGAGGTGTGTTGACAGAAAACCAAAATAACAATATAGTGTCACTTACTATATATAACATAGAACCATTTTCATCATTAAAAATAGAAGAAAATTAAGACTAGTTTCTGTCTTGCAACACAGGGTCACATCTCTTCCCAGCCGTAGGTGGACAGGCCACGTTCCTCCATAAGCGGCACAGTTTGCCTCCCCTTGCACTATTGGATATCCATAACCTGAATTTAAACAGCAATTTAAAAATCTCCCTAGGCTGTATAAGAGCATCACCATTTCAGGGAAACATGACATCTTGGAAGGCGATTTGACTGGCAGCTTCAGTGTTTCAGTCTGTGTTTTCCCTCCTCCCTTATTAAAACATAGGGGCTGTTCAGCTATGCAGGGCTGCGGGGGAGGCAGGAGCCTACGAAGGCTGTAGGGGTGGCTGTGTGAGCACTGGGGAAGTCAAGGGGAACGCATTTCTAGCTACAGGACAGACAAAGATCCTGTGGTTTGCCTTCGCTGGGGCTGTTGTTATCACACAGCTCCAGCTCTGACGTGCGGCACTGAAGAAGAGCAGTGAGCAATAAAGAGGAGGGCCAGCACCCTTTCATAATGCTGCTGAAGAGGGATCAGAGTGGCAGACACCTGGCGCTGTCAGAGGCATGACGGGCAACAAGACTGCAGAAGATGTCTCCAAACCAGGACTAAGACACCCAGCCTGTGGCCCTGGGGTCCATGGGACATACGTGATGGTGTCCCAGCAGCTGGTGGGGTTCAGCCTGGTGGGTCTCAGCAGGAGCCAGGAGACCACCACTAATGCGCTCTGAGCAAGGCACTGCCAACCTTCTCTTTGGCACCTCACAGCTTTTGAATGGTTTTTCCATCCCACCAACGTTCTGTCAAACTGATTTATTTGTGTGGGGTATCAGCAGGCACACTGCATTGTTGGACCTTTTTCTACCCTGTTTGAAGGAGGACAGGAAGATTTGTACCATTTTCCTCACACTATTTTTTTCTTTTTTTCAGCATGACAGTTACTGTATTCATTAAATAACATATCAAATCGTTAACAAAGAACAAGTGTGTGCTAGGGAGTGTATCTATATTGTGCATACAAGGACAAGCATTAGAATTACTTTCAGAAGTGAAAAGATGTGAAGCGAGAGCCCTGGTAATGCTCAGGTTGTTTTACTGTCAGTGCTCCTGTACAGCATGTGCCCCGTAGGAGCCTGTGCTCCAGGTGCTGGTTATGAACCATGAATGAACCATGAACTAGAGACATCTAGTACCAAATACATGTGGAAAAAAGATCATGAAGGGTTAGTGGGAAAAGCCATGGAGCAAATATCGGCAAACCAAACTGCAGCAACTTGGTGAGACCAGATGATTTCCAGCCAGCATCAATAGATCTAGACATTAACATACATGATGTCGTGTATTAAGATACCCAAAAGTTATTTGACAAGGCCCCTTACGAAGGTGCTTGTCAAGTAGTTCAGCTGCCAGAGAGGAAGAGAGATGGCCTGGCCTGAATAATTAATTGTTTAAAAGACAGGAAAAAGGGGATGAGAGTAAATGGTCAATTTTAACAGCAGAGGTGATTACCGCTGGGGCCTGAGTGGTGCAGCATAGTCATAGACAATCTGGAAAAGGGGTGAGGAGGGAGGTGACATGGCCTGCTGGTGACAGTTATTCAGGGAGAAGAAACAGCAGAAGAACCTGCAAGTGCTGAGGGACTGGGCAAAAAAAATAGGAAGTCAAGCTGAATGTAGATAAATGTAAAGCACAATGAAAAAGTTTGAACTGACTTGAGCAAAACTTACGCTATAAGTATCCCATTAAAACTGTCAGCTCAAAGTTCCATAACAGTCAAAGAAATGCACCAAACATGAGGAATTACAGGAAAGGAACAGAGAACAAATCAGAGAACATGGTTGTGCCTCTGTATAAATACATGAGGCATTCGCATCTTGACTTGTTTATGTAGTCCTGGTCCTCAGAGTCCAGCCCCCAGGGGCTGGGTTTCCAGTACTTTCCCCCTATGACAGGGGACATACTGGAAGTGGAAGAAGTTGAGAGAAGGGGAGTAGGATGGTTATTGTTATAATGCAGCTTCCATTTAAGCACTGATTAAGTACCCTAGGATGCTTTTGCTTGGAGTAGCAATAAATGAAAAGGGTACTCTATAAAAGCATGAGTGACCTGCATAGGGTGAATGTAACAGTGAGGAAGGAGTAGATGGACTTCTAAACCTGCACCGTTCAGCCTGGCAAAGGAGTCGAAACCAGTGTTTTATAACTGACCCAGCTCCACGACTCTGCTCTGCCACTACAGAACTGATTGGAGGCTGGAGGACCACTGTGCTCATATTAATTTACCAGCCAGGATAAATAAAAAAATTTTGCTTATATAAGATTACCAAATTAAATCATTGCTGGCCTTTATGCTACTGTTTGCAGAAAGTACGCTGGGGCTTCATTGTTCTTCTGTTATTTCTTAGGATTGATTCAGATTAATCAGAAAGCTCCTGAAACCTTTACATAGTATTAAAGAGATTATGCCAGTTCATCAGCATCTTTAGTCTGAGTTTTTTGGCTGCATAACAAGTATATATCCTTCCCCTTTCCCCTCTGGGAACTGCACTTTCAGTGAATTAAACACATGGAGGCTGAAAAGTTCAGAAAAGTAGAGATGTATTAGGGGAAAAACGAATAAAAAAAAAATTAGTACCTGCTAAGTGACTCCAGAAGCAGGCAGTCTTGGTGAAAACACATCTGACTTAAAAGACGAACCTGCACACTGAGAAAAATCTGTTGTAAAGAAAGAAAAGAGGTGCTGCAACATGCCTTTTGGGGGGAAAAAAAGCGTGTGTTTTAGATATGAAGAAACAAGTGTTCTCCAAAGGCTGACATTTTTGGCATGACTTACCATGTAATATATTTAGCATTTATCTCCTATATAATAAGATATAATTATATCATATATATATATGATTATATAATTATATAATCATTTGTATCTTATCTCACAATTGTTGTGGTTCAAAAACCCTATAGAAACACATCCTACTGAATTCTGAAGAGCTTTTCCATAAAATAAATATCTATCTTACCCAGTTGTTTTCTTTGTATATGTCTTCTTTAAAGGTTTGTGTTTGACTAAAGATTTCTCCTTCAAAAACCAGGCATTGAGAAAGCAGCACTGCCAAGAAATCCTAATCAAGATTTAGAAGAGCCTGTTGCTATGGAAATAGCCATGGCATCACGTGTTCAATACGACTTCTGCTGTGTTAGAAAGCAGGCTGAAAAAAACAGAAAATGCTGGCCTGAGTAAAATAAACCAACAGAGTAAACCAACTGAGTGAATTATATCAAAGATACATTAATGGTGAAAACTGAGCCTTTACTGGTTATGCTTTCATTGGCTCTTTTTACCTGAAGGCAGAGGGACTGCCTCCACCCCAGGCAGGGGGATTGCAGCAGAGAGGAATTACTTGCACCCAAGCACCCAAAGTGAGTACACTATTTTACTGGGTATATGTTTAGTTGGGGTGGTTGTATCTGCTCTCACCCAGCAGGGCTGACACCAAGGGTTGAGAAATCATGACTTAACTCTGCAAAAATTAAGTAGTTTTTGGAGACAAAAGGCACTCTTCTCCAGGGGAGTGTGTGCATGCGGGCTGCAGTCAGGGCTGCCGCTGCCAGTTATTCTAATGAACTGGCAGGCACCCACAAAATCTCAGCCCCACAGAAAGCTGATGGCAGTTTATTGTACATCCCAAATTAATCTGGATGCACTGCCCAGGTATCATTTCTGTCCCATCAAAGTCCATGACACAGTGGCCTGCATCTCCAGCCTGCCTGTCTGACAAGCCCCCTGCACCAGTTTTGTCCTTTCATCTCCCCACATCCCATCCATTCACTTTATTTTGGCCTTCTAATATTCAACCACTATGCCTCTTAAATTGAGGCAAAAGCATCATGTTGTACTGCAAAAACTAACCATAAGTTCAGGAGTAACAAGGTCTAATCCTAAGTCTATCACAGCATCAGTTCTGAGACTGTAATAGCCCTCCCTTTGTTTAGTTTGATCGCTAGTTAAAAGGTTATTGAAGTTGATATAAATCATCATTTGTGCCTGGAAAGTTAGTGGCCTTGGAGGTGAAACAGCACCTCTGGTCCTGCCTCAGGATGTTTTCCATTTCAAGTAGATCTCACCACTTTGGCAATGCTCAAGAACACGGAGTCAATTTAAAGATGAAAGCTCAGATTGTGGAACAAGAGCTGAGTAGCTCCTGCCAAGCAACATAAGCAGATGTGCAACCATTTTAGGGCTGTTCATGGACATATGGAGATTGGGGGTAGAATGGTAACTGAGTTTTTTGCGGAAGTGGCTTTATAGCACTTCCACATGTAATGCAGGATTGCCCTGTGCCTACAAAACTCAACTTTATGTACAATACAAATATGTGCTCTTCTGGACACCCTGCACTTGGATATCTGTTTTCAGATCTGGGCAATCATATGACTGCTGCAAAACCTTCTTGCAAAACTATATACTCTTGGAGGAGGTTGTGGTATTTGATGTACAACATGGAAAAGCCCATATTATACAGGATGCCTGAACACACTGTTGGCAGGTGGATCTTGAAAGTCTCTGGCCTGTGTGCTATGAATCCACACCTTAACACCAACCTGATCCAATGCAGCTCTTTGTAAGGCACCTCATGCCAGTGATGACTGCAGTGAAACTACTTTTAAAAACTGGAATAAAATTGTCTCGTAATCTCAACTGAAATTCTGCACCTTTTAATTTAACCTGATACGGCCTCAGGAGAAAGAAAAGAAACAGGAAGAGTTAAGTCCAATGTTGGTAGAAGGACATGCTCTAAAAGCCTGATTATCCAGATGGAACAGATAAATCTGTTACTCTTTCTCTAAATATCAACACTGCATAATTAGCAGCTGCTAAAATAATGGAAGCCAATTGAAGAAAAACATGGTATGCTCTACATTCATTTATTAAATACCTTATGTTTCCAAACAAAGCTTTCCATATTTGCTGCAAAACTGTGTGGCTTCATGCTCTACACATCCGAGCAAAGATGACAGCACTGAAATGAGCTATTACTATTTCCATCAGGAAGATATGGGGAACTAGTCTGTGTCTTTCAGGCAAAAATATATATTCATCAAATGGAAAAGCTTTAAAAAGCAGCACTATCTAAGATATCAGCATCCCGTCTCCCTTGGAGACAGCTAAACCCCACATTTGTCTAAATTATCTTGGTAATATGACAGAGTGATTGCTCACTAATGGTCAGTAACAGTTTTCTTTGTCATTTTCCTAGTCATTACCTCCTCAGAATGAACTCCAGAATAAACTGCTGATGCATCGTGACTAGAATATAAAGCGCACCCTTACAACAGAGACCATTTCTATTAAACTCACGAACCCGTACATTGGACTTCTGACATTTTCATTTACAAAAAATAAATACCCCTTTATTACAAAGCCTGATGAGCTTAGAGATATTTTATGCTTAAAGCAGAAGCAAAGCAATATTTATTTCACACAGCTGTCTCCTGTTTTCTTCCTTTTCTCCCCACAGCTACTCATACACAGGAACTGCATTCTCTGCAAAGCAAAGAGCACTGATCGAAGAAGGCTAGTTTTGTAGATATTTGTAGATACTGTATTTCATGGCCCATTCAGCTGCATTTTTAAATTTGGATGTTTAAGTCTGTTTGCCCTTTTTCAGGAGCTGGAGAGAATCTCTGATTACACAGTCTGCCTGAACCTTATTTCCCCTGCTGAGTCTGAGAAAAGCCCTTAAAGAAGGCTTGTGCGCATGGCAGCTGCTTATTGACTCCTTCTCCTCTTGAAGACTGGAATTTTTCAGTGCTGAGATCCATTGTTTTTATTTCAAATTAAATGGAGCAGATCTGTTGAGCTGCAAAGATGGAGGAAACGAAAAACTTGAGCAGAAATAGTAAAGGAGCCAAAGTGCTGCCATGTGAAGCTGCATGGTTTTGAAGTACTGCATCAGTCTAGGAACACTGTGTTAGGGTGACCATAAAGGAGGATTGTGTCTTCCCCAGTGTCACACCAAACAGATGCATGCTAATCCTTCAGGGAGTCCTAAAGGCCAAAGGGTTGGGGAAATGCTGTGGAGCTTCTATGCTGCATCTTCTGACCTTTTCTACAGAAGGTGATCCTGCCCACTTGCTGTGTGAATGGGAAATGACAACACAGGCAACCAGAGAGCGACAGTGGTGCTTCCTCCTGTAAGCTCTCAAATGCTCTTCCAGCCTTGCAAAAAAACCACATACACAAGTAAGCTATAGGTACAAAAAGCTATCAGTACTTTTTTTTTAACCTCTGTTGTAATTAGAAGGAAGGGGAGGATCACAGCACGCTCTGACTCCAAAGAAAGAGGGGCCCACCTGAATAGGCAGATATTTCTAAATCATCAGGTCACAAGGGCTCAAAGAATTAGAGCAAAATTCTCTTTCTCTTAAAACAGGCCACCAAACCCCATAATTTCCATTACAGAAAATGACATGTATGTTTGCTAGCCTAACTTGACCATGGAGTTCAGGTCAGGACCATGGAGGAGTTCAGGTCAGCTTGACCATGGAGTTCAGGTCATGTCCTCAGTTTAGCTAATGAAAAGGTACACATCTTACAAAAGAAAAACAAGCCATAGGTTATCTAATGGAGTGCAGACCCTCCCAAGGTGTCTTTCATAGTTGACCCCGAAGAATAGGCAGTGGTAATTAAATGCATTCAAGTCCTTCCAGAAAGTGCCAGCTGGCAGCATTAGGAACCCCCGTACCCCATAGCGCTAGTGCAGAGAGCTTGGGGAGAAGCAGCCCTCAGCTGGGTTTCTGCACTGAGCCACATCCCGGGGCTGCACAATGCTACTCTCACCAAGGTTTTGGCTGGATTGTGGCAGTGGATGATACAAAAAACTTGTTACCAGCAACTTTCAGGCAGAACTTTCCAAGGAATACAGACATATTCTTTCCTTTTTAAAGGGAGAGAAGGACACAGAACTGAAATCTGTCTGTGATTAGACTTCAGTCCAGGCTGCCTTGTTCCTATTTGTTCCTGAAACACAGTGTTGAAGATTTTCATATTTCTGTGTATGTGCAAGCAGTAGATCTCCTTGGCAGGCAATGCATTTACCTGAAAGGACAATGAAGGACTGGCACAGAAACTACACACTTCTCCCTGCCAAAGTGTTGGTGCATCACGGCTTGTCATGTCTATTCAAATTCTGTTTTCTTATTTTCATAAAGGCATCTACCATCTGAATGTGATCAGTCTTCTTGAGGGCTAAGAAACAACATGGTGCATCTGTTCCACATGCTGAATGGGCCAGGAGGCTAGGGCTGGGTAGTCATCCTGAACCAAGAGTCCTGCCCCCATGGGGTGAGGATGTTATGCCTTCAGCATATACAGTAAGAATTTCCACTACATCCATGGTTTTAGCATGGACTTACTTGGTATCTAACATTCTGAAACTAGATGAATTTCTGAATTTTCTAGATGCAGGGTAAGAAACACAACAGGAACCTGACAGTGTAAGAGCCAACAGGCTAAACTGGACAAAAGCTCAGATTAGCTCGTTATTGTATCTCCAGTGCCCAGCACTGTGTGGGTATCCATATTTGCCATTTTGTGGCTGCAGCTGAGTTCCATAGTTTAATTATGCATTCTGTGTCAAATTGCTTCATTTTTTGAGACTTGATGGAAATGTCACTTAATGACCTTTAGTTGCTGCATGTGAGAAACGGTCACTAATTTTTCACCTTCTCTACACTTCTTTATCTTCTCTCTCCCAAGTCAAGTTTTTTTAAGCTGTTCTTATATAGAACATATTCCCATATCCCCCAAACATAGATTTGAATGTTAAATAACTGATTTGCAGATCAAGTAACTTAATGAAATGTTTTTAAATAAAGCTAATATGCCTAAGAATAACAACTATTTGAAGACTGAGATCAGTTCAGGTAGCGCTGAGATGGGTAGGATTATTTTCACTATTTAGTCCTCTGCTCTTGGAACAAATTCAAGCACTTGAAGATTGGAAAATATATATATTGCAATAAAGAAGCAGTAAAGATATCAGCAGAAACCACTTAAGTATGTGTGGGAGAGGTGAGAGGGGGCAGGAGGAAAGGGAGAAGGAGTTTAAGCTAGCATAGAAAATTCCCTCCCCAAAATAATTTAAACGCAATAAGAAATTAATCTATTCTATATATTTCCCACTATAATGAGTTATTTTTGCCTCAGGCTGCCAATCAATTCTGCTGACAAAGACCCCAAACCCTCAAATGTCTTGCATCACACACTTACATGAACTAAAAATCAGCACTTCAATTTAACAGAGGGTTATGAAAAGATATTGTAAAATGTTGCTAAATTTATCGACTAGAAAAGTGGCAGTGGCTAATTCATAAGAAAATAATTTAATTCTCCGAGGTGATTTAGTCTCTTTGCCTTTTATCACCATGTCTAAGAACTTAGCAGACTATGTAAGCAAAATAGCTCTTTTCAAAATGCGCAGTAGATCTGTAGACAGATGTTTTGACCCTTAAGGAGATTTTTAATCCAAGTTTGCACAATCCTGAACCCAAGCTTCCTGTTGGCCTTGCCTGAGAGGGGAAATGAGGTAAAGGAAATAGTAATACTACAAAGAAACACCACTACCCGAACTTGGCAAAAGGAGAAGTCTAGCAAGAAACCAGCCATATGCCTGGGGTATGCCCTGCTGGTGTGAAACCAGGGTGCCAAAGGGGATTTTTACTCACAAGCCAAAGGCTGGGGGTACCTCAGGACATCCCCTCTGGAAGTGAAAGCAAATGCAGGATGCTTCCCTTACCAGACTGGCCTCTGGTGTGGATAAAAGATATCTTAATTTTCAGCATTACACATATGGTTGTATTTGCAGGGAAACTGAATTTTTAGGAAAAGAAGTTTTGGTATTTTGAAAGTGAACAGGAGGCTTTTTTGACCTTAAATGACATGCACAATTCTCTAATCCTCTCAGACACACCTTCGTCACACCACATGAAAAACTTAGAGGAACTCCAGGCCACTCTAAAATCGGGGGGCATATGATTAGCATTAAACCAAAAAGCATTTTAATCCTGCTGCAGGATTAAAAGGGTGCTGAAAAGCAAAGTGGTGTTCCTGTTTCTCTCTGCATGAAATATTTAATTTGATAACAACAGGAAGGTCTAGAGAAGAAATGCCTGCACATGGGGTGGACAAGAGTGTGGCCAGAGGGCTTTTCAACTTTTATACCTCCAGCTATCAACTTCAGGGAAGTTGCTCCAAATCTGCATCAGTGTTGCTGAGAGCAGACCCTGGTCTCCAGCCCTCAGACCTTGCTCAGTTCAAGGATGGCTTATCTGTAGCTCCCTAATAGAAAGGCTTACAAATAAGTGGCTCAGCTTGGTAAAAGCCACTTTATAAGCTGCCTGCTACAATACAAAGATTCCTTCTTTGATTAAAAGGTACTAGATTTATAGGAAGACAGCAGTGGTAGGCCTTCCTGTTGCTTAATGATAGCACACTGTTTTATGAGAGCAGAGAAGCCAATCAAAATGTATGGGTTGAGTCAAAGGTACTTTGATGGAGCTGAAAAATATTATTTTAGATATTTGTAAATTATGAACTACATCCTGGACCTAGAGACACAAACTGAGCACTTTAAAAGATCTCTCCATACTTACAAACTGTGAACACAGTGCTGAAGTTATCCTATTTAATTATGAGAACTGGCTGACCATCATCAACCTGGGCTATCTCTTGAATCAATGGCATCAAAAGTGCTCTGAAGGTCACTACTTCTTTAGGCAAGATTGAGGAATCCTGGGTGATAAGGCTTCTAATTTTTGCAACCCAGAAGAGTACCTGAAGCTCCTAAATCCAGGCCATAGGCTGAAAATATGAGGAGGTATTACTGCCATCCTGCTATTCCTTCATTATTTTATCTGTTTAATTGGGTCTTGAACCAAGACTGGACAGGGATTTTCCCTTAATATCTATCTTTTTGAGCAGTATTTATAACACACATAATATTAAGAAACAAAATCCAACGTGCTGTGCTAAGATGGAGTGCCTACATCTATTGTCCCATCCATACATCCATAGGTCATGGCAAATTTCCATTCCAGCCAATGGAAATAATAGTATATTGATGGAAGATGATAATTCAACATCTTGCAAAAGAGGAGACAGAAAAATCAAAAGGAAGCTTGCAGATTCAGCATCCTTATTACAATATAACAATAGCAAAGCACATCTTTCTTTTTAAGACATCTTATTAACATGTTACTTGCTTTGGATTCTTGGATTTAAGAAAAAAAATCTTAACCAGCCCTTGATGGGAAATATTCTGTAAAAGGAGCCCTGATACTATGGTAACAGAGCTGCAAGCCTGTGTGAGCCTCACTGATGACAAGAGCCATGAAATGTCAGCTTTGCTACCATTGAGTTCAATGGCAAGAACCTCCGTGATTTCAAGTGTCATGAAGTCACTCCTTTTGTTTCTATGACAATGCAGAATAGTCTTTCTCCAGATAATTTCTCTCCAAGGTAAAATTTTTAAGGGAGCATTCATATATAAAAACAGACTTCTTTGAAAAGACCTCCTTTATTCAGGGTTGAGCACCCAGATACCTACTTCTGCTTCAGCTGCATCTTAGATTTACTCATGGTTCTATTACCCTACTTTGCAAATAGTCCATAAAATGTAAGGAACTAAATATATATGCGAAATATCTGAAAAAAGCATACACACCTTGCTCTGTATTTACCAAGAGGCCAGTGGCCTCCTGAGTCTGCATTTTTGAGGTCTGATTTCAGGCACCATAATAGGCGTGTACAGGCAGACAACAATTCCTTCATATCAAGCTTCGATGATGACTGGTCATTTCTGAAAATGTTAGCTGCCTACGGCGTGCATGGAAGTGCTGGTGGGATCAGGGTCTGGTGGTGATTGACACCAAATATCTTCTGAACAGCCCCCAAATCCTTAAGGAGATTGCCTATTGAACTATAAATCTTTTAAATTATTTCTCAATCTGCACTTACTTTCAGACCCTGAGATATCTTTACTGAAAACAAGCAAAGAAACAAACAAATTGAAGTTGTTAATTTTAAATTGATTGCAAATGCAGCAGTAGAACTAATTATGCCTAATGTCATAACTTGATAAATGGGTCACAGCAGAGAAGGGGAAGCATACCTGGCAGGTCAGTGTTTCTGGGGTAAGTGTAAGGTAGTCTAAGCCTTTATTTTAGGAGTTTAATTTGGGTGCTGTGTCCCCGGAATTTTAGGGGAAGGGTTGCTGACTCCTAAACTCTGTGTACCCATGAAGAAAGGTGCTGTAGGTAGGGACCCTGTCCACACCGCATGGGAGCCACACTCCCTGCACTGACTGGTTGGGGAGGTCTGAGGGACCGCAGGGGTCCTCCAGGCCATAGCAGTGGGGAGATCGCCTCTTCCACCAAAATAGATACTACTGGAGGAGTATGGTAGGTGCCATAACCCTGCCATGGGTTTGGTCTCCCTGGACTTCTTGTGAGGGCTGTGCAGTAGTTTGGGCACTCCTCCAGGGCTGCAGGACTTGCTCAGCTTGGGAGGGATCAAACTCTGTATCCACATTTTAGGAGAGCATTGAACCCACGACAACAAGGAATGCACTGATGAAATTACTTTTCTTTCAGTGTGATCTCCTGCATGGGAACCCATGTAGCCCAGTGAAGCCTGCAGGGGAGGATGCCTGACTGACGACATCACTTGCTTTTCATTCATTCACTCACAGTCCCACACAGTCTGGGAAGCTGGGACCCGAAGCCCAGCAGAGGTGAGCAGGGGGTAAAGCGTATCTTTAGCATTGCTTTAGCACACCACGTTAAAGAGAAACTTACAGACTCATGATTTTAAATTTGTTCTAGAGCAAACCTTCTTTCAACTTTCGCCAGATGAGATAATGATTGTGGTGCTCATTTGTCCCATTTAAAGTAAGAAGACAAATGGAGACTGTGCAAATAACACTATGGCCCTTAAAAAAAATGAAGACATAAATATTGAACAGATGTAACAGCACTTCAATGAAGATCTCCAAGTACCTGAAAACCAGCCCCCACATAATATTGGAGACAATAAAGAAATGGGATTCATCTTTTTCAGAGAAGTTATTTGAAGGAAATTAATCTCTTTTTGTTTGCAAATTGATCCTTGGAAAGTTTTGACTAGGCCTGCATGCAGGAGTAGCACTCAGGGTATTATCGCAGCATTTTCCTCGGAAGTGAAATACAGTTTGAAAGCGTTTATACATTCAGTATGCAACACAGCAAGTATCAATGCAGAGATTCAAAACAATAATAGGATGTTGCTTGTGCAACTTCCTTCAAGTGTTTTTGCATGTTATTAGAGAACAAAATTTGGGCTCCAAGATCCTAGTGGGGCTTTTCTGTTGCTAAAAGTTAAGCAAGTGCAAGGAGTGTAGCAAGAGGTGGGCCTACGACAAGATAAGAATATTATAGGGCATCTTGAAGATATTTGTAATGACTTTCAACCCTATTTATGGCTAGGTGCTACCCTCGCTGTCTTCGGTACCCCTCTTGTATCTCCCTTGTTTCTTTCTTCAGTGGTCAGGCAGCCATCCCTCTCCTGCCTCTCAGGAGTGAGAAGCCTGAAACAGGCATTGTGGGGAGGAGTACTGAGCTACTTCGAAAGTCACTTAGAGAAGGAGCAGCTGAGAGCAAGTTCCCATCATTCAAAAGCGTGTCTGATGTACTGGTCTAAAAATAAACCCATACAGCCTGTGAGATGTGACAGTCCATTACAGCCTCCACCTTGCCTTTACTCACTGTGTCCTCACAAGTTATGGAGCAGCACCGCTACAGAGGATCACCTGAGCTGATCAGAGTAAGCACGCCTATGTCCCAAGAAGTAAAACAAGTAGCCACTGAAAAATGAAGGCAGACATCTGTGCGTCTATGTGTGTGATGGTTCAGGACAAACAGTTGTCTAGACAGCAGCCTAAGACAAACCAATACCTGTAATAAGGCTCATCATGCTCCAATAACTGCTGCAATCTGCATAGAAAGACTTGTGCTGGACAAAGAGGAAATGTGTGCTCCTGAGGGATAAGGCACTTAAGAGTAAATTCTCATTAAGTGAAAATTATTTGCTGATGAAAGATTAAGCCATTTGGCAACTGGACAAAAGATGGGTGTATGGCAGGGAAAGAGCACATAATGTTTCCTAACGATGCAGCCAAGTTTGTGTTGTCATTGTTCGATGTAAGCGGCAGAAAATACTGTGGTTTTGCTCCTTTCCTGTCAAGCACAGCTACTTTTTAATTCCTTTTTAAGAATTTGCCCGCTATTCCTACAGAAAAAAAATGAAAGACAGATCTATTGGAAAATAACTGGAAAGATTATTTTTCTATCTTTAATTAAATATTGTAAAGTAGTACATTCCTGAGAGAAAAATGCTCATATTATAGTGTGGGGTTTTTTCCCCCAAATGTGTAGTTAGGCTATTAGAGATAAGAGCGTTGGTGATTTGCTATACAGATCTCATGGAATAGCCTTTTCATTTACATTTCAAAGAAGGAATTGTATATGTGAATCATGCAAGAAAAGAAAAAAGACAGAAGAAAAAGCAAGAAATCAAAGAACAAAGAACATCATACAGCTACAAACACTTCCTGGATTTACCCTGGAAAGAAGAGTGCCTACAGCTCACTGTAGCTTTATGCCTGATATGTGGGAATTGAAATGCAACAAATTTTGACTGTTTTACTGCAGGAACATGAGCATGCATCCTGTGTTCCTGGGCAGAGGGGGAGGGTTTCAAATGCTTTAATTACCGACTGTTGGCTTCACAATGCTAGTTAATGCCTCGTTACATGTGCCCCTCGCAAGCAACTCTCCCTTGACAAACCCAGGGAGCGGTAGACCCATGCAGGTGGAGCCTGACTCCCATCCATGTCCATGGGTCCTTGGGAAGCTGGACCTGATGTCCCTTGGGACCTTGCAGAGCTGATCATCTCTGGCATTGTGTTCCCGCATCCAGCAGGGAATCTGCACTGTGATTACTAGGGATGCTGGCGCAGAAGAAAGACTTGCATTCCCTCTGCTTGCTCTGCCACAACTAGATAACCGAAACCCGTGGTGGGGAGGGTGTCTGTCTCCGACGTTTTCCCTCTGCCACCTGATCTCCCACCATTCAGTCCCTCACTCTGCTTTCCAGCCAGCAGCAGGCGAGAGCCAGCAAGCCCCAGCCGGCAAGGGAACAGCCTGGCCGAGACAGAGTGAGTACAATGATTTAAATGGAGAAAGTTGGACAGTTGTCAATAGAAAGGAAATGAGTTGGAATCTAAATCTAACTAAAAGAAGCTACCCAGATTACTGACACTGTAAATTGGATTAAAATTAAGTCCTACAAGAGAATCAATGGAAAACGATAAGGAAGTAAGTCAAAATGACAGCAGAATGAGACAGATGCTCCCTGAGAGCTTACTCAAGAGAACCAGTGAGAAGTAGAAAAGAAAATTTAACTGAGCCAATCCAATCTAAATGGTATAAAAATAAAGAGAAATTGGAAGAGATTAGAGAGAAAGCCCAAGAAAAATATTTTCGAGAAGGTTATCAATCAGTATGCAAAACAAAAAATGGGTAAAAAATAAAAGAAAGAGGCAACTTTAATTATGTCTTAGAGAAAGTGAAATTAAGTGCCTGCGAATAATATTTTATACCATGCATTTATTTACATAGAAGCAGACTTTGATTGACATAAAGGTGTTGTTTTTCAGAAGACAGGCTGATTTTTTTTTTTGCTTTGTATGTGCAGTTACAATGCCTCTGAAATGCGTATGTTCTCACTCCGTGCTCTGAAAACACTTATTTTTTCCTCTCTCTTCTCTCTTACAGGTTCAGCCATTACAGAAGTGCTGCCCCGGGCTGGAGCTGCCGGTGTCCTTCCAGTCTCCTCCAAGGGCCCAGGGCACTGGGAGCCTGTCCCAGCGTGACAGAGCCTGTCCCAGGGAAGGCTTTACCTTTCCTCGGCTACACCTACAGTACCACTGGATGTCACTGTTGTTTCATGAAAGACAAAATCTTACTGACAGCTTTTTGACAGATAATATTTAGTAAATAAATATATATGTATTTGTATTCCCTTCACCGCAACTGTTCTGCACAAGGATTGAATTTACAAAACGAATGTGCAACCCCTGACTCTCACTCACATTTTTGATGACTATTTTACAGTGATTGCGTTTATGGGTCCTTTTGTGGCACTCTAAGAAGCATCTTTTCTGTAAATGATTGCTTTCTGCTCTGGCAGATGTAGCATGTGGCAGAGCTGCCATAATGCACTGCAATTGTATTTTTCATTTTTTGCTTCCATTTGTATTATTTTGTGGGAAATATTTTAGCTCGTCTCAGCTGGACTGATTACAGCTGTGTTCAGGTGGAGGAGCGAGCTGCCTGCGGGAGCAGCAGCATCTGCTGGTGTCTCTCTGCACCTGTGGAGTGCCAGGCACTGCCAGGGGCAGCGCTGCCCATAAACCAGGATTAGCCTGGAGGTGTCTGCTTCTCTCCAGCATTAGAGTGTGCAGAGACTCTGCCCGTAAATCAGGTACCTCCTGTACTAAGAGGTAGTGAGAAACTCAGACCCCATTTCTTACAAAGGGAAAAGCTTTTTTCCCCCGCCAGTTGCCTGAGGTGGTATTCAGCCGGCCAAATGAAGACATAGACCTCTCTTTAAAGTCAGTGAAGGGGAACAAGCAATTCCAGGAAAGTGATTCATCCCATCTGAAAGAACACTTCTAGCAGATAGGTCAAGTAGGTGAAGGCTTACAGGCACCGCTTTCTGCCAGCTGACACTGCAGGAGCCTTTGGTGACCAGCTGAAGGGTAGACCAGTCAGACAAGAAGAATCCTACCCACTTTACCTGGTATAGGTGCCTCTACATCTGGCTTTTTTGAAACAGTATGTGGATCTTTCCTATATAAACTTCACTGTTAACGATTTTGAGCCAGCTTTCTACATGTTTCCCTAATGCTAAACATGACAGAAAAGGCACGTGATGCTGAGTGACCCACACCAAACTGCCCACCAGGAATGGCCCTACCCTCCACTATCGCTGAGAGTTGTTCAGAAAAGCCCTCATTAACCCCTGTTAAAAACACACCAGGAGCTGACCTGACAATTTGGTGGTGTAGACAGTGGCATTCCCTTGCCCAGCAAGGCTCCCAGTGCCATTTCATTGTCAGTACTGCAGCCTAGGTGTAAAAAAGTATTTCCTGTTGGTGACAGCCACATAACACCCAGTTTAAGCATGGTCCCCAGCTCCCAGAGTCTTATTTGCTATGTTGAGGATGACAAAACTATTGCTACCTAGAGGACCTGGCATACAATGCTAAGGAAGTGATCCTCTGTTTGCAAGCAAACAGACTGGCTCTGTAGCTGGTCTCCATCTCACACCCATATGAATTTCAAACAATGCTGTTATAGACTTCAAGACGTCGGTGACCTCACCCAGCATGAATGGTCCATGCAATGAGGTGGCAGCTGTGGACTTCTGTACAGAAGCAGAGTATCAGAGTCCAGCTCCTCCTAAGAGGTCAGGCAAAGCTGAACAGCGTAAATAAGGAGAATAAGAAATTTCTGATAGTTGCCTGAATCACTTAATGGGAGAGAACTAAAAGAAGAGGCAAAGCTTGAGAATTAAAGCACAATTATTCCAGTGAGGAGTTACCAAATTTGGGGCTAAAACTCATGAATGCAGGCTGGCCTAAGAGATTTGTCAATTTTAATTAAAAATTATGTGAAAACCAATAGGTGGAATAATGTGTGTTGTACAGATTGAATAGGAGCACTACTCAGTCCCTGCTGTTTTTAGCAGTGCTATTTTAATTCTGTATCCATAAACAAAGGATTGTGGAATGACTGCCGTCATTTAATAGGGCACAGCAAAATGTGTGAATCATGTAAAGTTAGTTTCAGGGAATCAAAATGATAAGACATTTCTGAAAATTAGGTTTCCAGGAGTAACAGCTTGGAGTGGGGCTCCTCTGGTGTGTGACAGGCAATTCCCCCGTTTCTCCACAGCACAAACCTCTGCCATCACCTGCATCTTTGGGCTACTTGAACCTACAGAGACAGAGGAAGGAAACTTGTCTCCCCAGTGTGTGCACAGACACCCTAATTGCATCTTCTGGGTCTTATTTTGGTTGCCATCAGTAGGCTGGTGTCTGCCAGGTGGACTAGGGCACTCCTGGGGAGGGGTGCGGTGCTCTGGGGCTCCAGCCCGTGTTCCCCACAGCCGTGGGCAGGCTGGGCAGCTGAGTGCACCCTGCTCGCCCTGCAGGCGTGTTGCCAGTCAGTGGCTGCTGTCAAGCCGAGACTGTTGTGCTGCCTGCCCAGCCGCATCCACGTGCCTGACAGGCAGAGCTGCATATAAATTATGTGTATAAAGTTAAGCAGCCCTCAGAGTGCTCGGAGAGATGCTGTGAGGTGTGGGGCAGGGTGAGATTACAGCCCTCTGCCTCCTCCAGTGCCGCAGTGGTTGCACAAGACCCCACGGGTGCAGGGAGCTGAGCAACATCCCTGCACCCTCACTTCACTTCTTCCCTAGGTTTAGGGCTCCTCAGGGCAGAAGGCAAGGCTAAAAATATCAGGTTTTCCATATGTATTTTTATATACATTTTTCCCTAATTTGTTGCCATTATTCCCATCACCTAAATCATGACTAGAGAATTACAGAAGATGAAGCAAGTCTGATCCTGCCTGGGAGAGCTCACATGTGTTTGCTTCCTGAGCTGTTTCATGGTATGCATCCCTATGGCGGCTGTGGAGTTCTGATCCTCTTCACGCTCAAGGCTCAGGCACTGAGATTGTCATGGGCAGGCAGCTGAGAAACGTTGTTCCTTCACGCCCTACAGCACAGGGAGGCTTGGAGACCGACGCAGCCCGCCCTGGTGCGAGGACTCACGCCGACACGGGAGCTCCTCCTCGTGGCTCCGAGCACGCCGAGAGCCATGCGCCAAGGAGCCCCGGCCCTCCTGGGAGAGTTGTGGGGGGAGTGTCACCCCGAGCAGGAGTGGGAAGCTAACAGCATCGCTGTGCAGCATCCTTTCAGAAAGCTTTTTGCATTTACTGTTATCTCCACGAGTTAAATGTATGCAAATTAAAGATGGTTGGTAGCTGCTAAATACGTATTCCTTGCCAAAAATATCTGCTCTCTGGGGTCTCCACCTCTCTTGCGTTTGCAAACTACATCAGATGCCATGTAAGTCATTCTCCAAAATGTGCTGACACTGATACCAATATCAGGCAAGAAGTTCCCAGCCCTCCCTGCTGTTTCCCTTTAATCTTTCTTTTCATGATTTTAGGCTTTTGCTTTTACATTTCTAAGCAATTAATTTTCTGGCTCCCATGTAGGCTCAACAAGTGTGGAATGACTGGCATGGCCCTGATACGCTCCATCTGGTTGCTGCTGATAAGGTAATCCTGTGGGCTGAGGGGCAGTATCTCCAATAAGCTTAAGAGGCAGCAGCCTAATCTATTTGCAAGAGAGAACAAGCCCTGCAGCCAGCTTTGTTATTCCACGGGAACAATTGGACACAGACAGCACTTTCATAGGCATGGCGGGGAGGTTTTCACCCAGCTATTTTTCCTCTGGGAGTGATGACTCACCCAGTGCAGTTGTACCCCCTCTGAGAAGAAGGAAAAGCTTTGCTTTGTGAGTAACTTGCCCCCCAATACCACAATTTCTGAATCAAACCAATTATCACTTTGCTTCTTTACCATAAACTCTTGGGTCCTTATTTAGTCTTCTCCAAAGCAATGGGAAAAGATGACTGTTGGTTTTGTGTTGATAATAAATATTTTTCTCTGTAACTTCCATAAAACTGTTGCAGCTGTTGGATTCTGAATGTGAGGTGTGATGAGATCAATGGGGGTGTGCTCCGGGTGCCCTCTGCAGATGAAGGGCTCTGTTGTCTCCTCCGTGCAGGTTTGGCTCTGTGGTCACAGCCAGGAGAGCTGCGCAGGCATGCTGAGCACCGCCTTGCCTTCCCTTGGTGCGTTCTCCTGGCTCGTGGCATGAACCTCGGACCATTGTGCCGAGAGCATCACAAAACCATGCCAGTGCCTTTCACAGCGCCCATTTTGTAGGATTTCAGCCATCAGCTTTGGGGTTTATTTCACTGATGATTACTGTTCCTAGCTTTCACTGTGTGCTTACCCTGTTCAAATACATCCTGTAGCTTCCCCCAGCAAAACAGGCAAACATGTGCTCTGGGTTCAGCAGGCGAGCTGCTCCGCCAAAGGCACCCAGGCAGCCAGATGGCCCTGCTGTAGCTCCTGGGGAGCCATGGGAATTAACAGCTCATACCCTCTCCCCTGGGCTGGGGAGGGTGTGGAGGGCATTTTTAAGCTGGCCTCCACGTATGAAAACAAGTGGGCAGTACTCTGGCAGATACATTTCCCCACGGGCAGGACAGGGTTATCCCATCACACTGCCATCACACAAGGGCAGTGGCATGGGGGAGGCACTGGGCTGCGGAGCTGCCACCCCATGCTGGACTTTATGCTCCAGTAGCGAGCACAAGCAGTGTCACTGGCAAACACGGCACTGCTTGCAGCAATGGGTGTTACTGCATCATTGCATCACACTTTCTACCTTTGCTTCTGTCAGCCACAGACATTTCCGCTACGTGCGTGCACAACAAATATGCTTGCCTGTGCCTGAGAGGGCAGCAGCCAGCAGCAATCCTTCAAAGTAGGGGGAAGTGGGGAGCATATGGGCTGTCTTGCAGGAATAATTAAACTTTTCCTCTTTTATACCTTGAGCGGCTGCTGGTGTCAGCGACTACACCATCTGCTGGTGAGCTAAGCAAAAGAGCTCACAGCATCGAGGGAGGATTTCTGCCACCATATCTCTTCCCATGGGAAGGAGGTGTTGCAGGGGTGTCTCGGCCATTTCTGGTGCCTGGGGCTCCCTGGGCGCGCTGGGAGCTCCCTTACCCTGCCAGCCCACTGCAGGGGATCCCTGTGCCTCCACCCACTGCACTGGAGAGGGGCCAAACCGAAATACACCCCAGAACACACTGGGAAGACCACTGCTGTCCAATGCAGTGAAGGCGCTGTGATGCCAAGGAGACCCCGAAGTGAAGAGTCGGGGAAGACACCACAGGAGGAGGGTAGGCAGGGCGCCCTGGAGAGGTGGCCCTTGTAGGGGATGCGTGGTGAGATATCAGGCTGCTCTTTGTAGGGTGTTGTAGCATCAGTGCTGGGCTACAGCAGGTGCTCACCCCTTGGCTGTGGAGTGGGTGAGTCCAGGAGCTTCACTTTTAACCAAATACAATTCTCCTGCCCCCATGGTTTATAGCATTCATGGATTTACTAGACAAAAAATAAAGATTATCAGCTTGAATATACATAGCTGATTCTCCACTCAGAGAGAGCTTCGTCTCTGGTGCCTCCCTTCTAAATCCCCCAAGGATGTCTGGGCAGAGACAAGACTTCCAGCACCCAGTTAAGAAACAGGTAGTGCTTCTGCCAGTACTTTTAAAACTGACATCTTGGAGATGAAAAGTCACTCTTTCCCCATCCCAGCTCTCCCCTGCCCAGCCCCAGGCAGCCCCAGGGAGAGGGACTCCAGCTGCACCCACCTCAGCACCCTCTGCCACCACTGAGCCTGCGCTCACACCGGGTGTTCAGCTGAGGCATTCCTGTTTGCACCAGAGGCAGTAAGTGAGGAAGGAGTGAGCATCTGTAGCTACATGGAACAGTTTATGCGAGGCTCATGTACATGCCTTTTGGGACAAGCACAGGGCACAGAGGTGATGGGAGAGGTCTGTGTTCTGTCATCCCATCTCAGACAGAATGGATAAGGCCAAAATTCTGATTACTTCTGCATCTGGGTAGCTTCACTGATGTTAATTAAGTGGTGGAAATGGAGGATCTGTGTAAGCAAGATTCAAATCAGACACTGCTATTTAGCTATGCTTCAGGTCCTCTCTATAGGGTTGCTTCTGTCAAAGTGAAGAATGAAACAAAGAGGGGAAAACCTAAATAGTGATTAATGAAGAACAGTCCATATTTAATCACAGCTTTCAATTCAGGCTTTATAATTTAAACTTCAGTAATTGTCTTCACGATTTTGGCATCTGCTCATCCCAGCCTACACACTATCTTTGAACTAACAGCATGGCTTATCTTTGCAATTAGGCATTCAGTGTAGCAACAAATCTTCAATTTGGTGTGAGTCACTCAGCTGCTAAATCAAACAATGTGTCACTAAACAAACCAGTTTCCTCCTGACCTCATATGATGATAATAACGACTTGTGAAACCATCTTGAGATTTCTTTGGTATAATTTGCTAGTACTTTCTGACACACTCGTTTTCATAAATATAATTGGGTCCTGCATTAGAAACGGGATACAGCAGTACACAAACACTTGATAGTGTTTGTTTGATATCATGGAGATGCAGGCAACCTGCCTCGAATCCAGTTGCTAAAAAAGCAAACCAGCTTTCTAAAAGTAAGAGCTGTAAGTACAGGGAGAGCCAAAGTTGCAACTGCATCAGCTCCAGTGGGTGAGTGTGGATCTGGACTCTGGCTTTGGGGACGGGTAACATCGGGGTGGGCACTCCTGGTGCAGACAGGAGCCCTGTGCCTCCATATGCCAGCCACATGCCCACTGCTCTGCATCACTAGTGTCTGTATGAGCAGTCTTTATTACAAGTAATCCATAATCTTAAGATTAACTTAGTCAAGGTGACATTTGGTGCCAAAAGGTAACAGTGACTAGAAACTCCATCTCTGCACTCAACCAGAGAAGAGCAATGCTGGGGTGGAAGTTGTGATGTGCAGTCCCAGGGCAGGGACACAAAACACACACTGCTATTTCACACAGCTTAAGTTTCCCAAAAGCTGCATTTGGAGCCTTGGTGGATGCAGGCAGTTGCTTACAGTGGCGGCACTGCCTTAATGCAGCCAGACATCCCTGAAGTCCATTACACACAGAAACTAGTAGTGTCCTTTGGGTGCTTAGACTTTTAGCACTCTATCTCCTTGGCTCTGGAAGCTACCAGAGTTCCACCACAACTCTTTCTCAACAGTAACTGGAAACACCAGAGAGGGCTTTTACTTCAAAGGTCCAGCTGTGGGACATGAAAGCAGCTCTGTGTGGGTTTTTTCTGTTAGCTGCTGACACAACACAGTCAGTGGTTGTCCTCATTTCAGGCAGCAGCACAGGCTGCAGCACCGAGCTCGCACTTCTGCCTGCCACCTGGGTCTGTGTCTTCAGGGCTTCCTGGACCTTGCAGAGGCTTATCTAGCACATACTTTATTGCAATGTCTTTAGTGGCACACTGTCTCCTTAGCTGAAGGGATCCAGGTAGAAAGTCACTCACCTTCTCTCTCATTCCTACCTCTGATACAGCTCTTTGACATAATCTCATTCACCTTCTGTAGTGAATCTGACATGCACAGGCAAGTTCTCATGTCCACGTCAGCTGGTGTCAGATGAATTTTGCACCTCTTACACTGCACACAGTGAACTTGGCATTTTGAAAAATGTGGCCCAGAAGCTGTGCAAGAGTCAAGATGTCATAGTCATGGTGGCCTCCTGCATTCAGACAAACATATTAATCTAATCATAGTATTTAATTAGCTTAATTGGATTTTTCATTGTACTGCACCACTTCAGTTCTCAAAATTATTTCTAAGGGTAAAAATCCTCCTTTTGTCAAAGGAGGAGCTTGTATGAAGCAACAAAGGATTCAGCATTAGATATGAGCCATTGCCTGCCTGAATGAACAAATGAACCCTAATGAATAGGCAGGAGATAGCCACTTACTAACACAATTTCACATTTCAATCAATGCAACTAAGGTGAAATAAAATAAAGTCACTCAATTTTAATAGCAGTGCCAAGAGAAATAGGCTTCATGCTCTGTATTCTCTTTAATGATTGTCTTTGTCTGGCTCAGAAACTACATGAGGTACGGTGAATTCTATTGCCTACAGCAGAGCTGCTGATCTGTAAAAAAGGCAGTATGATCAGATGCCAGTGAGGAAAAGGCAAGAGTTAAAAAATTAGCTGTTTCTCATAGAAAGAAAGTAGATTCCAGAATGAATTACATTTACCACAGAAAAGGCAACCACTTAGACCCTGAAGGGATGACAAACCTCACTTGTTTTGATTATATGCATTTTAAAAGTTTGATATTGCAAACCTTCACCTTCATTTGTACTGCTGAGTTCACCAGCATCACTCCAGCAGCCCAGGCTTTCCTGGAAGAGTCCCCTCCCAGCTGTTCCAAGCCTAGAATTGCTGCCAAGTTGCCAAACCATCTCATTAACAGACAAACATTAAAATGAACAAACTTATTCCCTTTACAATGGAAGCATGATGGTTATTTTCAATTTTGTACCTGCAGGCTGCTCTGGAATCATGTTTTCATGTCTGTCTTCACAACTGTAGTAATTTTTTAAAAGGTGCAAAGGTGAAAACTGAGATGTTCATACATCCTACAGCTTCAAGAGCTGGAAGAAGCAGACTGCATGTCACAAGGCTCACAGTAAAGAGAGGTCACACAGCTATATAAATGTTCATGCTATTACACGTAGTCTTAAGAAAGCGGTGCTGAATAGGTCACACCTCTCCCAGATATTCAAAGGGATGATTGAAAGATACAGTCTGCCCCAGACTCATGACTGGGGGTCTTGAACAGTATTAGCAGAAAAGGAAGACATTTCATGCAACCCCTTCCAGCCAAAATCCGTTCCGCTGTTGTGAGTGGTAGGTTTGGGGTGGGAGGAGGCTCTGAGCTTAACTATTTACTCATCCAGGCCACCACAACTGGCATGGGACAGGGGATCACAAGCAGGTGGGTTGCTGGGCAGTGCTGCCCTGCCACCAAAGTCACATTCCAGCTCAGGCTTTTTTCTATCCCAGCACATGTTTTCCCCATCATCTCATTTGCTTGAATGTCTCCAGGAACCAACCCTGGTAGGAAAGCCAGCCTTTGGGTTTCATCTGCACCAGAGACTGTGTGGAGGGCCTCTCTACTCATAAACAGCCATAGCTCTGTGAGGAAATCTGCTTTCCTCCTTTTACATACATAGAACCTGAAGCAAGATGTCCTGGATTTAGTGGACAGGGAGATGCTGCTTAAATATCAGCAGATTCTGCCTGGTGTAAGAGCAGGAGGTTCATGAGCTTTGCACTTTTATCACCAATTTCACCTGCTGAGGAATCCAAACACACGTGTGTAGTCTGACAGAGCTCTCACACGTCTGCTGTGGTTTATCTTCAGCCAAAGGGTGAACAGGTAAATGGTATCAGAACACTGAGAGTGCAGCCAGCAAAGGCAGAGCTTATACACATGGGTGGTATAACACAGGAAGGAAACACAAATGCATCATAAATCCATATGTTAGAGCTGCAAGACACAGATGCTTACAGCTGGCCCAGTTTAGCTTATGTTGAATGGAGGATTAATGGAGGATAATTTCAGCTTATATTGTCAGGAGGATGACACTGATGAGTTATTCTTTAAAGAACTAAGGGATGCCTCTAAGTCATCTGCCCTTTTCCTTATGGGGGACTTCAACTTGCCAGATGTCAATTGGGAATACCACACGGTTGGGACAAACAGGTCTAAAATGTTCCTAAACCATCTGGACAACAACTTCTTGGTACAGATACTAAGGGAACCGACCAGGAAGGGTGCCTTCCTTGACTTGTTGCTTATTAGCAGAGAGGGCCTTGTGCGTGGGGTGGAGATCGGGGGCCACCTTGGCCACAGTGACCATGAAGCAGTCAAGTTTAAAATCTATGGAGACAGGAGGAAAGCTGCCAGCAAGATCTCAAATCTGGACATGAGGAGAGCAGAATTCAGGTTGCTCAGGGAATGACTCAGTAAGGTCCCCGGGAAAAAGCTTTTGAAGGTGCTGGGGTCCATCAGGGCAGGTCGCTTTTTAAGTACCACCTCCTAAAAGCACAGGAGCAGGCAATCCCAAAGAGTAGGAAGTCAAGCAGGTGAGGCAAAAGCCCAGCTTGCCTGATCAGGGATATTCTTCTAGAAATAAGGAGAAAAAAGAAAGTATATGGCCAGTGGAAGCAAGGTCAGGCAACATGGGAGGACTATAGAGATACTGTTGGCAACTGCAGGGAGGAAATATGTGCAGCCAAAGCTCAATTAGAGTTGAAGCTGGCCAGTACTGTGAAATACAATAAGAAGGACTTTTTAAACACCTTAATGGCAAAAGGCAGGCTAGAAATAACATTGGCTCATTGCTTGATGAGAGTGGTCACCTCACAAGCAGGGACATAGACAAGGTAAATACGTTTAATGCTTTCTTTGCCTCGATCTTCAACATCAGTGGTGGGCTTAGGGACCCCCAGAACCCTGGGCTAGAGAACTGTGACTGTGGGAATGATAAACTCCTAATAAACCCTGAACTTGTGCAGGACTTGCTGCTCCAGCTAATCCCTATAAGTTGGTGGGGCCTGGTAGGATACATCTGAGGGTACTTAAAGAGCTGGCTGATGTCATAGAGAGACCTCTCTCAATGATCTTTCAATGCTCTTGGGAACCTGGAGAGGTCCCAGTTGAGTGGAAGCTGGAAAACATTGTCCCAATCTTTAAGAAGGGCAACAGGGGTGACCCCAGTAACTACTGGCCTGCAGTCTCACTTCTGTGCCTGGTAAAATTATGGAGAAGATTATTCTGGGAGTTGTTGAAAAACAGCTGAAAGACAATGCACTCATTGGTCCTAGCCCGAACGGGTTCATGAGGAGGAAGTCCTGTTTAACAAACTTGATTTCCTTCTATGACAAGGTTAGCCACCTAGTTGATCAAGGAAAGTCAGTTGATGTGATCTTCTTGGATTTCAGTAAAGCTTTCGATACTGTCTTTCACAGCAATTGGCTGGTGGGTCAGGCTCAGAGGGTCATGGTAAATGGGGTTACATTGGGCTGGTGGCCAGTCACTAGCAGGGTTCTGCAGGGATCCATCTTGGGGCTGGTACTCTTCAATCTCTTTGCAAATGACTTGGATGCAGGACTTGAAAGAATTCTAATCAAGTTTGCTGATGACACAAAACTGGGAGGAGCTGTTGACACTCTGGAGGGCAGAGAGGCCCTGCAGAGGGACCTGGACAGACTGGAGAGCTGGGCATCACCAACCCTATGAAGTTTAACAAGGGCAAGTACCGTATTTTGCACCTGGGGCATGGCAACCCTGGATGTACACACAGACTGGGGAATGAGAGTCTGGAGAGAAGCTCTGCAGAGAGAGACCTGGGGGTTCTGGTCGATGGCAAGTTGAACATGAGCCAACGGTGTGCCCTGGCAGCCAAGAGGGCCAACCGCGCCCTGGGGTGCATCAAGCCCTGCATTGCAGCTGGCCGAGGGAGGGGATTGTCCCGCTCTGCTCTGCACTGGTGCGGCCTCACCTCGAGTGCTGTGTGCAGTTGTGGGCACCACAGTGCATTAAGGATATAGAGCTACCGCAGAGTGTCCAGAGGAGGGCCATGAACTTGGTGAAGGGTTTAGAGGGAAAACTGTATGAGGAGTAGCTATAGTCACTTGGTTTGTTCAGCCTGGAGAAGAGGAGACTAAGGGGAGACCTCATCGTGGTCTGCAGCTTCCACACAAGGAGAGGAGGAGGAGCAGGCGCTGATCTCTTCTCTCTGGTGACCGATGACAGGACCCAAGGGAATGTCAGGACGATGTGCCAGGGGAGGTTTAGGTTGGATATTAGGAAAAGGTGCTTCCCCCAGAGGGTGATAGAGCACTGGAACAGGCTCCCCAGGGAGGCAGTCACAGCACCAAGCGTGATGCTATTCAAGAAGCACTTGGACAATACCCTCAGAGACATGGTGTGAATTTTGGGGTTGTCCTGTGCAGGAACAGGAGTTGGACTTGATGATCCTTGTGGGTCCCTTCCAACTCAGGATATTCTATGATTCTATGAATAGCCGTGAGGATAAGCAAATTGGTGATTACAGCATCTGTTTTACACTGTCACCGTGCCACATGCCCTAGAACATTTAGTCACCTACTTTACACTTGTACAGAGATACACTATTTTTAGTAGCAAACATTTAAAGTAGTGGGGTTTTTAATTATTATTTTTATACAAGGCACAGCACAGCAGACTGTACTTGTGTTTTAAGCATTGCAGGAAAGGGCATGGGCTTGCCAAAAGGAAAAGCTAATGAGCCTGGCTCCATCTTACTTGTAACAAAGAAAATATTTAAGATGTGAGATGGAATTTAATACATTTGAGGGCTCCTTTAAAATGATGATTTAGCAGCCAGAACAATCCCCTTTTGAAGCCAAAGTACACCAGCCCTGAGGACGGACTGTCTGTCCCATTAGCCCTGTGCAGCCCTTCAGAATCCGGCCTTGTCATTTGTTTAGCATTTGGTGCCATAGGAGATTTCCAGTATATTTTGCAGCTTGGATCACTTACACTCACTTGGCAACTGTGTTATGGCCACTCCGGCATCCCCTTGGGCTGGCAGCCTGCCTTTGTTTCCTTTTTTTGCTGCCTCCCTTCAATGAGGAAACAAATTGCAGTATTGCCATGTGAGTGCAGGACTTTGCTGAGGTCAGCCAAGGAGAAGGGCTCATCCTGTTGTCTTCTGATGGTCAGGCACCATCTGGAAGTAGATTAGTATGCACTGTGCGGCACTAATGTGCTGTACTATCATGATATCCCAGGACAGATAAAGCAATCGTGATCTGGCTTATTTTATGCAATGGCAAAAGCATGTGGCATAGTCCTCTGGATGTCCTCAATGCAGAAAGAAACTGCTTTTATTTTTTGTCAGCTTGAGGGAAAATAAAGGAGCCTTACAGCTCTAAGAAGAGCTTCCCCATCCTTCAGCATGGTGTTAAGCTGTTCCAGTTATCTCCTCGTAAATTCACATGCAGCCCTGTAGTTAAGCTGGAAGTCAGTGGCTGGGTCAGCTTTGACTACATGGGCCTTTGGGGGTGCGGGGTTCAGCATGAGATGAATGCAGGTGTAAACCTAGATACCTACATACACGTATATGTGTGGGCTAAGTATGTAAGCTGCTTTATAGCAGATGGAGTCAGTAATGTTGGTGAAGCATAGGGTGTGGCTGAGGCTGTCATAGAGTTGGTCTCTCTGGTAGAGTGGGCTGTACCACCCTGGCTCCACGGGCTGTAGTGCCCACAACCATGTTGGCTATTTGGGACTGCGGTTGTGGGACTGGGTCAGGTACTTATGCTCACACTCAGCGTGATGCAGCTGAAGTCAGTGGAGCCCAGAGCTCACTGGCATTCACATTTAGATGTCTCAGACGTAAGCTGAATCCTATCCTGGATGATGTCTACAGTTTTCCCTCTTCTGGAAACCTTGCAGGGCCTGGCTATCACAAACAAGGAACTATTGTACCTTTACTGGGGATTGTGAGTGACCAGCAGCCCTGAGGACCAAGCCACTCCTGGGCATCCCTGCTAGTTCCCTGGGCCATGCTGCAATTGTGGTCAGTGAGGACTTCAGTCATTGCATTAGTTTAACGTAGGCTTTGTACTTGCATCTGAGCCCCAAGTGCAGTTTTCTTTGTACTGTGCATGTGTACATGATAAGCTAGGTAGCTTTCACATTTAACAAACAAAATCTTTTGCTGAAGAGAAACAGTTAAATGGAATGATTTAAACGCTAAGCACAGAAAATGCTGCTTAAGCAAAAGCATATTATTTTCAGTCTTCTAATGAACTTTGCCACCTACAGTGGTGCTTCCCCAGAGGGTCACCCCCCTGCCTCATGGCTTTTGTAGAATATTATATTTTGTTAGGAGCCCTCAAAAGCTGGGTAATTAATACTATTTTCTCTTCTGTTTCCCTGATGCTTGTTTAGCTCTTTTGTCAGTAACCAACTGGCAGTGAAATGGACTGGGCTCAATTTCTAAGTACTCCAACTGAAAACACTTGATTGACACCAGTTCAAGCCTCCATCTGGCACCCTGGGAAACTCTCAGTGCACTGCTGGCATACTCATAGCAGAGAAGTGCTGCTCACTTGCCAGCAAAGGGTTCCTGTTACAAATGCAGCCGGACTAAGAGTGCGTTTGCTGAGGTACTGCCTGCTCGCTGCTCCCCACCCATGGGGCACCAGCCATCGCCTACCACTGGTTACCAATGGTGTAGATGTGGCTGTGATGGCATAAATACCTATCTGGCTCTGAGAAGAGATGTAAAGTAGGAATTTTGTTTCCAAAAAGGCTTTATGAATTGCACTTGATTGCAGACTGCTTCAAGTATGCATGGCCTTTATATCTACCCTGCCTACCTGGGGTGAGTGTCAGCTTTCAGGGCAGTTTATGCTTACTACCAGATGAGGCTAAATGCCTCCTAGCTGGTTTGTTTTATTCTATCAGTAAAGTTGACTACACTTCTGAGGAAACAATGCTGGGCTAGCCAGACTGTCTTTTTTGGATACCAAATCCAGACCCATATACTTCTCCACTCGTGACCCTTCAGGACAGTCAGTGTAAGAATACGTGGTCGTCCTAAGTTCTCCATGCCCGTATTAAATTTTCAGAGCAAGCAGAATATCTAATAATATTGTCATCAACTGAATGCCTGTTTTGGAAGAGGGAGCAACCAATGGAGCAATCTCATTGCTTGTCTGTAACAGAAAGCCACAGGAGTACAGCTTTAGGGTGCAAAGGACCACTTTGATAGTTTGTGCTGGGTGATGGTAATAGAAGTGTGAATGGTCATCCAGAAATGGGTACTGCAGGTATCACAGATGTCCTCTCTCTGTCTACTGTTTTGGGCTGGAGTGGAGTTAATTTTCTTCGTAGCAGCCTGTATGGTGCTGTGCTTTGGATTTGTGACCAAAACAATGTTGATAATGCACCAATGTTTTAGCTGTTGCTAAGCAGTGCTTGCATGGCATCAATACATTCTCTTTTTCTCACCCTTCATCCACCCCTGCCCCAGCACGTATGCTCAGGGTGGCCAAGAGTTTGGGAGGGGACACAGCTGGAACAGCTGACCCCAACTGACAAAAGGGCTATCCCATACTGAATGACATCATGCTTAGCAATAGAAACTGGGGGTTAAAAAGGAGGGAGAAAGGACATTTGGAGTGATGGTTCTTTCATCTTCCCAAGTAACTGTTACACATGATGGATGTTATGAATTAATTCCTTGTTTTGCTTTGCTTGCATGCACAGCTTTTACTTTATCCATTAAAATGTCTTTATCTCAGCCCATGAGTTTTTTCACCTTTACCCTTCTGATTCTCTCCCCCATCCATCTCTGGGGGAGTGAGTGAGTGGCTGTGTGGGGCTGAGCTGCTGGCCGGAGCTAACCCACCCCACCATGCCAGCTACCCTTTCAGATGACACGGTTTTCCTGCTGTGTGGGAGCCATGATGGAAACCATATATTCGGACAGGGCCTGCCTAGGATGTGATTGTGTCAGCAGGGAGAGGTTTCACTTTATTGCTATGGGGGCAACTAGAGAGCAAAGACTTTGGCCACCACCAGGTACCCTACATGATGCTCCTACATATTATGAAACAACGGATGCATGGCTAGATCAGTGGGTGCTGCGGATATCCATTGTCAGGGTATTGACACAGGGAAATGCGTGCATATCCCATGCACAATGGGCCAGACATCCCTACCTGAACACTCAACTTTCACTGTGCATCAAAATATATGCCAGAAAAAAAAATTACAACAAAAAGGGGACTCCAAAGGAAGTGAGTGACCTGAAACTGGCAGAAGCCTGGGACCTCAGTGTTCACAGTGAACTGGGAACAGGCAGGGCATGAAGCTCTGCCACAGCAGAGCAAAGCTAAGGTGTTAACTCAGGTGACTCTGCCTTTATGCATTCAATACACTCCGGTTTGGCAGCGTGCACTTTTTGCAATAGGCACCCGGCAAGAAGGAAGGCAGCCGTTACAGTGCCACCAAGCATCCTGCAGCATGTGGGCTGGTGAGAGGTAGGCTTGGGGGGGACGCTAGAGGGAAGAAGGAGGTTGTGGGACTTGAGTAAATCCACTGTCACTACTGCCCATGTTAAGGTGGATACAACTGCCTGGAAGAAGTAAATGAACAGCATAATCTATGGTTGACACTATTGCTCCTTTTCACTAACTCAGACAGAAACTATGCGAAAAGGTCAGGGTTTTTTTTTTTTCAACAGAGCAATTCCAGGGACAGTTTTTAAAATTTAACTTTTCTGTTTTCCTTAGCTGTAATCAAACACTTCTGAATAAACAGTGGAACAGTTTCTGAGTTTATTCTGTCCCTTTCCAACTCTATCCATCATAGCAAAGTCAGACTCCATTAATCTATTACCCTTGCGCTTCCTCAAACAGGACCCTAATATTGCTGGGAACTTTCCACTAGTGCTTGGCCAAAGGTGCCCCTGAGTGCTCAGACGCACCATAGCTACCCACATCAGAGACAGTAGCCTGCAGAAGGGCATGTAGGCTAAAGCAGATATATGTCTTGATGTGCACTTCAGCTCAACACTCATGCCAGTTTTCAAGAGAAAGGGGAATAAATTCTGGTCTTGTTTATCCCACTGGGAAATTGGAGTCATTTTACCAGTCTCATTGGAGATTTTTTATGTCTAATGACAGATTTTGGCTTTAAGATCCAGGTCTTAGGTGCAGAAATTGTTGGGCTGATCAAAAAAGAAAGAGGGACGTGATAAGTATCTCAGATGGATGCACTCACAAAGGGCTGCATTTCAAACAAAAGATAACCTTGTACATCCATCTGTGTTTATAATCCAGGAAGATTAAGTCAGAAAATATGCAGAAGCTTGAGATCTTTAACCCTGCTGGCAATAGCACAGGTGCAAGAAGAAGTTCTTTGCTGGGGCTACCAGCGAGCTGAAGCAGTGATAGCAAATGCCAGTGGCTCATGGATACATCATGATCCACTTCCTTCTATGTCTTTCAAAGCTTACATGGCCATCAGTTTGTCAGCTCCTGTGAGAAAACCTGGGAGCTGGATTTGATGGGGTTTGCTGTGCAGGTGAGAGAACTGGCTGTGTTTTCCTTCGAATCCCTGGCAGGACTAGCTCTGTGGATCAGCAGCATGGGCAGCTGTGCAAGACACAATGGCCCAAGCCCTGGTTCCCCTCCCCAGCTACGCGGGTCCCTCCACCTTCCCTCCTGCTCTGCCCATGCCTCTTGAACAAAAGATTATTCATTTCTTGTCAAATCAAGAGGATGGGCCTTTCTTTGTGTAGATGGATATGTGAATGATTGCATCTTTTTGAGAAAGTCTAGTTTTTGAGGGGCCCGGTGTTTATCTCTTCAGGGCTAAAAAAAAATTAAATAAATTAAATTGAGTCAGTGTCAGTAAAGACTATTCCTGCACTGTTATGGTTACAGTAATACTGTAGCCTGTATCTAGAAACCTACATTAGAGGAAGGCAGAAAATATCCTAGACTCGTGTGCTTTAAGATGTTGTCCACATCTGCCCGGTCATCCTCTGTATTTCTGCTGTGTCTGTGTCTGTGCTGTTCTCAGCCTTTCCCTGAGATTTCTCTTGTCTAACTTAAGAAAATCAAAATGCAAACATTTAATCTGAAATAATCACCTAGGTGGATCAAGACAGGACTTCTCAGAGGCAGCTCACTCCCACCTAAGGTAAACATTTGCAGAGCACAGGTAGCTAACCCCTCACTACAGAGGTTTCATGTTTTGAGGACTAGCATTAGGTGAGACGACACTCACTGTTCAAATGAGGTTCACCCTCTCCTCCATGACTTTCTCTGCTAACCCACTCGGGGGAAAATGTCCTTCCCCTGCAACAAGAAGAAACCAGGGAGTGCAATTGCACCTGAATTTTAATTCCTTAGGAGTGGCTCTGTGGTGGGAAGGGGGGAGGCAGGGGGCTGCTGCCCACTGGTCCCCCTTGGCTGCTGGGAGACCTGCGGCTGTATGTGTAGGGTGGTGATCTCAGAGCCATGGCGTGTTCTGGGGCCTGGACAGCCATCCGTCATCTAAACTGCTTTATTCACAGCAGCAGGAGACAAAGTTAATCTTCCTCTGGGGAGAAAGAAGGTGGCAGATCTGCTACCACAGCTCATTGCCACCACTTTATAAGGGTGACAACCACCAGTGATGACAGAAGGGCAAATAAGACAAGTTGATGTGTTATTATGGTAAACCTATGTCAGATTTGGCCAGACTTCACCTTCTAAAGTAGAATTTGTTGCTATTTGACTTCTGTCTTTTCTTGACTATTGAACTGATAAGGGGCAGAAGGTGAGCACTCTGGGGGGCATAATTTTCTTCAGATCTATCTCAGAGACAATTCAGGTGTCAAATGTAAACTAAAGGGGGAACAGGGAGAGGCAGCGGCTGCTGAAGTGGAGCCAGCCCTGGTGTCTGCACTCCTTCCCCTGGGGGACACTCTGCGATGTTCTCCTGCAGCCAGAAGAGAGAGGAAAACTGCACCAGGCACCTCAGCCAACATTTGCTGTCTGGCATATGCTTGAGAGCACAACATGCTTTACTCACCTTTTGTCCCATGGACCAATGGAGATGGGCTTTAGGGAAGCATCTCACACCTTCCTGGACAGTCACACATACTTCCAGCACTTACCCTATCACATAACTGCTTGGCTCTGTGGCTGCTATGACCTGTTTGTTTTTTTTAGTGGTCATTTAAAAGTGTTTTCTTCCAAGTATTCTTGGTGGCATCAGAATAAGGGTGAAAGATGAAGACCAGAAATTGGTTTTGGGGTTATTCTCACTGTGGCTTCTCACTGAACATCTCTTAGCAAAATCTTTATTTAAACTTATTTGAAGATTCTGTGTTCTGCCTTGGCAACATCTTATGAGAACGCCAGGAACAAGATAGAGCCAATTAAGATCAATAGCCATGCTGCAGCTACCATTTCCGTGCTGTAAACGTATGACATTTGCTCGCTCCAGCCTTCCTGCCACGACACGTTGCACCTCTGGAGGTCCCTTCCAGCCTAAGTGGGCCTCTGATTTTATGGCTGCTCATAAAAGCATGGGCTTTTGTATGTAGCTCTGCAGCTTGAACTGAGTAACACGTAATGAGGGCATTTGTTGAACAGCATGTCCTTTTGAGGTATATTGATGCTTTTAGATTTCTTCTCATAGATGTTTCCTTGAATAAAATATCCCACAACCTTTATTCTAGTCACATAAAAGATTTATGCCTGTCTTTTTCTGAGATGAGTGAAGAGAGGTATTCTGAATGGGGAAAGGGGGAGCAACACTTAATATGTTTCCTTTTATGTATATTGAAATTAAATCTAAAAAGTATTTTATATTTAATTTATCACCATGTAACCTTCTAAACTATATACGCATTGAAGATTTAGAGACCACCTCTGCCCCTCTTAGTGTCTTCCTTCCTTTCTTCCTGGAAACTAACATATCTTGGATATTTCCCCAATATAAGGGAATAACCAATGCAATTTAACTACATTTTTGATGCCTCTTTTTCTTTATAAGGTTTACATCAACTCTGGAGGGGAATTTTCCACAGGGATACACTTCCATTGGAGGAAACCAACTCCAGCAAATGCCTATTTTCTAAAAGAAAAGTTCACACATTTGTAGTTAAATAAGAAGTTAGTCATTTGTTGGCCTAGGCCACTGTGGTGCTTGGTGGGAGTGATGTGGGTGCAGGTGCCCCATGGCAGTCGCTGCCCTGCCAAGCAGCCGGCCCCATAGTGTGCCAGAACTACACATCCCAGGAGGCAAAGGGCTGACACCACACACTCTTGGGTCATTTTGACAAATAAAGACATTTTAATTCAGAAGCTTAATTTCAGAAGCAAATGTTGAAAAATTCTGTTTAAAAACTTGTTCTTGTGAAAAAACTGTTCCAATTTTTTTCCCTTCTAAAGAGTATTGTAGGTGAGATGTCCAATACATTTTTCTCCAAACATTAGTCCTTCAGGGAATATTATCTATCTCAATGAAGAGTTGCAGCGACCTCCATGAAGAGCTGCTACCTGCATGCTGGATTGGAGCCCCCCATGATCCCTTGGAGGAAGGGACTCTGCAGAAAGTATGCTCCAGCCCCTCTTCACATACCTCTGCCTTCCTGCTTCCTCCTCTGAGCTGTGGGAGAAAGAACGAGGCCAGCCCCATGTCTCCATTTACCATCACACAGCAATGAAAGTGGTCCCAGAGTAAATACCACCCTTTGCATAGCCATGATTTTCTAAAACTCTGTATTATGTGGACTTCACTGGTTAATAAACCAGTTTTACAAAAGAGAACACATTTTTTGAAGCCTGTTCTCAGAAAGGAATAGAAAGTAATGCACAATTAATTGCAAGTCATAATAATTTAGATACTTAGGGATAATCAACGAAACGAATCATACTGCAAATGCTATTCAATAAACCACAGACACTGAAGTAAATCAAGCAAACTGGAGCTGTTTATAAATAGAGAGTTGAAAAAATTAAAAATTAGGACACTGTCACAGAGCAACTAGGTCTTTATTAGCATTTGGTCGGCAAATAAATATTTTTTATTAACGGCAGAGGGCGGTTCTCACTGTGCCAGCATTAAATAATAGTCTTTCTTCCGTGATCCCACCGGGAAAGGAGAATTGATCTGCTGAGAACAGTTTTGCAAAGCAGAACTTTTGCTTTGCAACAAAGCAGATTTGGAGTATGACTTTGAGAGCAGAAGGAAGGAAAGTGAATATTGCCCATGAATTTTCTGTGGAAACCCAACTTCAGAGTTGACTGGATGTGCTCATCCTAAGCCCACCTGTCTCCCTCAAAATGTGACCAAAACACACATGGTCTCATGCCCTTTGCTCAGAGGCAAAACCTTGAAGTCCAAACCAATATCTTCCCCATGTCATCTGAAATCTCAGTGACCCCTCCAGCTCCCTTTGCCTCCCTGGGAGGACTGAAACCACCACCACCAGGGCCGTGGGCTTCCCCGTCACCTCCCATGCCATCCCCATACAGCACACTTTTTGTTTGCTCCTTTTGCATGGCTCAGTGGACAGTGTCCCTGTGGCTCTGCCAGGGCCACCTCTGCCACCAAAACCTGCCCATCTGCATCTTATATAGCATTAAAACACCTCTCATTTTGCTCATTTCCTATAAAGTGCAGTGTTTAAAACTAATATGGAAAGAGGTTGTAATAGCAGTGAGAGTAACAGGAGCCACTGTGGAAGACGGCACCAAATCCACAGGTTGAATTTCAAATACAAAGAAAACGTGTGTGGCTCTGAGGGCTTTGGCCACATGAAGGAGGGCTGCTCCTCCATTCACTTGCACTGCTGTCCCCACAGTGGAGGAAAAAAGAAGAAATTTTAAAAACCCCTTCATTTTGTTTTAAGTCCTTTGTGACTGATTTTGCAGGGTGACTCCCAGGCCTTGTAGGGGGAACCATACCAAGTAACTGCTTGCCTTCTAGAAACTGTCATTTAAAATATTTCTAGTGTATCTCCCTGTGGTCATCACCTTTTCAGGCTGTTTATTCTTTCTTCAAACAGTAGCTGTTAGATACTCTGATCATCCTAAACACTACTTTTTTTAGGCCTATTTTATGATTTTATAGTGTGGGGAAAGAAGGTGGCTCCAAATAATAACTCTACAGTATTTACACTGTGGCATTGCCTGCATTAGTCACTGCTCTCCCACTTTTAATTCCTGAATATTTAGTTTTTCTCTCTGGCTGCTATCAAGAGAAGTGCTAAATATTTTCTAGGACTTTGGGACGTTTTCCTCACTTATTTAGGGGCCATTTTACATTTGCAACTTGTGTTTTGTCTCCTACTCATCTTCCATCCCTGCTGCATGGGTAGCACACGGCTACCTGCACTGTCTGAGAGGATTACGTGGGCCCTTGTGAGGTCTGGCACATTACTGCTAGCAGGACTGTCAGTATGCAATCATCTTTGGCATCACATGTTTGGCTATTTGTTGAAAATTAAATCCTCCATTTTTCAGTCCCACATTTGCCCTCACTAACTTGTAGGCTAAACGCCCTCTGGGCATAAGACGATAAGGTGGTATTGAAGTCATGATGAGCTGTTGTGTTCCAGGTGTGACATCCCCACTGTCTCTGCTCTACTTTTCATTTCTTTAGCCTGTGCATTTTGCCAAAGGCCAGCTTTTGCTTTTAGGATGAGACCCCCAGAGCTGTATGTGATGCTCAGATAGATGCTTTTCCTTTCCTTTCTGCATCTGCCCTTGTTTGTGAAGATGATTTTATGGGGGTGGGAAATGTGGTGCTCATTAGCCTGTACCTTAGACAGATACAGTTAAATCGTCCCTTCCTCCCACTGCCTACAAACAATATGACTTTAGGTCTGTTTGCAGACATGTTATCACAGATGTCAAACTTTTTGCTAGCATTCCTTACTTGTAGGGACTCAGAAAACGCTGGGAGACAAGCTGTAGATGCTGCTGTTTTGTTCTGTGTGATGAGCTCCCTCGAGCCTCACTTGCCTTCCACCCAAGCAGGGCCTGGGAAGTCCATGGAGTTGCAGCACAAGAAGCAGCAGGCAACACCTGCGGCAAAGCATGCTGCAGTTAGTAAGAGACTTTTAGGCCCCCACCTTCCTTTTTTCCCCCTATTCTTTATCCTTTGCTCTTCAGGCTTATAAACCCAGGAAGAGGCAGTGGGTATTTGCTCAGAGGAGGCTGCCACACGGCTGTGACAAAACACCTGTCCATGCAGTGCTCTGCACCGGAGCTGAGTGCTCAGCTCTCCGTGCCCATGCCTACCCACTGCAGCCTGGGCCAAGGGGCAGCCCTCCAGTGCAAGATGCTTCCATTTCATGCTTGTCTCTTAAAACCGAGGCGTAAAACACCTTGCTGGAATCACAGGCAGTTCCTTTTGTTCTGATTACCAAAATGCTACCTGGAAAAGAGAAACTGGGCAGTATAGTAAAGAGGAGAGGCATAAATACTGTGTAACATCCTTATATATTCACTCACTTACCTTGCACCTCTCTTCTTTATTATTTTGCAACCATCATATAAATAAAGGCATTTTTCCTTCCACAGCCATCTACGTCTTTTACTTTACTTTGCAATGGGCTTAGAAAACACTTAAGACAACTTTTTACATTGTAAGTAATTATAGATAAAGAAATTGTGTTGTCACAAATACCTACTGATCTGACTCACCTGCTTTTATAAGCACTGAATGTCACAGAGAACCATCTGATTTCACTCAGGAATGTCAAATGCTTAGGACACTTGAAAATAAAGCACTCTTTAGATTCCCTACTCTGAGTGTACAGTTTGGGAAAGTTTGGATTTGAATGAGTTCCTAATTAAGCATCAAACTCTCACTGAAAGACTTATTTTACATCTCAAACTGTATCTTGGCCTACAAAAATGGGAAAATGCTATTGAGTTGCTAAATAGGACTTTGTAGTGCTGTAAGACATCTATTGTGAACAGTTAGATTGCTGCCATACTAGAAATTGTTCAACACGAAAGATTGTCAATCTTGTACGGCTTTTTCTCCTTACAAAGCTTTCATTTAAAATAGTTTGGGCCCTCATAAGCATAAGCTACGAGTGGAAGCTGGAATGAGCACCAAGAGCCTCCATGAACAGCAAAGGGCGGCAGAACAGTGCTTCCTAGTTCCACCCAGGCATGGCAAAGACGCAGCAGCATCACCAGGTGGAGCTCTGCCCCTCTGTTCGCCGTGAAAATCCTCTCTATAAATGTAAGGCTGTACGTCTTCCGTATGTAAGGCCATACATTTTACAAAATACAGTTTTTAAGGAATGCCCTTTGAATTTAATTTTGAATGCTAAATAACATTGTGTTGCTGTGCGGTGCCGTAGTGCCCTTGCACGGGATGCGCAGCGAGTGGTACGGGCCCTGCGAGAGGGACAGATTGCAGAGAGGCTTTTGTGGGAAGGGGGACTTGGGGGAGGCTTATGAGTGGGAGGCACGGGGACATCTGAGATGGGCACCAGGGGTTTGCATGCTGGCCTCCCTTTCCCTGAAGGAGCCGTAGATTTCATTAGGCACTTTCATTATCTGCAGTGGACGTTTTCAGCGGGCTGATCCAGAGGCCCCATCCCAGTGCAGGCATATGGCAGCCCCAGCTGTGGGAGAGCCACCAGCACTGGTGGTTGGTTTCCTGGGGTCTGGGAGACACAGCACCACATCCAGACAGCTCCAAGAGAGGGGGTGAAGACCCTGGGGAAGGGCCCTGTGCCCCTCTTACTTATAGACCTATGACTCACTGGCTGTCCCGGTTTCACCACTGAACCTGTTTCCAGCCCAGCTGCCAGGCACTGAGAACTGCCCCGACGCTTTTTGCCCATTAAAGCAGTTTTGCCCCTTGGATGTTCTCCTGTCTCCTGCCCTCCTGTGTGCAGCCTTCTCTGGCCAGGTTGCCCAGGGCACTTCAGATTCCAGGATGACAGCTCTACTCATACATCAACCGAGTAATCCAATATGCTTCTAAGAACGGCAGAAATTAAAAATTACCCAGTATGGGGTCCAGTCACATATGTTAATGCCTCAAACTACATATAGCTCCATGTGCAGCTTTACTTAAAACAAATGAACTCTTAAGGCCTTAATTAATGCAGTTGAACAAATATCTAAATCCTTTTACTGTGGCAGATCATGGAAATATCCATGCATGTTCCAGCGGAATCAAGGGAGCTAAGGTCCACAGCTAAGATTAAGCATGCAGCTGGTTGCTGCCCAGGACTGGGGCCAGTGAACACCCTGTCCCCCTCCACCTCCTCTTGCTTTTCCTCTTCCTCCTCACTCAGTTGGGCCAAGGGGGAATGCCCTGAGCAGAAGCATTTTTCTTTGTAAGGATGCTGAATTCTGTGGCAGAGGCATCAGTGTCAGCCCCTGGGGCCAGTGCCCAAAGTGCAAGTGCCTGGAAGAAACCAATGGACTGCTGTGAGAAAGAAGAAAGAAGGAAGAAAGAAGAAGGAAGAAAGAGGAAGAGAGGAGAGAAGGGGAGAAGGGAAGAAGGGAAGAAGGAAAGAGAAAGGGAAAGGGAAAGGGAAAGGGAAAGGGAAAGGGAAAAGGAAAGGGAAAGGGAAAGGGAAAGGGAAAGGGAAAGGGAAAGGGAAAGGGAAGGGGAAAGAAAGGGAAGGGAAGGCAAAGGCAAGGCAAGGCAGAAGGAAAGGAAAGGCAAGGAAAGGCAAGGCAGAAGGAAAGGAAAGGCAAGGCAGAAGGCAAGGCAAGGCAAGGCAAGGAAGAAGGAAAGGAAGAAGGAAAGGAAGAAGGAAAAGAAAGGAAGAAGGAAAAGAAAGGAAGAAGGAGGGGAAAGAAAAGAAAAAAGAAAAGACGAGAAAAGAAAAAAAGGAGTCCTGCTCTACCAAGATCCTGAGAACATCCTCAAAGTGCCTTGTCAGAGGAAGCCAGAGGGATAAGCAAGGCTGAGGTCTGCTGCTCCCTGCTGCTGCAGCCTCCAAGCAGAGACCAGGGAAGAAAATACATGTGATCAGCAATAATCCCTGAGGATTTTGTTAGAAGTGTCTGTCATAAGGTAACTCTCTCACGATGAAGGCAGGAGAGTGTCCGCAACACATACATGCAAAGATGTCTCCAGTACTTAGATTTCATTTTTCTTCCTAGGTAAACACCAGGAAGTCCTGATATTACCCTGCAGAATTCATCACGCCCTTGGGAACTGTGTACCCACATTGTAGCTGAGACCATTGTGATCTTGTGTAATCACAAGTTCATATGAGCCTGAAGCACCTCATGGTGGTTGACTGCTGCTGAATAAAATGTCAGCTTGTTAAAGGCAGGAGTGCATTCCTCTGGACTGTGATGAGAGTCTCTAAACCACAGCCACCAGGGCAAAAGAGACCAGTTACCCCCAAGGTCACCTGCTAACAACTACAAGGGGGGTAAAAGCTCCACAAAGTGTGCACGAGGAGGCTGGGCATCAGCAAACAGATGTGTCCTTTAAGAGAAGGGCAGGTTAGAGAGCTCAGAAGAGTGTCTGTCACTTTGCAGCTATTTTAGCACTCTGCATCCAGAAGTCAAGCTGACCAAATGCAATTAGGACAGGGATTTGATAGCCTAAACTGTTACTTCTGTGGATAGTGGATTTCATTGATGCCTCCCGACTTGCCTAGCTGTGGGAGGTGCCTACCTCTGAGAGATGGACAAGCACATAATCACCATTGAATATCTGGCCCTCCTGCCTGCTGCTTTCCTTGCTGAAGCTGTGGCAGCACTCCTCCTCAGCACAGCCCACAACACAGGGCAGCATGCCACAGCACAGAGGACCACCCTCAAGACTTGTCCTGAGGCCCTGTTTCAGCCAAGTTCCAAATCATGGCCAGTGCTGAAGGCCCTTTCTTCTGGCTTTTTCTTTTTTTTTTTTTTTTTTGGGGGGGGGGATCACTGGCTCTTTTAACATTCTGTTTCTCACCTCTAACCTTTTGTGGTAGTGAAAGTGAAAGCACCTTTCATGGTAGTTTAGACATTAATTATGCCTAACAATGTTTTATCTATTTTTTAGCTGCCATGTATTACCATGTGACCTATGCTTTTGGAGAATGGTGGGATAGATACAATGCCATGGAAAGGTGGCTTTCTCAGAGTCCACAGGTTATGTCCTCAGGGGCCTGATAGCAGATGTGTTTTCCAACTCCTCTGCAGAGGAACCCCAGTCTGGTCTGGCCTGGTAGGGCAAAGGGTTTCTGAAAAAAATGCATCTGATATAGTTGTTGAAAATGTTATCCACTCAGCTAAGAACAGAGATAGTTCCAGCACAGGATGTGACAAACATGAGACCTATGAGAAGATTTGCATTTTGAGACCACATGGAGCACTTGGTAGTCCAAGGTAAGCATATAAATAGTTTTGTAATTGTTTGTAAGGTTGCTTTTCAGTAATAAAGATGATTTTGTGGTCTTTGGCAGGTGATTGGGTAAACCACAGGGACTCAAAGCACAACTGAACTTATGCAGCTGCCCATGGTGGAAGGTCATCACTGGGATTTGCAGAAATTTGCGCTATAAAGGCTTGGCTTTGACCAGACCATCAAGGGATTTCTCCCTAGGAAAAACAATAGATTGGCATTTGGTATCTCCCTGGTATGACTTTACACAGTTAACAGGAATCAAAAGGTAGTACCATGCGAGAGCTCAGAGGCCCAGCGCTGCCCAACCAGCTCTTGGCAGGGCTTCAGCTTGCCCATTACTGACACACTGGGAGAACTGGCAAGAAACCCTTCAGCTTCTAGCTGGGACATCTTGGGAGCCCAAGGATTTACATGACCCATTAAAATGTTTGAGTCACAGCAAACATTATATCTATTATGACAAATTTTTGAATAGAGATTGAAATGATCATTTTTCTTCTTAGTGTAGGAGTACACATTTTTCTTTGCCTCCTAGTCTAAAGGCTTAGGGTTGCCTGGTTACTCTGACTCAGAAGCTTTGTGAGGTGTCTCTTGATGAAGGAACAGATACAATTTGGCAATTAGAGAAGCTTGATTTGTCATCTAAATGTAGAAATCCTTAGGAAAAAATAACCATTTGAAGAGCAGTTGTAGAAACTGCAGTGAGAAAACTCTCAGAATGTGCATTGATACTGAACGTTGCTGTTTTGCTTATTGTAGAGGCATGAAGGTCATTAATAATATATGCAATAATTGGGATTTTTTTTCAGTGTTCAATTAATAGCATCCTGTTCATAGCATATATGAATTGCAAATGTGATCAGAAAAGCATTTTTGTTGAAGAATTTCCCCATGGAATAGCGCTATAAAAAGACTCCATTCAGCTGGCAATCTATTCATCTCGGGCTGGAGTTAAAGGAACATGATGTATTCAGGTGAGGGCCACAGTACAGCCATCACAGCAAGCTAAAAAGTATCTTACCTGCTTAAATGTGCATGTGTATGTATATATAGTTATAAATATTATATGTGTGTGTATAAATGCGTGCAGATATTCTTAATACTACATTTGTGCTGATTTGGGAAATCTGTGACTGCAGAAATGGTTTTATTTTGCAAAGTAATTCCTTTAGAACTGAAGCCTTGTTGGTTTAACAGTTGCTTCATAGATGCCGTTCAGTTGTTTGCATTTTGATGAATAGCAGCAAACCCTTTAAGAACAAGGAGGGGCTTCTAATGGTTGGGAAGGTGGGGAATGTTTGTGTAGAAGTGAGATCTGTAGACTGACAATTCTGCTTGGAGGTCCAGGGAGCAGAAAGGCTTAGCCAGTGTAAACTTTAAAAGGTCAGAATTTGATTTAATGAACATAACCTTCAAGAAAACAAGCCTTTTTCATGTAGGATATCCCCTTAGGCTTGCTTCATTCGACTAGCAATAAATGCAGAACAAACAGAATGATGAAAAAGTCCCATTTTGTAAATCTTGCCATGTTTTTAATCAAGTGTAGCTGACTCATTTCATATAGCCTGAGATTAAATTTTGGCTACCTAATGTTGTACATGGAAGGGGTAGGGTAAATCTACGGCATTGTGATGGTTCCTTTATACCCTTGTGTTATGCACACTACTGTAACCCACATCACTAAGGTCTGAATCACCATGTGTAACTTCTGCACCAGCGGTGCCCTCGTAGACTCACTTTGGATACTGCTCAGTTGCAATGGGCTATTGGCTTAAACACCTCCATGCTGTTGGGAGTTCTTACTTCTCACAATCTGCTTTTTTTGTCTCTTAAAATGCAATGGCTGTAAGAGAGAAACAGAAAGCAATAGTTGTTTCTCCTCTTGTTATTAAAAATTAGGGATAGCTCAGGAAGAGCATACATCACCCAGGATTATTTTCAGTAGTGTATAACTGGCTGTAATAATCAATAATTTTGAATGTGAAATGGTGAAACTCTTAGGTAGTCATGATATCATGAGAGTCTTGCCAGAACTTTGCCAAAGAAAAATGGTGCCTCATTAATCTCTTAAGATTTTTTTTTTAACCAGAATCAATTGCACAGTTAATGAAACAAAAAAATCAGGATAAATACTAGTTTTCAGCGTGGCACAAGGTGAGCCTGATGGACAGAACAGTCACTACAGGAATGATATGTAATCTGCTTGCCAATTACTGTGGGAAAAGTCCAGTAAAATTTGCAGCTAACCCGCCCCCCCCCCCCCCCCCCCCCCCCAGTTTGCATTAAAATATGAGAAATGGAGAAGGCTTCAGGAAGACATACTACAGCAAAACTGCATGAGCAGTGAGGTGGGAGGTGGCATGCAGAGTGGTGCTGGCAGGAATAATTAGAGATAATGGCAGTCTAAATTAGTAGTGCCATTTAAAAAGTAGCTAGGTAGTTCAGATGCCTGAGGTGGGTGGTTGGTGACCTGTGGTAGCTCCTCTCTCCTGCATGCTCCGAGTGGCCTTCAGAGCTCCACAGCCTCTCAGGTCCGGCAGGGCCCCGAGCTTGCTGACTTTGGGCTGAACCACCACCCGCACCCTCCCCATCGCTCAGCGTGCAGCAGCAGCAGCAGGGTGAGGAGCAGGGAGAATTAGCTTAAGAAGAAGTAGCAGAAGAGGTTGCACTGAGGGTTTGTTGTTGCAGAGTATAAATCAGCAATTTGTCTGTGACCAGAAAAAGGACTGAAAATCCGGTCACCACCACAAAACAGGATTAAACAATGGGAGAGCGAACCTCAGTGATACAGTTATTCTGAGTGAGTGGGCTACCTCTCAATAGGCTGCTTATTCTATAATGACCTATTACAGCAATATTTGCATCCTCCTTGAGGATCCTCCACTTGCTTCTTTACTGAGCCAGTCTACTGGGTGAGAGGTATATGGGAGCCAGAGATATATGGAAGCCAGTATGATAATACTTGTGCTTTGGTATTAAGATTCATTCACGTGTTTAACAACATTATTCCAACCACTGTTACAGTTTTGACTGATATATGTCTTATGTTCTATTTTCTGAAGATAATATCCATGTTAAGTCTCAGGGAATCATGAAATAGAAAGAACTTCACCAACTGGTTTATATGTTTTCACTGACCTCGCATATGCAATATATGTTGTCTATACAGATAGTTTATTTAGGAGGACTTAAAGAGAAAATTGCAAATCAGAGATGCATTATATTTTTATTCCTGTCTGTGAACCTTTTCAGCTATTAAGATATATATTTGCCTTTAGTCAGAAACATGGTTTCTCACATATTTTGCCAGTCATGTTACACCTTACAGAAGTTGCCACAGTAAAGGGATACTTTGCATTTCCAGGTTGTGTTTCTCTAGCAAATGCCCCAAATATGGTATTCACAGGATTTCCATGCTCTCTATTGCAGGGGAGGAAGGATGCAGTAACACCAAAGTGGAAAGCCAAGGATCTGCTTTTACCCCAAATTTCTCACAGCGCCAAGCACTTCTTTGTAATGCTGCAAGCATCAGGGTGCTCCAGGAAGATTCATTTAACCAAACCGCCTTCTGAAATATACACAGCACAGAGGCAGAAAAAGCTTTCAGGTCCAAACTTGAATTTAACAAAATTTACAGAGGAAAAAAAGAAAACACAATGTGGAGGAGACTGACTTCTTAAGCCCTGAGGGACCAACGCTCTCCTAACAGAATTAGATAAACAGAGTTGCTGAAATGTTAGCGTAAACTGCAGCCCTCGGAAGGATCAGACCAGTGTCAGGTTGCAGAACTAGCTTCTGCACTTTTGATTTATTTTTAGTACAAGGAAAAGGATTTTAATATTGCTCTTTCTTGCCTAATGAATGATCAACGTTTTCCACATCTTCGGCTGGAAACATGCTGGGCCCAGTTTTTTTTCCTAGTCTATGACCACAAGATGCATTCACAGCCTCCCAGTGGACTAACATTATTTGAGGCTCAGCGAAACAATAAATAAATTAGTAAGAGGCAGCTGTATGAAATATACATCTACATATACATCTGTGGTGTTCTGACCTCATACTCAGAGCTCCTTTTTATGTGCTAATCCACAAGCAGGTGCTCTTCTGGCTTCCGACTGTGAACTACTTTACCCCTTTTTAGTCACTTTCAGTCATATTATTGATAATCCGAGAAATGAGAAGAATTACAAACACCAGCGCATAATCAAGGAGAAGGAAATTTCTAATGGGAAAATGGAGCATCCCACAGAGAATTCTGCTTAAAATACCATCTTTTACTAATTGAGATGACCACTGGTGTTGGAGATGATGATGTTTTTCACCTGACTTAAAGAGCGTTCAAGGAATACTTAAATCAGACATGGAATGTGAAGTGCTTATTATGTTTTTTCCTGAAGCAATGTTGTAAAGAGTATTTTAGAGACCCTGGAAGCTCAGCAGCCAATGCCAGCAATGCCCCAGCTGTGTGGGAAAGGGCTGGGGCAGTGCAGTTTTTTATCATTAGGTGGCCTAGATACTCACCCAGGTATATCCACCTCTGCATGAAAGAGAAATTATGCCGAGTTCCTGGATTCTTACTCCTCAGAGACCAGTACTGCTGGAAAAGAGGAGGAGACAAGGAGGACTAACTCACCTGCCCAGTGAAGGGCTTGCTATGAAGCCTGCAGTGGGGCAGGCATGGATTTTAAGAAGATTTCTGAAATGAAGAATGTAATAAAGTCCAGGCTGGGTTTCCCAGGCTTCACTGAAGGATTAAGTGCACATTGCAGTGGCTTTTCTTGCACCTGAAGCTGTGACTGCAGAGTGACAGTATTCACACAGGACCCCCGGGGACCCTTGAATCCATTCCTGATAAAAAGTAGGCTGCATGTATGTCTTGCTGCATGTAGGAGTTAGCTGCTCCTCTGCTGTGGAAGTATCCTCCTCAAAGTTATTTTTGTATAACCACTCTTTCTCTCAGTATGTGCAAAGCCTTAAGTTTTAATTGCCTTCTGATGTTTGAGCCTTGTTTCATGTTTTTATGATCCTCTTGGCAGCTATTTGATTCTTATAAATTCATACAAACAAAACCTGTTTTTTTTCACCTAATAGAGTCCTCACATTTAAGTAAGGAAACTAAAGATACACATCAAAGAACTAACTACTTATTTCAAATGTTTTCCTGAATTATTATTTAAGGGTATAGGAGGAGAGGGAGAGGGAGTAAATGTGTTTCTCTCTGATTCAACCATAGAGGTGCACACCATGACTGAAGCTGCTCCTCCAGCTCCCTTCCTAGCAAACAATAGTTCTCAGACACAGCTTAAGATCCCTTTTTCATCTTATTGTTGACTTCCTCAGCATTAACTTTGAGGAAGAGAAGTAATGCTGTGCAACGGTCTGGCTTAGTGGGAGATAGCAGCAATATCTACAGGAAGCTTTCTTAAGCCTTTCTGAAACTAACATATCGAAGGGCAAAAGCTAAGCTATAGAGGACGCTTATTGTACCAGGACAATAGCACAGATACCCTCACTGGGGCTGGTTAAGATTTTTGTTTTGTTATGAAGCTTTTTATATTGCTGTCAGAAAATGCCAGCCCATTGAAACTTTTCGTGGCAGTGTATTGATGTACCTTTCCTCAGTAAGAGCTTCTTTAATTCATAGTGGACACCTGGTCTGAACAAAGACAAGATAACTCTCCGTGATGCACCAACGTTGTCATGATCTCCAAGCTACAGTTATTCTTCCCAGATTTTTTAATTAAACTTGAAAATAATCACATAAGCAAGTAATGACACTCTCCATGGAACAGGGTTTTTATTTTTCCAGCTCTCCTTAGTCCTCCCCTAATGGCAACATACTGTGCGTCAGCTCAAAGAACATATGTCTTGGAGAAGCTCTGCCAGGAGGGAGGAAGTTCGATTGCTGTTGCTAGAGGGGCAGAGCCGAGGTTTCCAAGGTATTTTAGCTATGCATTTCGTTACTTTCAAAAATGCTTATCTTTCTTTTAGATTTAAAATTGAGGTTGAAATAATCTGTTGCTACAGGTTTTCTTGTAATGTAAACATTTTCGTTCTCTTCAGGCTGCTGCCATATATGATGAACCTCAACCGTGTTCATAAGATCTTAGGAACATAGTATGTTGCCAGCATCAAACAAGACTGCAGCTGCAACAGCATAGTAATCTGTAACACTCAAGTACAGAAGGTTTTTTGTACATTGGAAACCTCGGAATGGGAATGTTAACACCACCAGAGTGTTCCTCTGCTCTTGGAAAAACTCTGCCATATAGTAAACCCCAATAAACCAAGACAGAAGAAGATTGGATTAGCATCTCATGCCAGATTAGGTTGGAGTAGATTGGCTTCTTTGTATATATAAAAGGTTTTCTAGAACAACGATGATGTTTCAGAGCTTCTTAATGTTTCACAGTCTCTTGTCTAAAGGTCTGCTTGCAAAAAGCAGCAGTTCACTCCACAGTGACTCACTTTAGTAGATATAACACAGAAAACCTCCCCAGCGGCACTTTATTCTGAGTCACATTTCTCCAAAGTAGCATCTATTCAATGTACCTGTCACCTTACTTGATCAATTAAAATCTGGAGCATTGCATAAACATTACTGGAGGAAAGGTATAGCCTAGTGGAATTGCAGCTTCAGTGGTGATGGAATACATCTGCATAACAATAAAGTTAACATAGAGTACTAGTCTCCGGCTTTTAGAGCTCTTGTTTGTATTTTTAAAATAACTGCTTTTATATCTCAGGGTCTCTAGGCTGCACCTAGGAGATAAATGAGGGATAGTTGGATGTAGTTGTGTATATGTGCCTATGTGTGTATTTACATGCATTATACACACACAAACACACCCCCTACCTACATATACATATGTACACATATATGTTATATATACACACCCCCCCCAAACTATTTTCCTACATAAATGTCTTTGGTTAGCTAGTCATGAAAGCATGGTACAAAAGAAAGCTCGAAGACTTGTAGCAGAGAGTCATGGTACGCTGCTGACCACGTGCCATTGGTGCTCCCAGAGGGATCCTGGCTGACGTTAAAGCAGCCTTCATGGGGGAAGAGAACATGTCACGGAGAAAAGCCCAGAGTAGCTGTCAGACAGGTGGTATAGGAACTGTAGGCACAGGGGCAGAGTCAAGAATAAAAACTTCACTCACATCATGACAACAAACATTGAATTGGTGCAAAGTTCAGACTCCCCCAACTTTCAGTTAAGTGTTTCAAGCTTATTAAAGATAAGAAGGTTAAAATGGATAATCATAATTAAGGAATATTAGGGGGGAAAATTACAGTATAGCCATAGAAGTTAAACGAAAGCTTAACAATTATAAATATCGACAAACCTGATATACACAAGTTTTGTAACTCATAATTAGGTAGCAATCCTGCTTAACAGTATTCTGGGAAGGAAATGTGGCTTTCTCCGAAAAGCAACAGTGGTGGTTCTTATTCCAGTTGTACTTTAGATATGTACAAGGTCAGCACTGAAGTTTGAACTTGTAACCTTAACTTCCTTCATGTTCAAGAGAGAGAAATTAGTATAGAATCATAGAAACAGAATAATTTATGTTGGACAAGACCTGTAAGATCATCGAGTCCAACCGTTACCGTAACACTGCCAAGTCCACAACTAAACCATATCCTTAAGCACCATGTCTACATGTCTTTTAAATACCTCCAGGGACGGTGACCCAACCACTTTCCTGGGCAGCCTGTTGTAATTCTTGACAAGATATTTTGGGGTGTGTTTTATTTCATCTCTTAGATGTCCAGTTTAGCAGGAAACTAATTGTGTCCCAGACTCTATCAGCTATATTGATTCAATCTCTTTAAAGGGGGTCTAAGGAGACTCACAGGTAGAGATGTTGGCTCTTACTCAGATAGATACTGTTTTCAGTAGTCTTTGCAAAGAAAGTTGCTGATACTTCCCAGGTTTCCTCTGTTCCCTCCCTCATCCGTCCCACACACTTTTCATGGTGGAGTTCTCTCTCTGGCTGATTTTTTTCCCCCAACCCCTGAAGCACCAGGGAATCATGGCTTTGCTCAGTTCCCAGTATAGCACTTGGCTTGAATGTGGTGTGAAGGGTGGGCATCTTGGTGAATGATCATGATCTGTACAGCAGGTTTGACCTATGTGGTGCTCATAGGAACTATTTCACTGGCCTGCACCTGGGCTCAGTCCTTTCACCAGGATGTGATGCCAACGGCCCTGTGCTAGATCTCCAAAAGACATGAGAGGAGCCTGGCCAGTTGCTGCTGAGCACTGTGGCAAAAGAGAATGCCCCAGGGCTGCGGAGTCGTGTTGCCATTTGGAAATGCTGTGCCATTGCTGTGCCATTACTGTGCTTCTGGATGAAGGAACACAGGAGTACTGTCCTTGCACATTTAAGCAGGGTTAAATAAAGGGTTTAACTAACAAAGCAATTGGAAGGAAGTCAAGTCTCACCTGCACTTGGGTCGTGGTATCTGTTTCTTGGGTTCATGAGGCCATCAAGGGGGATATAGAGTCATGGTGCTCAATCACAGTGCATTATTGATGCATATAGTTTACAACATTGATGGTTGCTATGGACTGCAGAGTTATAATGCAGGACAAAATACAACATGTTGCACAGAGAAATGTATGGATATTCATTTCTCAAAGAAAGGGTATGATATTTAGCTGAGTGGTGTAAAAGATTGGCTTCAACAGCAGGCAGGCCAGCTATGTATCTCGGGAGGTGTGATCACACTGCATATATCACACCTGTGCTATGGCATATAACCATTTTTGAGGAAGAGAAAGAACTTAAATGGCTAAGTAGATGTGCTGATTTAGCTCAGTGATAAGTGACATTTTGGGGGCAGAAAGAAGGGGTGGTTAGATTTCTGAGTGGGCTGGAGTGAGATGTATCATTTGCGCCCTCACCATTGATAAGGCGAATCACAGCTGCTCTCCATAACTTTACAGTAATTGTCCAGCTCTCTGCACCTGCTTGTGTATGGAGCATCTTTTAAGCCTCACTTCATATTAGCATGACCTCCACAGCATCAGCATTGTGATCCATACACTTCATGGATATCCATTTTCACTATCATACAGATTTTCAAACTTGGCAAATTATGGACCCCAAATTCATCATATCCAAATTTAATAGTTTCCAGTGGTTGAATAATTCTGTACTACCTAGCACTTCATACCTATGATTAATAGCCTTAATATTCATCTCACTATACACACATATTTTTCCTGATACTGATACTATACTGCCACCCTTAATTTCAGTAATTTAAGGTATTCTTTCAATGTTTAAAAACTATATCAGTTTCAAGGGAAATTGCAATCCATATATTATTGAAGCAATTTTAAGCTTCAAGTCATTTTATATGACATCATTTCAATTACATCCTTGCTCAATATATAGAGCACTTACTCATAAAAGAGAATGAGTTAGTCAGATGTACAGAGTTTTCAAGGTCACTACATTGTTAACAAAACTTGTTAACTGACACAGGCATTAGTCATAAAGCTGAGTAAATGTAATGATTAAGCCACTCACAGTTCCTCACCATTCTGTTACATCCTGCCTTCTAAAGAGAGAATTTTTATTTTGGGGCCTGATTTAAACCTACTTAAGTCACTGGAAAAACTCCCTGTGGATTCACTGGACTTCGTATCAGACTGCCACTAAATATCAGAACCACACTCATGAAAGAAGCAGACAACAGGTTGATAACTTGGGCAGACTCCTACGTACCAGCTCCTGGCACAATTCATAGCTGCAATGTTCATCTCAGCAAAACAGATGGAGCTTGACCAAGCTCTAGGTGGAACTATAATTATATTTTAGTGCTTCAGACATCCCTTACTGCAGAAAGCACAGAATTTCCCTGCTGCAGAAAGCATGGAATAATTATTGTTTGGACTTGATGGGGGGTTTGTTGATCCCCCAACGCTGGGCTGTTATTCATTTGCTGGGAGCAAGGGACTAAATGAAATTATGCATGCAACATGCAACCACACAAAGTGTTCAATAAACAGAGTGATCAATAACCAAATGCAGACACTTCAATATAATGAAATCCCCACTCAGGTCCTAGGAAAGATCAAAACAGATCAGCTCCCTTTAAGTGATAAGAAGTACATTAGTTCTGTGTGCATTAGAGCTCTATACCGAATCCTAATGAGTACTATGTATTCTGTTTAAAACTGAAGGATTTTGTCTGGCCTGTGTCTGCTCTGCCTTACTCAGACAGTCACCCATGCTGTGAGATTAGGTATTTGAATGATCCTTGCCAAATGAAAAGCTGGGAGGCTGGAGAGAAGACTAAGGCATTGTCAGTGCCGATATCTACGATACAGGATGACTCACGTCCTATGTGGGATCCCACATCTCACCTAGTATGAGGCATCTTAGATACTTCTAAATCTGAGCTAGTCATCCTAATCTCCCTTGGAAAATGGAAAGATGGCAACTTTAGGGTGCCATTTAAATGACCTCCTCTAGGCATTGTCTTTAGTGTGAAAGGAATTATGCCATAGACTCCAGCGAGTATAGTGAAAAAATCTCCATTGACCGTACAAGGGTCCTGAGAAGACTCACTTATACATAGGTTTCCACATGGTGAGATTCATTCAAGACACTCCCACCCAAAGTATCTGCTGCTGGGTACCACAAGGCAGCAGAAAGACCAAGTTGCCACCAAACAGGCAGAATCCCTCCGTAGCAATACTGGACCACTGCAACGTACCGCTTAGGAAGTAGTCTGCCACAGAGACTAAGGAGGCACAGAAATCCTCCATGAGGAGACTGTCCACTGCAGTCCCATGTAGGAGCAAGGGCCTGCATACAAGAAAAAATGTCCAGTTAAAATGGACAGCTTGCTAAACAAAAACATACTTACAGAATGTGTATGTAAGGTGTCTACAGACTCCAGAGAGTGAGGGATTAAATATACTGGAAAGTGGTGGGGGAGAGGTAGAACCTCAGCCAGAAAGCTGATCTGGTTAGGATCAGCAGGACAGTGAAGTCTTTATCATAAGAGGGAGCTGGAAAAAAACAGAATGTATGAACAGCATCGTTGAAGTTTCACAAGGCAGAAGGACAACAGCATCAAGGTGAAAGGTCTCCTCCTCCTGCTAGGAATAATAATAAGGGAGCATTTAATTCAAAATCCAAGACACCTGAAAGATATATCCAGAAGGTAAAACAGACCAGCCACAAAACTGTGTCTTTTAGTGCGATTCATTTATTAGCACTACAACCCCTGTAACAGCCAACTGCCCACTGAAGCAGCTTTTTCTAAACAAAGCAAATCCTAATCCGGCGTGGTCCTAAGAAAGGAAGATCAAGGTTTTGGGACATGGACCAGAAAGAAGCAGCAGCCTGAGCACATGGTTAGATGGCTATTGGCAAAGCAGCTATAAAATGCAGCTATAAAATTCTCCTAAGAATTTGCAGTTTATATAAACAAGTATGGAGTCTTCCTACTTATTACTGAGCAGGTGGTTCATGAAACAGTATGGATATATGCAGACTTTAGTTTAGACAACAGAATTATTTTCATCTCTTAAAATTATTTTGATTTCTTTTATCTTTTATTTTTGCCTGAAAATCCTCTTAACAAACCTTGAACAGTATCTTAGTAGACAACATAGCTGGAAAAGCGGTGAATAAAATTTTTTGTTGTCAGTGATGTGTTTATTATACTCATGTGATAGTCATCCCTCTTCCTCTTTTGCTTTTGTCTTTGTCTTCTCATAATCCTAGGCTGGAAGGACTAAAAGAAATAAGATCAGCACTTATTTATGTATGTGCATTTTTGTACAGTGCCTAGGAAAACCTAAATTGATGCAATAATACTGCTGCTCCTGCCTTGTGCTGCTCAGAGAATCCAGAAAGACTGAGGGGGATAAGGCAGAGGGGATGGTTGCGTCCAGTGGGCAACAGTGTCTGAAGCAAAATGCATGTGTCAGTGGAGAGAAGAGAATTCAGAGCAGAAGTCAAGGTGAGGGGTGATGAATGTTTGGGAGGTGAGGAGAGAGCAGGTCTCTACTAACTGAAATGATTTTGAAGCTGCAAGTCAGGGAAAACAGTAGGGTTTAGCAAAGGCACAAGCAGAGGCCTAGTGAAAAAGGCAGAGGAAAACTCTAACACGGTTCTGGGTCTGAGATAAAGATGGAGATGCTAAGAATCAAAGACAAGGAAACATGCAGGACAGACAGGGTAAATAGGCTTTTTGAAAACGCCTAAATTCTTAGTGTTTCTAAGTCTCGTTTTCAATGTCCTGCTTGGAAGCAACAGGTAGAGCTGAAAAACCCCACTAAAGGAGAACTTTCATCAGGCTGAGCAAGAGCTGGACATCAGGCACACCAAAGGGGTTATCCAGAAACCTGCAGCCATGGGTTATAGAAATAAACCAGCAAGTCTAAGAAACATCTGTGCATCTGAGCCTATGTTAGTAAACGAGCTTGTTTTGATCACTCTGTGTAAGAGAAGGGAGGGGGAGAAAATGCATGTCTTGGAGGAGATCAGTAGAGAACACTAGAAGGAAATGTACTTAAAGCTTTCTTCTGGGTTTACTTTGCATGAAAGTTGCGACAGTGACATTGAATACAAATAAACTGGATGCTTACAACAGATTTGATCTCCACATTGTGCCTCAACTTACCTTTCTTCTGAACAGAGTCAGCTCTGTTTACAGAGCCCCGCTATTGTAGTTAAGGATGTCAAGAAGAACAGACTTTCATGTTTTTTCTTTGAATTTACCTGGCTCCATGGAATTGAAAAGGGATGAAGAGCTACTGAAATTAAACAGACGTACAAAACTGTACCAGATGTACCAGAGACGCAAATACCCAAGACCGCCCGTGTGACATTTGGATAGTATTTGGAGAAGCAAGGAGGATTTTGAATGTGCTCTTCATGTGTACACAGGAAAGCTGCGAGAGCACCAGCAAGCTGTGCAGGTGGGCAAGGGAAATTCTGGAGAATTCCTCGTGCTAGTGCTAAAAACCAGCAAATATTCATTTCCTACATCTGAACAGCTCAGGAAACAGTAAGAACTTTAATGTAGGAAAAGTTCAGGTCATTTCAGCTTCAGGTTTGTCTGGGTTTTATCTGTTTTGCTAAGAAAACTTGCAAATTATAAAAGAGCTGAGAGGAAGTTTTACATAGTATAAAATTCCTTACATTAACCAAGCTTCCATAACTTGCAAGTTGACAATCACCTGCTTTGTGAATCAATATGCATTTTACTGCCATTCAACCCTATATAATCCATTGCCATATAAAAGGTGAGGAGCAGTATCACGCCTGTGTTTCTTAGTGCTATCAGGAGTATCTGAGGACTGTAAGATTTTGACCGCATCCTTCTTCCTACTATCATTTGGAAGTAGTCAGGTTATCCCCACACAATGATGGACAATTAAGGCACAGGGAGCCTGGGAGCCAGGATAGTACCTATGTAAAATATCTGCCCTGAAATAATTTCCCAAATATTACACTGGAAGTTTACAGCTAGGCAGAAAAGTGAATGAGTGTGGCTTTGTCCTAGCTACCTCTGGTTTGGGGGGGGGAGGTATTTTACCAAGACAACTCTAGTCTGTATGGTAGCATGTGATTTAAAAATAAAATTGTATGTTTTGAGAAGACAAAGACAATAGCACTGCCATCTGCCTAGGGCTTGAGCTAGGGAAAGTAACTCCAGGTGATCAAAGGCAGCTGAACAGCCAGGAGAAAAAGCTGAAAAGAGCTTTAGTTTGCAGCACAATGCTTCTGGCCTCTGGCTGAAAAGAGAGCAAAACCAAGCATAAGCCACTGCAACATTTCCAATGAAAAGGCGAACCTTTTGTACTACCTGCAGAGTGGCAAAGGGCAGTAAGCACCTGGTGTGACCACCAGCTGGAAAGCAGGGATGTGAAGGAGCAGTGGCAGCTCTTGGGATGACAAACACTTTTTTGTTCCTTAAGGGTTTTGTATCAGGCGGATTGCTGACAGCATGTTTCTGTTTCGCTGGTATGAATGTGAACCAGATCCTGACTTGACACAGGCCAGCTCATTCAGTGGCCTACTTAAAATGAGCTTGTGGTCTCTCCATCCCAGTCTGGTGAAAAGGCGTCTATGCTGTCAAACGCGTTCTCTACCCTGACTGGCTCTAATAACTCATTCCTGATAGTCCAAAATGCATTAATTCTGGATAATATGTGGTCCTGTGTGCTGTTTGGAACTGTTTCCCACTCCAAGTGTCCACCTGGCTTAGCATCAGCCTGTTTCTCCAGCGGTTGTATAAGGGCATGGACTCTTGCTGACTTTGCAGATTTGCTATTGCCATTTGTAAAGAAAGACTCATCACACCATCAAAAACAATAATCTAGCCTTTCAGACTGGATTTTTCAAAGAAGTCATTGAACTCCAAGAGGACTGAAGACTAAATTTCTTTTCTGGTGGCTTTAAAAATCAGTAATTTCTATGCTAAGAATTAACCAATTAATAGTTTGCCTCTTATTCAGTAACTTAATACCTGCTGTCCTCAAAGTCTTCTTTTGGGTCTTATTAAGTTACACTAGAAAATGTGTTTCCCATGTGAGCAAACAGGAAACAAGCAGAGGAAAGCAGGAACTCTGAATGAATAGCCCCTAAACACCGTATTGTTTGTTTTGTTTAAATGTATTTCCTTTTATAACCTACCTGTTTGATACTCTAAACATGCACACACTTTTGAAGTATGAATTTCCAAATAACTTACTTCCTCAGAAAAGGAAATTTACTATGAGGTAAAAGCAGGAACAGCATAGAATGGTGCCTTAATATAAACAAAATCATACGCAGGCATGGACCTTCTGCACCTTCTGTTGAAATCCATTCCCACTGGGTCAAATGCACCCTAGTAAAAAGTGAGTTTGGGGCAAGAACTACAAGACTCATTTGTTTCAGCTGAAATCAAAAGTAATTTAAAAAGACAGAATGTCCAGGGCAGTATCTGATCAATCAGAAATCACAGAATCACAGAATCACCGAACAGTACGGGTTGGAAGGGACCTCTGGAGATCATCTTGTCCAACCCTCCTACTTGAGCAGGGACACCCAGAGCAGGGGGCACAGGAATGCATCCAGGCAGGTTTTGAATATTTCCAGAGAAGGAGACTCCACAACCTCCCTGGGCAGCCTGTGCCACTGCTCTGGCACCCCCACAGGGAAGAAGTTTTTTCTCATATTTAAGTGGAATTTCCTGTGTTCCAACTTGTGCCCATTGCCCCTTGTCCTGTCATTGGGCACTATTGAAAAGAGTCCAGTCCCACCGTCCTGACACCCACCCTTTAGATATTTATAAGTATTGATGAGATCCCCCCTCAGCCTTCTCTTCTCCAGGCTGAGCAACCCCAAGTCTCTCAGCCTTTCCTCGTAAGGGAGATGGTCCAGCCCCCCGATCATCTTCGTCACTTGCCGCTGGACTTGCTCGAGCAGTTCCACATCCTTCTTGAACTGGGGGACCCAAAACTGGACACAGAACTCCAAATGTGGTCTCACTAGGGTGGAGTAGAGGGGGAGGATAACCTCTCTCGACCTGCTGGTCACACTCCTTTTAATGCAGCCCAGGATACCATTGGTCTTCTTGGCCACAAGGGCACAGTGCTGGCTCAGGGTCAGCTTGCTGTCCACCAGCTCTCCCAGGTCCTTCTCAACTGAACTACTTTCCAGTAGTTCAGCCCCCAGCCTGTACTGGTGCCTGGGGTTGTTCCTTCCCAGGACCTTGTATTTGCTTTTGTTAAATTTCATGAGGTTCCCCTCGGCCCAGCTCTCCAGCCTGTCCAGGTCTCGTTGGATGGCAGCACAGCCTTCTGGTGTATCAGCCACTCCTCCCAGCTTGGTATCATCAGTGAACTTGCTGAGGTTACACTCTATCCCATCATCCAGGTCATTGATGAATATGTTGAACAGGACTGGACCCAGCACAGACCCCTGGGGAACACCATTAGTGACAGGCCTCCATCCAGCCTCTGCTCCATCGATCACAACCCTCTGAATTCTGTTGTTGAGCCAGTTTTCAATCCACCTCACTGTCCGCTCATCCAGCCCACACTTCCTTAGCTTGCCTGTGAGGAGGCTATGGGAGACAGTGTCGAATGCCTTACTGAAGTCCAGATAAACAACATCCACTGCTCTCCCTTCATCAATCCAGCCAGTCACACCATCATAGAAGGCTATCAGGTTAGTCAAGCATGATCTTCCCTTGGTGAATTCATGTTGAATTCACCATGAATGAATTAATGATAACCTTCTTGTCCTCTACATGTGTGGAGATGACCTCCAGGATGAACTGCTCCATCACCTTTCTGGGGACGGAGGTGAGGCTGACTGGCCTATAGTTCCCCAGGTCCTCCTTCTTGCCTTTTTGAAGATGGGACTGACATTTGCTTTCCTTCAGTCCTCGGGCACCTCTCCTGTCCTCCACAACCTTTCAAATGTATTAAAGTTTTCTCTAAGCTCCTTAATACTAAAAATAATTGGTTCTGAATGGGAAAGTAATAAAATCCTCATTGTGCTCTTTTGTTTTCTTCCCCTGAAATGCCAGGGGTTTCACATTTGCACTGTCATGTGTTTAACAAAGAAAAAGAATATGCAGTTTTATCTCACTGATTTTCTATTATTATCTGCTAGTCCATTATGTTGAATTATAATGTTGTTCCCAAGGAATTAAGAAAAATATCTAAATTTGCAAGGGAATGCATAAAACACCAAAGCAAGAAGTTTAGCAGGTAGTCTAGCTTGTGTGTAACAATTCTTGTCATACACTGACAAAATGTCAAATCCAAAAAAACCCCAAACCCTACCTGAGCACTGGATTTTCTTCATACTCTGATTGTGTGATTCCAGTTGTAATGTAGACAACACAGTTGAATGGAACGGTCATGCAGTGACCAACTGCAATGTACAATTAATCATAAAACCTGGAAGCAAAAATACATTTAAATACCACTTAGAAAGTAACAAATGTAGCATTTTGCTATCAGCTTTTACATATTGCAGTTTTGTTGGCCATTAAAACAGTATATATAATTAATCAGAATAAAAATTGTCAAAGTTGTATTTTAAAATATTTATTTCTGAAGGAAAATTCCCTATATTGTGAACCTATTGTCTTCTGACTTCAGACACAAAGAAATTTGTGAGGATAATACTGGCCTTGCAATGGAGCAGCTGAGATGCAAATCAAAGTTTTGTAGCAAGTTCCTGTAAAATAAATGGGAAAAAAAATCATAGAGATAACAAAACTGCTGTCAAGAAAGGGAAATGGATATATTTTAAAAGCATTAAAATTAGACTAGATTAAATTGAAACTAGAAACATAATTATTAAAAACCACTGCCTCAGAGGAGCACTAGCCAGTTTTGCTAGCTTACACAAATCATGTGCATTTGCCAAGTACCTCATAAAATGTGATGTGGGAACAGGGTTAGACAGGGGTCTTCTTCAGCGTTGCTGTGATTTTCCCTTGGTGGAGTCTCCAAGATGACTGCTTGGAACCACATGGCTCTTACTACCCCACAACTTAAAAAAAATCTTCATGGAACAAAGACATCATTATATGATACTATTTTTAGCACTGAAGTATGTAAAATCAACTGTTTCTCATCAGTAGTACTGTAGCCAGTCTAAACTCCCTGTCACCATCATCTGTTAAGCAGTACAGCTAATAGCAGTCAACTCCAAACAAATCCAGGCTGCCTCCAAAAGACTTACTCTGCCCCGCTCTGGCATCCCTGCATGCCCATAACACCCCAATCCAGCTCATCGCTACTGCCCTTGTCAACTTCTGTGCCGCAGCAGAGGAAAAGGTACGACAGAAAGCCACCATTATGGGTGTTTGCCAAGCAGATCAACCAAATACAGGTTTTTAAGTTTATTCCATGATTCCCCATCATGAAGTAAGGGCACAGTGGGTCAACAGCAAGCAGGAAAGCAAGAGGTCACACATGTGGGTATGTGAGCCCATGCTGTGGTGGGACTGGAAAGGCACCTGCATTTGCTTTGCCTCAGAAAATGTCTCCAAAAACCAGGAAGCAAACATGCTGGCAATCCCTAATTTAGCACACATTTTATGCTGGTAGACCTGAAAGACACCCAGTGGTTTGAATTTCATTAGAAGACTTCCATTAGGGAGGCTTAGCAATCTTTTCTTTTAATTGCTTCTAAAGGCTGCTACCCATACACTGGTAAACCTTACCTTCTGCAGCTACAAAAGATGTTATAATGTTTCTGTACACTTGTATATAAGATATGTATATCTGTATTATACAGAAGATTGTAAATGCACATTTTTAAGATATATGGCTATTTTGGGTACAATTTAATGTTTTTCCATGCTTTGGCACAATGAAAAATTGGACCCAACTCATACATCCAGAAACCTAAAATCCAGTAATTTGACGGTAAAATGTCCAGTGTTTGATTTGTTTGTACACTTTCAGTGACTAAAAGAGCTAACTCATAAATAAATGAAAAAAAAGAAAAATCACTTGCATAAATGAAGAGATGATGTTCAATTTTCCAAGTATTAAAGAACCAGAAGATTGAACATTGCAACATGATGGCAGCCTGCCAAACCAAGTGAAACAATCAATATCTTTTACTAAGTTTCTATCATTGCTAAAGCTAATTTCCGAGTTGGTGAAAAATACTCCTTTAGAACTGGAAAAAGTTTGCTCCAACCTGTCAGAAATACTATTTTATTAAGGAAAAAAGAAGTGTTCAGCTTGAAATAACTTCTCTGCAGGCAGGCATGCAGCCCTGTAACCCTGAACCAAATCATCTGCCATTTTGAAGAACTGCATTCACACCCCCCAAAAAATAATTTAGAACTTCTTTAATGGTTCCTTCAGAATCCAGTACTGATTTAAGAAAATCCTCAAAGTGTTAGAGAAAAACATTATACTTTTTTTAGGGTTTGGGTTTTCTTTGTGGAAGACATTCTTCATTCAGCTGTGCTCAAGCACTCACTCAACGCAGGCAGCTAAAACTGTTCTTCCCAACAAGCTCTAAACAAAATAATTTCCTTCTTCACTTGGCCACTGTGATCGCTCTGGGCTGTGGGGATCAGAAGAAAAGCAAAATGCCTTTCTATTACAGCAGCTGGTGTTTGTTAAGGGGGCTTGCCCATGTTATGTATTGTATAAATGAGCACACGTCCTGTACTATTAGGCTGGAGTCAAAGCTGGCCAGGGCATCCATCTGCAGGCTTTCAAAAGGATGATGTGAAGAACCTGTTGTGGTAGTGAACACTGTTCATAGGACAATAGGATCGTTCCAGTAGGACCTCAGGAGGTCTCCAATCCAACCTACTGTTCAAAGTAGGGTCAGCTACAAGATCAGCATTTTATCCAGTCGGTTCATTAAAAGCTCCAAGGATGGGAACTGCACAACCTCTGGGTAACCTCCACTGCTTGACTTCTCTCATGGTGAAATAGTTTTCTGTATGTTCAGTCTGAGCCTCTCTTGCTTGAACTTATGCCTGTTGCCTCTCTCTTCCTCCCGCCATGCACTACTTGAAGAGCGCATCTCTGTCTTCTCCCTACCGTCCCCATGGATGCCAGCAGGCTGCTGGCGACCCCACCCCCCCAGCTTCTCAGCACAGGGCAGGTGCACCCACAGTTTCGTCTCAGATGACATACACAAATCATTCTCCTGGAGAAGCTGGCTGCTCACGGCTTGGACAAGTGCACTCTGCGTTGGGTTAAACACTGGCTGGGCGGCCGAGCCCAGAGAGTGGTGGTGAACGGAGTCAAATCCGGTTGGCGGCCAGTCACGAGCGGTGTTCCCCAGGGCTCAGTGTTGGGGCCGGTCCTGTTCAATGTCTTCATTGATGATCTGGATGAGGGGATTGAGTGCACCCTCAGTAAGTTTGCAGATGACACCAAGCTGGGTGGAAGTGTCGATCTGCTGGAGGGCAGGAAGGCCCTACAGAGGGACCTGGACAGGCTGGATCGTTGGGTCAGAGCCAACGGTATGAGATTCAACAAGGCCAAGTGCCGGGTCCTGCACTTTGGTCACAACAACCCCATGCAATGCTACAGGCTTGGGGAGGAGAGGCTGGAGAGCTGCCTGGAGGAAAAGGACCTGGGGGTGCTGGCTGACAGCTGCCCGAACATGAGCTGGCAGTGTGCCCAGGTGGCCAAGAAGGCCAATGGCATCCTGGCTTGTATCAGGAATAGTGTGGCCAGCAGGAGCAGGTAGGTGATCGTGCCCCTGTACCCAGCGCTGGTGAGGCTGCACCTCGAGTACTATGTTCAGTTTTGGGCCCCTCACTACAAGAAGGACATCGAGGTGCTGGAGCGTCTCCAAAGAAGGGCAATGATGCTGGTGAAGGGTCTAGAGAACAAGTCTTATGAGGAGCGGCTGAGGGAACTGGGGTTGTTTAGCCTGGAGAAGAGGAGGCCGAGGGGAGACCTTATCGCTCTCTACAACTACCTGAAAGGAGGTTGTAGCGAGGCGGGGGTTGGACTCTTCTCCCTAGTAACATGTGATAGGACGAGAGGAAATGGCATCAAGCTGCACCAGGGGAAGTTTAGGTTGGACATTAGGAAAAACTTCTTCACCAACAGGGTTGTCAGGCATTGGAACAGGCTGCCCAGGGAGGTGGTTGAGTGACCATCCCTGGAGGTATTTAAAAGAAGGGCAGATGTGGTGCTTGAGGATATGGTTTAGTGGTGGACTTGGCAGTGATAGGTTAGCAGTTGGACTCGATGATCTTAAGGGTCTTTTCCAACCTTAATGATTCTATGATTCTAAGGAAAAAGGGTTGTAGAAAATACAGTTGTAGATTATTTCCAAAGCCACAAAAATCTGGAAATCATTCTCTTACTTCTTAAAGCTGTGAAAATGTCAGAAGTGGAGCTCAGAAGGCACTATTAGTTTTGGCACCCTGTGCCTGAGAGAGTAAAGCTGCCCTCGGTTTGAGCTGAGCCCTATGAAGTGGTTCAGAGGAAAATCTTCAGGCCTTATTTTTCTGATACCTGGATTTCTGTTTGCAAAGGTCTTGTACACTGAATGTTAGTAATTCCCTTCACCTTCTCTCGCCCTCATGTCCTCATTACACCTAATAGCATGACTCAGACTGGTTACCCAAATGGCAGCGATTCAACCCAGGAGGCACTAGGAAAAGTACAAATGAATAAATATATGTCTGTCAAGAACCTACCAGAACTCCTACATCAATAATGGCTGGTCAAAAAACCAGGGATGACAACAGAAAATAAACTAATTGAGCCTAACTATCTGTATTTATGCAGACATAAGAACGTATGAAGGTTGTGCTGGATGAAATGCTCATCTAGCACCATATCCACCATAGAGTGATTATGGAATGAAAACTGGGTGATTATGCAAACACAGCTCTCCTACTTATCAGCCATCTAAGGTTAGGGATTTAAGAGCTTTGTGTCCGCCATTTTCAGTGATCTTGACGGATTTCTCTTCCATGATCTCTCCAATGCTTTTTGAACTCATGATATCCACAGCAATCTGTGAAAATAAGCTCCACAAGTTATTTGTGCCATATGTAGAAGAAAACTTTGTTTTGAATTCCTGCAACATGGCTGCCCTGGGTGTTCTGTAGCTTCTGCATGACAAAACCCAGCAAATGCCAGTTTCCTAATTACCTTTGGACCATTTGAAATTTTACATAGGTCCCATCCCTCTCTCAGTCACCTCTCTCCCAAGCTAAACAAGTTGCATTTGATTTAGTTACCCCTCACACAGCAGCCGTTCTTTATCTATGATCATCTTTGTTACCATTCTTTGTACCTTTTCTATATCTGTTAGACATATATTTTAGATGAGGAATCCAGACATGCACACATATAGTACAGATGAGCTACAGGATTTTACAATGACATAATAAAATGCTATCTATTTATTTCCTAATATTTTTTAGCATGCTACTTGCCAGTAAATTCAGGAGAATATAGCATGGACCCTACAATTTTGCTCTCAGAATTGCAGCCACTGAGAGAAGAGAGCTGCCAGTCATGCTATTTCCTTAACCTGAAATCCCAAACATAGTACACAGCTAGTCTACAGGTCGATGTCAAGAAAATATGAGGAAAATCTGGAAAATGCTAATGACACGATCAGATTGTATAAGCTCTAAAACTCATTGTTATTTCTTTTACAAGTCTGATGAGAAACCTGTTTAGTTTGGATCAGTAATGACTTCAGAAAATCACAACACAAAAGGCTGCAGGCAGATTTCATATAAATGTGCTTTATTGCAGAGAAGTTACATTATTTACATGCTGCAACACATTACAACATAAATCTATCAAGTATTTCATGGTGGATGCTGTTGGTTGCCAGATAACATTGTTATAAGAACCACATTATAAAGTGAAGAGACTTACAGCTTTATATACTCTACAACTTGGAGTAGCTAAAATATTAAAAGTCAAAAGGCAGTGTTTTCTCAGGCCTGCCTGTTGTCATACGCATGCAAAAGCCTAAGGAGAGCAAATATAAAAGTATTGTCCAGTTTCAGGTCTATGATGCCACCAAAGCTGATGATAGGTGTGTACTGATTTATATTTTAAAGCATATAATCTTGCATAAATTATACAAGTCTAATAAGATTGGTATAAATCTAATTATTTATAAACGATGGCTTAGAAATAAAGGAGAAATGCAGCTTGCACATGCATTTAAAAGGACAACCTAGCAAATGTTTGTGACCTTAGTGTTTATTATCTTTTCTCTTAACAGATCTGCTAGAAAACATCTTAATTCCAGAGTTGCACTTCTCTTGGCTGAATAATGACAATGAAACTCCAGAAAAAGACAACTAAGCAATCTAGCCAATATATGCTGGTGGAGAAAAATCTATGAAATACAGAACATTATTTATGTCTAACTTAGTATGTCTTCATTAAGCAATGTTTCTAGCAGCATCATAGTGAAATAGAATAGTTGAGTGAAGTTTGGCCTCTCATTTTCTTCAGTGCAAAATAATTTAAAGTCCCAATTGAATCTGTAGCCCAAATATAATTTGCTAAATTAAATGGGGAAAGCTTTGTAGCTTTCTAAAGGGATGTTCTCCAATTGTATCAGTCTTAGGAGATGTGACTACAACAAGCCTAAAGAACCGTAACAGACATTTCTTAAGAAGTGAGGGAAAGGGTCAGGATGAAAGAAAACAAAACCAAACATGAATACACAAGCCAGTGCCTCCCCGGTAAATCAGCCATCATTCTTTTGCTTGCCATGCAGCTGGGCTGTTTTACACCAGCCAAGGAATGGGCTTTGTTTCTAAGTTTCTAATGAGGTTATAATTTAAAAAGGAAAGAAATGGAAAAGAAAACGAGCAAGGAATTGTAGGTAGGTAGTGGTGCCACAGACACAGTCATGCACTAAGGGCTTGATCCTGCCAGCGATGCAAGGGGCAGTGCTACTGTGTGGATGCTTTGCCAGTGTGGATCCCCTCATCCTTGGTGCATGTTGCATCCCAACACGACTGCTGCAGCGCGGGGGCAGCATGTCCTTGCTCAGCCCTGAGGTAAAGGACGGAGGGCAAGACAAGTGAGGGCGCCAAGGCTGGCACCTGCTTCTTGTGACCACATGTCTCTGAGGCAGTCAGTGTATGCAAACATCTCCTTTCATGATAGCTCCATGGATGCCCACTTCTAACTGCAGCGCCTGGCTCTAACAAAGCACTGACTCCCAGAGCAACCTGCCATAAGCTGTCCCCCCCACCTCATTCACACAAACCACTGCTGAGATGGGCTGCAGAACCTCCCTTCAGGGGTAGGACAGGCATGAGGTGGTCACCATACTCGGCAGGTTTAAAGTTGTGCATCTCTGCACACAGGGTCAGTGTGCTCCTGGACGACTCCCAGAAAGCTATATTCCCGGGATGGACTTCTTCCCATGCAGGGAAATTTAGGGTTACTTTCTCTCTGAAGAGCTGATCAAATCTCACTGAAGTTGATGGAAAAGTTACTGCCAAATCCTGTGAGTGTCTGGGACTGGGAAGGGAGAATCTGGGCACACCAGGTCTAACCTCAGCTCATTTCCACATAAGCAGAGATCTGGATTTGGGCTGCATGTGGGATCCCACTGGCACTGTATGTGCAATGTGGGTGCACAGATGTCCAAAGCACCCAGACTCAGGTGCCTGACTCCCTTTCACAGGTGAACAGGGACTCTGGGCCAGATGATGTCTGTTGAAGGCAAAGACCAGATGTCCTATGCCATAACTACACCCTACAAAGGAGGGGTGGGAGATTTAGACAAGCCCAGGGTAGCAAAGACCTAAGTCAGCATGTCCCCATGGTGGAACTGAGCACCGTCAAGGCTAACCAAGTTGTTTGGGGTAGTTCAGCCACTTAAATCTGGAGCTAATGCGCAGAATTTATGAGCGAGGCCAATGTGTTTAGACAGCACTGAGACCTGAACTGACTTGTCCCTAGCTGGCTCAGGTGTCAGCACATACCAGGTTAGGGCTTATCAGAGGAAGATCAGATCCATCTTGATCTTTCAGTGTAGATGTGCCCATAGTCTCCTGTCCTTTTTAAAGGACAAAAAAGTCCTCCTCATGCCCAGCTTGTCTAAGTCCCTCTGCTCACTGGATTTTATCTTAAGCCACTTTTAATATGATGCCACAAAAATCAGTTTATACTACATACATGTATGTGCATGTGTGTATTAGATATGACATTTTATATATATTAAACATATATAAATATCTATTTTTATATATATTATATATATATTAAACAACACATTCTATTCAATCATCCTAATTTCATGTTCTTCCATTGAATCCCATCACTTCTCTCAAATTGCACAAGTTCTTCAGGACTGAGCTGTCTTTGTTTTGGAGTACTGTATGTATAGCCAATTCTACTGAATAGCACTTTACTGGTACTGCATTCAGATGAGTGAGGGCTTTTTATTATTAGTCATACTCTTCAGAATCTTTACAATATGTCCTCAGGCCCTGATAGTATACCATCACTAAGACTCATAGTTGTGAATGGGCCATCTATGAATTAAACTCATATGCACGATGAGGACTGTAGCTATTACTGAAAATTAGCACTGTATTAAACACTAACTTACTGTAAACGTATGTCTAAATAAATTTAAAAAAACCCAAAGCATTTTGGAGAGTGGGGGAGAGATGCCATAATTTCCATTCCCACTATCTCTTACAATTACATATATGGGAGAAGAGTAATATTTTGGACTTCTCACTCCAAAGGCCAATTTTTTTGAGTTTTACCAACAGGGATAAACAGTACACTGTTGTTCTACACGAGCTAGCTAATATATTTCCCAGAGTTGTCAGGTTTTAGTAAAACAGGTGATCATTTCTGGGGTATAGTTGTTGTCATTCTTGCTTGTCTTATTTAGCAGTATATGCTCAGTATGAAATACCGAACAAGGTCATCACCATGGATGCTTAAAGTAAGAATTCTGTTTTGTTAGGTGATAGTTTCCAATTAGTAACAAACAACAGATAAGTTGTCCTAAGACTTACCAGAATATGCAGCTAAGACGACTGAATTTCCACTATTAACAAAGTCTATGAGCATTAACAGGGAAGTGCATAACAAGTAACTTACTGCGTATAAAACCCCTGAATAATACTGTATCAAACTATAAATTTAAATAACAGAGAGTAAACAAAAAAATTCACTATATAAATCACAGGAAAGGAAAAAAAAATAACCTCCAGAGCCCAAAGGAATTTCCCAGTATGAATTACAGCTTTCATAGCCAGTGAAAGAGTACTGCAATTCTATATATAAACAAAAAAGTCTACAGCAGGTATTTTAACTTGCAATTAGAAGAAAGTATCTGCAGATTGCATAAATGTGTTGTTGTGTCACATAATATCAAAGTTATTTGCAAAAATTATACAATCTGGAATGCTTTAATATGAGACACAACAATATACTTAAACACACAGTAATAAGAAAACGAGAGCAATCATTATATAAAATGTATTTTTGGGATGCATTGAGTTAGCAGTGCTATCTAGATTAAATATGTTAGTGAAAAGTCGTCATTTTAATAAGCTGCTCATTGATACCCCTTTTGCCATCAGGACATTTTCTGTGCCCTACTTTTGCTGGATCTTTAAAGTCCCAAGGGCAAGTTAAAGCCAGTTGCGGCATTCAGAAATAATTCGGTTAAGATCCACACTGTGTGTTTGTTACCACTGTATTTTTTTTCTTTTAAAAGAGAAGTGATTTCACAAAGGCAGGTTTCTTTCATTGACACAGTAAAATCCTTGGAGCAGGGACCATATTCTGGGCACTGCTAATCACATTGTTGGCACTCAACAAATAAATAATAACAACATTAATGATAATTTACTTTGCTTAACTCCTACTTATTTGTAGTGCTGATTCCCTTGATTTAAGTGATGCTCCTTAGGAATTTTCAGATCCTTTTGGCCTAAGTCCCCTCTGTCTTTCCTGTTGTCTTTCTTCTCAATGTTGCTACTCTCCTCAGTCCAAAAGCCTCTTATTTTCGAGGTGTTGCTGTTTTATTTGCACTTATAGCAGAGGTGTTCGATAAAGCTACACTTCTTTCTGCATTTGGTAAATCTGGTGTATCATACTCCCAGGGGCAGACTTCAGCTCGAGATGCTAAAGGTTGCTGTAAGTAACTACTTGGCTTATGGGAGTCAGATGAAAGCACATTTCCCTCGGAAGAGGCATTTTTTCTCTGTTCTGCCAACTTACTGAGGTTTTCCTTTTCTACTGCTTTCTGGAGTAGCTCCTCCTGCTCTGCAACACAGGTATTAGGTGCATATCTGTTAACATTCTCATGCTTCAGCCCAGGGGAGACCTGAGACTTAGAATTCAACTGGTTTTTCTCATTTTCAAAGACCTGCTGCTCCTGTGTCTCCCGAGCGGCTGCCTCCACCTTCTCTGAGCTCTTTTGATTTGATTGTTGGTACCCTTCAGGTGTCTTCATCTTATGATGAGACTTCCCCTTTGGCTGGGAAGGGTGGTTTTTCTCTGGCTCTGAGGAAGCAATAGACACATGTTTTTGAACTTTAGAGTCAGAGGGCACAGGACCAGGAGTTTGGTCATATATCTCCCAAGGACAAACTTCTCCTATGTCAAAATTGTCCTTGTGCAGAAACTTACCTGGGCCTGTGTCTGGATTTGCAGGTATTTGACTAACCCTTTGCTGTTTCATAATTCCAGATTTATGGGTTTTCTTTGTTTCCTCAGACTGGGTAGAGTTCTTCCGGTGGGAATCCTTATGCTCCCCTTTATCAGAGGCTGAGTGCTTTTTGCTGGCCTCCTTACCCTTCTGCTGAGATTTATGAGACTTAGTGCTTTCTTCTAGACTTTGTGTTTTACCTGTTAGTCCCAGAGTCTTTTCCTTGGCACTAGCAATAACACTGAGGGATTTTTGTAACACAGATGTTCTTGGATGCAGAGGCTTCTTATCGGCACTTAAATTATGTGCACTTACTGATTTGCACACCAAAGGGACTGATTCAGTGGAGACAGCTTCAACTTTTTCTGGAGCATTTTTGGTTAATTTGTTACCGTTCATGGAATCCAGAAGTGAATTCTCAGCAGCTATAACTTCTGTGCTTTCTGTAGTTAAGCTATTAGGTTCTTCTGTTTGATCCCTAACATGATCATAAGTGCTGTGGGACTTTTTTAATGAAAAGACTCTGTTTTTCGAAGTCTCTTCTTTTGGCTTTGCAGAACTCGTGGAGTCCTGTGGGTTTTTCCTCAGTGTGGCCACGTTTTTCACAGCACTGTGCTCCATCAGGTCCTTCTCATCCCTTGAGCACTGCCTGGTGACCGTCTCAGGGATTTCTGTAATGCGTCGCATTATTGAGCGCCCCAAGCCCTTTTTAGAGCACCTTTTTTTCTGGAGATGTGGGTTATTAGCAATCATCTTTTTCCTTTTATAGATTTCAAGCTGGGCATATAGTTTCTTCAACTCATCCTGCAAAGCAAAGAGAATGGCAAAACTAGTACGTACAGAGCAAGTGCAGTCAAACAAGCAGCCTGATGAATGCATTACCCATTGCTCTAAAAATGGCATTAAACTTATTTCACTGGTTTTTCTAAGTCTGAATATACCATTTCTCAATCAACTGGGATCCCACTTTTTTCCACTGTAAAAATAAGTTCAACCCTTGTGCACAAACCAGCTACCTTCCACAGCTGTGCATCATAAAGTGTGCACAATTCATATACATTAATGCTGTATGTTTCAGATTGTGCAATGCTGTGGTGCATGCTTTCCTACCGAACTCTATAGCTATTCTTTATTCTGGGAACATAAGCCCTTTTATAATCTAAAATAGGGATAAAGTATGTGGTTTTAGAATTTTATGTTCAATAGTTACGCATATATTACATACAAATGACTAATCACACTGACATCAATGCTGTTTGCACTTAAAGATTATTCAAAGGGCCTATGTAAACTGGTAAACAGCTCTTGCTGTACATGATTCTTTAGCCTCCAGTATGACTTTCACTACAACTAGTAATAATGCAGCTTCTCTGCACACCAGTGAATATTTTCCATGACATTTTACACGACCTGATACCACAATCTTTGAGAGACCTAAGCTGGCCTGTTTCAGCTGATATCTGCAAAAAAAAAAAAGTCAAATGGATGCAGTTCAGAGTTTACTTGTAGGAAAAAGTGTTGTTCTTGAAAATAAATGCTATTTAAATGAGTTATATATACCCGAATATCTTCAGGATCCAAACTATGTTCACTCCATGCTGAATTGATACTGCTGTTCAGATAGGATCCAGATCGACCCATATCAAGCTCATCTTCATAAGCTTCTGTAGCTATATCATCTCTTGGGTTATTGCTTGAATGTGAAAACTGCAATGAGTATTTATAAAAAAGATGTTCCCATCAGTGCAAGAAGTTACTTCAACATCACCGTAAGAGCTTACATCAACAGTTTTTATGGCACATCAATTCTTCTATGGATTTCATGTGGTTTTCTGAACTCAGAACCCTAGCTATAGGCATCATTGGCATAAGTAACGTCTTATGGAACATCAGGACTGTATGGAAGGAACTCTTATTAATGATTGCTTAACTTGATAAATCTTAAGGGATTTGCATAAGGAAAAAAATCCCACCTATTTTGATGCTTATTTGAACATCTTGAAATTGTATTTAAATTAAGTTAGTACGGAAATGGACTTTCAGGCAGTATTTCCAATTAGGCTGCTAAAACCATAAGACTGTATTTTATATTCCATACAGTTTAATAATCCTGCAGAAAGCAATTCTCCCGCTTTAGAACCTGACCCTGAAAAGGATGAGATGGTGTGGCAAAAAAAAAAAAGGGGAAAAAAAGAAGGAAACAAATAAAATAGTAGACAATTTCTGTCTTCTAAGTTTCAGCGAATGCTTGGATCAAGAGCTGGGGAGAGGTTGTCAGCTATTTTTTTATTCATATTGATTCACTCATCTGTAGTTACTATTGTCCACAAAGTCATCTGGCCTCAGGACTTTATGAATGGAACTAAACATTGCAAATCTTCTCTTAATTCCCTGAATTCTTTGGTGTGCTGGAAGAAAAACCTGTTCAGTGTTATGCAGATAATAAGCTAAAAATGGAAATGCTGATCAGTAGTTATGAGTCAGCTTCAGAAAGTTCAACAGATTTTCTAGGTTACTCTAGAAAGACATCTCTGAAGACATGTAATAAAGTATATGAATATAAAATAGAAAATAATAATACTATTGCTAAAGACCAGAAAAGTAATTTAAAATAAGAAATGTTATTCAGTATTAAGGCTGTATCAGTGTGTCCCCTTGTTATGACTGTTTAATGTACGTACATTTGACAGTTATCAGCATACCCTGTTCTGACACATAGGCAAAAGATAGGAATAGCAGCTTCATTAAACCGATAATTGCATCAACCTGAACTGCTTAATGATCTTCCTTCATTAAGGAACAGGAACATTTCCTGTTCTCTTTGACTCTTGACCTTTTGATTAATATTACTGGTAATTTCAAAAGCCATTATAAAATAATTTGCTTTGCTGGTGTACTAAGAAGAAAGCGCCATTCAAATCCTGTGGAGTGGTGCTAGAGATGGGTGTAGCTGCCTGCGGTTCTCCTGCCTCTGGTGAGACTGACATATCATTGCTTGGATCCCAGCGCCTGATGGGAGGCGTGCTGCGGTGCTCAGAGCACTTTCTCCTCTCTCCTCCTCCCCTCCCCCCTCTCCTCTCCTCTCCTCTCCTCTCCTCTCCTCTCCTCTCCTCTCCTCTCCTCTCCTCTCCTCTCCTCTCCTCTCCTCTCCTCTCCTCTCCTCTCCTCTCCTCTCCTCTCCTCTCCTCTCCTCTCCTCTCCTCTCCTCTCCTCTCCTCTCCTCTCCTCCCTTCTTCCTACCCAGCACTGGCTGCCTATCATAGGCCTCATCTCTCAGCATACAGCATCTGTCCATCCCAGACTCTGACTCACAAAGGGCCCTCCTTTTTCAGCCTGTAACGACTGCCTGGTTTAAGGCCCAGCCTCTCTGTTTCATGGCTAGTCCAAGCTCCTCATCCTAGTTTTATTTAGCAGTCCACCCTAGTCTTTCTATCCCCTTGCGTAAACCGTTTGTCTGATCTCAGCTAACTCTGGCAGCAGCATGGTTACCCAAATACCTTAAATAAGCATCACTAGGCAGGATTCCTTCCTTCTTGTATTAATCACATCAAAATTTTAAGTGCTTTAAACCCCTGGAATTTTGAAAGCTGAAAGAATCTTTGAAAATGTACAAGAGTTTTTAAAATAAAAGACACATAGAGCTTTTTAGGTAACATAGCCACATTTTACATCTTCCTTTTCTATCAGTTGCTTGCTAATTTTATGCAGCATTGCTTCTGCATGACAACATTTATCTTCCTCTGTCTTGGCAAAAGAAGAGAGACAGGAGACTTGAATACCTTAGGGATCAGAAGTAGCCCAACAGTGACTGTCACAGTCAGGTGCGTGTGTGCAAAGAACAGCATCAGCATCCAGTCAGACTGAAGTCTTGAAGCAAGAATGAATCTGAAAATAGAATTCAGGGTTGAAATTTACTGCCTTTTCTCCAGTGCATTATATTTAACATTTTCAATGTTCCCTAGGTTTCTTTGCATTGAAAGGCCAAACAGAACTGGTTTTGTTCTGTACTGCTTTCATACAGACTAAAAATTACATCCACATGCTTTACTTATATACCACAGTTCTATAACAACTCAGAAAAAAACCCCAACCAACAAGCCAAAACAAAATATAAAAAGAAACAGCAGACCTTAAAGGATATTGCTTATTCCATCATTCTCACTTTATTTAGCTGTATTTTTTTTGATGGTTTATATTGTCACAGCTTCTTTGGCCTGAACTGAGTTATGGCAGCTTACATGTATTAAGGATCTGAATGGATGATTTTAGGTTAAGTAAGCACATGTACTATGATAAATTGCAGTGCACTTCATAAATACAGGATGTCCATGCATCGCAGCTACAGAGTGTGGCTGATAAGCCATCAAAGAGAGAACTGAGCTGAAACGCATTTTAGCAGGGAGCAGAGAAATGGTCTTGATTGCAGGACCGCCCAGCTCAATACCACAGGGCCCAAGAGCCTTGCAAACACTGGGAAATGAGTGGTGAACCTCCCACATGAAGCAATTCCTTGCTGAGCTTTCTAAAAGAGTGGTAGGACAAGTGCTGCAGTTAAAGCTAGCTGAAGCATGCTTGCCTTATCTGCTTTAGTGAGCTCCTGAAGACAGAAATGGTGAGCAGTGCAATGGATGAATGGATCTACCCCCGGCTTGTAATTTGCAGGTTTACAAAAATCATTCAGCTAGAAATGACATTTGCAACTTTTCCAAGTCCACAGATGCAGATTTTGCAGAAGCTTTGTTAACAGAAATAGTCTGGCACGAAACACTGGCTTATATGCCATAATAATACAGTCATCATTTCTTGTTTAATACTTCATCAATGAAATGCTTCATGAACACAATAAAATATTATATTATTTCTTACAGAGATGTTGCTGTTGAGATGTGTATGGATATGAGGAGGCTCAGGCCTGAGGTTTAGCTAACTGAACATAACATGAAGACTATTGAAGATGACATGAGAAACTGCTGAGTATAACAGAGTGAACAAAGGTTACAGACAGCGCTGTAAGGGATGGTAAGATTTCACAGGTGGTTAACAGGGAGTCATTTGAAAGAATGCCAAACTTCACAGGTAACTGAAGGGAGCACTGGAGGTCTTTGGTGTAGTAGAACTTGCAAGGTCAGTGGTACTGATGTAACCACATCAGTAACAGCATATAAGGCTGTGCTTACCTAGCTAATGACATCAGAAAACGCAAATCTGAGTATAGATGTAGCAAAACTGGGACCAATGAGAAAAAAGTAATGAGGCGTTGGCTGTTTATTTGGGAGAAGACAATGACAGAGATGGACTAAGGTAGAGGGGGAAGAACAAGCATGGAAAGAAGAGGGTATAAAAGGGACATGTCTGCATGATCACACTTTCTACACTGCATGTGTGTATGTGCAATTCATGAGCAAACTTTAGGCTGGACTAGCCAGCACATGGGAGACCCACATCTGAGAAGACCCAAGGTCTCAGCCCATGATTAGGTACGGGGCCCCAAACCCGAAGATGGATATTGGCTTAAGGACTGTGCTTGTATTTGAAGGACCTGTGAAAGTAGTGTGCTTGTGAACCTACACAGGGTGCATGTTTCATTAGTGAACATGATCAGCTGCAGAGGACGAACAGGACCAGGCTGTACATGTTGGACCTGTGCTGGTCCATGTGGCCAGCCATGTGTTTCGTGTGACTGCACCGTAGTGGACGTGCTCAGCCTTGCTAGGCCTACAACAGAAACAGCAGCAGCCACATTCATCAGACAGAAATGGGTGAAAGCTCCCAGGTCCTGATGCCCACCGGATTTGTCTAACCCTTAGCAGCTCCAATCCTCAAATTCTGTGGAGGCTTTTTGCTTGTTTTATGCGTGTGAAACCTTGATGGAATAAGGTATCCACACCATACCCTTGAAAGCAAAATAGCATTTGTAGTAGCCATTCAGACATAGCAGAGATGGGGTCTCTATCCCAATGAGATCTTTTCCACACAAATTTTGTTTTTCTCAGTAATACAAGAGAAAGAGCAATTCAGGAATTTAATGCTATGCTGATCTGAAGACAATCAAAAATCCTCTGTTTCTGAAATGGGAATAATACTTTTAAAGGAAAACAAAATGCAAACAGTTCAGGTTTTATTTAGTGCTCACATCAATCTTTTAGGAGCTTCAGGAGTTATCAGACTGGATGGCTGCATTGTAATAGTAGGTGTCCTTCAAGGCTCCAGTGCTTTCAACTTCGTGACAACTCAGATATGTCATATAAATCTAATTCTTACATGTCTGCTCTTTCAGTTACATCCAGAACTTGGTGGGGAAGGCAGAAGCAAAAAAAAAAAGTAAGGAAATGTGAACTTCAAAGAGACTGGATTAAGACTTGTGTATACAGAAATGTACACAATCTCAGGAGGGATCATGTATTTCCAGTGCATTTTATTCAGTTCTATTCATAAACAGTACATGATATTTCTTCAACAGACCAGCATGTATCAGACAGAAGGCAAAGAATCAATACAAAACTTTTTTTTTTAAAAAAGAAGGAAGAATAAAATTAGCAGACCTTAGGTTGAAGTAATAGGATCCTCAATAGTATAAACTGAAAGACCTAATCCTTTTGTGTCTCTTTGATAAGGCATGTATTAAAATGCCACATTTTCCCCTTTCCCTCTCCCTCTAATCCAAGATTATTTTCATCCTGTCCTATTGTTAGAAGAATCTTGCAGCCCACATTGTAGTTCTTCTAATGCACTGAACTGTATCTTCTACATGGCCCAAAATATGGTTTAGGAACATTAATTAATGGGGAGAAATTTGACTGAGAAGCTGTCATATTAGTTGTAATCAATTCAAAAGCATTGTAACTGAATTTTGTATTTATCAGGAATGAAAAGAAAAATGCTTCCATCAAATACAGATTTTAAACATTATTTTTGCAGATGTTTGTGTTAGGGAGTAGAGAGGAAAAAATTCAGAGTGTGTGGACGTTGATATATGAGGTTAGCAGAAGGTGAAGGAAACAAAAAGTTGCAAGCCTGAAAAGTGCAGCGAACTTTATAACAATGATAGGGGAAAAGAGCACCTGAAAGAAGTAGAGATGAAAGATTTGCTTTGCTGATGTTCACTCAGAAAAAACGATGCCTGATGGAAGCAAATGTCAAGTAGACATAGAGAAATGTGAGTTCCAAGACAGACCAAGGAATAGAGAAGAGTATTTGAAGACTGTCAGTGAAGCAATGTAAAAAAACGCTCCAAACTGAGTAGATAAGGTCTGTCAGGATACAAGGGAAGATGTGAGAATGTCATAAGAAAGTCATAAGAATCTCTTACAGTATGAAATGAAATTCATGCTATCTTGCTATTTTGAATTTTCTAGGACCAATGCATTTTTGCACGGTACTCTGTAGGAAAGGCATACAGAGTAATTTTCATATAGCTCTGGCAAAGACCGTCATTTATTTATTACTACTTTATTAATTTACAAGTATGAAATGTAGAGCTCATTATAAACTTTATAGGAAAAGTGCTTTGTATTACTGTTACAGCACCATATGCATAACAATTTTTTATGTCAGCATATAAAACACTGTGCAAAGCAGTACAATTATCTTAACATACAGCTGCACCTTGCCAATCTGTTTCACACCAGGAAAAGTTCATATAAACCAGCATTCCTACCTGCTGTTTTTCTAGGGATACAAACCAGTAAGCAGTATGCAGATGACTGTAGACTGACAGTAGTTTTGCTATATCTGATTTATCATATATACTGAACTTTGATCCAAGAACGTATCAGTTAGCTATACTAAACATCCCCCCCAATTATACAATTAACAAGTTAATCGTACATATTCTTGAATCCCATGGGAGCAGTTTTAAGTTTAGTAATAGCTTAATTTGCAGAATTAAATATTTATTAGACCTTCCATTATGCATCCTATCCCATTCACCCATTTTAAGTTGCACCATATGAAACCTGAAAGATAAACATTTAATTACTAGATCTACAGATCACTTGCCTAATTGTATGGAATATAGCAGAGATAATGAGCTCATTGTGAACTGCAACAGCCATATAACGTGGCTCATGAAATGCTGATGGGACTGTCCGCACTGCATAGCAGAGATAAACACCCCACAAGAGGAATAAAAATTCAGCTGTGAGAAGAACAAAAAGAAATAATTTGCAATTAGTTTTATAGATGAAAAAGGAAGGAAATTTGAAGTACTACAGTATCTTCTGTATGTGTGAGTAGCTACGCAAAGACAATATACGCTTATACATGCATACATGTACACACATAGGCATTCAAACTCTTTCAGATACTGTCACTGTACACGATACATTGGTTTCAATTGTACACACTTCTTTTTTCTAGATCAGGAACCTTTGGGTTCATGGTGTTTCAGTTTTTCAGTTGACAAACTTTAAGACAATGTCTAACATGTCTTGCTTGCTTTTCAAATTGGTACTAGAGAAGTTTGACATCTCTTAAAATAACAAGTATTTTTATTTGAAGCTCTGGTTCTTATTACAGAGGCAGATACTGGTGCTATTAGACTATAAGCTTTTTACGACAACAGTTTCATTTCAAAGGTTTATAACTCAGATATAATACGTTTTGGGTTAAAAAAATTCCTCTGTTTATGATAGTTAATTCTGCTGATGCCCATAATACGATGAGTCATTCCTGAGGGTCTAATGTAATGATACCAAATGATGTGTTTCTCTCTGTTAGGAGAAAAATGAGTAAAGGAAGAAAGGAGAAGTAAAGGGTCAGGATCAGCTTAAACTATCCTGTTAGAGCTAACTCATCTGCACCCAGCAGTACTCTGACTTCAGTTTCCAGTGGAGAGTCTGCTGTGACATAATCTTGATTTTGACACAAATGAAATTATTCCATACCCATCTTGAAATACCTCTCCTTCCAGAAGAAAACCCCCACAACTCTGCCACATAGCTATGAGTACAGCTGACGTCTGTGCCTTTTGCCTTTCAGTCTGTATTGATGATGGCTGGAGGTGTTTTGAGTGTTAGGCAGCAACGTGCAGTTCTATGTTAGACACCTGCAATGCCGGCACTGCTCCGGACTGGCTTCAGAAATTGAGTGCAATCCTGTCGTTACTCATACACTGGTTTTGCCTTGCTGAATTTTTGCATTAAAAACTATAGTCAAATGTAGTATAATAGAAAATTAGTTCTTTTTCATAATTATTTTTGCCAATACATGTTATTACACCCTAACTAGAACTGGTGATTAGTGACACCACTCTATGGTAGTGATCAGCAAATCATTACTGGTCTGGTTTGGGTAAGGACAGAAATGCTTGTGAACTCTGCCATTAGCAACAGATTGAAATAAAACATCTGTACTGGATACCTCATGAGAAGAGGTCCTCTGGTTCCTCCACATTTAATAGTCCATAACTGCTGTAAATTATCTATATTATATTGTTATAGCATTTCAAAAGTTCTAATTTTGCTATGAATATCAGCTAAAATCAATAAAGACAAATCTGGATAAAATTAAAATTAATTTGGTTATGTAGATATCTCTGTGCTCTGATAACAGTTCAGTCTGAACTCTGAACAACACTTTGCATGTTTCTTACTTTTACCAAAAATAGATGGCCTAGCTTTAAGACCATTTTTACTAGAACATATCATACATATGCCCACCAGTTTCACCAGTTACTTAAAAATAAACATCTGAAAAAGTATCATCCATGCATGCTGCTATTTTTTGTTCTTCCTCACCAAAATCCCAACAATAATAAACCTTTTGACTAAGTAATAGTTTGACTTGGGGCCTTACTGAGTGTCAAAATGAAAATAGCATGGCATGAATCTTATGAGACTATGTGTCCCAACCTGGTTTTGAGCTCTATAAAAGCAAGGACACAGCTTTGTCTTTTCCACATCCCACATCCACTCAAGATTTGGACAAACTGGCTGCTACTTCCATTTCATTTCTAGTTAATTAGCTACGCTACTAGTGAAGTCTAATACTCTAGTTTCTTAAAAACACCTACACAGGAATGATCTAACAAGCCATCTTGCTCCTGAATCTTCCCTGAGCAAGTGGAATACAAATTTTGCTTTAATGAAATAAGATTAAAGGCTCCTTTACAAATGTCAGCAGTTTTGGTTTTTCTCTATAAGTACACTTGTCTCGCATGTGCAGAATCATGGCACTGAAATGTGTTGCTCTTCAAAGCAATGAAATGTATTGCTTTAATTGCTCCGTATCGATTTAGAAAAAAATTGAAAAGGATAAAACGGTTAGAATTAGGTTGCTAAAGCCAAATCATTGTATCTTACTGTCCTATGTTCTATGGAAACTCTTCTCATGAATACAGTTCAGCAGGTACGCCCCAGAACATGCGAGAGAGCCTCTTCCCTCTCATTTTGCTTTTCATCCAAAGTCCCCATGCAGTAAAAACCCCAACATCAGCAGAACTGAATAGATGAGCTAATTGTGAAATAACAGGCATACTCCACAAAACTACCCATTGTCCATTCTTCTTTCTGTTCCTCAGCTGAAGTGAGAAGAGCCCCAAGCCTCTTACTGATTGAAAAGATCAGTTACAAGTGCTTACAGAGGCTGAGAGTTTGAAAAAAGTTTGACTTTTCAAGGGATGAAAATACATGTATAAAACTCCACATCCTGAAGGTGTTCCTACTTAAACTAAAGAGCGTAGGCCAAGTTTTGCTTATTTTTAGAAGAAAAAAAAATCTGCTCTAAGTTTGAAGATTTACAAGTATTATTATTTTTTTAATACAGATTTGTATATGGGTATCGCAGAGAGGAAAGGAAAGTGAAAAAGCCATGCCTCCATAATAAAAAGCAATTTCAATGAGCTGGGCTAAGTAGGAATGAAGGTAGCATTTGATCTCCATATCTGAATAATTCTGAAAACGTCAGAGTTTTCTGTTTCACAGTCATAGTTACAAGGAGTTCCTAAGAGGAGATTTTAAAGTATTAATATACTGGAGGGTAATAGTTTGCACCATTTAATGCATAATGCTTTTATAAAAGCTTTACATTTAAAGCAGAGCTGGCATTCCTGTTTGCAGACAATAATTAGTGTGACAGCTGGTATGCAACACAAATGGGAATAGCTTTTAAAACACAAGGTAAAATAACAGAATTCCTATACTTGCTAAGCCCAACATCACAATAACTTCATTAGCAATAACAAACAAAACAGACTGATAGAATACCAATTTATTATCTAAACCACTAATTACAGAGCTTAAATGTATCACGTAGAAGCTGTGCTTGAGAGAGGAAATCAAGTTCATATAATTAGCTACAGACTATTAGTGCAATTTGTAATAAAAATCTGAAGGTGTTATACAATTTTGCCGTATTGTTTCTCTATATGGCCTTTTTGGTTTCTCAATATAAAATACAGTGACGTATTAATGTATTTATTACACCGATGAAGAACATGGATAAACCAAACTCCAAATAGATAGATTGGATGGATGGATGGACGGATGGATAGATAGACAGATAGATAGACAGATAGATAGATAGACAGACAGATAGATAGATAGATAGATAGATAGATAGATAGATAGATAGATAGATAATTGGACTAGATGACCTCTAGAAGTCCCTTCCAACCTACACCATTCTATGATAATGGAGCACATCTGGCCATCATGCAGCAAGGTTCTTATGTACCAGTAATCTCTGAGGTCTTATTAGTTCTGTCTATGGCACACTAGTGACTGTTTTGCACCAAATATCTTTAATGATTAAAATCTGAGAGATGTGCTATGAAATTTCTATTTGGCTTGCTGAATAATTTTCCACTACAAGCCTGGCATAGATAAGTGACTTCCTGATCACTGAAGGAATACCTTAGCATATTGCAAACCTGCCAAGACCAAACTCAAAGCTCAAAACACATGACCTTGTTCCTTTAAGTATGATTTATCATAAGGCTTATAAATTAGCCCATTTTACATAATAGGCACAAGAGCAAGAAATACCTTATTTTCCCCTTCTGAAAAATGATGGAAATTCCTAGGAGAGAGAGCTGTCAACACCTATCTGGACAGAAAATATGAAGTAAAAAAAATAAAGCATAAAAGAGCTCTGAAAAAACTTGCAGTAGCTACTCTATGACTGTTCAAACCAGGCATTCAGATTTCAGGTGCAAATCTCTGATAGGTAAGACCATAAGAAAAGGCACAATTGCTTTAAAGGCATAATGGATGCAGATACGAATAGAAGGTAAGAGACAAAAATGTAAAGTGGTCTCGATATGTCATGTGCAAAATTAATTAATCTTTTAATATCTCTCTTCCTAGTCACTACCTATTTCTTATGCACATAAACTTTTATCTGGTCTTTGCACTATCTAATCAACTTGCTTAGTTATATTCTTTGGTGTTTTAAAAACATGATCGTTCATTTAGTTTGCAATGCCCACCGTGTTTTTAGAAAATTGAGTGTTTTGGAACACTTAGCTTGGTCATCCAATACACTGGACCAGACTCATGCCCAATGCCACTGGCCTGTTACGACTAAGACTGTGCCCTGTGTGCTCACTGGGATTTGTTTAGGTCATTGCTCGTATTCTGCATTTCCTGATGATGAAGGACAATGATACGTGTTTACAATATGTGATATGTATCAGCTCTACAGAAAAGGAATGACTCAGGATTGGTATTAATCAAACTTCCTCAGAAGATCTGGGTTAATATATTTACTAGGTTTTGCTAAACATGCAGTTGTCTGTGCCGCAAATTATTGTTTCATATTTAAAGCCAGTACAAGACAAAGACGTGTCCAGAGACAGTTTCCATGACATTTTCTTTCAGTGTCCATTAGCCACGCTGTGTCGTGCCTTGCACAGCACAGCGGATGCAGACTGACTCCCTCCTGCCTGTCCAGCCCCCAGCACAAGTAAATTCCTGTGTTAATCCATATCCTCTCTCATTGCCTGCTCTGTACTTTGCCTGACTGCACAGAACTGCAGAACAAGATATGATGAACTGAAAGCAGTGATCAAAGTCACTTTCCCCTCTTTCAAGATTTAGAAAAGTCATTGAGAGCCTCCTTACACTTTAGTGGGTATGGGAAGAGATCACCCACAGATGAAAAATGGAGTAAAGGCAATAAGGGCAGGACTTCAGGAGAGGTAAGGAAAAATAGATTCAGAAAAGCAAAGATCATATAAGGAAACATGAAAAATCAAGAAATGTGAAGCTGGATTTTAGAACATAGCTTACAGAACATAGAACATGGCTTACACACCAACCTAAGTGACCAGGCTCACTTAATGCATGTGGCAGAGCAATTCCAGAGATAAGTCAATGAAAGCTTTGTAATTTGTTGCAAATGACATTTAGATGCCTAGTGAATGAGAGAAAAGACTGCAGGGGGAAAAAAGAGGTCATGTGCACATGCACAACCAAATTCCAACTTTGTGTGTACCTTAAGCTCCTGCCGTATGAAAAGAGTTCGTACTCAAGCCAAACTTCGCAGAGATGATTACAGAGAGCATTTCTCTTGTTATTTGGGTGCCAAACCAGGCATTTTTGCTGCAATTTGCAGCAGAACTAAGCACACAGGTCTGTATTTGTAGCCAGTGAGACCATACATAACGTGTTATATATGGATTTGACTAAGCTCTGTAACTGAGCCAAAGGCACTGCAAAACGGGCACCCAGATTAAATGGACCATATAACTCTAATCTTATTGTGCCTCAGCAATGGCTGTGTAAAATGGGGATAATGGCACTCTGTCACTGCAAGATGACAGGGGAAATAAATTTACCTATATTTGTGAAGAGCTTAAGTCCTAAACTGTGAGTTTTCTTCCCGCCATGGTTGGGAAATGAAAGTGAGTTATTTCAGGCTGTCCTGGTTGCTCCTCAGCCCTCCTACCCTGTCAGAAATGCCTTTCTCTTGTGCTTCTTCAGACCAGTCTCTTGGTGGAGATGGCTGTGGGCTAGAGCTGCTGAAAGGAGCTCCCTGGAGCCAGAACACCAGTCCCTGTGCTTGCTTGCACTCTTCTGTCCAAAAGCTACCTGCAGAAAGAAGGCACTCCTAAAGGATTAAACCCCATTTTCATGACTCTGTATGATGTTCTATGTCTAATCACACAAACTTCCTCAAAAAGCACTGTCGAGGCCAAGAACAGGCCACTGCTCTCCAGAGACAGTGATGTGCTCCATGTCCCTTCCTTATACTAATAAAGGAGAGCCCATTACAGCTGTGACTTGACTAAGTTCATTTGGTATTCTGAACTTTGCACTGCTGGAAAAACAGTACTGTTCCAACAGTTACACCATTTTTCCCCTCAGGTTGTGAACACAAATTACTGATTACAACTCTGCTTACATCCATAACACAGCTACAACAACTCATCTACTTCTCCATCACACTTCATTTCATCAGACTAATGTCAACATTTTAAATCCCCATAACCGAAATGAAGTGAGCTATGGATCTGGAAGCACGGCTCTTCCATCCATTCACTCACGCAGGGTGTCGGCTGGAGCCGAGCATGCACCATTTTAAAATAGGAAAAAAATTGTGTCCTCGATTGCTCCTGTGTTGTCAGCCAGCACAGTCTTTTTCTGCCTCACTGTGTCCAATCTCCCACCTGGAGAGTTGCACCATGTCATAGAAGTTTTTTTCTTCAGTTGAAAAGATTTTCTTATATTTCAATGAACTGTGATTACATGTCTAAGTCTTTAGTGCTGAGTTATTCCTAGCAAGTTGTAAGTTACCAGAGGTTTATCTGCATCTCTCACCAAATCTCAGCATCATTTTGATTAGTTCGGCACAGCAATACAATGACCTATGTGTGGAGTAAGAGCCAATGGCACCAAATCCTGACTTCTTTTTCTACCAGAACTTCCGTGGCCTGTGGCAGTGCAAGGCTGAAAGAAGAGCAGGAGTCCATGGGCTGGTGGGAGGGGACAGCACGCTCCGTCTCCTACACAGTCACAAGTCTGCCTTGCAGGTGACTTGAAGTAATACAAGGGACATGCTGACGCACTGCCTGTGGGACCCATGGCTTGAGGGTGACCTAGAGATGTCTTTTGCTGACAACAGAGACTTGAGGGTGAGCAACATGCCTAGGAGTCTCACTGCACAAAACATGCCAGCACTCAGGTCCATAATCTCCAGGAACTCCCCTCATTTCAGCACTTCTCTTAGCCCTTTTACTTTTTATTCCTTCTTCTACACACATATGCTGTCCCGCCTCACTCCTTCCATAGCTCGCTGTTGTTCTTAAAGCCAGCTGGCCACTCTTCTGTCTCCATGTGCCCCATCATCCTTTTCACTTGTGTGGGGCTGAAAGAGGGAGAACAGGATCAGAAAGATCTACCACCAGCAGCTGAAAGCAAGATGAATGTGGGACCTCTTCTCAATTCCTAAAGAGGATGCAAGCAAACCCCAGTGGTATCCAAAGTACTTGATGGGCTAGAAAGACTTGGAACAGTACAAGAAGTGGATTCCAAAAAGGGTGGTGCAAAGACAAGAGGAAGTCAGAGCATATTCCGGCCTCTCCCAAAGCCATATCCTACGCGGGTGGCCTGCAGAAGCATTTGAATATGGCATTTACCAATACACAAACATGCGGCTAAGGCAACCCAAATATGGTTTCCTTAGCAGAAATGCTTTATAGAAATGGTGCTTAAATAAAGTTTATAGGATTTCACCTGTGAGGTAACAGATAACAAGGAAAAGCAATGTTACTGCAGGGGGTAGTGTAACCCAAACTGCTCAACCCGGGGGTTCCGGCATCACTCGTCATCTTTTTTGCTCTTCCCCATAACTTTTCCAGATTTACCGTATCCTACAGATGAGGCACATAAACTGTGCACAGTGTTGGTGATGCGGACTGTGAAAGACATGTACATGGTAGTGGGAGGAGTGGGTGACAAGCAGAAAAGGGACAAGGCTGAAGGCTCCTTCGTAAAACTGGATCCTTTTCCTATTTCTGCTGCAAAAAATTTTATACAACCCTGGTCTTATCACTCAGAGTAAGCTTTTCACAAGTGGTCACTAATTTTACAAGACACATTTTCTGAGTATCTAATGTGAGAACTGAAGCCACATCTTCAGTGCTGAATTCTAGCAAGTGCCTCCTGGTTGTGCTTTCCACACAGAGGAGGCTATAAACAGTACTCTGAACAACCAGTCCCTACATGTCTCAAGACAGACACCCAAAATGGATAGTTACTGTTGACAATTTTTACTTTAATCTTTGTACATTGAGGCTATGGAGAACAGGGCTTAAAAACACCCATTTGGAAACAAACAGCTCTTTAGTCATTGCATGCTCTGAACAACACACCACGAATATGGCATAGGGCCACATCAAATGGGGATAACAAAAAGAAATAATAATCACTCATTTGCTGAATGCAGCAGAGGGCCTGTAGAAAATTTAATAAAGGGCCTTGTAAGGCTGTATTGCAACGCTCTAGCTCAAAACTGTGCAGGCAGTCTTAATGCCCAATTGCCAGAGCCTGTCTGGCAACTCATACCCTCTCTAGATGCATAGATTATATATGTTAAATATCAACAAATGAACAGGGGGAGGGATTTCTTTTGGGAACAGCCTGAAATATTTACTTTGTTTCTTTTCCTGGCTGAGGGCATGCAGTAATGCTGATGCAGCCTCATGTTTGAAATCCTCTCGATGCCCAGGACCCAGAGCATGACCCACCGATGAGTGGGCTATGGTAGCAGCTCAGGCCAGCTGCGCGGGAACAGCCCAGCTCCTGCCAGCCAGGAGTCAAACAGGTGCTGGGGAAAAACACCTCCCTGCCCTAGTTAATATCTGCCATTCACTTCTGGTTTAAATAAAACATTGAAAACCACATACAGAATATATGGGGGAATTTTTAAAAACTACAGTTCAAATCCTACCCATGCTGGATGAAATCCTTGTCCTGCTGAAGGCAGGAACATCCACCTGCCAAGAATTCACCTGCTTTTTATTTGTGTTTGTGCATGCATGGTTATTTGTTGGCCTGCCTTTCTCTCCTGCCTGGGGCTTTGTTTATCAAACTTAATATTCCCCCCCTCCCCTAGTTTGTGGGAAGTTCTTTTAAATCCTGTGCTGATATCTGCTTCATTTATATGATTTTTCCCTCAGGATAAAGAATAATAGTTTGATTTGTGACACTGTGAGCCCTTAGGTACCAAAAGTTTACCTCTTGGTTTTTTTGTTTGGTTTTTTTTTTTCTAACTTGGAATCTGGCTGTGACAGGTAGAGGTATAGAATATATTCAGGCCATAAGAAAAAGGCTTTGTGGGAGAGTGTTTTCAAGCCCCCAGGTCTTTCTCTAAAATCTCACATTGTCAAACCCATGACACGGCTTGTCAATGAGACAGATGCCCCAACCTTGAAAGTCATGCAGAAATGAACACAAAGAAAATAAAATAATCTAGGCAAGGGACAAACAAGCTACCCACAAGTATCCAACCTCAAGAAAAATGCATACTAACTTACATTATGTTATATAGATAAAACAAGATTTACTGAATGCTAATTTTTATCATCAGCATATCACTACAGAGACAAAGCTAGAAATGGTGACAACCTTTGTGTCTAAGTCCCTACTCCTCTCACGGAGAGCATCCTCTTAAACTTAATGGAAATGTAAATATAAAACATTCACTGCAATAAAAGTCTCTGGAGATAGAGCCTAAGTAGCGTGATTAGTATGGAAAACGCTTCATAAATCCTAACTCCAATAATCTCTGGTAGCATAAAGGATTCATCTCATTATGACTTTCTAACAGAGCCTTGTTAATTCTCACTTCACTAATCTGCGACCTTGAAAATTCCCTCTCCATATTTCAGTAAAGTGTTGACAGCTGAACGAAACAGGGAGGTATTCCAGCAAGGGCTTCAGGTGACAGAGTATATTCCAAATCACTTACTAGTTTTACATAAAATACTATGCCTGTCTAAATTAAATGAAGTAACATGCCTTCATAAATTACCATCCAGCATTTTTATTTTAGCATTTTAAACCAAATATCACAATCTGTCAATGAATTTATCACATAGTGTCTTTTGCAAGGCTGCTCCCAGTCAATTATAGAAATAAAAGGGGTTCTGCATTATGGGTATTTCTCCTGACATATCTCTGAGACTAAGTATCTAATTTTGGAACTAGTTCCTACTGGCTGTAAGCTTTTCAGACTGCTAATAACAATAAAAATCGTGAAGTGCATACACACACACACACAAGTGTGTCTGTGTATATATATAGACACACACGTGTTAGTAGAAACTTGTAGGCATACATCTCCTGGCTGCATAGTTTACTGAGGACTTGCACAAACACAACTCTGGTTATAAGGTAGTTTGGGTAAGAAGGCAAAATGACAGAACATAAGAAATTCTGCCCAATTTTGTTCAGGCTCGAGAACTGGCTTTGCCTCTACTGCCTTTGAGCGTATTTTCAAAAACATGAAAATCTCCTCTAAATGTAAATATACCTTTAAAAATGATCCTTATTCTTTCCAACACTAGGCAGACAGCAATTTATGTAATTTCTTACCAAAAAGGGACTACTGGTCATAATTAGGTATTAAGATCTGAGTTGTTAATCACTTCACTACCATAGCTATAAAATCCAGAGAATAAAACCATTTGTTTGCCATTATGCAACAACCACTGTATTACTGGCTGTGAAATGCAGTAAACTTTTGATGCAAAATGGATTAGTGCAGATGACGTCATCAAGTGTTCCACATTTAATTCTCTTTTGTTATTAAATTCAGCACATCTCTGGTGATAGTACTATTTCATGACTGCAAAGTATAGTTATATTTTATCAGTACACCCCTCCAAAAGGGCTCAAATTAAGACGCATTTCAAAACACACTCCTTCATACTCCTCTCCATGTGGTTCACCAGCGAGCACGTTAGACACATGGGGTACTCAGAGATCTTAAATAAAGGAGAGAGGAGCAGAGCACACAGGCAGTCCTTGGTGAAGCTGGCAGCAGTGGTTTGCCCTTTAAACTGCTGTGCATTACCACGTGCTGGCTTTCTGTACACCACTCAGAGAAAAAACTCCTCATACCCCTGGGCTGCTTCTATCCATCTTGTCTGCATTCTCATGTGGAGGAGCCACCATTACCTCTCTCTAAACCTCAGCAGCAGAGCTCTGCCACTGGGATGTCCATGGGGGAAGCAGGGAAAAGGGAGAAGGGTAAGAATTTATTTCAGATTTCAAAACACTGATGTATTTGAGATAGTGGGTGGCAAGCCTGGGTTGTACTAGAAACAACAGCTCTAGGCGCAGAAGCACCAAAACTGTCTGGCCATTGGGAGGAAGCACGTTATACTGTATAACTGAACCCTGCCATGGGGAATCCACTGTTATAAAATTAAGGAAACACAAGTGTGTCATTTTTCTCCTCGATATGCGTTCTGCAGGACTCATAGTTTTTAGCTCATGCCTGTCCCATGCATGGAAAGCACATCTAACAAATACGCCAAGTTGCAATGTTTGATGTGCGTTTCCTACTCCCATTACTCTGATACTAATTTCTGTAAGGTTATGAAAGAGTGGTCTCGCAAGTTCTTTCCCTCCTCATACACAAGAGCTCTGCCCAGTTCTGTGGTGCAGAAGCAAAAAGCTTCTGTTATTCTAGCCACAACTTCTCAATTAATAGTGTAGAAGAGCACAGTATCTTCTGCCTTTAAAGACAAAATTTCTTGAGTACCCATCACTTTGTTACTACAATCCAAGTTACAAACCTTTGAAAATCATAAAAGTCTCAGTATATTTAAATATGTTTTACTTCTCAGCCCGTTTAAAAAACATATATGCCAATATTTCATTCCCCTAGAAGCTTTTCACATGATGTTATGCAGTCTGACAAATCTTTCAGGTATTCTAAAAGAAGAAGAATGATAAGGCAGCCAGGCTTTATTTAGGAAATAAAAGATAAACTAGAAAATGAACATACCAACAGCCATCATGTAATCCCAGCGGTCTATGAGGCACATATTGAAGATCAGGTGGTCAGATGTTTGCCCTTGGCCAATGAGTGGAATGTTTCTCTCCAAATTTTGGGTTATTGCAGAAGTCCAGCCAACAAGAAACCAGAAGACTATCAGGAGAATAACAGCCAGCATCCTCATCACTCGCCCGCCTGTCATGTATGGAATGCGCTGGGCAGTTCGGGACAGGAACACTTTCAAAACCCTGAAAAATTGAGACAGAGCAGAATTAAAAAGAGCAGTAGCTGTGTTGCAGGAATGAAACTTTCATTTTATTTCACGATCAGATTAGTGAAAAAAATTATCAACGTTCTTTCCCCTGACAGTATGTACAAGAGTGAAATTTGAAACATTATTACTTTCATATTCATCGTATTTAAATGGAACTGATTGCTTCCCAGAGAGTGCTACACAGCAATAACAGAAAATATTAGCTATGCTTATGTTAGAGACATGAATTCACATGCTGTGTTATCAAGCTGTTTTGTACCTTCCAGTTCCCTGTGGAAGACTTCTGTCTTTAGAAAAGGGAAGGTCATTTCCATAAAATAGCAAGCACATGTGAGATTTAATTTTGTTTTGGTGCTGTCTGTCTGCTCATCCCCAATCATACCATTCCTGAAGAAAAAATTAGCACTTCTTGGATATTTTTCCCATTTAGTTTGATGCTTCTGAGACAGTATCTTACTCCTCATAGAAATAACTATGGAAGGAACTTTGCTAATTAAGTGTTTTCTGACTTGTTTAGAGGCAACAACATGTTTTTCAAGCTGGCACAGAACCATGATAGAAAAGCCACATTATGTCAGGCACATATATCATGTAACAGCCATTGAACACATAACACTTGCTTTAAAAATATTTGCACTTACTGTTAGGATAGGCTTACTCCCACCAAGAACCGTTCAAGGAAATATCACCTGCATTTTCTGCCCATCACCACCTGCTAAAGCAGAAAAAGGTCCTGCTGGGAGCATGGTGGCAAGCAAAATTTGAGGAAATTGGCTCAGGAAGAGGGAGTAGTTTGACTTTTTATGTAGCACAGAATATCTGTGTTGCCTGCAGCACGGGATCTGACAGAAGCATCTAACCCTCTCCTGGTGTTTTCCTACAAGAAAAGGAGGCTGCAGGGGCTGCTGCTGCCATTGGAGTGCTCCTGCCCTGACCCTGCCAAGTTACTAAGGCTCGGCAGTGAGGAAAGGCTATCACTGAAGTATTCATGTACCCAAACCTTTAGACAGAGGTGGGCTGAAGTTTAAAGGCTTTCTTAGAGATTGGGGTGAGGAGCCTTTCAAAGTTAAAAGGTGAGCTGAAACAGGTGATTTTGTCCTCAAAACGATGGTGGTTCCTGATTCCTGAGCATCAGTGTGTCCAGTGAATACTCTTGATATCCATGAAGGGACAAATTATCACTGAGGTTTAGGGAACTTGAATTTTTTCAGAAAGTTGAGTTTTTAAATGCCCTTGACAGCTCTCAAGTCTTTTCAGTGTACCAAGCACCAAGTCACCTCCCAAGCCATTCCATGGCTTTTCAGAAAAAAAAAAAAAAAAGAAAAAAAATTACACTCCAGATTAATATTTATGCTTATATTTGTCTAAGAGAAGGCAGAAGCAACTGGCACTACCTTTCAAACAAATAATTGATCCATGTCTTTTAAAGCAGAAGCACAAAAGCTTTTCCACATCCATAAAAATGAATCATCATTTGACTACAAACACAGCCTTCACAGTGTGCATTAGGTGAAGTCAGAGATCTGAATATGTTCAACATTATTCAGCTGTTTCCCTCCCAACAGTTACTCCGCAGGGAGTCATGGTTTTTGATCCTTCCCTGTTTGATAGATGTTCTGCTCTCCCTTTACAGATGCTAAGTGTTTTATGTTGGAAGCAGCTTCCCAAAGACTTCAGGCAAGACAGACAGACAACTCCACAGCAGCAAGGCAGGCGACTCCCTCCACATTGCTCAGCCACACCACTACTGTTCCAGGGCAGCACCAGTAAATCCTTGTTTTTACGACACTAAAATCAGTAAGTGAAATCTTTCCTTCTCCCTATTGTGAATGCCGATCAATACGTAGCTTCTTTGAAGGGAAGGGATTCTTTTTGTAATGCACTGGAAAACACCATCTTTTCACAGATATAGTTTGCCATTTGAGAAAAATATCACACCTGTTTATGAAGCTTTAAGAATTGCAGAAATGATACAAAACAGCTGAGAACTACTAGAAACTTTTCTTTGTATTTTGGGTCTCCAAAGTTAATTCTCAGTGATTCTACTGAAAACCAACGTGTGAGCCTTTTCTGGACGTAACAAGGACCCATTACATTTTTTTCCACTACTAGCTCATTAACTGCTGACCATGAGAGAGCTTTCTAAGGGAGATGGGTGGGCTGCTATTACGTTACTGACCTAAGCACAGTGAAACAAATAACAACTTGCAGTACAGCAATCAAAAACCCTCCAGTATGGATCTAACCACATTAATTTTTTTCTCAAAAAAGAGAATTTTTCACAAAAGTAAGTGTCCGCCACCACCACCATTTCTACCTTGAACACGTAAGCCTACATGTAACCCAACCCTTGTACTTTTTTTTTTTTTCAAAAATCCTTTTTCTGAGAAACTGTAGGGAAAGCCGGGTAAGATGTGTAATGTTGAAAATCTCCTTTCCAAAGGCTGTGGCATAAAAGTACCCAGCCAGAACAGGAGCTCCAGAGTTGTAATTCCCTCATCTTCCTGCTGCAACATGAATCCAAACCCACATGGCTCACCACCTCAACAGTAGCACACATGCTCCGTCTCCTCTAATCTCCTATGTATTAGTGAATATGTATCAAAGCCCAGGAGATTCCCCTCCCAAGAGCATGCCTACTTACCAGGCTGGAGGGTCATTCTCCTTCCTGTACCTCTGACTCACATCCTTTCAAAGTTCACCATAAAAAAAAAGTTGAATCACTGCAATATGAGACCAAATTGCCCCAGCAAACATGTATTGTCTGATGACTGGTACCCTCCATCAGAAAATCGGTGAGTTCTTGATTCAAATCCTTGCCCTCACTTCTGGGCAGGCAATACTCAGTCCCCGCTTTTCACACTGTTCTATATCTATATATTGGGTTGATATACCTGTTGAACAAATGAGACATTTCTCATTCTTACCTCAGGGAGGTAAGAAATACCTTACTGGTACCATACTAGGAAATTAAATATGCCCAGGGTTGTTCCTGGCACTGATGCCAACTGGCACAGAACAGATGGCATCCATACTACTACCCTCCAACACAGAGCAGCTGCATGCAAACTGCCCACTGCAACGGCCTGTGCCAGCTCCTGAACCACGCTGGGAAATGGCTTGGAAGCATTCAGGTTAGCATGGGCCAAGGGCAGGCCAGGGACCACTAGAACAATTCAGCAGGACAGATGATGGACTTCCAGTGCCCAGGGATATTCTCTGATGCTACTTAATTTATGAATATAGACATACCTCTGGATTCAAACCCTTGAGCAAACTGATGTTTAATTATGAAAACCAAGTAAGTCATTGCCAACTGGAAAGACTCCTCCACCTGTCCTGTGTAACCCCAAAATGCCTGTTAGTGCCAGGCAGTGGCCTGGTAGAAGCTTAGGACACTGTTTGAGAGGTATCTCAGGCAGAAGAGGAAACTAAACTATCTTCCTCAGCATAGAATCATAGAATCGTTAAGGTTGGAAAAGACTCTTAAGATGATCGAGTCTAACCGCTAACCTATCACTGCCAAGTCCACCACTAAACCATATCCTCAAGCACCACATCTACCCTTCTTTTAAATACCTCCTTCTAGCTCTTCTCCCAGCTAAAACCATTCAAGCATATGCAACCCACTTTTACATGCTGTTGTTGCATAATCAAACCATCATTTTCAGCGACGTGTCATCAGCTCTGTTTACAGGCAGATCAGACAGAACACTGCAATGTGCTTTACCTGCCTTGCTGTGAGACACAGCTGCCTTGAAACAAAGCTTTGACCTACAGACAGCTACTGGCAGCATTAAAGCTGATACGCAATAGCCATCCTTTTTAGAGTAAACAGAAGGCACAGTTCAGGCTGAATGAACTGCCTGGAGACCACTGCAGGTAACTCCCAACTCTGCTGGCTGCACTGCCAAGTCTGGGGAGAATTAAGCTGAATGGTCTGAGGGACTTTTTGGGGGTGGTCTGGCTCCATATAAATGGACAAGGGGAGTGCTTGGTTACAAACACTGTGAGTTGAGAGCCAAGGGAAGCCCAGCATCTGGAAAGAGAAACAATGCCATGAGTGGATCTGAAGCAGAGGGACAGAGCATGCTGGTTTCACAAGCAAAACATGTGGCTGCTGCTGTAGAAGTTACATCCTGAGATGTAATGTGTAATATTAGAAAATAAGTAAAACCATCCTGAATTTTCATGTCATAACAATAATCTGTCCTGTCAACAGAAAACATGGCCCCCAAACTACCATCTGACTGCCTAAGTGGCAGGAACAACAGGTGAAGGATCCTGCTTTGACAGCAACGACCTGGCATGGTTTGTTTATTTTTTATTTCTAGCATCTGTCATTTTGTGGCTTTACTGAGTCATCCTGTCAAACTGTTCTGTTCCAGACTGATGATTTTTATTGTGATGTGAAAGCTACATCAGAAAGATAACAGGTCACGCTCTTACTAAGTATATTGCCCATCTATGGTGCAGGGATTATGTCTTATCTGCTTTTTCTGGAGTAACAGCAAACATGCCATTAGTTACTTTGAGTCTGTAAACCAATGTGATTCTACTAAAACCAGTGAAAATGTACCAATGGCACATGTATGGCACCATGTCAATACAAAAGAGAGCCTACATGTCACACTTGATACACAGGCACACACACAAACACAAACACTGAGTACAGGTTTTATTTCCACATCAGGAAAGATGACTGAAGAAAGAACATCAACACTTAAGGCCCAAGACTTCACAATTTGTATTTAGATTCACTCATATCACTAGTTATTAGCTCTTGGCTTGAAAGAATAAAACCCATCTCAGAGAGAAATGAGCAGATTTCTAAACCACATTCCAGCTGAAAGTCTCCAAATTAGTCATTCTCTGCTTCCCAAGTAATTTCTCAAGGCCTCAGCATAGAACAGAATTGAAGTCCAGAAGATATTCACTGAAATCAGGATGATCTTTTGCTTTATTGAGTCTGATCATCTTGGACCTGAGCAACCCTGGACTGAGAGCCATGCCATGTCAAAAGTATGACAATGGGATGGCGAGACCTGCATCACCCACATCACATCTTGCCCAGTGAAAAGGTACAACAATTAGAAAAGGAAGTTCTGGCAATTATTTGGGTGTACAAGTACTTCTGAGAGTCCCCATCCTATGTGTAGCCATCAAACTTAGCCACATGTCACTGACAACCATCAAAATATCTCAACTCCTTCACACCACGCTTGCAATAAATCAAAGTGTAGATAATAGGATATCTCCCACATTTTCCATTTCAAGAAAAAATTTTTTAATAGCAAATACACTGTCAAGAAGACCATTGCCATAAAAGGCAACAAATTCTCAGAATTGACTAACCCTTCCGAAAGGACTGGATTTTGTCATCGGTAACAGGTAGAAGGCTAGTCCACACAGTGAGACAACTAGGGTATCATAAGCATGCTAGACAGTTACAAGGCAAACTCTAGGTACCCATGGTACTGGAAACATGGCGAGAGAGATTGTGCTGCAGGATTGTTTCCTGTGTACTGGAAGCATGCCTCACTTCAAATCCTCACCTGGGGATCTGTGGTTAATAAATGGCAATACTCATATCTGAGGATACCCTGACAGTACATTAACAAATTACTGATCAGATAGTCTTGTGTACTGAGTGAGCAGGGAAACAGTTGTGTCTTTTTTCCTTAAGAAATTATATTTCATTTCAAAAATGTGATCTTGAAAGTACAGTTTCATTGATAACTTCCCCAGAGTTTTGAAGTGATTTCCTACTGTGGGAAACTAATGTAATACAAATTTATCAGATGTATGGTTAGAAAAGCAAGCTGTGACGGGGAGTTAAAAATGTATTTTACCTCAGTGCCTGGTAGAAAATACTTTTAGTAAGCAAAGACACATGGGTCATGACAATGCAAACCTACTCAGTACTGTAGTTTCCTAGATTAGCTTAAATACTACATGTATAAATGTAATTCTACAGTGCTTCAATGGAAGTCCCCCTTCTGGATCAATATATAGGAGATAAACTGTGCTGCCATAATTTCCAAGAGTTTGACCAGACTGAAGAAGGAGAGAGGGAAATCACATGCCATTCAAGGGAAGGCAATAGAAGTCCAATAGGTCTCCTGCCGCAGTCAGAACCACTCACTCATTCCCATGTGAGCAGCACTGGACTCTCAGTCTCATGCATATTTAATAACATGTAAAGAGTCTAAAAATATGACTTGCTTTGATGAAAAGGCATTGATTTGTAGTAATTTTTGTCTGTCAATCTGTAGGTAAGCCTGAAATGAGCAAACATAATGCTGTGTTATTTCTTTAAATGTAGCCTAGATTCTGACATTTAAAATGCTATACATATGCTTTATTTTCTCCTTTCACCTGCAAGTCTAAATTCCCACCTGAGGAAAGCTCAGTTTCCTGGTGGACTATAGATCAAAAGCTTTCTCTGTCTGCAGCCAATTCCAAGGACTGTAGCTGAAGTCTTTTGACAGACGCGCTGAGGTTTGCTTTTCCCCAGTGCCTCCTTATTCCCCAGCTCACCGCCCTGTGCCCATGTCTATTCCAGCTGCCTGCTAGCTCCCGTTGCAGGAGACACTGAAACTGCACACATGTTGCTTTTTGAAGTGCTTTTGTTCGTATTACTATATCATTCAGGTAGGTCTCATCAGAAATGGCAGCTCCTCAACTGGATTTGCCCATCCTGGGTGTGTGTTGATGGATATACCAAGCACCGGGGAGCTGAGAGGTAAGAAGGCTCAGGAAGGGGGCTTGTCATGTCACGTAACTAGGTTTCAGTGATGCAGACCAAGTCTCCTTATTTATGAAATCCTCATCTGCTTTGTGCTAATTCTCTCTCCTAATAAACCACTTACTGCACTAATACCACCACGAATCCTGCTGTGATTAGAACTACACAGTGTCAGTGAAACATCTGACCCTCTGCTGTCAAACTCTGACCACGCAGAGCTCTTACAGAGCACACCGTGACTATGTAAACTGTTAAATAAAAAGCCCGTTTATCTGTCCCCAGACAACTAGCAGTAATATGTCTCCTGTTTGTCAACTAATCATGTTTAAGTGTACGTCACTTGGTTGCTTTGGTGGCACCAAAATCACCACCCAATTCTGAAAATCCCTGGGCACTGGGATAGGCACAATGCCATCTCTTTCTGAGTCTGCTACCAAATGGTTAACATAGCCATTTCAATGATTTCCTCCTGATAGATATGTTTAAATAACTACATTCCTCACTCCGTAAAAATGAGGTCAGGTCCTCAGACATTTTTCTCCATAAGCAAACCAGCCTTGTTTGAGCTCTTTTCTTCATTCAAGTTTGAGGTGGTTTTGTGGCAGAAACCTTAATTCATAGATCCTTATGACTCCTGCCACTAGTAGTTTAGACAGAAGATTATAAATCCTGCAGCCTGTACAAGCTTTCACTAAGCTAATTATTTGCTTCTTAAAAATCATCAGGTGATTATTATCTTTTTGTAAATCTAAAGCCATACCGTTCTTTACCCTTATCAAAGACTTTCAGAACAGGCAGTACAAAAGATCTCAAGGTCACTATTTATTAGGAAGCTTACACTGTGAAAACAGATGCAAGAACTGCCTCCTGGTAATCCTCCCCTACAACAGGTCAAGAACATTTTCAGCGCTTTCATTACAAAATTTGCTTCACGGAGCACCATGGATTTGAACGTACAAAATCCAACTCCCCTCACAATCCTGGCTCACAACATTTCATTTAACAAAGGCTGATGAGTAAAGCCAGTGGGTATGACACAAATTCCCCTCTTCATTAGTGCTGCTCCACACAGGCATCTTCTCCCACTAAAAACATTCACAGACGATTTTGACAACCTTTTTGAATGTCAGAGGCATTTTGTATTGATCAACAATAAGGTAGCTGGTCAAAACCTTATGCCAAAGCTTGTTTTTTTGTTCTTAAAATAGTCACACTACAGATAGCAAAAATCTTGCCATGGATAAGCCCAAATCCAGGCTGAAGTAAATTTGGGGGTGGCTATGTATCTTGATACACAAAGGTTTTCTTTTCTTTATGCTCCTTAGTTCACTGGTGAACATTGTACTTCTGATGAGAGAATGATAAGCCCCGCTTAAAAAAGACAGTACCTCTTCAGCATTTTGAATGTGTCCAGAAAGCCAAAATACCTTTCTTTTAAGCTAAAGACAGTAGATATTCTGATCCATTTGCATGATGTGAAAAGTTGCAGCTTTAACAAAAACAATGCATATGAAATTTTCAGCAGGACTGTAAGATTTAGCAGTCAATAGCAGCTGCACTACATGTTTCACCTCTGTTATAAATTTAAGTTACTAGATTAATTTATTAAGGTACTATATAAGAAGAATGCAAGGCTTTTCTCTCGATCAAAAGGCAGTGAAGAAAAATTTAGTGAACTTGAGTGAATTACAATTCACTCTGCTAGCAGTTATTTATTGTGAGGACTGAACTATATATCCATAGCTTATTTACAGATCACTATACTTTGCTTTTTGAGAAACGCACTAAACAGTAGTCAGCAACTGAAGAAAAACATAACCATAATTTCACAGATAAATGTCTTAATGTTCACAGATGAATGTTTCATTGTTTTCCCCTTTATATCCAGTTACACATGTGATTAATATGATATTGTAACTGTTAGTTCTTGTGTGCTGTATTGTGGATTGAACAAGATAAAAAGCCTTCAATAAAAAGATCTCATTAATTTACTTATTTTTTATCTCTTCTTACATCACAAGTTTCTATACTAAAGCACCATAAAATGAAAAGTGCTGTTATGTAATCTCTTTCTTCTTATTAGCCGGTTAAACAACATTAAAAACTATTAATGGTACTCTTACAATGATATCATACAATTCTGTTACTGAATTTTGTAGAGCAGAATCCGAGATCCTGCAGCTTCAAGGCTAGATGTAGCTCTTTGTCTCACTCGGGCTGGGCATTTACTAGCTGACATCCCTGGGACCCTGCTAATGCGCAGACCAGTACAGGTGTACTGTAGCTGATGCCCCATCCCTGCTGTAAAGGAACAAACCAGTTGATTTACAAGATCTAATCACAGAATTGGAGTTTGGATTTGTCATCACAGGAGCTTCAGTGACCAAATGATTTCTCTGAACTCTCCACTGGTAAGGGGAGATTAAAAACTGAGCAAAACTTGTTTCTCCTTAGTCGAATTGTGCTCTCCTTAGCCTCTTATGCTGATGAGATTTGCCTGAGGATCTTCAAGCTCCACATGACATCTGGTATTAGCTTTATTTCTAAGATAATAAAGATACAATTCTTTAAGAAACAATGGGGTCAGTAGACTTCTCTGAGAAGTGATATTTCCCTGTCTGTCAATGGACTGCTGAGCAAGCTCAGGAAGAGATCTGGGAGATAGCAGTGACAGTAGGAGAGCTGGATCAGATCCAGGAGCCTGGAAACAAAATTCCCAAGAATCAGAAAAGACTGTGGAGATCTTGATGCTACTTCAAAATTCACTAGAGTTGCATCAAATCAAGACCTGCCCTGCAAGGGCATGGTACACACATGAACTATTAGGCATAAACACTGCTATTTATTTCTAGACTGATATATGTAGTTGCCCCAAGATTTTTCCATTAAAAAAACCAGTCACCTTGGATGGTCAAACAGATCCCTAATTTTCTGAGTTTGAGTTTTCTTTTGGGTTTGCCTTTTGGAGCAGGTTCCTGCAGGAGAAGGTGCATACAGCTCAAAGTGATTGCTGACTGTGGGTCTAGCGAAGATTGTAAGAGAACATTCGAGAGAAGTATTTTTCAAAATAAACTGGCTTAAGTGTATGCCTTGAAAAAATTCCAGTGAAAAGAAAGAGACCAGGAGAAGTACTGTGTCTGTGGAGCACTTGCTAAAGCACTATACAGAAAATCTTCTGGCACAAAAGTATCTCCCCACCAATTTACTTGCAAGCACTTGTTTCCTTTTCTGCTGTGAAATGATGTTCCTACGCACTACTTTAAAATGGCAATCCATTATTAAAGACACAGGAAACAAACATCAGCAATTAAAAGGACAGGAACTTCTCCCATCTATATAAACTGTAACACATCACCATTATTGTGCATTTCTGTTTCTTCCATATCTTTTGGAGCGTGTTTTTTTCCTTTCACTTTCCTTCTGTCAGAATGTTTCAGTGCTGGAAGTTACTGTGAACAGGTTGAGAGGTTCATACAGCTGCTTCCATATTGGATGACCAGAAGGATGTGCACCTTTACATATCCAAATAAAGCCATATAAATGTTCGCATTTTTTAAATCACATCATTCTCCCAATCTCACCACTTCATTGCTTATCATATGCAGATATGGAGCCTTTTCTCAAAAAAAAAAGATCCTGAATTTCAGTTAACATTGATGAAATTTACAGAATGGAATTTCCAACACTCACCTTTTTCCCTGAAATGAATACAATTAATATGTGAAAGAATCTCTTCTTCTACTAGCCCATATAAGCTAACCATATAGAGTTTTTCCCTCTCAGCCCTCAAAGCTATCTACCTTTTCCTAACAAAATAAGAGTTAAGTAATCATTAACAAGAACAATCCAAATCGGCATTTCTTTTCAACCACAAGGACACTGAACAGGAGGATACACTGAAGGGTCCAGTCTTTGATGTGTCTGCTCTCATTTACGTGCATTCATAACGACGGCAGATAATCAAATAGCACAGAGGTAACAGAAAGAACTTGTCCGATTATTTTACTTTCTTTAGGTGTAAGATAGAGTAATCACACCCACTGGACACAATCCTCCTCTAAGATCCACAACGCAGATTTCTGTACTTCAGCAGAGCTCAAGAAGAGGTGCTGGGTTGCCAGCACCCTTATTATATCATGCAAAGCTGACAGGGGTTAATGAAACATGAAACAGAAAACTGCAGAAAGACACATAACTGTAATATTTAGTTATAATACTTGTTGAGGGTTTTGTGCCCACTTTAATAGAACAAATGTTAACCACTTTATAACACGATCAACAGGCAGCACCATCTCATATCAACTCTACTGAAAACAAAGCTTTTTATCAGCATTGTGTTCTTCCATCTGTGGAATAAATATTAACTTTATCTCGTGGTGGTGCATGCAGGTATCATGGCTAAGGCCTTCATGTGGATTTGAAAGGAAAGTTTATTTTTCAGCTTGTCTGCAAAAGATATGATTCAAACCACTCTTACAACAGATAAAATCAGGAACATCTCCACCTGTCAGGAGATATAGCAGTGTTACTACCAATAGAAGTTGAGACCACAAACAATGCTAAATTCTTTGGATAAAATTCCATGTGATAAAATATTATTATTAACAATACTCCTCTACAAATGAGCGCCTGGAGTAGATTACACTGAAGGGAATGAAAATCCTGGCAAGGGTATTAAAGCTCATCAGGGATCTGGGGTGTTTTGTGGCTCTGGTCAATTAATTCACAGAATGCCAGAATAGCCAGGGTTGGAAGAGAAAGATTAAGAAATCACTTAATCCAACTTTCCTGATCGAAGCTGGATCAAGAAAAGCAGGTTACTCAAGACCTTGTACAGTCAGGTTTTGAGTTACTGGTCTATGTTAAGCATCTCCTGCCATGCGGAAAGGAAGAGGCCAGTTGCTGGCACAGAGGAGCAGTGACCCTCTTGTAGAACAAAAAGTCCAACATGAAAGTTAAATACCAGAGGCTTCCACAGCAGCTTCACACCTTTCAGTGCAACTTCCAGGCTCACAGGAGGTACTTAAGATACAGGAACAATATCACATATAAACACACCTCTACTCTACCAATATAGAGGTGCAGATATGGCTATTAAAGGTTGCAGTACTAACTGCAGACCTCCCCTTGCTTTGATAGTCTTCTTATTTTACATTTTTAAGTTATCCAGTTTCAAAAACAACAATGGCAAAAGGTTCCAAGCTTGCATTATTCCAAAACCCCTGTCTTTTTTCTGAATGCAGATGATGCGGAGGACAAACAGACATTAGTTGGTAACCAAGCTGGTATCCACATAAATTCCCCGACATATTGCCCAACTTATTTATGTTTCCTTCTTAGCATTCACTAAGAACTTCAGAAAAAAGGCAATTCTACAGTAAACAGACCAAAATATAATTTTTTAGGTCCAATCTTACTCACACTCCAGTATGTCAAACACCCCTCCTGATGGAATAACAAGTAGAACAATGACCATATAAGAAAACAAACATCAATATGTGCACAGCAGTTTCTCACTAAAGTAGAAAACAAATTCTGGCCAGAGCAAAGTCAAATACAGAAGAATAATACATCTCTTCTATGATACTGTAATAAAGAAACAAATAACTAAAAAAACCCAGCAACCAAAAAGCCCCAGCTGTTTAAAACTGACATCTGATAAACTGTTGAAGAGGGATGGATTCTTCTGCTCTGATTAGCCTCAGCTTGGCTCGTGCAAGCAGCATGGTACACAGCAGTGCAGACAGGCTCTGTGTTTTTCTGTCTGCGATTTCTGCATGAATCTGGCATGCTACTGACTATTGTTATTGAAACAGATCAGTTACATTCGTGCTCTGGAGGAGATAAATTGCATTCTGTGTGTTCTTTTTCCAATGTTTCATATAAAATACAACATACAATTAAAGGAAATTTAAAGAATCATAGCCCAGAATAATTGTATAGTGTCGGCAATATCTGAATAAAATTAATCCTTTCATAAGCTTCCATATTCTATTGCCAGGTAAATGCTCACTCAGCTATGTTTACTCTCAATACGTGTACCCAGAAATGGAAAAATGAAGAAAGACACAGACATACTGGATCTGAGCCCAGTGAAGGGCCACAAGGATGACTATAGATAATTAAAGGACTTGAGCATCTCTCCTTGCAGAAGAGGCTGAGAGGGCTGGGACTGTTCAGCCTGGAGAAGAGAAGACTCAGGGAGCATCTTATCAATGTATATAAATGTCTGATGGGAAGGAGTAAAGAAGATGGGGCCAGACTCTTCTCAGTGTTGCCCTGTGACAAGATGAGAGGCAAAGGGCATAAACTGAAATACAGGAAACTCCATTTAAACAGAAGAAAAACCTTTTTTTTCTGTGAATGTGGTCAGACTCTAGAGAGGTTGCCAAGAGAGGTTGTGGATCTCCATCCTTGGACAAATTCAGAACCTGACTGTCCATGGCTCTGAGAATTCTCTGGCTCAGCCTGCTCTGAGCAGGTGGGTTGGACTATATGATCTCCAGAGGTCCTTGCCAACCTCAACTCTTCTGTGAATCTGTAATGTTTGTGTAGTCAGTATACAGATCTACAGACAGATGGAAGAAACTGAGAAGACACTAATACTTTCTTAGTATGCTTTCTGCAACAAGCTTTTTATTCAGACCTTAAATCTTAAGATTTAATATGCATTAGAAGCTTATTATCATTAAAAGTATAGTTAGCATTAAAAGCTCTTTTGTATAACTCGTTCTATGAACTTCTTCAGAGCTTTGGCTGAATATTCCACAAAGTATCACAAATTCTGCTCTCAGGGGCCCACTAAAGTACACCTTTTCACTTTTATTTTCCCAATTTATTACTAGACAATACTGTAATCCATTCTAATGAAGAGGGTAATGCAATACTCATACTCCCCTCCAAGGTTATATATATCAATGCAACATACAACTTCAATAAATAAATTTGGTTTGTTTGTCATCCTACAATAAAATATTCAAGTTAAAAAAGTCAACTGAAAGAAACACTAACTCTCATCTTCTCTGTTTACTCTCAGAAGCACGGGAAGAAATACCATCTTGTGACAAGCTGAATTCTGAAAATATTGCTTTGTGTGTTCACCATTAAATAAATAAAGAAAAAAGACAATTTAAATTACGGTCAAAGGTTTAGTTGTCAAGGGTTCTAAGACAATCTAGAAAAAAAAGAATGTGTCTATTTAAAGATAAACTGAATTAAATTTATTCTCCTGTTCTGAGGGAACATTAAGCAAGGACACAGGAGAGCTAATCTAAACTCCACAATCTTCAGTAAGAAAGAGGAAAGTTTTCTTGCTATGAGATGGATAAAACACTCAGAGGTTTTCACTGAAATAAAATGTAAAAGATGGAAACACAGACAATCTACCCACATACAGCAATGAGACCATACTGGCAACAAAATGGACCGAACAGAATGAGAAGAAAATGCAATAAGCTTGAAGGTCTGTAAAATCTACAAAGATCAAGTAAGGAGGAAGAGTCCCAGCTCCACTCTGAGGTCACTTACCATTAGAAAAGTGTTGATAGCCATGAATTTTTATTAAAGAGTAGCTGTTTAAACAGACATTTCAATCAAAGAGACATCAAGTTGTGCTAAGAAATGCAGTGGCAGTGACCTTGCTTCAAAACCAAATAACCCAAAGAAACAAACAGGGAAAAAAGGGGGAATTAATAAGATTCCTTTCTTGCTAATAGTCAGACATTGCCCCAAATTCAGACTTGATGGCATCCATGCAATAAGAGCGAATAACACAAGAAACAGATTTGGACTTTTGAATATAGCAAGCAGCTTAAATGTGGTGTTTCACATATCATGAAGATGAAAATAAAACAAATCAGCCCAGTTTAACTGAACGGAGAGACAAAAGGGAACAGAAAACATGCTTTATTTTGTTTTTACTGAAAATAGTCCTGAGATACATAATTTGGTTTCTTTATTCTACCTGACAAGTCTTGCAAATGACATAGATGACTCTGACTTTACATGCTAATGCAAATGCATGATGACGGACCTGAGCCTTTCCAGGGCAGGGTGTGCCGCCAGCTCTTCATACACCTGAGCCTGCTAGGGCTGCACCCAGGCGGCAACAAGCTAGGAGACACTAATTTTGATCTCCATTATCTTTCAGGTTACTCAATTTTGCTATTCTCAGTAGTCTTGTGTTCACTCCAGAAGTGGGGAGCCCACCCAGGAAATAATACTGGGATTTGGTATTGCAGGATGACCTCTGTCAGTGACTTTAATACAGTCACTATACTTCTAGCAACAAGGTGCAGAAAACAACGACAAATTTCACTGACTTCCTTTATAAATTCTACCTTTTTTTCTTACAAAAAGACTCACAGTTGAAGTCTAAAGGGCTTTGGATTGGTTTTTTTATTTCTTTCTTTGTTGTTTTTTTTTTTTTTCCAGAAAACCTGTGCACTCTGGCTGGACTGCAGGTTTAACAGAGACATTGCATTCTGGCCACTATGCAACTCTGTGCTTGCCAGCTGTAGGAAATTGTGCCTTTAGGAAGATCTGGCAGAAAGCAACTGCAGCTGGTGGCTGTGCCCCTCCTGCTGTGCAATGCTGACAGTGTAGCTACGAAACTGCTACACTGAAATTTGAAAGTGCAGGACTTTCTTCATAAAAGTAGTATTTTAACCAGACACACAAAAGAAGGTGGGAACGAGAGAGTTTCTAACATATCTATGGTGAAGAGTTGGTCTTGTCATTTGAGGTGGAGCAGCTAAGTAACAGACCTGGTTGTGGCTGACAAATGATAGAAGAAAAACCAGAAGGGATTTACTGGGATCCCAGAATTAGCCCTTTAAAATGTCACTAGGATTTGTCTAGTGAATAAATTACCTGAACAGAACTTGGGATCAGAAGACCTGTGGGACAAAAGGCATGTGGTGGAATCCACAATAAACATTGTGCTGCACCTGATGGTACTAGACAAGGCATCTGTGTTCTCCAAACACCATGCCCAGTGTTTGAAGAAAGGTTGAAGAGCGACACAAGTATGCCTGCTCCAGCTGAACACTCACACCCCACACAGGACTAAACCAGCAATGCTGCTGGCTCCACAGCAGTGATGAATGAACCAATGAAGTGTCATACCATCAACCTTAAAGCGGTCCAAGGCAGACAAGCCAAAATGGCACCTGAAATAATGCCAGTAAATGCACAGCTAATGAAAAATAGTCTAGTTTTGGAGTTAAGTGGTGACCAAATATCCTGCAAGCTGTTAAGCTAAATATACATATGGATAAATAGATAATTGGAAAAGACTCAGTTTATAGCTTTTACCAACGAAACGTGTATGAATTAAAAGGATAAAAGCATGCCTCGATCTTGGTCTTGCTCAGCTATACCTTTCTTTGGAGAGGCAAGGATCAGGCAACTGAGGAACATCCTGGCAGAACATAGCAGTGTCATAAGAGTCCAAACGACCCATGACTTACAATCATGGAATCATTTAGGTTGGAAAAGACCTTTAAGATCATGAAGTTCAACTGTTAATCTAACACTGCCAAGTCCACCACTAAACCATGTACCTAAGCACCGCATCTACAGATCTTTTAAATACCTCCAGTGATGGTGACATCCCTGGGCAGTCTGTTACAATGCTTGACAACCCTGTCAGTGAAGAAATTTTTCCTAATACCCAATCTAAACCTGGTGCAATTTGAGGCTGTTTCCTCTTGGCCTATTGCTTGCTACTTGGGAAAAGAGGCCGACACCCACCATGTTACAACCTCCTTTCAAGTGGTTGCAGAGAGTGATAAGATCTCCCCTGAGCCTCCTTTCTTCCAGGCTAAACAATTCCAGTTCCCTCAGCCACTCCTCATAAGACTTATTCTCTAGACCCTTCACCAGCTTTGTTGCTGTTCTTTGGATGTGCTCCAGCACCTCAATGACTTTCTTGTAATGAGGGTCCCAAAACTGCACACAGTACTCGAGGTGTGGCCTTACCAGTGCCGAGTACAGGGGCACGATCACCTACCTGCTCCTGCTGGCCACACTATTCCTGATACAAGCCAGGATGCTGTTGGCCTTCTTGGCCACCTGGGCATACTGCTGGCTCATGTTCAGCTGGCTGTGGATCAACACCCCCCAGGTCCTTTTCTGCCAGGCAGCTCTCCAGCCACTCTTCCCCAAGCCTGTAGCGCTGCATGGGGTTGTTGCGACCCAAGTGCAGGACCCAGCACTTAGCCTTGTTGAACAACAGCCATACAGTTGGCCTCAGCCCATAAATCTAGCTTGTCCAGATCCTTCTGTAAAGCCTTCCTACCCTCAAGCAGACCAACACTCCTGCCCAACTTGGTTACCTCTCATCCACACTCGTTGAGGGTGCACTCGATCCCCTTGTCCAGATCACTGATAAAGATATTAAGCAGAACTGGCCTCGATATTGAGCCCTGGGGACATGGTTTAGTGGTGAACCTAGCAGTGTTAGGCTTATGGTTAGACTCCATGATCTTAAGGGTCTTTTCCAAGCTAAATGATTCTATGATTCTACAGTTCTATGTTTGGCACACTGTTGCAGGGCTCTACTGCTTTCAGGTATCAGCATAACATTGTACCTGTGGGAGAAAATCCAGTGTCAGCACTTGTTTGGTACTCCTGCACCATGTTTCAGTGCATGGCACATGCCCACTGTCTCCTCTGGGTGAGATATAGGTGATCTTGGTCATGTCTAAATTTTCAGTCAGAAACACAAACCTGTTTTTTAGCACAAACCCCATTAATCTATGTAAGCGCCATTTTGGTACAGGAACAACTAAGTACCTTTGATGCCAGCTAGGGGTTCTGGGCAGAGATATATGAATACCAGAATGCCACATGAGAAAAACAGCAAGCACAAGAACAAAGTTCAAAGAGGACTATAAATAGATAGTGACCATCACCATCATGCTTCCCCCCCGATGAGAAAAAAATATGAAAACACATGGAACGGTCAACAAGGATTTTGTATCTTGCCCATATCAATGATCCCGATGGTGCAGCTGTGCAGCACATATGACTGCAAATCCCAATAAAGCATGTAAAAAACAGTATGAGTTTCTTCATGGGGCTTCCAGCCCTGAGGTATCATCACAGAAGGCAAACAAATTGAACTGAGAGCCAGCCAATATTTCTGAGGTGGGACACTGACAAAGTTTCCTTATGAGAGACTGAGCCACAGACAAAACTGAACATTACATAATATATGCCCTTGCAAAACCCTACATTTTAATACACTCAAATGGTAAAATGGTCAATGTCTCTTTTTCACAGGTATAATAGGTTCTTATTCATCAGAGGCCAATGCTAGCTGATACTCACCAGAAACCATCAATTGCTACTTTTAAAAAGAGTTTTGACTGCCACCACCTACAAGGTTCTGTGCTGGCTTGGGCTGGGATAGAGTTAATATTCTTTATAGTAGCTAGTATGGGGCTATGTTTTGGATTTGTTCTGAAAACAGTGTTGATAATACAGACATGTCTTCATTATTGCTGAGCAGCGCTTACACAGAGTCAAGGCCTTTGCTGCTTCTCACCCTACCCCACCAGTGAGCAGGCTGGGGGTGCACAGGAAGCTGGGAGGGGACACAGATGGGACAGCTGACCCCAACTGACCTAAGGGATATCCCACACCATATGGTGTCATGCTCAGCATATAAAGCTGGGGGAAGAAGGAAGGGGGCGACATTCAGAGTGACGGCATTTGTCTTCTGAAGTAACTGTTACATGTGATGGAGCCCTGCTTTCCTGGAGATGGCTGAACACCTGCCTGCCCATGGGAAGCAGTGAATGAATTCCTTCTTTTGCTTTGCTTGCATGCGCAGCTTTTGCTTTACCAGTTAAACTGTCTTTATCTCAACCTATGAGTTTTCTTACTTTTACTGTTCCAATTCTTCCATCCCATTGTGGGGCAAGTGAGTGAGCAGCTGTGTGATGCCTTGTTGCCAGCTGGATTTAAAACACAACAGGTTCCCAGAGCAATACAAGGCTATTTTCTCAACTAGAAAGGGATGGCTGGGACAGTGTAATTCCAGACCTTTTATTAGTTTGAAGGCTTTCAGCACTATATGGAGTTTTGTTCAAAGCCAACAAGAGAGTGATTTCTGAGGTGCTAGAGGAGTATGTCAGAAGGAATACATGATGGTCATTTAGGGACTGAAGGAAACCATAAGAGTTAGAAAATACACAGTTTAATAAAAACTAGTATAAAATATAAAGTTCAGTACAAAACTTTATGAAAAAAATACAAACTGTGGCATGAAAAAGGTTCTAAAAGACTGTCACATATGCCAGAAGTAGAAAGACAAGTTAAGCAGAAGAACAGAAGAACTCCTGCAAAAATTTGGGCACAAATTTACTTGCAGCATCTGGAAAAAAAAGCTCATAGATTTTTAGCCTTATTTCAGTGAGGCAATGGTACCAATCAATTCCACACTTATACATTTCTAGCCTTGGTGAAACTGCCACGGTGCCTTCTGACATCAACTCTTGATTGGAAGCTGTGAATTTATGTAGTTTGAACTACGTAGTATGATTTCAGACAGGTAATGCTAATTTGCATTATCCACAATCAAACAGTAGAAAATGATGTCAAAGTAATGCTTGAAAAATGTATCATCGACCTTGGTCCCCATACAGCGACAAGGCAGCACCAATGAATCCCTGGTTGCTTATTTTGATACAAAACTGAAAACAAGAACGCCTGCACTAGAGAAAATCAATTCCAGAATCAGAAGAGCCTAATGGATAGACAAAAAAGATAGGCAAGGAGAAACAAGAAGCTTAGGAAGATTTGTGGTCACGAGTGGCTGCCACTTCCCAACAACTCTGCGCAAGCCAGTGCTTCAGGCAGAGGCTGGCGACAGCAGGGCCTTCACCACCAGCAGCCCTGCACTCGTGTGAAGTTGTAACCTCCCCTAGGCACACCCAGAAGGAACAGGTGGCATCTCCCTGAAATCCCAGCAAGGGGAGAGAGATTGTTTGGCTGAAGATGATCTTGGAAAAATAACAAGATGTTGCTGTTGCAGAGGCCACGTGCAGAACATGGCTCCACCAGAATGACTGTGCTGCTATGAACTGCCTGAGCACAATGCTGGTGATGGCTGGAAAGAGACCCAAAGGCCCTTGAGTAACTCAGCACTTCTAGCTAACTTAATTCACACATTAAAAATGGGGACTCAGAATTTTACACTGATTATTAACTGCTAGTATTTTTAGATTTGCCCAGGAACAGAGGCTCCAGCTTGAATTGTATACAACCAACTGCAATTATGTACACAGGCTCACACTGTGCACATGAAAGAGGTAGAACTCAAGAAAATCCAAAACTCAGCTACATGTAAAAGTTGCCAATGTACTGTACTGTAATACTCTGCAATAGCAAAAGGGTTTTAATTTTTAATACAAATTTTTGTGGTAATTTTTAATTGGAAGTTTTACAGATTAGCTCTAAAAGGAATAGCTTGATACTTACAAGTGAATTAATAAATACTGAAGCTTTCTTCAGAACCTATTGTCTATGTATTCTTGACCTTGAAGCAGCCAAGGCAGCGCTGCCTTGTTCAGATCATGTATCTAATACATTACAACTAAAATTCTTATAGCACCTTGGACATCTTTTAAAAAAAGGATATATGAGGATAACTCACTGATGTGCAGGCTGGTACAACTCTGACAAGCTTTACCCTTCTGCATGTTACAGCATGGCAACACAGCATTATATGTCACCAGTGGTTGTTTACCACTGGTCAGATAAAGACTCAATTTTTCAAGAATATAATGGCAATTTATGGCCTTCATAACAATCCAGAAAAGAGCAACTAATATCTGAGAATATTTGGTCCAGGCACTAGTTTTCCCAGTACTAAAGATCTGCATTAGGGTAAGTGATTTCAAAGCAGCCAGTGTGTCCCGTTAAACAGTACAACTATAAATACGTCATTTCAGTTTAGAAACATGTTCAATTTCTCAATAGACCCATACTAACATGCATGCTATCACTTCTATTGCATGTTAGTAAAATAAAGGCCAAATATAGGACTAACCACTAAATTATATAGCTTGATCAGTTGTATAACACAGACCACTACATTTTTCTATAGAAACTCCTGTAATTTGTAGTAGTATTTCACTATAGAATATATTCCAAGGAAGGATTCAGTCTTGATCTGAAAGCAGCACAAGAATTTCCTCATTTCTTTTGTTAGGTTTTTCTATAGCTAAGCACCCTTCTGAGAAGAATTTGTGCCAGATTGCTCATTTAAATTTCTCTGTCTTTGGTTTCCTGCTACCAGATCTTATTAAACCTCAGTCCAACAGATTAAAGAGCCTTCTGTGACTACTTTTTCTCTCCCTGCTTGTTTATATACCACACAAGAAGTCATCTCTCAGTCTTCTTGCTGATCTAAAAAACAGATTAGGTTTCATAGAATCAAGCACTTTTCCCAGCCCTCAAAGCACTTTCTGAACCACATCCATGTATTGCATATCTCCTTTAAAAATGCATCTCAGGCACTGAATATAATGCATTTGTGTTAGTATCAAAGAAGTCACCTCCTGCTGTGAAATCAATTCTTTACTGATAAACTTCAAAACTCCTATTCTCCTCAATTTTGTTTTTAACTAGTCCCTAACTATAATTTGCCTTTTGACTATATACAAGTGTATCTCTTTGACTAAGCCCAAGTTACCAAGCAATAAAGATTACTTTTCATTACTAAACTTTCTGAAGCAAAATTTACAGTTTCACCAAGCTTTGTGTTACCCACAAATTTTATGAGTAATCATTTTGTGCTTGGCTCTCCATTGCAACTGAAATGCTAAATAGTATCAGGCTTACTCCTGATCCTTCACAGTAGCCCACCAGAAGCCTCCCCTCCAGTCATGATTTTTCACTGACAATCTGCGTATGTGATCTGCAAATCTCTGTTTCCACTTAACTGTGATCATCCCCTGTGTGAGTATGAGTCACACACTTAACTCCCTCTTCACACTCCTCCACAAATAGCCTAAACCTCATGTATTGCAGTGCAATGCTTGGTTTCTCTTTCATGCCATAATCCCACCCAGCAGACAACTGGGCAGCAGATACCTTGTTCCACCAACCAATTCCGTCCTTCCCTTGGAATAAGAAAAAAAACCAGTCTGTAGAGCTACATCACTTGTATAGCAAATGCATGCCTACGTGAAAGGAAGATGCTGCTGTATTGCACCACAGTACAAAGTTTTGCCAGCTGATGGGGTCCTGGACTTGGATAAGGTCTCTGAGAGGATGTCTTCCAGCTCCAGTTCTGAAGCCCTTATGCTATCATGTAATCTGATGTGTAAAACCAGTCCTTTCTCCCATTATCTGCCATGGTACTCTTGCATGCCATCAACACTTAAAAGAAATCTGAAAGGTCTTGTGATACCTCTGGATTATTGTAGAGGGCCTTCCAACCCACTGTTTTTTGTTTTTTTTCTAATCATGATGGGAATATAATTTAATATTAAAACATCAGATACTTACTTTATCTTCTCTTTGAAGTTTCCTAGCCAAACTCAGCCTACTATGATAAAGCAGAATGTGTGCTATATTAAGGCTATATTAAAAAAAAAACAGCCCACAGAACTGTACAGCTGTATCTACAGTATTTTTATATAAATTAAATATTAATAGGAATATGGATGAGAATTTTCAGGATCACAGAGCTCTAATAATCTTATGTACTTTATATGCCACTGATTTTTTTGCTTAAAGTTAATGTTTATTAGTCCCACTTCTACACTGTGCTCTATCAGGATTAATTCTGTGCTGAGTGTCTTTATAACAGTTGTGCTACATTTTATTAGTTTATACATATGGAAGAAGATATTTTATTCAGAAATATGAAACACAACCATTATGCTGTCTAGTTAAGGCTAGTTATTGCTCAGGAGTGGCAGGGATACAAAAGAGCTAAATAGGATTTTAATAATGCAGGTTTTATTGGGAAAAAAAGCCACAGTAAACCAGCATGTGACTCTGTTATTTAATCTAAAAGAACTACCAAAATGAGAATTTCATCTTGAATGTGCATTATGCGGGAATGGTATATGCAATTTACTAAACTCTCGAAGTTGTTGTCTAAGGACTATAAATAAACAAACCAGCAAAGGTTTGCAGCAGGCAAGAGAAATGAATTATACTCAGGAAATGAATGAATTAGGTTAAGACATGCTAACAGGAAGAGAGATTTTTCCATGACCAGCCTAATCAGCGAAACTTTATTCCTTATGAACTCCTACTGTATGCACATATATTTTTGCAGCAAGTCCAACTCCCTTCCTCCCTAAACTACATCTCCCAGCCTTTCACTCTGCCCCCAGCCCTTAAAGCCCATGTTTCTCTGCTGTGTCTTCCAGCAGCCAGGCAGGAGGCACAGTGGGGGAGCCACCAGCAGCACGTGCCCACTGACGGCACAGCTAAAACCATGACAGGCCTCTAGAGAGGGACCTGCTGACACTGTGGGTTTCAGCCTTTGCTCTGCAGGAACATTCATAAGGTCTGTTTTCTGCCCAACAGTGTTTTTCACAAAGCTTTGTAGGACTTAGTGAGTACAACTTCTTCTTCACTGCTATCTTTGAACTATCGCTTTTCATAAAAAAGAAGCGTCAGTGATGTGAGCTTCAAATAATGAAATGACATAGGAATCCATGTACACTTTCCATGTACTGCTTTACTTCTTGTTTAAGCAAAGATGGGCAAAAGTGGATGGCAACAAACTGCTGCATGTGGAAAAAGCAGTGAAAGAGGACAGAGATGCCCTGCTTTCATAGATTTACTTTTTCCCAATTAAATTAAGTTAATAAATGCAAAAAGTACCTGATGTCTCTTTTTTCCCTTTGTGTCTCTTTTAACTGAAAGTAGGTACCTTCCTCTTATCTGAGACATCACTACAAGAAAATAAAGCTGATAGTGAGGTGACAGTAATGCAGGAAGTGTCTTTTTTAATCCTTACAGTTTCTGCACTGCTGCTGGCTCTGATATTCAAAGCAGCATCATGGAACTCTCGCATGAACAAAAAGAGAAGAGGCAGAACGGGGAGCTATGGTTGCAAGAGCATCAGAGAGGTATGACAGATGCCCCCAACGCTTTAACCAACCTAGCCGTAGTTTGGTACAGGCTCCAATAAAGCCCTGAGCTGTAGCCAGGCCAAGAACTCTTCTAGTTCCAATCTGGTCTTTGAAAACCCACAAAAGAGCAGAGTGACACAGTGAGCATCAATGCATATGAGCTTGGAACACCAATCGTGATAAACACGTGAACAGCAGGTGGCTTCTCCACGACTCATTTATCAAGGAACAAAGAAAGTTGTGGGTGCAAGGAGTCTCATGCCTATCTTTCCCATCGCGTGTGATTTGACTATGAGCCAACCACTTTATTCCATAAATATGACAGCCTAAGTGAGCCGCCTTTGAGCTGTCCCTGCTAGGCAGTGTGGCTGCATGGCAGTGATCTCTCCTTGAGATGGGGCACCTCTCAAGGTTGTTCCTTGAGGCAGAAAGACATTTTACCAGGAGCAGATCTTTGGTAAGCAACTGATATCATGCATAACCTTGTAGTGTGGTAACTTTGCTTTGTGTCTTCGTAATTTTGAATCGTCATTCACATGACCATGCCATACAGTAATAGAGTGAACCTTGCCATCAAACTTTGTTAAGTTGTGCTTTTACAACATCACATTAAAACCACTTTTGCCTTTGACAGTGGTTCTTTAAGCAACTTGAATCACTCATTTTTGACAAGAGGCATAGAGCTCCAGCAGTCCACAGCAATAGGTGTATGGCTGTGAGCCCTTCTCTGCCAAGCACTGGCAAATTTTTGAAGCTTCTTGAGTTAATTTTTCTTGTAGAATAGAAACTGGCAGTACAAAACAAGTATCTTCTCAATTCAGGATGTTTATTTTCAGAAGTCCAGCTGCCCTTCTTCCTGAACCCAGAACGATAATAAGTAGTGCTCAGGCAACTCCGTTCAGCCAAGGCTTCAGACCCTCCACTCTGCACTCTGCACTCCCTCTCCACTCTGCACTACTGAGGCCACATATGGAGTGCTGTGTCCAGTTCCGGGCCCCCCAGTTCAAGAAGGATGTGAAACTGCTCAAGCAAGTCCAGTGGAGAGTGACAAAGATGATCAGGGGGCTGGAGCATCTCCTCTATGAGGAAAGGCTGAGAGACTTGGGTTTGTTTAGCCTGGAGAAGAGAAGACTGAGGGGGGATTTCATCAATACCTATAAATGTCTAAAGGGTGGGTGTCAGGGCGATGGGACTGGGCTCTTTTCAATAGTGCCCAATGACAGGACAAGGGTCAATGGGCACAAGTTGGAACACAGGAAGTTCCACCTAAACATGAGGAAAAACCTCTTTCCTGTGAGGGTCCCAGAGCAGTGGCACAGGCTGCCCAGGGAGGCTGTGGAGTCTCCTTCTCTGGAGACATTCAAAACCCGCCTGGACGTATTCCTGTGCCCCCTGCTCTGGGTGTGCCTGCTCAAGCAGGGGCATTGGACAAGATGATCTCCAGAGGTCCCTTCCAACCCTACCGTTCTGTGATTCTGTAACCTGGTCATGAAATACAGGGCTTGAAAAGGACGCAGAAAGTCTTCAGTCACAGAAATATACTGAAAGATGCAACATCAGCAGCCCTTTTAAACCCAAATGGTTAAATTTGAAACATCATTATTTCTTGAGAGAATTATTTTGAAGAATTCATTGTTGAGGAAAGTACTGAGTTTTCTGTTCACGGCTCTACAGGTAGATTTCTTAAATTAAGCTTATTTCCTCACTCCCATCCTTCCACCCCCATAAACATCAGCTCATTATTTTAAAAATGCACAGGGAATAAGAAAGAGGCAATTTAAGATGAGGCACTGTAGAAATTGACTGTGACGGGTGTTCAAAGAATGAATCAGTACAACTTCTCTGTTCTTTTACTCTTCCTTAAGCATCTGCTTTTGGCTACTTTGCTGGTTTCTCCTTGATGCTTGACCCTAACAAAGTCTCAAAGACCTCCTTGGGAAGTGGGGAGCTAAAGTCACAAAGAAAAAAAAAATGTTTCCAGTGCCTCCTACCTGGCTTTGGATAACCTTCATGCTCCAGTGCTACTCAAAGCACCTCATTTGTTGAGAAATACAGCTTTGGACTTTCTGGTTATCATTAACAGCTGCTTTTACACAATACTGGTTTTCCCATTAAACTTACAAAAATCACAAGTTCCTTGCTAGCAATCAGCTTTTCCCCCAGGCAAGACACAGGCTATGTGCAGGAGGGAACCAGTGCTTGTCATGAGTATTTGTGGTGTCTGCAGTAAGCCACTCTTCAAACCTGCGGTGACTGTGGATTAAATTAGATCTGCCAAAAGTTTCTACCAAATTTCTACTAGCATCATATTATTCTTAATTAGCATAACTGTTGTAAATGTATATAATAAAACATATATCTAGCCTGACTCAGTCTTTTGCAAGGCATGCTCCCTGACTGAAATACTCAGTGCTAAAAAATGATGACAATATCATGAATGTAGGAAAGGAATGGTCAGTAAACCTGGGTGGAAAACATAGATAGATTCCTAGAGAGAGTAATTCTACATTCATATAGGAAATAGGGGTTTTTTATCATCATGTCTCACAAAGAAATGTAGAATTATTCAGGTTGGAATCACTCAGAAGGTCTTCCAGTGCTCAAAGCAGGCTTAACACTGAATCCGGACCAGGTTGCTCAGGGTTTTATCCAGCTGGGTCTTGAAAACCTCCAGGGGTGGAAATTCACAACCTCATAGGCAACCTGTTCCACTGCTTAATTACCCTGATAGTGAAAATGTCTTCCTTGTATAACGTTGACTCTGATGCTAATTTATATTGTATAAACTTGAATTCTCCTATTTCAATTTGTCATTGTCCTTTGGTCTCCCAATACACATCACTGTAAAAAGCATGGCTCCATCTTCTCAGTAACCTCCTTGTAGGTGTCAGATATCTGCTGTTAGGTCCCTCCAATACCATCTCTTCCTCAGGCTGAACAAGTCTTGTTCCCTCAACCTCTCCTTGCAGGGCAAATGCTCCAAGCCCTGACCATCTTGATGGCCTTTCACTGAACTCACTCAAATTCACTGATGTCTTGGGGGAGTCCAAAACTTGACACAGCATTGTGGATATGCCCTAAGGTGTACCAAGTAAAGGAGAATAATCACTTCCCTCAATCTTCTGGCTGCACTCCTGTTGATATGGTCCAGTCTGCTGTTAGCTTTCATTGTATTGTGCTGATCAAGGATGAGGATTTGGTTCACTCTTGGTTTCTTGTTTAATCTTGGTCCCATTTGCTGAGCCTGTCAGCACAGGTGCCAAGTAACACCAAACAGCTGAATGAGCAAAGCAGAAGTGCAAGATTTTCTGGTGAATTTTGCAGCCTGTCCTCACTTCATGTAAATGGAAGATCATCTCCCCTGTCAGGATATTGCTTTCTCACACCATATAAAATAATATAAACAACCTGTTAGGGTAGCAGAACTGCAATGATGATGTGAGCCTTCCAATAGTCTTAGGTTGTTTCTCTATTTATCTGACCTATAGATAACAAACAACCCAAGCATTTCTATAGTGCTCTAGTTGTTATTCTTTTTGCATCAGAAATTGTGCAACCCAGAAAATACAGAAAATGAGGGTGAGGGATTTTCTGGATGGATTTCAATGTGAAGATGTGGCCAGACACAGTATTATGCAGTCAGAGTTTACCAGCCAAAGTGTACACTTGTAACCGGGGACACAAACGAAAGGGAACTGTAAGAGGTGGCTCTATTTCAGTGGGAAAGCAGGGTTTTCCACCTAAAATGTGACAAGCCAATACAGCAACGTGAAACATAAGATATCATCAGTCCTCATTGAGTTTACGAGCATAATATCAAAATTCCCTTATCTAATATGCCAATATTGTAATGAAACTAAGATAAAAAGATTAGCAAGCCTACTTCATCCGAGATGTCTGAATACCAATATATGCATACTGCATTTCTCTTTGCTTCAATAAAAATAGTTATAGAATGTATCAGTAATTTTTTCACTAAAGTTTAGAGAGCAAAAAGCATTAGGATTTCATCAAGCATAGCCAGAAAAACCTGTGTGCTGGCAGGCACAGATGCTCATCAAGTGTGCAGCCTGTTTGCTGTGATTGCCTGAAGAAAGCAGCCCCTGACTTATGACCCATAAGTAAATACAGTAAGTATATACACCATAGTGTACTATCTTACCCACCATTGCTCTACCTAAACACTTAGAAAGAATGTCTCTATGAACACTTCACAGGAAAACTTTTGAACACTTTTGAACACTCTACAAACACTTCTGTATTTTCCTATATCCAGGTAAAATATATTCACCTTCTGTGAAAAGGGGTTCTTGCATAATTTTACATCTAACATATATATTTTTCATCAAATCCTGCCTGCATTCATGGATCTCTACTGGGATTAGTAGCATATAATTCAAGCAGGAATTTTGAGCAGGAATAGTGAGAAGAAATACACAGTGGTTTTAAAAATCAGAAGTGGCGCTTGTTTATGATAATATTTGCAGCTCTTCCATCTAAGTACCCACACAGATTGCACATACTCCCACAGAGATGGAAATTAATAATATGTGAAATACCTGTGCAGCTTGAGCGTCACAGTTCCATAAACAGTAGCAAAGCCCAGAAGACGAACCCATCTTAGGAGAACACAGCGAAATACACTTGGCTCAAAATACAAAATGACAACCTATAGAATAGAAAGATAGAGAGCTTCAGTACCTCTTTAATGTGAAAGTAGTTCTTCATTCAAATGCAGAATAGTTGCAAAATGGGACAGCAGACATATTTCGGCTCATACTGCTGTATATTTAGATTTTCTAGTAAAGTGATGGGATGATCAGATCAACCAGCTGGCACAGTTCTAGGCACCAACTCCTTTTGAAGGGAGCTGGCAAAAGTCCTGTGACAGACTGTGAAGTGACAACACTTTCAAATGCAATTCAACTGACTTTTCTTAACCGAGTGAAAACATGTACCCAGAGAAGAGGATAGAACAGACAAGGACATTCTCCTTGAGCTATTCCAGTAATATGCAGCTGGCCTAATTCTGTTTTGAGGGACTGTATTTACTAGGTTACACTTCAAAGTCACTCCTTCTAATAAACCTAGCAAAATGACAGCTGCTCATTTTTCTCTGCCAACTATTCTGCCACACTAAAAATGAGTGCACTAGCCTCTCTCTGTCCAAAACCCAAAAATCTTGACATTATACTTGACTCTTTCTTATTCTTCCCCATATATTTCCCCTAAGCCATACCAAATCTCCCTATGCAACACAACTTTTTTAACAAAAATAACCGTTTTGTTCACTTACAGATTTCTATAAACACAACAACAGAAGCGTCCTACTGGCCTTTTGCTCTAACAAGTACCATGCATGAGGACAACACTCAATAAACAGTGACATAAAGCTACTTCTGCAGATATAGGGTATATAAAAGCATCATTAGCAAGTAAAATGCCACCCTCACCTAAAACAGGGCTGCTCAAATGGTGGACTCAGTCATGACCTGAACCATAAGTCCATTTCATCTTGTTCCAACAGATGTTGTCCCTGGTGTCTTGAGGGATGATCCTATACTCCTTCCCACTTGCCTGGCCCCACCAAAGCCTGCTGGCCCAGGGATTCGGCTGTACACTGCCCTTACCCCACCGGCAGACCCTGCTTGGTCCAGCAAAGCTAGATCAAGTGTATCCCACCTGTTTGATCAGAATCTGGTAAAAAGACCCAATGTACTGTAGTACAAATGAATTGGGTAATGCTGGTCTAGAGAAAGAAAGCACTGAAACATTTCAGGCCATCTGCCACAGCTTCATTTAGAGTCAGTACGCTCTGGCAGTAGAGGTACTATTGTGCCTACCGGCTGCCACATGGTATTATTTTCCTAAGTAAATGCTTTTCTATGTGGGAATTCAAGCCCAGGATATTGGCCAAAAGCCCAGGACTATGTCCTTTGGGTGACATAGACATATTTAGGAGAGTGGGGGCAAAAGTGGCAGACATGTGGGCTGAGAGAGATAGAAGCTGCTGTGCTTTGCTGGCATGTGTTTTTACAGCAGAATCAAGCTATTTCTTTAAAAAATATGGTTTGTTGAATCAAAGAAATTTAATCTGCTTTTTTCACTGTTATTGGACTGACATGTTTCAAGGTAGACATTTTCTGGGAATCTGACAAATTTTATGTGTAGGGAAGGGAACAGCATGCAGTAAAAGGCCTACTTCTCCTTGGAAAATCAGTTAGAAAACTAAAATGTATCCACACATGCATGAACACACTTGTGTAAATAGAGCATCCAGCAAGAAGTTTCTCAGAAAGACCTGAACGATAGCAGTGACCTCTTATCCTAATATACACATTAGGACAGTTGCAGGACCAGAGCAAAGTCTGTAGCAGTAACCTGCCTCCTGACGTTTGCCAGAGGGTAGAAAACACCCTGTTTCATCTTTGATTCTTTCAAACTAGAAACACAATGCCAAAAAGGACTGGTATGCAGACTCCAAACATTTCAAAGTTGATCTGAAAGCAGAATTTTTCAGGTGATTGAAATGGGGAGGTCTGAAAAATTTCCAGGCACAAACTTTTCTGAACAAGGGCAACAGCTCTCTTTGCCATGAAATCTGACACAGCAATTTTATCTGCAGTTGCCTGTTGAAATATTAACTGCTTGTGACTAGAAAATCTCATTGATTTGTATGAGCTGCTGAGGCATTTGGCTAGCTATCAACCAAGAAAACACCCCTTCCAATGCAGCATGGTGAGAGCTGGCATGTGGCAGCTCACCATGAAGACTGCAGAGGCAAGGTGCTGTTGGCAGAAACTGTTCATATTTCCCCATTTGAATGCAGACGCATTTGAGCTACTCCGTTACCCAGTGGTCAAGTACACTGTGGAACCTCTCAAAGACTTGATCCAAGTTTGATTCCCTTTTAGGTCTTTCGAAAATCTCTTCTTATGTTTGTATGATGGAGAAAAGTTGCAATGCCCTCCCAAGGGCCAATATCCACTTCTACCTCTTCTTCCATAACTTGCATGTGGTGTGGCGTGGACCAAGGCTTTGAACAGCAAGAATTGCTATAGTTATGTTTTGCTTGCTTCTTAGGCTTTCCAAAAGTTTATTCTAAGAATATGTCCTTCCCACCAGGGTTCCCTGGGATGTCCCTGGGATGTTGACTGCCACCTCTAAGCTTCTGTCAGCATAAAGTCTCTTACAATCTCAGTGAATTTTAGGGGCACAGTTTTAAAATTGAGTAATCTTTAATGGATTGGAGCCAAGGGGCTACAGAAACATTACCCTGGAAGCTCAGTACACCAAAAGCCATGCTCAAGTTTTTAATCTTAGTGGAATCACATTCTTGCAAAGAATATATATCTGGTGAAAAGTGGTTGCTGCACTCCATCCCTCACTCTTCCTAGCTAAAAAACCCAAACAAAACAAGAAACAAACACAGAAGAGTCTTGGTTTTGTTTCATATCAGCCTCTTCTACCTTCTGGTTACCAAAACCCCCATTCCCTACTGTTCTTCCCATATATAAGCCTTCCTTAAAGTGACTAACAATATGCAGCAATAGGTTGTTGAGCTCCGAGCTAGGAGAGCAGGATGAACACAGGATTCACCCACATACCCAGGTAGCTTTGAAGGGAACAAGGGAATCCCTCTGCAGTTCTAAAGGACTACTCTGCCCATCAAAAATCTAACAATAATTCATTTCCCCTTTTTTCTTTTATAATGCATTAGACCATGACAGCAGCATAAATCTCATTTATAATGCTTAGAGGTTTTGCTGATGGATGTCACAGAACCTATTTACTGTACATAAGGAAAAGTGATATCCTCTGTTTTGCCAGCTCCTGAAATCCATTTAAATACTAGACACCAGTTTCTGTTTCTTAAGCAACAAAGATCTGGGGAAAAAATATTTGGAAACCAGAAGAAGAGAAACCAGACAGTGCCTGTTTTTTGTACCAGTTACTGCAGGCGTGTGTGAGACTTCATAAACTGTGGCTCATCTTTGTCATTTGGACAAATGCATTGAGATGTTTGCTTTTAACCTCAACACGTTTTAAGCTATTATTACCCTTGCCCAAACATTGTCCCAGTAGTCACGCTACCACTTGTGGAGTCAGAGATGAAAAGACTTTCTAAGGTCGCCAGCTGACAAGTATGTTTAGAGCTGGAGAATTACAGACATGGAAGAGAGACTTAGCTTGCTGACACGGTGTTCAGCCAGCTCAGTTATTCAGTTGACATGATGAACAAGCACACACGCTCTCTAAAGGCAATGGCTAAAGTAAATAAAGGTACCTCGCCTACTATGGCAAATTTTTGTTATCAAGACAGATAGGACAGTAAAAGTGCAAAGAGAACTGAAATTGAATACTGAATGTTTGAAAGTATAACAGACATGGCCCTCACAAAAAATGAGCAAGTATTGAGTTTTCTAGCCTCAGTGCCATTGCTTCTTAAAATATATACAGCATCTAGAAAGATTCTTTAAAAGGAGGAACAAAATCAGAACTCTATAATGTTAATAGTGAGCAATACTTCTGTGCAACACAAAATATTCTTTTGGTTTTTAGATTAACTTTACTGTGCACATTATAAAATGATTAATTTTGCCCTTCACCTTGGAGAAGATGGAAGAGGGAATGGGCAATGCCATAATGCCTCAAAAGATCAGAAGTCAAAGAACAAATATTTTAAAAAATACATGGAATCACCAGTGCTAAAAATCCTAAACCTAAACGTGAAAAATTTTGAGCAGGACCTTAACTCAAAAAAATCCAAATCATTCAATTTTGAACTCGTCTTATTTTTGCCCTCAGTTGTAGACTCACAGAACAGTTTGGTTTGGAAGGGACCTTTAAAGATCATCTAGTTCCTGGTGCCATGGGCAGGGATGTTATCCATGTTAGATACATGGAAACAAGACACAGACCTTTAAATTTGAGCATCAGCATCATCTGGTTATGGACCCAAGGTGAAAGCGACCTACCTTAGACAAAAGTGATACAAAAATATTAATTTTTTTCTCATTTTCAAATAACCAAATCTCTCTTAAAATTGTGCCCAGTTAACCCAAAAACCTTTACAGGAAAACTACTTATGTTTTTTAACTTCAGAATTTGCTGCAAGTACTCTGCACAGCTCAATGCAGGACATGATGCAGCCATTTAAGATAATGCCTTTTGGGCTAATTCCATTAACAAGCATCTAGGAGATACTGTGAAGAGATCCATCCGATCTGTTCCATTGCCCAACACCATCTGCCTTTGCCTGCCTGCAATAGCTGTCTTGGGCTGTCTCTAGGCAATTGTGCTACAGAACGAGCCATCAGATGCTTCCTCCCAGCATCCTGCTGTGCTTTGAGATGGGCAGTCTTCCTTCTTCTGCCATGTTTCAGTAGTTTCCTTGAACACATAAAATATCCTTCAGGGTGACCTAGTACATCAAGTCACCTATTAATGCTTAAGTCCTAATACCGAGAAGGGATTTCCCACAACAGAGATGCTGTTTGCAATGTTAGATAGGCTTGCCATCCAAACTCATAACTGTCTGGCACTATGCTTTCTAGAAAAGGGACCAATCCACTTTTATGTGGGCACATTGCCATCTTAACAGATGGGCATGAATGAAGGCATTCATGAGCCTGTGTACACTATGGGCACCACATACCACTGTTAGAAACATGATTCACAGCTCAGAGCATCTGCTTAAATATTAGTGAATGCATAACTCATTATCCAATCCTGTACTACCAACAAATATTTCCGGTGTAACTACACAAAACATTTTAGAGGTATGATAATAGCTGAATATATACTTAAGCTAATTATATAAGAACACTTCTCTCCATCTCTATCCCTTTTTTTTTTAAACCACATGTGCTTTTTAAGCCGTAACATTTTACTGTAATAGGCCTATGGACACACGGTACCATCAAACCCTGTTATCCTTGAAAATCTCACAGTTTTAAAGGGGAGTTGTGCTGGATCACTAGCTTGATGCCACTATAAAGCACACAGTTGCTGCAAGAAATGACAGTAGGTTTTATTCTTGCCTCCGAATTGGAACTGAATCAACACCCCAGTACACAGCACTGGAGGCACTCTGCTGCTGGGGGAAATACATTTCAGACAAGATGTATGTCAAAGTCAAAATACTTACGGCCATTTATGATCTTTTGTGTTTCTTCATAAATGAAGACAAGTTCTTCCTAGCCGCCCACACAAAGTCCAGCTTGAAATTCTGCCTACTGAAATCCTCTTTTCCCTCCCACTATACTTTCATTTGTAGATAGGTCTTCTCCATCACCTGCCTTAAAACATATATTAAACCTCTGACTGTATTTCAGCAAACAGAGATCTTGTCTGTAAAGTGTTTTGGAAGTCTATGATGCAGTATAAGTGCATATCCACCAGCACTAGTGTAAAACACAGGGACAGACTGCTAGAACTTGATTCACCAGAATGCTTTGCTATCACTAAGTTTTATTATGCTTTGGATTCATCCCCATCAGGCAGTAACAGCACATCTCTAAAGCTCTTTATGGAACATATTTTTTACAGTGGAGCTCATTTAGCCTCCTGGGAGATTTATCTGGTGATTAAGCAAACAGAACCTTCAAGATCATTCTGATTTGACACAAGACTGCATACATAGAATGCTTTTTTATTGATACATCTTCAATTATTTTCCCTCTTCTTTTTTTTCTGTTCATAAGGCAGACCTCATCTAACGGTTGACGGGGCATCTCTGAAGAGGTTATTTTGCAGAAAATACAAATCCACATGACTTCCAAGATGCTGTCACGTCTTTCCTCCAATTTGAAGAGAAGAAGTGGTATGTCACAGATCCTATCAGCTCTGGAAATATTCATTTATAAGTGACCTGAACACATGACAAGAAAATACATTTATTTGCCATAAATTCTAGCCTCTACTTAGAGTTACTAATGATCCAACGTCACTATTCCTGTTTACATTGGCTTAATGAATAGTATTCTAAAGTCAAGTAATAAAAACTTAAGATATAATCTGCAATGTCTTTAAAAAGAGACATGCTTGCACTCTGTAAACTGATTTGTTCACAACAAATGAAGTGTTATGCCCAACAAAGCCCACACAGTAGAGAAGGACATTCTGGAGTTTTTTCCTAATAATGGCTAAAAAGTTGTTAGAAAGACATTCCTTAGCTTATGAGAGACATAAATTGACACCCTGGCCGAATCAGTTATAAATGCTAAGGACTGTAGGATTCCCCAAGGGTGAATTTACATCCAGGAAAAGAAAGGCGATACAAAGAAAGATGACACACTAAGTCTGCATCCTTCTGGGGGAAAGAAAAGCATAAGAACTAGTATTACCAAAACGACTAGACCCCTGATACAGCCAGCTGTGGGAACCATCCAGGGAACTGAAGAGAAACAGAAATCACAGAATCACAGAATGGTAAGGGTTGGAGGGGACCTCTGGAGATCATCTTGTCCAAGCCCCCTGCTTGAGCAGGGACACCCAGGGCAGGGGGCACAGGAACGCATCCAGGCAGGTTTTGAATATTTCCGGAGAAGGAGACTCCACAGCCTCCCTGGGCAGCCTGTGCCACTGCTCTGCCACCCTCACAGGAAAGAAGTTTTTTCTCATATTTAAGTGGAATTTCCTGTGTTCGAACTTGTGCCCATTGCCCCTTGTCCTGTCATTGGGCACCACTGAAAAGAGTCTGGCCCCATCCTCTTGACACCCACCCTTTAGATATTTATAAGCATTGATAAGATCCCCCCTCAGCCTTCTCTTCTCCAGGCTAAACAAACCCAGGTCTCTCAGCCTCTCCTCATAAGGGAGATGCTCCAGTCCCTGGGTTGTCTTCGTAGCTCTCTGCTGGACTCTATCCAGTAGTTCCCTGTCTGTCTTGAACTGGGGAGCCCAGAACTGGACACAGTACTCCATATGTGGCCTCAGTAGTGCAGAGTGGAGAGGGAGGATAACCTCCCTCGACCTGCTGGTCACACTCCTTTTAATGCAGCCCAGGATACCATTGGCCTTCTTGGCCACAAGGGCACAGTGCTGGCTCAGGGTCATTAGCTTGAAACCAAACTAAATCAAGAAATGGGTTATCACATACATTCTCCCTATCTAGCTCCAAACACAGAAATTATTGCCTAGCTTTTCACTGTAATAGAAGAAACTATTTAACTGTAAACTTCTCAAATACAAAGAGAGATTTCCATGGCGCTGGCCCAGGGAGTGGTGATCCTAAAACAGTAAAACATGGTCATTTAGGAAGTAATAGGTCTCCTAGCCTAAGAGCCTAATAGGCACTGAGCTGCTGGAGGTGGCAAATGCATGTTGGGGGCAAACGTTTGCCCATGAAAGGTGTCTTCCTGACCACTGTGAGTTATTGGATGCTTCTGCAGTATCCAGTACAAGACAGGGAGAAGGTCTGAAGCTCAGAAGTTCACTTGAGACCATGACAAGGTGTCGAACAATGAATAAAATACCTAACACTGAAGAAAAAAAATCTGTATGATAGCTCTAATTACATCCCATCTTAAGAGAAAATGAAATCAGAATTGTATAATACTCTTTACTTGTTCTCATTCAAATGTATTTCTGCTCCACCGCTGCCATAAAGCAAAAGAAGCAATTAAATACTCCTCAGAGAATCCAAAAAGAAATGGGCTTGGTTGGACCAATGGATCTTCTTATCCATCTGCTTTGATGTGCCAGTTATTTCTCCATCTTTGGTATGTATGTATCCCTCATACATATGTTGGCTCACTTCTGACAGCCTCACATCCTTTAATACAGTTACCCTAACAGCAGCCTGAACAGCCTCAGAAGTCAGTCCCTGAGGGCTTTAGAGTTGGCTGATCTCAGCAGTTCAGAGACTTCAAGCTGGCCAGATGTGGATTTGGCTGGATGTCAGAAGTTTCCACTAAAATCAACACATTACCACAGAAGGTTTAAAATCTGTTTAAACAAGATTTTTAAAAACAGAAACAACTGTTGCGTTTGAAAATTTAAAGCCCACCAGAATCAATGTAGCTAACTGTGCACAGAGGAAAAATGTTTTTCCTGATTCATGCAGGTCACCACCTGCAGCCTTGAGGCACAAAATTGATGTATAGTCATTGATCTGATTTTAAAGATACTTAGAAGCTAGCCAGGTAGTTAGGAGCCTTTGACTTCACTAAAAAGCAACTACCTAAATATTTTAAAAATGTCTGGCTCCCTGTCCTCAAAAAGCCCTGCAAGTGTCAAGAGCAGTGTAGATCACATTGACACTCTGCACTCTTTCATACGATGTTTCTCTTCCTAAACTTATACACAAAGGCCTTGGCTTACTTTCCCATGAAATATTGAAATATATGTGAAAATGGGGGGTTCCTGATCAAGCAAATGGTCAGGTTTTAAGTGGAGATGATTAGAAATGCTCTGCCAGCAGCAGCACTAAAAGCAAAGATAAGCAGGTGGGACATTCAGGGCTCCAGCCACATGCATGCTAAGGATGAGAAAAAAGCACAGGTGAGGTGTAGAGGAGAAGCTGAGCTCCTTAACCATTTAATACTTCAATTTTTCACGGCTTCATTAAAAAAATGTAATTCAGAAATAATAAAGGTATTTTCATTGGAATGTTTTGTCTAGGCAACAGGTATGTATGCATAGGCACACTTCAAAAATTGTTCACACCAATGCAAAATTATGAAAGTGGAAAATCAAAGGAAGTTTAAAGTCAAAATATTTTCCAATATTTGCTTCCTCTACCAGTTAGCTTTTATAATCCAACTGCTTCTTTAATCTCTTCAAATACATTTTCTTCAATGTGACCTGCCACTTGGGTGATGACAGCATTCAACAAAAAGTCCTAGTTTACCTATTCCGTATGTGGAAAAAATAAAAAATTTTCTTATTGGATGCACTACTACTATCTTTTCTTAAAAAAGATGTGGTCATCCAAGACGCAGAAAAATAAACATATTAAGGAGCTGAAACATCTCAAATGAAAGAGACTGACATCTATCCAGCCCAGTCATTTGCCAAATACTTGACACGTTCTAACAACAGGATTAAGAATATGCTAGTTTCACTTTATGAATAAAGAAGGAGACTATGCAATACAATATTTTATTAAAGACAAAGAAAATCTACCAATTCATTTTAAGACCATGTGTGTGTGATTTTAAGAAAAAGGAGCCTTTTAAAAACGTAATGGTAAAGTAGTCTATATTAAAATAAATCTTGCAAGAGCTGCAGCTAAATCAAGGCATAATAGACTAAATTATTCAGAGCAACTTCCCAAGTATACTTAATGCAAGACACAAGCTCATAAAACACTCACATAGACTTTTGCATTTCATTACTATATGGCTGAATTCCCTACAAATATACAACGCAAAGAAGGGTTTTTATATGAGTATTTTCAAATAGCGACTTCTACTTGGGAAAAACAAAATATGCAGCTATTTAGAGTTCCAAAAATACCTTATCCCCTGGTCTTAATCTAACAAAGCCGGTGAAGTATTTAACATCAAGTTTGTAAGAAAAAACTACCTGATGGTTTAGGTTCTTCAGGAATACCCCCTTCCTGGCTGTGCCCTCTCTGAACATGTTAGGCAGGTTCACAAGCCAAGGTAGGAATTTTGTTGACAACAACTTTTAAGATGGTTGCTTGGAAAAGACAATAGGAACAGAGCAGGTCTTTAAAATATCCTGTTAAAGCACAGCAAAGAGTCAGACATAGAACTCCCCTCCGCAGGACAGTTTTTGTTGGTATTTATTTTGACAAGCAGTAGTTTAGAAAACTTCTCTCCACAAAATACCAGCCAGACATCTCAGTTCAGCCAGCGCTGATTATTTTACTGCAGACATCACTGTTGGAACTATCGACTTTTCATTTTCGGTTTATGTACCTGTGGCAAAAACAGCAGTGGGGACAAGCCAAAGGGCACTGTATGACAAACCTCCAGAGGAAGTGGTGGGAACACTCCACCTCGTAATGTTCCCAAATTAGATGCCCCTCTGGGAAATCTGCTTTAGGTAAACTAAAGCTATTGGCTTCAATAGAGAGGTAATAGGGTGAACTGTGAAAATGAGCAACATACTCTGATGACACGATCTATGATCGCACCAGTCTTAAACTTATATTAACCATACTAAACAAATTATGTCATTAATATAAATAATTAGTTATGGGTAATTAACAAAGTCCAGAAGAAATCAGCCACAGCTGCAAACTCAAAATTCACTCTACAGTGGAAACTTATAGAAATAGGAAAGAAACACTATTTCTCTTCCTACTGACATTCTTATAGTTCTCAAATCACACGATATGAAAGTTGCTCCCTTCCAAAAGCTTGTGAACAGTTTTCTTGCCTAAGAGGTTCAGAGTGCTCACATGCTTTAGTTCTAGTCAAAACAAAATTCTTTTTTAATATACATCCAGACCAGAAAAATATTTATCTGGTGTTGATCAGATATTGATAGAGTATTATGACTTGAGAAATGGAAAGACATTTTAAAAATTTCTAGATTCAAGGCAATCAGGCTTTTCCGAGATTTTCTCTCAGTCACATATGATCTCTAGGTGATTTTTAACAGCATAAATCAGCTCCACTCCTCTCTGCTCCAGTGGGAGCAGAGCAGCCTTCAGAACCAGCCCTCCTCTGTGCAGAGCCTAGGCGCACACACTACAGGTCCGCTTCTCTGGAAACACAGACACACCCATAGGTAAGTCACTACTTACCTTCAGGTGGCTCAGGGACGCTGAAAAGCAGGAGTTCAATAATTGCCTAATAAAGGAGAAGTGAACATGCTAAATGTTATGAGTGGGATTACTCCCATGGTTGCCTGGAAGGGCCAGGCACTGATCTCAGTGAAGGAGGAGACCCTTCTTCTTACATGTTCCGAAAACAACTCTTTGCTTCCAGATTTTCATTAGGAATTTTTCTTCACAGAACTTATATTTTGTGATGTATTTCTGCCATTCTAGTTCTTGAGCATGAATGGAAAAGAAAAAACTCAATCACCTCTATAATTAGAGAACAGCTGAGATTACTGGAAGGACGTTTTCAACAAGAGCAAGTGCAAGGTCCTGCACCTGGAGAGGAACAACCCCAGGCACCAGTACAGGCTGGGGGTTGACCTGCTAGAAACTGGCTCTGCTGAGAAGGACCTGGGAGTGCTGGTGGACAGCAAGCTGACCCTGAGCCAGCACTGTGCCCTTGTGGCCAAGAAGGCCAATGGTATCCTGGGCTGCATTAAAAGGAGTGTGACCAGCAGGTCGAGGGAGGTTATCCTCCCTCTCCACTCTGCACTAGTGAGCCTCACTGCGTGCAGTTCTGGGCTCCCCAGTTCAAGACAGACAGGGAACTACTGGATAGAGTCCAGCAGAGAGCTACGAAGACAATCCAGGGACTGGAGCATCTCCCTTATGAGGAGAGGCTGAGAGACCTGGGTTTGTTTAGCCTGGAGAAGAGAAGGCTGAGGGGGGATCTTATCAATGCTTATAAATATCTAAAGGGTGGGTGTCAAGAGGATGGGGCCAGACTCTTTTCAGTGGTGCCCAACGACAGGACATTGGTGAGGCCACACCTTGAATACTGTGTTCAGTTTTGGGCCCCTCACTACAAGAAAGTCATTGAGGTGCTGGAGCGTGTCCAGAGAAGGGTAACAAAAGCTGGTGAAGGGTCTGGCGACCAAGTGTTATGAGGAGAGTGATAGAGTTAGAACTGTTGTGACTAAAACCTGTTGCTTTGGGGGAGTCAGAAAGGCTCCTAATCAAATTTACAATGACAACATTTGACCTTAGAAAAAGCAGATGTACAAAACCATAAAGATAAGGAACTGCAGAGCAAACACTAAACCAGAACAGACTGTCCCTCAAGGACAGTATATACGTGATCTCAGAACTGGGTTTGCGCAAAAGCAAAAGTTAACTAGAGGACACAGTGAGGAAGAGTATGTCCTTCATCCAGAAACCTCTGATGACCACCAAGAGACACAAACAGGCATGTGCAAAGGACTTTTGCATATGAAATGAGTTCTTGCAAAATCAATGAATATGTATATATTTTATTGGAAAACTAATGAATATGTATGTAAAGCTTGTACAAGTTATGCAACTAACCCTGTGTGGGCACGCACATTAGGAGTGATCCTCTGGGCATCCAGCACTACAATAAAGAATACCTTCTTAATAGTCATTCAGACTATTGAGCCCTGATTTAGGATTTTCACTGCATCAAGAGGTTGAGGAAACTGGGGTTGTTTAGCCTGGAGAAGAGGAGGCTGAGGGAAAACCTTAATGCTCTCTACAATGACCTGAAAGGAGGCTGCAATGAGGTGGGTGTTGGTCTCTTCTCCCAAGTTACTTGTGATAGGACGAGAGGAAATGGCCTCAAGCTGCATCAGGGGAGGTTTAGATTGGATATTAGGAAAAATTTCTTCACTGAAAGAGTGGTCAAGCATTGGAACAGGCTGCCCAGAGAGGTGGTGGAATAACCATCCCTGGAGATGTTCAAAAAACATGTAGACGTGGCACTTCAGGGTATGGTTTAGGAGACATGGTAGCGTTGTGTTGATGGTTGGACTTGATGATCCTAGAGGTCTTTTCCAACTTTAATGATACTATGATTCTATGAAATAGATATCAGGAGACATGAGCCCTACTTATCCACCTGTCAATGAGCTTCAGAGGAGGAAAATATTCTTAAATAAATAAAAGCAGTAAAGAATAAATACTTGGATGGTGCAAAAATTAATACTTTCACAAACTTGGGAGATCCTATAGGCTATAGATATATATTGATACTATGGTGCTGCAGAATTTGATTCTGTTTTTATGAGTATGCGTGTGCCTATGAGTGGACAGTTGTAAATAAAACATAAAACCTTTTTTTTGAGTGTAAGTTCTACATACACAGACATTTCCTAATCCCTTCTCCAGTTGATGTGCATGCATGTGTGTGTTTGTTCATATAAGATTAATCACTTGCTTGTATGAATATTTACATATCTATAAATTTACATACAGAAATAGATATGGTGCTTTTCTTGTGATTTCTTTTTTTGCCTGCAAAATCACTATTCATTTCAAAAGTTAGCTACATTTCATATCAATTGTACGGCACACTGATTCCAAAATAGCAGCATAATTCAATTTAAGTATATCTGTGCCAATGTTTTCTTCTTTATGAAAAGCGACACAGAACTTCATCAAGCTCAGTCTCCTGCAATCCTAAGCAACCCTGAAATAGACTTTTAGTGCAAAAGGGTTCACATGGCATCTCCATGAGCCACAAAATACTCCTTCACACAGTATGTGAGAAAGTAATATTTTCTGTATTCACTCTCCTTCACCACATTCAGGTAGTGTGATTTTACACTATAATCCTTATAATTCTACAGGGAATAGAAATCCGGAGTGGAGCTTCTAAACACCTGAGCTAGGGAGGAAAAATGAAAGGCCTAAGCCCAAGACAGGTAGCCTAAGTTCCCTCTGTATTCAATGGGGAGCATCACAGGCAGAGGACAACTCATACTGTCCTTCTATAGGCACCTTAGTTGGGTTACAAGCAGTGTCCTCCAGAGGTGCCTACCTTTCTCCACAGAGTATAAAGGAAGCCTAAGGGTAAAGTGTGACATTCAAAGTTAAAATTAATTTTAAAACCCCCTGCACCACAAATTACCACTCCAAAGTTTTATTTACAGTTCTCAACATTCTCAGCGCTCTCTCCTTCTCAAATGAGAAAGACTTTTCTACAGTTCACGTGCAGGTAGTAACGTGGCAGACCACGTAAAGCCCTTCCTTCAATTCTAATACTTGAGAAAACGTTTCAAGTTTCAGAACTACTTAGCTTAATTTAATATTTACTACTATTTTAAACTGGGGATCTCAATGGAAAAAAAAAAAACTTTAGGAGAATCCAACTGAGGAAAGAAATGGGCCTGGAACACAAGGTATGTTTCATGAATTTTAAGGTAAACATGCATGCAGAAGCACAGAAATAAGATGGCAATGAAAGTAACGCAGACATTAGCCCACTGAAGGCTATGTTCTGAATGGACAGGTATCAGTTCTGTTACAGAAGAAAAATGCAAAAGTCTTAAAATGAAAAGCAGTGACCTCAGACTAGCTATGTTGAATACAAGCTGCCAAGAAGCAATCTTAAGCAATACACCAACAATATAGCTGGATGAACTCAGAGGAGCTTGAGAAGAATTCTTATTTACAAACCTCAGGAGGAACATTCCTCTAATAGTAGAAGAACAACATACTCAGCTCTGAAAGAGCAGTCTTCTAAAGCTCCAACACATGTACGAGGCAACCAACTAAACAGAACAACAAATGAGAAATCTCCCCTTGGAAATGCTGCATGGGAGTGGAAAGTAGGAGGGATGGATTTTGGAGCAGATCTTGAGGAAATTGAGTGTGGGCTTGAAAAACTTTAGAGAGTCTGTGGAGGCCATTGAGCAGTTGGTGAGAAGTTTGAAGTATAATGGTGCGGGAAAGAGAGGAGTCAGAGGAAAAGGGAGTTGCAAAATGTGAAATCATTGACTGGGGGAAGCTAAGAGTGATGAATTCACCCCCTCTGGAAAACAAAGATTCATGACACTTCAGTGATTTGTATTGCTGCTCATCTCCTGAAAAATCAACAACAGTAAAATCCCTAAGACATAATAGGTGCATCTCATCTTCCAAATAGCTCATTTGCTAACCTTCACACACATTCTGGTTTTCCATAAAACTGCATTGGCAAATGCACAAGTAAACATATTGCTGAATTTTTAGTTGTCTGACATGGGCAATTTCTTGTTCAAAAAGAAACAGATAAGCCACAAAAACATTTGTGATATAAGACTGTATTTGATGAGCATATCTTTGATCTTTAACATCTTTTTCAGTTGTCATTAAAAACTTCAATTCTCTCTCTCACATGATATGAAGTTTTTTCAGACCCTAAAGATTTCAACTCAAACACCCAGAACAGAATTAGGACTTGCAGTTTGTTTTGCGGAACTATGCTTTCTCTGTAACTTAGGATTTGGGGTTTTTTTGTGATTAAAATTGCCTTTTATTTCAAACATGTAAAATAACTGTACAGAAACAAATTGTGGATAAGAAAAAGAAACGTAAGAGTCAATTTCTTATTATTTTTCAAATTCTGTGGGATTGGACAAAACAACACACCTGTCCTCAGTGCAAAAATTAGGAGGTTTCTGAGGAAGCAGGTTCTTGACAGTTAATACTTTAACCTGGAAACCAACCAAATTCAAGCTATGTTTTTCTAGTGATAACAGTTGAGGTCCATATGCTACTCACTGCTCATAACTAAAAATAACTTCAGTGTTCATTGGAGCTGGTATTGAAGACAGGTCTCCCCCTTCTAACCAATAGGTAACCTAGCAGCACAAGAGGCTGAACACTTTGCATGCTACAGCATCTTAGAGCCAAAGAGCTAAAACTTTCTTCAAGGTGGTACAAGTTTGTATCTTCTGAACCAGAGAGAGGAACTGAACCTGTGTGTCACATTCAGAATGATAACATTACTAAGTGGGATATTGGATAAAAAACCTATAGGTTTTTTTTAATCACCTATACTTGGTAAGAAAGTAAGGTGCACCTTAAGACAAGGTTCAAATCTGCAGCCCTTTGTGAAGGAAGGCATTTTCCCACACACAAAAACTGGGCAGATCATAAACCACAAATCTCTCTGTCTTCAGCACGCCCAACTGTCTAAGCTAGTGAAGGCAGGCGTGCTGGCTTCTGCGTCTCTGACTGTGAGTACACAGCCATTTAATGTAAAGACTACCTTACTTGACCTCAAGGCACCAAATTCAGGCACTGCATTCTGGAGTTGGAATGCCGAGCCCAGTAAGTTGAGCCCTTAAAAGATTTGCCGTCATAAAAAATGAAGCTATGTTGAGAAACACTTTCCCTGCTAATGGCCTAACTATTCAATCGTCTTTGGTCTCTTGTCAGAGACACTGACCAAAATAGCTGTAACCAGTACCTGCTGGTTCCCTCCTGCTGCCGCAGCTGTAAAAATAAAGCATTAGAAATACCAGTCTTTCAGGGCAAGATCTCCCGTTTGCAGTCCTGACACATTTCACTTGCACGGTCCACAAAATGTGTTCATTAACAGATCAACAAAACAGCAGAAGGAGGCTTTCTTCAAATGTTCCACTCCTTTCTGAGCACAGGGGGAGTCCTCCAAACATTTTACCAATTTATCAAAGAATATGCCCACCCTCCACCAGGAGAGACATATTCTACCCCATTTTGTTGGTAGGCTGTCCTCTGAATTTAACAGCAATTATTTATTTATATGAACTTCCTTCTCCGTCCTCCTTATCAAGCTGCTTGGGGTGTTGGATAAACAACCGTACAATAAAAACAGCATAAAAGCAGGACAAAATATTTAAAAGCAAAATGAACAGTTGTCACCAGAACTAAGAATGAGATAGTAAACAGAAACCAAAATAACCAGGGCACCAGGGAGAAATGCAGTGGTTTTTTATTAAAGAGAAGCCAGGTTGTTAAGATAGATAGAAAGAGAGATAGCAATGAGATAAAATCCCAAGCAGTGAGATCCTATATATGAGACTGGCCAAAATGAACACTTCAAGACCCACATTTAGATGAGGAAGTGAGGGTACTCAGAAGGCCATGACCTTCTTTTTCTTCAAGGTTCTTGAACACTTACTATATATATCACAACGATTTATGATTTAAAACAAACTCATTCAGGCAAATTTTGACAGGATTCCTTGTGACATGTCTGAGAAAAATGCATTACTTTAGATGGTCTAAGGAAATGAACCTAGCAGATTCACTATATCATGCTACAAAATTTCATCTACTTTATGCAAGACACATGGAGGAAAAACTCCCATTCTTTGAACTTGCTTAGGTAACTACAAAATCTCAAGAAAGTCCACTATGTTCTCTAGACCAACAGAGTACTCAGATGCTGTTTAGCAACAGACACTTCTCTGTCCTCTATTTCTTCTTCTCTCTTTCACTCTGAGTGGTTTCAACTTTTTTTTTCCTGTTCTTTAACCTACTTCTTAATCAGTTAAGACTAAACATTAATTGAAGTTCGATCAAGGTTCCCAACTTTTTTTTTCATTTGTTGAAAATAACAGAGATGACCTTTTCCAACTTTAGGTCTTCTCAAGAATTCATTCTCTGTCAGCTTGCATGTTTGTTTTACCTGATCCATATCTGGGGCCTTGTCATTAATACAAACAATAACATGTGCTAATTATTATATGAAATATGACTGATTATCTTTTATGAAATTATTTCATGTATACAAATTCTTGATCACCTCTGATGTCTGCTATACACACTTGAGAGTCAAAACAGAAATCAGTGCCTTTCACAATTACATCATTTGATATGAAAGGCTTTTGATGTTATCAGGTTAGTCCAGCCTACAGAGAGTTGAGGAAAGCCTGATACACTAGAGGTTTCTTTTCCAAACGTAGTAAGTACTGAAGGTATTTACCCTAAACAGAGAAGATGCCCTGTCTGAGAAAATAAGTGCTCCTTATTATTTGTAAGTCCCATAGCCAACAGCAGCCCATAGAAAGTCACCTCAGCTCAGGTTCAAAGTAGACCAGATTTCTTTTTCTGTAAACCTAGTAGTGTAGCGTGTCTTTTGGTTCCAGAAAAGTTACATAAAGTCAGCTAAAAATTAAATTTAGATTTTTTTAATATTCTTGGTGACATCTAAACTTGTCAGATACCTTACTGTTACCAAAATAATTGGCAAATGACTTAATATTACTAAATCTATTATTCTTTCTTAATACTGACATTGTAGGTATTTAGGGCATGTTCTGATTCAGCTGTCTTCCAAAATTCCTAGAGCATATGATTGCCTAACAGAGCTTTATGTTGAATTAATACTTAATATAGATGTTCCTTAGGGTTTTAAGAGACTTGTTATGATAGCATTTTGCCTTCTCTTGTTGTAGCAACAACTGACGGTTACTTGAACATAGAGTGCCTGCTACTATGGCAGTGACTTATTTGGATTATGATTTCAAAGATGTAAATACGCTTTGAGGCTTGGAAAGTAGATACAAGTTTAATAAATATGGATATAAGTAGCTGACTAAATAACCCAGCACACAGACTTTTACAGATTATTTCTTTACAGATTTCAAGGCAATGCTATCAATAAAGACAAAAAAAGATGAGCCGGCTCCATGGGCCAGGAAGCTCTGCCAGAGTTTCAAAACATTTCAATGGTTTGGCATGCTGGTGATTTCAGACTGGGAGTTTAAGAGAGTGAGCTGAACATGGAGAACACTTGCTCTGTACCCCAATACATTCTATATTTGAGAGGATTAGGCTAGTTAACAAATTAAGCAAGATAAGTAGATTTAACAACATACTACTGGAATATATAAAATTATTTTGGACCCTGACTGGTGTGACAACTTGCACGCTTGGACTGACATGGAAGAAAACATCTGAAGATTAAATCATAGCTCCAAGGTTTAAAATCAGTGGTTATTTCCTACTGAAAATTCCAAAATTTAAAATTTGAAGTCTGAATAAGATACAATACTTGAAGGAAACGTGGAAAGAACTTCCTTATGCCAATAAAACTTCCTTTACTTTTCTTCCTGAATGTCATTATAGTCTGCGTAAGCACATGTATAGCATGTGCTATACAAAATATACCTGTTGGATATACGTGTAACAGGATTAAACATTTCTTTCAGTGAAAATGACCAAAAAAGTTTTCATCATACAGGAAAAGCAGAATTAGTATGCATTTAATAGAAGAAAAGTTAAACAAAGAATTATTAAGATTTCCCTTTATACAAAAATGTTTCTTCACCAAGCTCTGTACACACACCATGAAGTAGAACCAAATCTCTGTGTAGAACACTCTCAGACAGCAAATGCCCGCAATGTGCTGCTGCCTGAATGGAGCCCAGCTGCAGCAGCAGCAGAGGGCATGCTTTCCTGTGAGAAATTCACAACACAACTTTACTCCACCAGAGAATACCAAGATTTCAGCACACTGAAGGAACACTCTCTGCCTTCACAGTGGATCTGCCCATGTGCACCAGTCTGGACATTCAGAATATGTCTGAATTAATGTATATTCACACTAAGACTATGTTTTGCATTTTTCAGCGGCTTTGGCCCTTCAGATTACTTTTAAAAGCAATGACCCTGACACTGACAAAGTTTCCAGGTATTCCAAATGACTGCTTAGGGTTACTTTTGCCTGCTTTTTGGCTTACTGCTTTTCTCACTACCCTTGACTCAATCTCACACTGGACATACACGTACATACTGGTAGTCCTTACTTGCCAAGGGAACTAATGCATCTAAAGGATTCCATTAACTTCAAGATTATGCATTGCTGTTGGTCACAAAAACCTTGCCTATTCTAGCATGCATCTGAACCCCACCAGCAACACCACTCTACACAAACCAACCCATTTAACTCATGCCAGTGCCAAACTATGCAACTTCTAACTCCCTTCTGAGCCCTCTTCAGCTGTTAGCATGTAGGAGCCAGTCTTGCTGGCAAGGCCAGACCAGGATACTGAATAAACTCACTCAGGCCATGGAAAAGTGGTTTTAAATCCCTGATTAGTTTGAGATAGTTCAAAGACCCTTATCTGTAATAGCATGCCGACTGTGAGGCAGCTTGGTGGTCTGAAGCTGGCCTGTTCTCAACCCACACTAGTAGAGCTGCTCCAGTTTACATGCATTGCTTGAATGCATTCACCAGGACACTCTGTACCTTATGAGCTCAGGTCAGACCCCTAAAAACAGACAAATATGAGTTACAAATTTGTGGTTCTGTGACTATTTAGCAGACGACTGAAATACTCATTTGAGTAAAAATGGGACCTCTTCTTGTTTTTGCCCCTTATCATTGCAAGCTTTCCCACTGTTATCTTAAATCCTGCAGACTGAGGCTTTCTAGTGGGAGTGATGGATTTTCTTCTTATTATTCCCTGATGCTTTGTTTATCATCTAGTGTCTTGCTATGCAATTTAGGTGCAGCTTCATAGAAATTAGTAGAGTAGCTCTGAAATACAGTCCATGTGGGACTTGAATCGGGCTTTTTTCTGCTAGTATTTTTATGGCTTAGTCTTGTCAAGCCTAAATCAAATATTTTCAGATTATTCGCATAGAGTACATATCATCTCCAGCAGTATAAAAACAGTTGCATGCTTCCAGACCTTTGAGAAGATGAAAAACTCACCATCGAATGTGTCCTTGCTCACACCTTTAATAAAATGTTTTTAATCACTTCTGTTGTTATTATTAGTAACCGCCATTTGCAATGTGATTCTTACTCATTGATCAGGACTCTGCTGCGCACAGCACAGCTATGCCAAACATCCTTGTACCAAAGAGTTCATAATTTAAATATGAGATGAGAAACCACAGGTCAATACAGAGGAAGCACAAGGAAAGAATAAAAGATTTATATTCTACAATTATGTAAGTGGTGGTTTAGGACAGGAGAAGAAAGCTTGCAAGGAGTAGTGAGAAATAACTGTATGCATGCAAGGAACAAGCACTGAATGTACAATCTGTGGTTTTACAGATACCCTCTATAACATGTAATTGTGACAATGGGAGAAAAGTCAGCTTTATATCAAGGTACAAGATGTCACTTCTGTCTTGTTTTCATTTTTATATTGTTCAGTTGCTCAATTTTGGATTAATTTTCTTGTTGCTATATTAGACTTTTTGCTGTGTTTAATTTTCAGGGACAAAGTTCTTTATTCTTTTTTCTCACTACCATCCTTTCCTTTTTCTCTTTACATTGCTTTTACTAACTAAACAATATGTAACAATAAGGATTTAGCACCCCAGCTTATTTAAAGATTAACATCAAAGAAAAATGAAAATTGTGATTGATCTAAAGAATTTAAGTTTGATAAAAGAGACACTGTAGGAGAACTATATAAAAATGTTATTTTCTTCCACTTGCAACTCTTTCTGTGATGAAGGAAAGTCTCATTTCATCCTCTTATTTTCTATGGTTTTTGTTAATATATATTACCTTGGAATTGCTTACATTTTTTTTTTATCTTTGTAATACTCCCATCCATTTCTGGTAAGAATTTTGATTGAATTGACGTAGTTCTCTCTTTGCTCCTTTTTTTTTTTTTCCACAAATGTGCAGAACTTACTAAACTGTATCATGCCACTACAAGAAATCTACTTTGGATTCAGATTTCAAAGAGAGATCCGCACATGGATGCTGTGTATTGGCTATGAAGGACAGGACATTCCTTAATGGCTTTGTCAAAACTTGCATATATTTGCAGATCCGTGCTGAGTTCCACAAAGGCAGAGGATCTAGAAATCAAATAGTTTGTGTAAAACACTGTTTGCTGAAAATGCTGTTGCTTTTTCTATATTGCCCTAATATACAGAGTTGTATACAGTAAATAAGGTTTATATCACATAGTAAAAAGCTGGTTTTTGTAAAGATTAGTTGCTCTAGTGAACATCATCTATTCCATGCCCAGTATTACTGTTACTTCTAAGAACAGAAATCTCATCTCTCACTTCTTTATGTCACCTAGATTTAGACCCAGGCACTACTCTTTTGAATGTCTCATTTTCAGAAATCAATCTGGCCAGTTTCATGGTGAACTTTTTACCTGTTGGCCCCTAACTCTTCATTTTTTTGCCCCAGCAAACTGAAATTTTGAATATTTCTGCCAGATGACTCTATTATTATCAGTAATAGAGGAAATACAACTTATCTTATACACTAGTACTTGTTGATGTGTTTCGATAATTTTATATTGCAACTTATATTTTATGTTGTAAACTTGGCTCTGCTCTCCTAAGTATTTCTATTACTTTTTCCAGTTCCTCTCTAATTTCTTATTTATATCAGGTGGTAAGCGGTTTTGGGGTAAAAACGTTTATTTAAATCCTACTAATCTCTTATCCCAGAGTTTAGAAATGAGAAGTTTAAAACTGCCACATAGTAATGAGAACTTTCCACTACCACTATTGTAATTCTGTAAGATTTTTCCAGCTCAGAGATTTCACTAGTTATCATATCATTTTGTCTCTAAACTGAAAACCGCTTAACAATGTCTAGCAACTGGTATTAAAAACCGTAAAGATATCATTGCCTGCATCTTCTTGGTTCTCAGCGTGTAGAATGACTGAATAAGGGCAGTGTCACCTCTGATGGATGAAATCTCTTTTCTAATTGATCTCTTCCAAAAACATTGACTTTCTCCACTGTAATGCATTGAATTTCTCATCCCTCCTAATCATTAACCATTAACAATCCTCCATGGTGTGACACTTAAACTCTAAGTAGATGGTTAGGAAATACCTAACACATTCATACATAAAAGAAGAGGGACTGAAATACCCAGTGAGAAAAAAACATATTTCAGCTCCTGTATTATACACAGTGAACAGGCTTTGAGATGGAGATCCTGTCTTTCCCTTTTCCTCTGCGTTGATGCAGAGTACTCTGTCAAGCTGTCAAGTGACATGGAAGTTGGTAGGTAAGATACCATGTTTTATCACTCAGCTGTACATATTATACCAGTCTGCGTCTTACCTTTAACATGTCAACCCCATATTCCAAGGCATGGTGAGTTATCATACCGCCCATTTCAGTCTGGCAGCATGGGTTTACAATTGCACTCAATTTCAAACCAGAAACAGCTTGGTAGTATCAGATCATCTGTGTCAAGTCTTCCTTAGCCATTAACTGCTTCTGCTTTCATTTTGCTTCAGATTCTTGCTGAGGCAGACCACAACAACCCTGAACTAAGGAACTGGACAACAGCCAAGTCTGGCAAGTTCAGTAAGGTCTAATGACAAGCTACAGGCCTTTCAATTTACCTCAGTTATTGCTCTTTGGGTCTCAGGTATGAAAGCATGAATAAACAATGAGAAAAGACATTTGGTGGAAAAATATAAACATACCCCTAGCTTTCACTGAAAGACACCTGGTTAAGTGAAAAAGAATGACTGAAATTTATCTCCTTCCAACATGCAGTCTCTCAGGTGCTAAACTAATTAGTGAAGGTAAATCACTGGTATCAGGACTATGCCCTAACCGAGAATATGACAGATGTTGACTACAACTTTTAATATTTGTCTTTCTGGCACACTTCAATCCTGGCTGATCTATACTATAAAAAACTCTTGCCTTTAGTTTTACAGTTTAATAAAAATATGGTATATCATTTTTGATTATCTTTCCTGTAGAAGTTCTATCACATTTATATTTTGAACTAATACCTGAGAGAGCCTTTCTTCATGTGTTGATTTTTTCATAAACTGAAGTCACTACAGTAAAATTTGAACATATTCTAAAACATCGTGCATAACGACTCAGTTCACTTGCCCAGTGGTCAATGTGATCATCAAAACATGTTTGGCCAAAAAAAAAATATTCCTATCCTTTCTAGCTTATATGCCACTGAGATCCAACAAGAGTTATATATAATAAAGTACACAATCATTCACTAAGACTATTTTTCCTGTTTTGTTACTCTAATTCAGCAGAAACAGGTGGGGTAAGTGATGACTTTCACTAATTAGATTTTTTTTCCTACCAGGTGTTCTTCAGTAACTCCTTGGCTTGCCTATGGCACTGCTGTGGTCTCCCGCTCAAGTGGTAGCCAAGCCCCTAATGGTTTAGCTTTACAGAGCAGGGCAACCAGGATGGAGTATATAGCATGGCTCCAGGCATTAGTGAGGAGTATGCCATGAATATTGCCAGCACTATCTTCCTCCATATGTATTTACCCACATTTCAAATTCTGATAGTTTTTGTGTGTCAATACTTTCTATGACCCGAAAAGAGGTCCCCACAACTTCCACTTTTCAAATGTAGCAGATTTTTAACTTGTGTACATTATTGCTTATACTGTATCAAAAAAAGTTTAAAAGCCCTGGCTAAATATTGTGCATTATTTTTCAGGATTTTGGTCTGGTTTTATAACACTACTTTGAAAAGAAGAGGTTAATATAGTGTCTTTATCTACAAATTCTTATATATGCAAGTAAGTGTATTCATGTGAGTTACTTCAGTGGAATTATGAGTAAAGAAGAAAGTCTACAAGATATTTCCCTGCTCCCCTCACCACAAGATTAATTTCATTGAATGAAGGGCTGGCAAGACTGTATCATACGAGCCAGCAGTTGAAGACAGTCATTTAAAATAAAAAGGTCAATGAAAACCCAGTGTGGCAGTTGGTTCCGGTCACCAACCATTGTCCTTTCTCTCCAGCTCTCAAGCCCTACATGCACACATATACTTGGCTATTCAGTGAACCTAGATTCTGAAAAATGCGTCCTTCAAACATAGTTCTCAGGAAAGCTTTCACAGTAGCAAAAGCAACGCTGCCCTCCTACACTCCTGTACCACACCTTTGGATCTGTGGGAGGAGGAGATGAGGTTTTGTCTCAGTATCACAAATACTGTCACAAGTATGAGCATGGGAGTCCAAGATGTGAAGGAATAGTAACATCAGTGCCTGCACCTTCACTGACCTCTCTACAGCCTGTCATTTATATACCCCACTATATGTTCCAACAACATCACATATTTCATAACAAGGTTCAAAAACTACAACCATGGGACTTTATTATGTGCCTGCACACTGCCCATTTGTGTAGCCTCTATCCTTACAGGTTTTTAAGACCTATCTGGATAAAACACTTAGTAGCCTTGTCTTATAACTAGTCTTATTGCTGTCCCTCCTTTGCGCACAAGGTTGGACTAGAGGCCTCCTGAGGACCCTTCCAGCCTGAGGTACCCTGTGAACACAGCACACAGGCGTACACTGACACACAGAACAATGTCCTCATCAAAGTCTACTTTTATAATTTACTAGAATTATGTCATAGCTCTACTGAGTTTCCAATATCCCAACCATTTGTCATCTACACAGATATACCAGTAGCAAAACAAAGTCATGAGACATACAGCTGTAGGTAATCACAGTTCTAGATGTGGATAATCATAGATATACGATGGATTTAATTACCTCCTTGAGAGTAGCTCCCAGATTTTTTTAGGACAGCTATGTACATTTGTGACAACAAAACCATGAAGAACTATAATATTGTGTATCTCATTTTTCTGCTATTTCAAATACACTTATTCAAAAACCAGAAATTCTTCAGTGCCTGCTTCCTGTTAATAAAAATAGCCATAAACATTTTTCTTAGTGAGGTCCAGGCCAAGGATACAAGCGTTCCCAGGGCCTATGAGGTTTCTGTACTTTGAAGCACAAGCTTGTAATGCAGAGGCTACATCAGCTTAGTTTTGGCTTTTCCATTCAAAGCAAGCTGGCTCTCAGAAAAAGCTAATGGTTTACTGGTTGCATGTTAACTTCAAAAAGTATGTTTGTTTGACAAGGGCACTGAGAGAGACAAACTATTGCATAATCTTCTGCCTGGTTGCCTTACTTCTCTGCCCAAGCAAGACAACGTACATATAAAATCCTGGCAACATTGCATTTAAAATCTGCCTTTTCCATTGGCTGGACGTCTAATCCACTACGATCCAAATAAAATGGAAAGACCCTTTTCTAGAGAAATCTGTAGTGATTATCTCAGAGCAGATAGTTACAGTGTCCTTGGACCTTAGTGACATGAATACTATACTGAAGACAGGCATGTTCTTAGCTACTGTCAAACAAGAACAAGAAAATTATGGGCGTTCATTGTAAGAGTTTTTAAAACTATTTTATGAGTAAAGAGGATGTAGCTGTATGCTGAAAAACAATCAAGCCAAAACATCTGGGGTATCAGAGAGGGCTTGAAGCCTGCAATTCACTCCACAACATATCAGTATGTGCAGCACTGTGTTGGAAAAAGCAAAATATTTCATTTGGCCTCAGTGTACATGAACATATAAGGAACAAACAGTGACTGAGCTCTTGTAATGCATCCCTTACAGGCATACTTGAGGGACAAATGCATAAAAGTATTATGCACTATTCCATTTTCACATTCATTAATGCCCAAACCAGAGCTTTCCAGTGACCTTGTTGGTGTGCTCAGGGCTGTGACTAATGGACCTACCACAGCCTACTAATCTTCCCAACATTCATGGCTCGCTTCTACCATGCTAATGTACATACAGATCATTCAAGGGAAAAAAGCGCACGTCCACATCTAAGCTCCACTACTCCCATCTTTCCATTCCTTCTCATAATATGAGAGTAGGTCATTCTAGCCTGAGTGTGAAAGAGGGAGTAAAACAGATCCTAACACCTACTACATGCAACAGGATGTCGGAGCACAAAGTTTATTCCAGGCTTCACTACTGAACTGCTTCATGAGCATTATTAAAGTCAGTGCACTGCTGCCCAGCATCTCCATTTCTCTGAACTGACAGCAATATTGCCTCGGTATAATGACAGCTTTAGAAAAACAAGGACTAGCAGTAAAGACAAAGAATTTGATTCTTTACCCAACAGAAGAGAAGACTGAAGGGAAAAATCCTAACAGGATACTCTGCAGCCTCTGAAACTAACTGACCTCACTGTTGTACAGGTTCCCCCCCACCATCTAACATAACTTTCACTCGCTGGAATTTAAAGCCAGCACTTCTTATCTGCCAAATCAAGAACATGGAGAAGAAACTATTCCCTTCCTCTTTGCACCATGGTACTCAGTAACTTTTATTGTTGGCTCTAGAAATAATATCATAATATTGCATGGATTTTGGAGTGCATTTTGGAGTTTCAGTTAAAGTAGACTAGCAGTATGGAAAATGTTTAATATATCAGTTAACCAGCACTTGCCTAGGGTAAAATTCATCGTTCTTTGAGGCAAGTACCCCAGGCTTCCTTTATAGTCAGTGAGGCCTAGGCCATGATCCACCTCATCCTCAAGTTGAAGTAAAAAATTAGTCATAAAAGGCCTTGTTTCTCCTCACTGTCTGCTGAGTGTAGGATGACGGTTTCAGCTATGGATACCTATACTAGAAACACAGACTAAGAGAATAATTTCACTCCAGAGTGATTTAGTCCAGTCATTTAGTCCAGCTCCCTGCTCAAAGCAGGTCTAATCAGGTCAGCTCACTCAGGGCTGTGTCCAGTCAAGTCCGGATACTCCAAGGATGGTGACTCCACAACTTCTCCAGGCAACATGTTCCACTATTTGACCACCCTCATGGTAAAAGAAGTTTCCTGGTCTCTAACCAGAATTCCCTATTTTTCCAGCTTGTGTCCATTACAGATGTCTAAAATCAGCTGAGATCTGACTCCTAATACAATTAGCAGGATGCTCTATTACAATATTGTGTTTGTGTTTGCTTTATTTGAAGGTCTTTGCAACATGCAAAGTGTTTTCAAACCCATGTTAATGCAAGATGCTTTCCAAGCATTAGCAAGATAGGGAATTAGGAACGGTCTAAAAGCTCCACCACAGTCAGTATTTCTGGAAAGGGAAAGTAATGAGAATCCTCCCTTCAGATGCCAAGAAGTAAGAGAGTCCTCTATAAGACAGTCAGGTTTTGACCCTCTCTTCAAAATCTAAGAACAAAGAAATATAAGCGAAATCAATTAGAAAGCCCAGCTTTCATTTGGAGAAAGTCCATCGATAACTGGAAAGACTAAGTAAAGGGAAATCAGAGATGTTACTGTGAGACCTAGAGATAATGTAAGAAATGAGAGCCTCAGAAATGAGCGCTGCCCAGCAACCGCTGGGTAAAATCTATGCATTTGTAATAGACAAGGCTCATCTGCCTGCTTATAATTCAGGAAAGATTGATGTGTTGTTATCAATATAGCAGAATTTGAATAATAAATTTTGGTGGAGACCATCATTTGCACTTCCCGTTTGGTTAGAAGGGCATTGTAACAGCTGTTTTTCTCACCAAAAGCAGCTGGCTGGTGATATTATTTTTCAATTAATGATGCTACACTATGAATAGATTACCGCATGTAGACATGTAAACAATGACAATTAGCGAAAGAAATTAAGCAATGTAACAAAGTAGGGTTTGGTTTCCATTTAATTGGAGGGTAAGGGAAGTCAGAGATGCAATAAAGCCCTTATGGACACAGTGAAATTTGTATGCTGAAGGCTCTCAAAATAATCCAGGACAGACTGGGTAACTGGATCTAGAAAAGCAAGAATTAGGAAAGAGTAAAGGAACGGAAAGTAAAGATGCAAAAGACTTAAATCAGTGTTGAGAAAATCTAAGGGGATTTTGATTTTTAAATGAGGATGTAATTTTGCACTGGAATCCTTAAACGACCAGAGTTACTTAGAACAGAAATGCTGCCATTTTATCTCTTTACACTGTATATACACTAAGGCAAACTATGTATTTCTGCACTTAGGCATGAATGTAAAGCTTTTTGATTTTACCTTCCAAATCACAAAAGAAGAAAAAACGATACAGAAAGGGAAACAGACTTATGTTAAAGAGTAACACCTTACTGCAGGGATGCCTGTCTGGCCCAAAGTGGTGAACTCCATTCCGTATTTTAACTTGCATTTTGTGCTAGCTGTGGAAAACATAACCCAATTTGGGTGTATAAGAGGTGAGATCTATATTAATTAGTCTTAAAGCTCTAATATACTCCTCTATTGTGAAATGAGGACCAAATCAAATAGCTGAAACAACTGTACCTCTGTGCGCATGTTACTAGGTCTTTAACCACATTCCTGAGTTACTGAATATTCCCACGTCTTCTCAGAAACAAATAAAAACACTAAATAACAAGAAGAAGTAAATGAACAATGGGTATGACCCAGGAAAAAGAAGATCTGCTTTGAATATATGTGACTTATAACCAATATGATAATTGATTAGCTATGCTCTACACCTTGCTATGAATGAGCATGTGTGTGAATGTCAGCTGGTACAAACGAGAATCTGTTTAGAGCTTGGGTTTTCTTTCTCATGCCATCCTGCTCTGCTTTGTGCTCCAGAAAAGAAGGAAGTGAACACGTTTAGACACTGTCCATGTACAGCAAAATGTCAAGAGTTCACATCCCAAGGACTCACACCCATAATTCGCACCTTGCAGAAACACAGGCTTTTCTTTCTTGAAGATATATAAAAGGCTTCTCTGGCTATGCTTCATAGCTTTCACACATTTGCTTTTCCACTGTCTTGTCCTGGATCAGAAACCGATGAAATCTCCCTTGCAGTGAATTGAGGGACAGCAATATTGAAATCCTGATACTTCTGTATTAGTCCCAATCTTCTTTATTTTTTACGAAACCATACTCTTGCGGTTGGTGAAATCAGGATTAATTTCTCTCTCTGAACATTAATATGACCTCCCGCTACCACACTCTACATCCCTCCCCTAAGACACTAAAAATAGAAATGATAAAATTTCTCTCTTTTTTGTTTCAGCCTGTAGGAGTAACAGCCTGATTAGTAATTACCTGTGTAAGAAAGAAAGAGAATCATAGCAAAGAGTGCGGGAGCATAAAACTGCTATAAAAGAGAAGTCAGGTCGTACACTTTGCATATTAGTTTCTAATAGAATGTGTTCTCAGTGGCCAGTTTTATACAGTATGAGAATAAGATGTTCAGAGAAGGACAAGCTCTGGTGAAATATCTACATCCCAACTGCGAGACCGGCTAATCAGGAATTTTCTGCAAAAGGTTTTTCCTCAGAATAGGCCAAATTGTCATTTTGTACTTGCTGTACATTTAACATTGTTAATGTCAGTGGAAAAAAAGGGGGAAATATTTAAACATCTGCGAAAAGCTGAGTGGCTGCTTCAGTTATCGAACCCCTCCCAGCTCCATTTCCTTTCCTCTCTTCTCCCTCTGCATGTAAAGGTTGTGGGTGGCCATCTCTTGCATCTAACAAAATGGTTCTTCAACTGCTGAGAGAGAAATCTTTTTCCACCAACAGTATCTAAGTATACCTGATGCTGAGCACCTGAAGCCTGAAGAGAGGCAGCCACCAAAGCACGTTTGCCCTTTGTGAAGTACATCAGTTAGAGAATCAAGACAAGAACTGGGAAAGAAACTGAAGAATTAGTGACAAGGCGAGAAGACTGCAGACGCAGCAATAGTTATGATGAAGTTCTGGCATACTTTGGAGTTGAGGTTGTACAAACACTGACTGGTTCTTATGGAGCCTCTACCTGGGGAAGGCACTGTATGGCCCCAGGGTTCTCTGGGAAAGCAGAGAGGGAGGAGACAGCCACGGAAAGGAAACCTCTCACGTTATGCTTTATGCTATGAATTTCTGTAAATGCTTCACAGCATTTCTACATCAGCTGAGAAAGCAGTGCATGGGCTTTCTGTTCTGCTCATTGGAAAAGAATATGAAAGAAGCTCTGAAAACCCTGGGGAGAGGTATTGCAAGTTGTAAAAAGCATTTGTACAATATGGAAAAATACAAAACTTCTTTCTTCCTGACATCTGAAAAGTGAAGAATGAAAAAACACATAAAACAGTCCTAGAAATGCATACACTTTTTCATTAGAACTTGAAAGACCCACATGGTTCAAAAAATAATGTGTAAAACTTCCACGGGGATTTGTGTTTATTATAGTATTCTTCACACCTCAGTCTACTACAGTTGATTTCCTATTTGTTCGGCAGCTGCTAAGGGGGTTTGTTTTCCAGCTAGTCTCTCAGTAACTACATGATGGTCTGTGAAAGCACAGAATATTCTGACTACTGAGGAAAAGAGAATATTCAAATATTTAAATACTTAAAAATATTCTAAAATAATCCACAACCCCATCTTTGTTTCTGTCTCCTGATCTGCAGGAGACAGATCTGATTTTCTATATCAACTTCATTCAATTTACACCCTGATGTCTTGCTTTACTAGTCATTACATTTGGTTTATGTGGCAGTTAACAAAGTCAGGTTTTCTGGGATTTTTGAAAAGAGAAAGGATCTGTATTTCTATGAGTTTTGTACTATATTCCTCATGTGACTGTAAAATTCTTTTTTTTCCCCACTTACAGTATAGGGATAATACCATCTCATTTTCCCAAATACAAGGTATTACAGATGTCAGATGTCACACAGCTTCAGAAACATCAAAATATATGCCAGTAATACACTGAAATAATTACTCTCCTTTGTACTATATTCCAGAGAAATACTTGGTATAATCAATGGCCTCCTTTTACACACCTTCCATATTTTTCCCATAGCATAGTTTAGAGAGGTATCATCTTTCAAAGCAAAAACTCAGCTTAAGCCAGGACACCTAAAAACTTCCAAGTGAAAAACACTGGAAAGTTCCCTATACTGAAAATGCAGAATTATTACAAATATAGTAAAACATTCAAGTGCTCTTAAGAATATTTACAGAACGCAGCATATTTTATAGTCAGATCAAGCTAATCATTACATAAATAGCTTTGACATTAATATTTTCAACAAGATGATTCATACAATGTTTTAAAATGTCAGCAAGGATATAATTTTTCCAAAAAAGTTATAGTTTTACTTACCGGGAAGTACAGAAGAAGTGATCCAAAAAGAATAGTTTCCAACAGCACCAGCCCTGAAGCCCTGATACTCTAGAAGACAAAAACCAATATAAAATATTAGAAAATTCTCTCTGTGTGCCATATAGATGCTGGGTTTTTTGCAGAAGGCTCCTTCACTTTTGTCAGTATAATACTTCCACAGTAATGCTTATTAAAGCACAGTGTTAAGCTGTCTGTCATATTGGCAGGCTCCAAATTCTTTAATTCACAGGCCCATTACAATGGTTGTGTTTTACAATATCCAATTTAAAAAAATCACTCCTTTGTTAAATACTGTTCAACACACATTACCTGGATACATTTTGAAACTGCTAAAATTGTTCTCCAGTGTGAAGAATTATGGATCATGGGAATTACAGATATGAATTTAACTGTAGAATTTGTTCTGTACTATTTAAACTTCAATAAGTCTTTCGAACATTTTGACTTATTTAATACTAATGACTTGGCTTCTATAATACATATGAATAATCTACAATTTTACTGAATACGGAGTATGCTTTAATCTAAAAGCACCTTTATCTTCCCTGAAATTTTGTGCGAAGATTTTGATTCAGACATTAACTTGTCAGGATTGTAAAATACCATGACATTTCCTCACTGATTCTAATGCAGTCTCTCCGTCACAGTTTTCTTATATTTAAATTTTTAAAAAAATCAATTATTTTTCCTAGTACAAAGTATATTCCAATAAGTTTGATGATTTATATACAGTGCATCTGTGTGTTATCTTAAACACAAAACACCAACTCTGCTTCCCATTTCTTCAGCTACCTACTTCCCCTGAAATATTGTTTCATACACTGTCCTGGAAGAAGGCAGTGCTTTCCCAACTGCAAGGACAGCAGAGGAGGCTTTACCAAAGATCTTTTGAAAAATCCCCTTCTTTCACATCATAAAATCCTCTTGTGGGCTGGAATCAATGGTTCATGGTAATCTCTCTAATGGTTTTAGATGGGAGAAGTTTATCTTTCAGAAGTAAGGCAATCATAAAAAAAAGCCCCTCCATCTGAATGGATTTACAGACGAATTTTTCATGCCCTGGGGTCCAGTTTCTGCTTACAAAAGACTGGTGGAATTTTCTAGATAAAAATTCAGCTTTTCAGTGAACCTATAATCTTATTCAGATTTTCTATTTCATAATTTGTTTTTTCAACTGGTAACTTTTACAACATCTCTGGAACTGAACATAGGTTGAAAGACATGGAGAAGATTCTCAGGAAGCCTTTTTAATATGAGACAACTACGGAGCTACCTAATTTCTAGTAATGGTGAAATTTTGCAGCAAAGGTTGTCGAAAGCATGTATATCAGTAGAGCTGTCATCAACATCCTACACAATTGTCCACCTCAAAAATTACCATGAGAATTTAATTCCAACAGGTAATCATTTCAAAGCTTCCATTTTAAGGAAAACACAAATATAACAGCTCCAGGGGCATCTTGGTGCTACTGATGCTGTTTCAGTCACAGTTAAAGCCTTGAGCGAGGACTATGAATGGTTTCCCGCTAGTCTTAAGATTATAATGGTGGCTATTTGGCTCAACCACTGCACACCTTATTTCCTTGGGTTTTGGCAGGAATTTTTCATGTATTCAAGAATTGTTATGGCTCCTGTTTTCTAGACTTTTTCCAATTCTTTCACTTTTCCTCATGGATCTTAACCTTAGACTTTCATATTAAAAATTAAGGATTGCAAAACTGTTCTGGTACCTATCTATAAAATTGCACCCTGAAACTGAGACATATATATTTCTAGCAAAATTTTCATTGAATTGATATGCTTTCATGAAATATTTCTTAAAAAGCAAAGCATAACAAAACACCAGCAAATAGCAAAAATACTGTAACTATCTTTCTGAACAGGACGCTATTCCTGCCTTACCAATTGCTGAAACTTGATTATCGACCCACAAGTGTAGCTTATATTTACTCTGGGTTCCCGCAATGCAAGGCTTTTGTTTCAAGAACCCAAATTAAAGAGTTTTGGCATTTTTTCCCCTCTGTTATGATGTTGGGTAAAGCAAAAACACAATCCCAATTGCAAAAATCTGGGAAACTGGTAACTGAAATGCCAATGTCAGGGTTTTTAGGCTCAAGCGATCCCACTGTTCAATGGCATATCAGATTCAACTTAGCCAGGACTTAATATAATTTATTTCTGTCACTTCAATAGATGGACAGTCTCACCAACTAATCTGCTAATGTAAAGATGGCCCAGCACTCCCGTACTGCATTTCCCCATGTAACAGCTGCTGTTACATCTAGAAGGATGCTTCAGAGAGACACCTGCAAAGCATCAAGAGAAAAAAAAAATGCCCAAAACACATTCTGTATTTGTGAGACACTCATTTGTTATAAGCATCCCTAAACAATAAACAAAGACCGGAAGTGATGACACTATCTTTTATGGGTGCTGTAATAAAATTTTTTATGTACCTATATTCTGTATTCAGCTGCATTCAATTTTTTCAAAAGGCACTATAAAAATCAATACATATAGACAACTTTTCAAGACTGCTTTCTGCAGACACTTCTGTTCTGATCTAATATAACACTAAAAAGCTGGAAGTAACTGTTTAGATGCCAGTTATGAAGTCACTAAATGGAATACTTCCAGGTTATTTTAATTAAGAAGTGACTAGACTCCCAGTTATTTTATAGCTTAAAGGTTTGGAGCTATGGATCATGCACACTGCTTTGACATGAATAATAGAAAATGAAAATATTTCTATGGACTATAAAGGGCAGTATGAGTTAGTTCACATTTCTGATGAACACAAAAAATTTAGCCTGAGTGAGACGTAAACCTTGTGTGTAGCAGATGAAAAAGAAAAGCTTAGAAAGCTTTTAAACCTTTTGGTTAAAATCTGCTTCCAGTAACACAGGTTTCACACTTTGTGATGTGAAGATCCCAGCACTATATCATAAATTTCAAAAAGACACTATAGGACACCAGATTCCTTTTGTGACCCTGACTCTGCCATAGCTGGGAGTTCCACAGGTTTTGATACAGTTTTGATTCACAACATCTTTGTAAGACAATGGCACTTTACTCATTGGGAATTAATGCAGAAGGGTCTTGCCAAACACCACACAAGACACTGGCAGAGGTCAGTGAACTCATGTCTCCCGCTATCGATCAGTACTCAAACCCCTGAACAAGCTTTTTTTTCTTATTTTGTACAATGCATCTGGATATGACAGAATGGCTGAGAAAGTAGCTGAAATGGGTATCATATGGAAGATGGAAATTATCTTTAAAAAGCTGGTCCTTAAACAGCTTCTGTGTGAACATCCTTTTCTAAACAACTCTCTCACATCCTTATCAGCCTTATCTTATTCTAAGATAACCTGCAGGAGCACTTCAGCATTTCCAGCTCTTCTTCCAAAACAATGAATGAACCCATGATCTTCTTCTCACCTGTGTTCCAGTAGAAACCATTCCCTGTGAATTCTGTCTATGCATTTCTGCTTCTTGCCCTAAAAGAAATGCAGCTTACAGAGCACACTGGAATTCAAAATGAGCTTGAATCCAGGCTTTGACTGTCCTTCTGTCTCAGTCTTTGATACCTGAAGAATGGGGGGTTTAACCCAACGTTTACAGATACCACAGCTCTTCCTGACAGGATTCTCCAGCAAATGGAGCAGACATTCTGGCAGAGATGAACACCACCCGTGGTGATAAAAAAAAGTGCAAAAATTGAAATAAGAAATAGTACAACCAAAGAACTATTTCTGCTTAACTGTAGAGAAAAGAAAAAAATGGGATGGAAATGGAAGCATCAGAATTCTACCGAACAACATTTTTGAAACTCTAATTGTCAATTTTCTCTACTGTGAAGAAACGGAGATATTTTCGTGACAGAAATGTAACATGAAAGTTTTTGGTTTAGAAAAAAACACATACATTGATTTAAAAAACATACGTGCCTTTTTTTTCTTCAAATAACTCCCATTACAGCCCAAGAGGTAAGGTCCAGGAAGTAAAGTCTGCATCCAGCACTGATGCTTTAATAACAGGGAATAGCTAGAGAGGGGGAAACCAAAACTAAGGCAGAATGTTTTTAAATTAATTTATTAGAGAAAGATATTCTATATTTGATAGACAGTATTTCCACCAGTCTCTGAGCACCATTATTTCCACCAAACATTGAATCCTTCACTGTACAGACTATGCAAATACAGGCCCCTAAGGCATGGCTGTGGGCAGCATCACAAATGCTTGACTTCATGGGAATCTGCAACATAACACAGCAGTGAATATGCCCACATACCTCAGGAAAAAAACCTTTGTTCTTTTAAGAAAACAAATGAAAGAGTGGAAAAGAAATGATAACCCAAAGCCTCCACCAAGTGGTGTCCACCTATACTGTCTGCACAATTAAAATTCTCTGATGGAATTCAAGGAAATCAGGGCATTTTAGGACATAACCCTGAAATTCCATGCAGTGGGATTTTCTTTCACTTGCATGCAATATTTGCTCAATTTTTTTCTCTTCCTTAACAGCTGCTTGGTTTTTTGCATCTGCTTTGCTTGTTGGCTTTTATTTTGGTTTTTGCTTATTTACTTCTCTGGCTGTTCATCTTGTATACAGTTTGCTCATTGCCTCTTCATCTGTGTGTTCATTTCCCTTTCGGGGTTTTATTTCTATGTTTACTTATTTGTGTCAGTAAATCTGTCTTTTCTGGTTTTCCCTGTCTCACTTAATGGTTACACATTGCTAACACCTAAGTGATATTACAATTTATTTTGCTTCTAGCTTCATACTAACTTTCATACTTAGCTTAGCTACATCTACCATACATTTTCCACATTCTCTATGTTTGTTTGCTTTTTAAGTGAGACCTTGGAATAATAATAATAATAATAATAGCATAATATTACTCAAGTCCTTTGACTTATCCATCATAATAATAATAGTTGTTGTTATTGTTATGATGGATAAGTCAAAGGAGGAAAATTAATGATTGAACTAGGCATTAGCTTCAATCCAGCCTCCATCCAGAAATACTGGAATCAAATTAAAAGGAAGCAATTAAAATAGTATGGCATGTATTACACTAAAGGTCAAGACCAGGTACGTACCGGTCTATACCATCCTCTTCAGCCTGAGCCAGAGTGTTTTCAGAGAGTAGCTACCATGCTTCATGTCTGATGCAAGTTGTCATCCGTGAGAAAAATTCAAGTGAATGGCAATCAGGTGTTTCATAAGAAGCTATCAAAAGGGCCAGCTAGCAAAATGCAAGATAGGTTTAGGTACATGGCAGCAAATGCAAATGATGAAGTGGTGTGAGGACACAGGACATAAATGCCCCCGTTTGGTAGGCTTGGTAACTTCTGAATCACTGGGTATGTCATGCTACACCTACACAGGAAAATTAGCATCCTGGAACAGTAAAATATCTTGCATCTGTACATAATGTACTTTGAGAGGCGTTTATGGAAAAAATGCGTTCAAGTAAACTAGTGTGATTTGGGCAGTGGCACAGAACTCATAGTTGAGCAGGCACCCTCACGTTATACAGCCACTACAGACTGGACCAGCACTCCAACTCAAGGAAGACACTAGCCGTAGCAAGCCCTCTCAGCTGGGATGTAGCTATTAACAGTTGTGAGATGCTACTGACTGTTTGCATTTCAGTGACTACTCAAAGTTAAATGAGTGTTGGTGATCTAAAGCAAACTGTCAAAACTGTTCAAAGTCAAGAAACACTCACAGTCATTACCAGCTCAGAGGTTAGATATCACCTCCATGTGAGATTCCGGATTTAATTGCAACTCTACATCCAGGTATAGGGTCAGAGTCATGGCACATGACATCATGCTACACATTGTGGCAGCTACACTGAAATTGCCTTTGTAGGTTTCCCCTTGGAAGACAAGACATAATAGCAGGTCACGGTAACCCCATGGAAGATTCTTTTGGTCAGTCAAGCAAGATGCACTGATGGAGAGGAGACAGAGCCTTGGGGTAAGGGCAGAGAAAGCAAAATGAGGGTGCGTGGGTCCAAGGCAGCCCTGTGAGGAAGGAGACCTTGCCAGACCTTGGTGTGGTCCAGACACACAGACAGTCAGAGGGATTTTTCTTATTAACTGTATTTTCCATACCGAAATCTCAGGTCTGCATGTACAAATATTCTGAATTAGGAAGACAAGGAAGTAGAGGCTGGTTCATTACTTCTGCTCTCCCGTGAAGCAAACACAGCAGCCGCTCTGGAGCAATTCCTTTATGGAAAGCTTCATTCACTGTTTATCAGAGAAATACAGCTATCTTCTTTCTCACATATCTTTTCTCATGAATGAAAACAAACCAAAAACACAATTACAGGAGGGAAGCCGTTCACCATAGGTCTGTGCTGTTCTCTGAACAGCAGTCCAGCTGAGACAGAAGCACCCCTTTAACACAGAGTAACTCAGGAGACTCATCCAAACCAGCAGGACTGGGGCTAATGACTGCTTTGAAAAGTGAAAACTTGAACAGAAGAAGGAACAATGAAAGAGAGAGTATGTGCCCAAGTGGAATATGTTAGATTCTTTTTATATACCTTTACTAGAAAACTCCAACATACTACTGCAAAATACAGAAGACTCTGTGACCGTTCATCAGGGCTCAAACAAAAGTAACACAACTGAGGTGCAGCTGCTTCAGTACTACGAGGGATTTAGCACATAGATCTTCCTGATTCCTTTATGAATTTGATAACTATAGCTTTTCTAGGCAAGAGGCTAGCATATTAGAAATACATGAAGAGAAAGCACAAATTTATTAATCTGAAAATTTAAAAAAGTGAGGTGGAATGGGCAGGTAAAGCTAGAAATAATACGGGTCCTAAGGGTCACCTCTGCAAGCAAACATTCATTTGCAAAGACTTGTGACAGGAAAAATGACCAGTGAAACTTTTCATAGTACACGAGTTACAGAACTTTTCATAATAAGATCACCACCCTTTGTTCTCTTGAATATATTAGAAAAGGAGGTGTCTGGGTAGGGTGGCAGAGCAAAAATACCTACTAATCTACAGAATGGATTTGGAGAAACTGAAAGAAGATGAAGTAACACTGCACAGATGGGTAAAGCTGTAACTACTGACGAAGGTAAAACATCATCTAGCTGATTTAAAGCAGGATTATTCGCTATAATGGATTAAAATTATGTCAAGGAAAGTTAAGAGAAAAATTCTTATAAATAAAAGGTTTCTTGTTCCCACCTACTTTATCCAAAGGAAAGTAAATATGGAAAATTCCAAGTCTTGATACTCTCCAGGATACCCTAAGGAAGGGAATATAAACCTTACAAACATCTAATCATCAGCTAAAAGAAGATTGAGATGCTTATCTTTTCACAGTTCCTGTTATCATACCTGCTTTGTATCTAATTGATAAACACTCTAATATGCCACAATGTGCATAATAAAATCTAACTAGTCTCACAGAATCACTGACTTACAGAAACATTTGTTGGAAGGGACTTCTACAGGTCATCTAGCCCCACCCCTGGTCAAAGCAGGAGTATTGCCAATACTAGAGCATGTCAGCCATAGCTTTGCCTATCCAAGCCTTAAAAACCTCCAAGAACGGAGCTGGGTTAATGATGTGTTACCCAGCTGACTCTGGTCTGGCACTTCTCTCCTAGTGAGAAAGTTTTTCCTAATGCCCGTCTTAAACCTCCTGAGATATAATTTGTGATTGTTGTCCCTTGTTACTTCCATCACCTGCCATTACTAAGGAGAGTTTGGATTTGTCTTTGCAACCACCCTTCAAGTAGGCTGCTACTAGATTGCCTTTTAGCTTCCTTTCTGCCATCCTATCAAAGCTTAGCTCCCTCAAGCTCTACCTGCAGGTTATATGCTCTAGTTTCCACTAGTAGTCATCCACTAGACTCTCCCCAGTTTCCAGGGCAACAAGTAGGATTACAACTCGGGACTTCAGGAGAGCTAACTTTGGCATCTTCAAAGACCTGCTTGAAGGAATCCCATGGGCTAGGGCTTTAGAAGGCAGAGGGATCTGAGACAGCTGGTCAGTATTCAAGCACCAGTTCCTCCAAGCTCGACATTGGTGCATCCCAGTGAAGAAGTAGTCAAGCAAAAGAGCCAGGAGATACGCATGGATGAGCAAACAGCTTCTAGAAAAACTCAAATGGAAGAAGGAGGTTTACAGTGCATGGAAAAAGAGACTGGACACTTGGGAGGAATATAGGAATGTTGTCAGGGTATGCAAAGATGCAACGAGGAAGGCCAAGGCCCACTTGGAACTAAATCTGTCAAAGCATGTCAAAGATAACAAGAAAGGTTTCTTTAAATACATCAGCAGTAAAAGGAAGACTGGGGAAACTGTGGGCCCACTGCTGAACAAGGAAGGGGCCCTGGTGACACAAGATGCAGAGAAGGCAGAGTTACTGAATGCCTTCTTTGCCTTGGTCTTTACTGCTAAGGCTGGCCCTACGGCAATCCAGCCCCCAGAGAAGAGAGGGAAAATCTGGAGAAAGGAAGTCTTACCATCGGTTGAGAAGGATCGGGTCAGAGATCACTTATGCAAACTGGATCCTTGCAAATTACACGGGCCCCAATGGGATGCTCCCGCGAGTCCTGAGGGAGCTGGCGGATGTTCTTGCTGAACCCTCCATCATCTTTGAAAGGTCGTGGAGGACAGGAGAGGTGCCCAAGGACTGGAGGAAAGCAAGTGTCACTCCAATCATCAAAAAGGGCAAGAAGGAGGACCTGTGGAACTATAGGCCACTCAGCCTCACCTCAATCCCTGGAAATGTAATGGAACAGTTCATTCTGGAAGCCATCTCCAGGCATGTAGAGGAAAAGAAGGTTATTGGAAACAGTCAACATTAATTCACCAAGGGGAGATCATGCTTGACCAATCTGATAGCCTTCTATGATGGCGTAACTGGCTGGGAAGATGAAGGGAGAGCAGTGGATGTTGTTTACCTCGACTTCAGCGGGCTTTTGACACTGTATCCTGTAACATCCTCATCAGTAGACTTAGGAAGCGTGGGTTAGATGAAAGGACAGTGAGGTGGATTGAGAACTGGCTAAATGGCAGAGCTCAGCTTGTGACCAATGGAGCAGAGACTGGATGGAGGCCTGTCACTAGTGGTGTTCCCCAGGGGTCTGTGCTGGGTCCAGTCCTGTTCAACATATTCATCAATGACCTGGGTGAAGGGACAGACTGTACCCTCAGTAAGGGAGGGTACTCCCTCCCACAAAAGTGGGAGGAGTGGCTGATGCACCAGAAGGCTGTGCTGCCATCCAACGAGACCTGGACAGGCTGGAGAGCTGGGCCGAGGGGAACCTGATGAAATTTAACAAAAGCAAGTGCAAGGTCCTGCACCTGGGGAGGAACAACCCCAGGCACCAGTACAGGCTGGGGGTTGACCTGCTGAAAGCGGCTCTGTTGAGAAGGACCTGGGAGTGCTGGTGGACAGCAAGCTGACCCTGAGCCAGCACTGTGCCCTAGTGGCCAAGAAGGCCAAAGGTATCCTGGGCTGCATTAAAAGGAGTGTGGCCAGCAGGCTGAGGGAGGTTATCCTCCGCCTCTACTCCACCCTAGTGAGACCACATTTGGAGTTCGGTGTCCAGTTCTAGGCCCTGCAGTCCAAGACAGACAGGGAAATGCTGGGCAGAGTCCAGCGGCGAGTGACGAAGATGATCAGGGGACTGGAGCAACTCCCTTATGAGGAAAGGCTGAGAGACTTGCGTTTGTTTAGCCTGGAGAAGACTGAGGTGGGATTTCATCAATGCTAATAAATATCTGAAGGGTGGGTGTCAAGAGGATGGGGCCAGACTCTTTTCAGTGGTGCCCAATGACAGGAGAAGGGGCAGTGGACACTAATTGGAACACAAGAAGTTCCACCCGAATATGGGGAAAAACGTCTTTCCTGTGAGGGTGCGAGAGCAGTGGAACAGGCTGCCCAGAGAGTCTCCTTCTCTGGAAATATTCAAAACCCGCCTGGACGCATTCCTGTGCCCCCTGCTCTGGGTGTCCCTGCTCAAGCAGGGGGGTTGGAAAAGATGATCTCCAGAGGTCCCTTCCAACCCCTACTGTTCTGTGATTCTCTACACTGTTCTTGAACCATGGAGCTCAAAACTGGACCCAGTATTTCAGGAGAAGTTCCACTAGCTCTGAGTAGAGAGGATTAACAGCTTTCCTTTGCCTGCTGGCCATCCTCCTGTTACCCAGTATACAGCTTTCCTGGATTGTGGTGAGAGCTCACTGTTGGCTTGTATTCAGGCTGATCCCACTGGAGCTTCCTGGTCTTGTTCAGCCAGGCTGTTACTCATGACATTTGATTAATGAAAAGATCAGGATAAAATAAAGACTTAGAGATACAACATATGAACTTTTTAAGATTCTGGTATCAAGGCAAGGTGTTTTCATAGAGCTTCCTCACCCATCTCGTTCAACGACTGCATTTCAGCCAGAGTTTTTTATCTATCTGACTACTGGTTCCAGTTTTGGATCTGAGGGAACTGGAACTGCATGTGTCTGGAGCATAAAAACAGAATCTCATTCTCTATTCTTGGTATTACCTTCAGCTACTTCATAAAGAAACTGACGAAAACAAGAAGGCAACTCCTGAAGAGAAACTGAAATGGGGACTACAAGAGCTGAGGAGCAAGCATGTGTAGTCTAACTCTCAGATGTCACTGAAGAACAACAGGCAAAGCCAGATCACATTCATGTCACAACACTTCAAAAGCGAGATTTCAGTGTTACAGCACTGTTTGGTTTGCTCCTGAGGCTTTCTTCATGGCATCAGCTCCCTGCATGCTATTGCCAGTCCACCTCTCAACTTAAGGGCTTTACTCTCAATTGCCTGTGAAACTAATGAGGGGGTGGGGAGTTTCTAGGTAGTGCAGGCCAGTATCCCCCATCTTATCTTCTGTTTACCCCTAACAATTGCCTTTGCAGAGCACATTTACTTTACTAGGCCTGCAAAAAATATTCTTTGTGAAGGGCTGCTTCATGCCTTTGGGATTTGCTCACAGTCTTCAGTCTACCCATACTATTTAGACCACATTAGTAGCTTTTGAGATAAACTTATCCCTGGATCTCAGAAAGTAACACCATTTCTGTGGCAAATCACATTAGGAGTGGAAAGCCATATGTGCCTCTTGGGCACTGCTAAAGGGTCATAAATAAATGCTTAACAATTATTTGCATGAGGGAAATTAAAAAAAAATGTAGCCAGCCAAGTTGCATCAAGTGTAACAAAACAAAAAGCTCAAATGATAGATAAACAAGCAGAGAAGATACTGCATTTCAATTCTCTGTGGTCCTAAGCAATACAGGAAATACAGCAGCATTAATTAGCACTGAATTTCTGAATGTCATCACACAAAGTCAGTGATATGAGTGTCAAAGTATTTTCAGAGGAAATACAAGAAATTAAAAGCCAAAATAAAATTAAAGTCATTCTGCATCTGCTACTTGTATACTACTGAATTAACAGAACTGTACACTTTTGGTGTCCGTCCAGGAAGACTGCAGGTTTCTCCAGGGCTACATGCCACTGCGTATTATATAAGTGTAGTACCATGGAAACCTAGTGAGGAGAAAAGTTTGGCATATTTTGATTTTTTTTTTTCACCTTCATTAAACAGTTCTGCCACTTTTACAATATAAATAATGACCAACTGGGGCTGTGATTTAAAGAAAATTTCCTTTTGCAAAGGTGGCTTACCACCAGAATGTGAGCTTGCCTTACAGATAAATGAGGCCTACAAGAAATAATTAGAAAAAAGTGAAGACAGATTTCATCTTTGATCTCAACTTTGAATACGACACATTCATACTTATTAAACTGTAAAGGGTATCTACCACTCAACGTCCAGCTGGAAAGCACATACGGATACATGACAGAATGGTAGAGAAGCAAGGAAACACAGAACAGATACAGGTTTTCTCTGCTGTGCTGAGCTGATGCATTCGAAGTGATTATACAGAATACTGCGTAAAACCATCTCAAGTGAAACAAAAAGCTTGGCTAAAGGTACATATGATGGCAGTGCAATCGCTCCCTGGTGCTTTGAGGAGGAGTAGCTCTCATATGACCCTAGTAGTGCATGTCTGGCAGATCCAATCTACTCTGCACGTGAGGACACAGGAGATGTGATGAGAAGTTATTAGATTGTATTCCCAAAGCTGTCTCTTACTTCTCTGAAAACCCTTCTTGTTCAAATTCTTGTTTCCTGGTATAGGTGGTTCTTTACCTCTATCAAATGACAGAAGGGAGAGACTGTGTCAAGTTGAAAATATTTGGTCTAAAGTGGAGCTGGTTGAAATGTTTCATTACCAGTGCCTTTTCTTACTAAAATATGCCTTCGCAGCAAGCAGATTTTTTCAGTGTGACTGTATTTTTGCTTTGATTTCCATGTGCTCTTTTTCTAAAGTCCATCAAACCTTCTTCTTGCCTCTTATCCCATATAACTTTTCCCAATTACAGACACGTTGTTATATTTTTCAGTGAAGAAGCTCTGTGGAAAAACTACAGTGCTAATTTTCAGAAATTTTATTTCACTTGAAATTTACCTTTAAGAAATAGAACATAGAGATCCTTCTTTCTGTACCTGAGGCTGGACTACAGTGAGCAAGATGTTTAATGACTCTGTTACGAGACAAAAGCTGGACCTGCCAGTTCCCAGACAGGTGCCAACATTAAGAATAGCAGAAAAGAGTGGAACTGCATTTAATTGCCATGGTTATCTTCATACTGTTCACACCAGGACGAAGACTACCAGGGACTAAAGACTGGGCACAATGGCAACTGGAAGGAGTCCCCTGAAGCCTCAGTCAGGTACCCTGGAGTGGTGCTGTCATCATTTTGTTATTTTCTTGATAATAAATTCAGGGACTGAGTAGGACTGCTACCCAGAAAAAGGAAAGTTTTAAATGCCATAACAAGGCTATGATTTAATTTTATTATTGTTTGATGTACAAAATTCAAGCAACTCATTCCCAACTAACTGCAGGAAACACTCATCACTTCAAGACAGAAATGGTTGTCCCTCTATTGAAAATTTCTTTGTAAAATATTCAAGATGAAATTCTGTGCCCTATTCAACCTCTTACCACACTGACAAATACTTTTAATGATAATTGTTCTATTTGCATAATAGCCTCCTAATAGAATATGGATTGCAAATACAGTAAATTTCATAGCAAAGGCAAATTTTCCAAAGATAGGCCTACAGTTATGTGCTTCCACTTAAGCAATATTGGCAAAATGTCAGAATTTTCTGGCATTTGCAGGTTTTGTGCAGTATTCTTAAACCAAATAAATATAATCCTCATGTTTTTTCATTTCACTTTAAAGAACACTTACACAAAGGTCAATTTTCTTTTCTATTACTAGTTATAGCTGAACCTAAATAGAAAATAATTATTAAATTTACTTTTTACTTGAAAAACAAATCAGGAAAAGCAAAGGTTAAGCAGCCATCAGTCGTAAATCAATTTTATTAAAAGTGCACAAGATGTCAGGGATCCAAGAAATCCCCAAATACTTTCGTTTTCAATTCATGTTGCCCTTGATCTTTTCTGTTATACAAGTAACGAAACCTGTTACAAAATACCATGACGAGGATAAGGTGTTCTGCATTTTGAAACATGGGTCCTGCTGCATGTAAGTTGCACTACACCACCTACAAGACAGATACTTGAAAAAACAGTATTTGTTGGTGAAGAACACTCACAGTACAAAGGTTAATGCCCCAGGGACATCTTTTCTTATAAAAGCAGGAATTCCTTCCTTGGGAATGTACTACTTAGATCAAGATACCTGGTTCTCACTAAATAGTGATGAATATGTAGATTAAGGAAAATCAGTAATGACGTAAATAATGCCTAAGTTCAGTTTCAGTTTATTCACACCCTTATGGTTAATTTAAAAGCTGAGTATGTAAAATGACGATCATCAAAATTCTGGATCACTTAAAGTGCCTGTTTCACTAGGTCATGCAGTCAATTAGTACAGAAATTAAACTAAATGAAATTAAAGGAATATGCAAAGGCATTATGGTCTTCAAAAATAAAATGCACTTTAATATCGATAGTTGTTTAATCAGCAAGAGATCAAATGGAATATGAAAAAAAAAAAAAGGATGGTATACAGACTCAAACTTCACAAGCAGGAGGTGGGACTCAGTTAGCATGTTCACTTGATTTAGTTTACAAATAGCTTCAGAACACCAAAACTAAATTTCAGCTTTCTTATTCAACATGGCATCACCTACTACAGAAAAAAATACCAGAGCTCACTAAAACAGTCTTTATAAATTGTAGGTCAATCATGCAAAAAGAAATAGTTTATGGTAAATTACAGGAGAAAAATATCAACCTGACTGCAAAGCTCAAGATTCATAATATCTCAGAGGAAACAAACTGAGAATGGTGTAGAAAAGAACAGTCAGAATAAATCCGATAAAGATTTAAAAAACTTATTATTCACATGACTGAGAAAGCAAATGAACTCTAGATGAAGATCATTATACAAATTTCAAATCAAACAAAACCTCATCATTCTGAAGATTTTAAATCCAACTGTAGTTTATTTTATTCACTTTTTACTTTACAAGAGCCAAGTGGTTAAACCACTCCAAATTAATAGCTTATGATTGGATCTGAAAAAAGCTGATCCCGAAAATGGTGAGATTTTTCAGCTCTTCAGAATGTACTATGCTAAGTAATCTCTTATTAAGTTCAGATCATGGATTGTATGTTTCACTGGAAATAAAAGCATATTTGCCTTTGAAGGAAATATTGCTATGTATAACTTAATTATTCTACCTACTGCAGTACTGCAGAAAGCCCCAGCCCCAGGTCACCCTCAAGTTATCGTGGACCCTGCACAAAGAGAAAGTAAAAAAGACTGTCCTTCCTTCATGAAGTTAAGAATTTCAGATAAGGGACAACAGACAGGTAAGGACAGATGGGAAGAACAATGGAACAACAAGGCAATATCACATATCGTAACAAGCAACGAGTAGTGCCAACCTATCAGTATCCCACCTGTAGTCACACACTTTGTCAGCTCTTGAATCTGAAGACATGATATGGAGAGCAGGGTATACTCTCAAAGAGCCTTTACCAAGCACGAGGAAAGTTGGACAGGAAAAAGAGGGTTTTTTTTGAAAAATGTAACAAGATAACGATGGAGGCTGGTGTTGACACTTTTGCATCAAAGAAACGGCATCTGAAGAGAGAGAAAAGCTCATGTGGGAGTTCAAAAACTGTATAGCTCATGTATGATGTCAACAGGGAGGTGCAATGAGGACATCACAAAGCGGCAGGACAGAAAATTGTTTGCAGCATCGTTTTGAATAGACAAGAGCAGGCCATGACTGCATTTGCCAAGGCCAGCTGAAAGGACATTGCAGTAGTCAAGACACAGGACAAGCTGAGACAGGATTTTTAGGTCTGTGAACCGGCAGAACACATGTATTAAAAGGGAACTCAGAAGGAGTTTGGTAAGGCTTAGACATAGCCAGAGGCAGAGTGAGCTCCACAGTCCAAAAGGATGTTAGATAACAAGCAGGTTGCTACAGTAACTAAGAAAGCAGTGGCTGGGATGTCTTAGAGGGAAGCAGGAGGAGATCAAGGTTACTCTCCAGCTATATTGGTATTGAAGAGAAGATGTCAGAGAAAAATGTCAAGATTTTATTCCAATCAGAGGCAGGCATGACTGGGACAGTGAAGGCAGAAAGCAGTCTGACTGCATTCGCAGCATAAAGTCCTAAAGAGAAGCTGACAGCATAAGGCTGCTACTTGTGAGCTATAAGCCTTCAACTTTCACCCAAAGAAATGAAGAAAAAAATGAAGAATAGGCCTATGTTTTAGTCTGAATGATCTGTGTTCAGCTTCCACCGCAACATACAGCCAAAAAACCCACATAAAAAGCAGCACATAAAGTTTCCCTGAGGATGCTACCATTAAATAAAAGTTTTGCAATTAATAAAATTAACTAAAAAATGCAAGACTTTTCCTCGAATAAAGTTTCCAATATACTGTTATTTCTGGTATTTGAAAGTTTGCATCCTACATTTTTTCTGACAGTGTTTGTTTTCCCAGTTTCTTCACTTAAGCTACATTTTCCTTCTCTTTGAGTGAAACTTTTTTTAAACAAAAGTTATTTTCTCATCTTTAAATGTGGTCCTCCTTAGTTATACCAGTTTTCAGCATCAAAAAGGGGTCCAGACACCCGCACACTGGAATGCACATCCCAGCTGCATCAGAAACCATGTTTCGATCTCCAAACCTTGGCCCTGTCTATTGGCCGAATGCTTTTCCCAGAGACAAAGAACTCGTCAAGCAAATGACTGTCACTGTGAAATTCTGCAAGCATTCCTGGTTGAAAAGTCCCTCCACTACAAATTGGGCTCACACTTGGAATAGTTTTTCTGAGCCTACACTTAGACCCTTAAAATAAAAAGAAAGGCCTACTTCAGACAAAAGTCTGCAGTTGGAAAGGGAGGCATGCCACAGACCTTGTGCAAGCTACCAGGGACTTTGCTATTACTATTGATTTTACAAGGAAGCTTCACAGCAGCATACAAAATACCAGAATAAATAAATTATGTCAGTATTATTCTGCTGACATGATAGCAAGTCCCTTTCCAGCAAATCTGTAAATGCCTATTCACAAACGCAAATGAAACTTCAGGTAAATACAACTATCCTGAAGTTACTGCATCAACGAATCAGTAGGAAAGCTTATTACCATGTGCCAGACCACTTGGTCTAGTCAGCTTCCCTACAAGGGCCACAAACGCAAGACTCATCAAGAATCAAAGACAGAGAATAACAGACAACCAAAAAACTTAGCTGTTTCCTCAGTTTAATTTCTAGCTCTGAAACAGCTTTGGAAAATTTGTTTTATCCTGTAATAGGATAGAATGGAAAACATATGCTGAAATTCAAGGATTTTATTACCTTTATTTTTCACAATTTATTTTTAAAAAGTGAAATCAGAGTGTAATACAATTAAACTTACATATGCCTTCAAGGCTACTGCAGCCTTGTCTCTGGTGACAGCTATCTTCCTGGCCAGCACCCGACACTGAAAGCGCACTACTATCAGCTCCATTAATGTGAACATTGGGACTCTATGCTGTAGAGTTTTGTGGAGTATTGGTGGGACAGATGAGAATGATTCATAGGCTGCAAGGTCTTAAAGAGCAAGACACTGAGGTTAAGAAAGTAAAGGCCAGGAATCAGTCCGAATACCAAAGTGGAGCAAACACGTCAGAGTCCGAGGCTGATGCACATCACTTCAGAGGCACTACACTCCATGTATGTTTTCTAGATAGGCCCTAGGGTGCTGTGTTATCCAACTTTGTGGAGACAAATGTTGGCATAATATAAAGATACATAAAGAAGGTTGCAGCTTTTGTATCCTTAGAGCTATCATTGAGTACTGATTAAAAGTAATTTTTAAGACTTACCTTGTCCATTAGGGGTAGGCTCTCTCTAGTGAACTGTTATATAGCCTTTTTGTGCTTCCTACCGCCCTGCTCTTCGCGTTATCTCTTCTTCATGAGACTGAACTGAAATCAACCAACATATTTTATATCTAGATCTTTATTTTCTTCATGCTTCAGTTTCTCCTTAGGCCTAAAGTATTTATAGTGAAACTAGGTTTATTTTTCTGTTTATAAGTACTTAATTCCTCTAAACCATGTATTAGAATGCAAATATATAAATACGTGAAACCTTTGGGCTTATGAAGTGAATGCCACAACACACTGCAAACACAGGGCAATACCACCACTGCAGCCATGCCTTCCAACACCTGCTGTCTCTGGGAAATCCAGCAGCCGGTACATCATCTCCGATTCTCAACTGCTGCCACAGGCTAACAGCCCCTGCACTTCTTATCTTTTCACTATGGCACTCTGCAATTATTTATGTGAGAGTTAAAAAAGTACAGCATCCCTAAAGGCATATCCTAACTATGCAGAAAAATGGGAAAGGACATTTTATAAGTTCTGTTTTATGAACACAGGAAATGAGAATTCCACTAAAAACAACAACAGTTTTGAAAAAAAAACAAACATCGCCAATGTCTTTAAAGCTGTACACCTCAAGACTACAATAAACTTCCTTGAGAAATAACAAGAAACTAGGTTCTCACTCTAGGACATGATGAAGAAAGGGTGTATAAAGCACTGAGCAATGTGTATGTGCTGAGTGAACTGTCAGGTATGCCCACCGGCACAGCACATAAAGGCAGCTGCTCCATCTGCACAAGATCTCTTCCCTCTATCAAGTTTCCACTTCAGCTGAAATGTCAGAAATTGGTGTCTAGGGAAAAAAAAGTAAAACGTGCACCAAAGATGAAAGGCATCCAGGCATAAGCACATCAAGATGCCACTGTAGAGTTAAAAAAAGAGAAAGGATTGGCTGATTTACATTAGCAAAAAAGGTATGTTTGCAAAGCCAGCATGCTTTAATATTTAAGGATGTATCACACATCAATAGCCTGTGATTATCTCGTTCTGAATTACTGCATCTTATCATGGCTGCAGTAAGGGAGAAAAGACATTCTTGATTTCTCAGTATTAGAAAGGGGAACTACAGCATTAATTTGCATGTTGCCTTTCCATCTTTGTGCTGTTTTGTGCAGTGTTTAAAATTGCATTGTTAGGGACTATCTTCACAGTTTTGAAATCATATTTAGTAGAACATTTAAATGTATTTACATTAAATGGAAAAACAGGAAAGTAGCAGCATAGAATATCTAGCCACCCTGAACTCCAAACACTGGAAATCTGTATTCAACAGAGAGTAAAATCCATATAAAAACAGTCAGTTGCTGTTATTTGCCACAGTTCCCTCAAGAGAGGTAAACTGATTTATTCTTGTTGATGATTAGCCATTCTGTCTTGTTAACTGTGAGTTTTTCCCTTGATCAGTATTCCAGACATATATTTTTCTCCTCTCATTAAAAGTATTTGTATTTCTGTATTTCCAACAGTTCTTGAGTGTTCATTAAAGGTCGGGGGAGGTGGGGGTGAGGTAAGACCAGTACAATAAAAGGTTGTTTAGTTACAAATTTCTAATATTTGGGACTGGAAATGGTCTTAAATGGGGAAACGCCCTTCATTTCAATGGGCTCTATCATGGTCCTTCACCACTGTTAATACTATATGACAACACCATTCTGAACTGCTGCTTTGAAGACTCTCCTCTAAGCATTTTTCCATTATTTTTGAGAGCTGAAAACCACCTTTTCCAAGTCTGCTAGCTGCTGTCAATTCTACCTCGATGTGCTGGATTTACATCCAGAGATGCTGGCCACAGATATGTCAGGAAGGCGAAAAGACCAGATCCCCCAAAGGTTTCCTCTCACGTGCTGTGGTTCCCCTGCCTGCTCAGAACTGGCAGCGCCACAGTGCACGACAAAGACAGATGGGAAAGTAGTTTGGCTTTAGTGCAACTACTTTGAGGCCTTTAGCATTGATCTGAATGAAAATTCACAGCAAACAAGATCCTTCCGAATAGGTCTAGTGTGAGTCAAGGCTGACATCACATTGCATCTCTCCATCACCGAAGTAGCAATTAGCCTCTTCCATGCTATGGCTGAGATCTGCTTCTCTGGTTTCTTTGCCAGTGTTCTGGCAGGTTCTTAGCATTCCTTAAGGGCACTTACAATTCCTCACAGCCATTGTATCCTACCTGATAGTTCCATGTTTGATCTGGTAAGCTGCTATGCAAAGGTCAGTTATTTTCAGCTCTTCTTTCTGATTCATTTGAAAAGGCAGCCTGATAACTGATGAGCTTTTTTGGTTCTTTACAGGTAATATCCTTCCACAGTCCCCTACTTTTGTAAGAACTCATTTACAATGCAGCTTGTTTCCTCTCTAAGGCTCTGGTAGATCTTTAGCCCTTGAAATCCTATCTTAACTTTAAAAAAAAAAAAAAAAAAAAGACAAAACAAAACTTTTTTTATTTCTATTTATTGAAACCGTCTGCTTCTTTCTGGTGCTGTATAGCTTTGCTACCCTTACACTGCATGCAATCAATACTGCAGTTGGTCGCTCCCTGTTTGAGCTCTCCATTGGTTCATATAACACTACTCACATAGATGAGTTCTATTTTGTTGATGCTTTTTCTCACAACCACTGTCCAGCTTCTCATTTTTGAGAATATTTGTTTTAGCATCAGTGATTTCTGTCCTTGCCTAGCCAGCAACTTTTGTTAGCTTAGCCTCATACTTTCTGGATGTGATTGTAATAGTAATGTTTGCATTATCCAATCAATATAGTAATGCCACAGCACCCAAGGAGGTTTGCTAGCGTTCACCTTGAGCTGATTTGTTAGTTGTTCAACTTAGAGGATATTTTTCACTTCTGTATACAGCCATGAAGATCTGACTCTTAGGGCTGAAAGCTGTTCTGCAAGATCCTCTCATAGTCTGTCAAAGTCTTTTGAAAACCGAAGAAATAGGAGGAGCCTATTCCTTCATACACTCCTCTGCAATTGCTAGGACCCATATCTAGTCCATCTAAAGTGCTGAGAGAGTCAGCTGAGCCTGTCCCTTGTTTTGCATCCAGTGCCCCTTTACCACTCTTACTATCACACTGCAGAAGCCTCAACATCTCCCCACCCGCACTATTCAGCAAGATCACCCTGTCGGGGCAGTCTAATAAAACACCAACATTTCCACTATTGAGGAAAAATCTCTTCGTCCCAGGCTTCATTGCACAGCTCCCTCAGTGTCATTAAACTGGTGCTGTCAGGTGGTGTCAGCTTTTCTGATGGGATTTCATCCATTTCCATCTCCCAGGAGTTTCTCAGCTTCTTGCAGCTTGTATTAACGCCAGGCTCAGGGCTTCCAGCTTTCATTACTGCTTGGCACGAGGGTTGTCTAGAGTAGTTAAAGACTTCTTTAAAGTGATCCACACATCTGCTTTCCCTTCTATATTAGCTGTGAATATTTTTTCCTTTTTTTTTCCTTTGTTTGGCACATTTCCTCCATTTCCTCTCCTGCTGAAATGCTTTGTCTTTCCCCATTCTAGCAGTAGCATCTGCTTTATCTGTTACATTTTTCGTCTTTTTCTGTCTTTCCCTACAATGTTTTTCACTAATGTTTTAGCTTCTGCTACTCCTTCTGTGCCTTCTTCCAAATTTCTTTTATTCTTAGCATTTTGGAGTTCTCCCTTCTCTCGGCAAAGGGCCACATTTTCTGCCTGTGATTTTCTCCAGTTATGACTCTTGCAGTTTAATAACATTGCTGCTGAGCTAATCTTGGGGCTGCTGAATCACTTTCACCTGCGTTTGGCAAAGCCTCAAATGAATTCCTTAGCATTGATCTGAGCTTTCTCACAGTATCTTTCTGCAGTTCCATTTTGTACTGTTTGCCAATGCTGACTACTGCTCGAAGTCACTGATTTGCAATTCCATTTACAGGTTGGCAATGCCAAGATTTTGGCCAGTAGTACCAGTGATAGTTTGGAGTAACTGTGCCTTGAACAAATTAGTTTAATTTTGTTTTGTCACCTATCAAACATGCAAGTCTATGTAAGTAACTACAATGCTTTCAAGAGACATGAAATTCAACTTAATGATTCTTTGCCAAGAGAACAAAAGAATGGTTTTCTAATTCAGACTCTAATGTCCCACCTCAGGTCATGACCTGTGCTGCATTATTAAAGAAGAAGAACAGCAGAGAATGATCCTTCCTGGTCTATGCTCCCAGTTTCCAACAATAAAAATTATGGTCTTCCTGCACCAGATGTTTCACTAAAACCACTGTGTTTAAACAGCCAATAATAGAGATATCCTTCATGATTGCTTCTAAACTCCATTTGAATTGATCCATACTTTGGGATCCATGATATTTTTTGCCAATGAGTAACATAAAGCAACTAAAAGCTGTGTAAAACACCTATTTGATTTTTTTTTTAACCAATTGAGGGATCCCTTCAACCCCTCTAGTGATATCTTAAGAGGAACCATGAATCCATACGTCAACATCTCCCTGTCTCGCACGATTATACCATATTTCCTGCACTGTCTTTTCCTCTCTCATCTCTTCATTTTCTACAATAAGTGTAGCTCACCTACCCCCTTGACACCATAATTTTTAAGAGCTTTTTGTGACAGACCTTGGAAAAAGCAGTCTCACATCCACGTGCTCGTAATCCACCTTCCCAGAGCTACAAATACATTTGTAGGACATCATTCTCACAAAAGCCCACTTCCCACACTTACCAGTAGTTCTATTTTTTATTACCATTTCTATGAATTTGCAAGCATGTAGGTTGGACCTACTGATCTTTAGTTCTTGTCACCATTACAGGAAGTCTTTCTAAACACAGATGTCACATTTCCTATCTTCCATTCCCCCTCTACAACTATTAATGTAAGCACTAGCTTACTCCACAGTAAATAATTCAGCAGTTCTTTCAGAAGTCTGAAGAGGACTCTTTAGAGGAACTTTTAGAAGTTCTAGAAGGAGAGACTTAAAACTCCAGAGACTTCTAAAGGTCCCTCTAAAGAGAAGCCTGGCTTTCAAAAGAGAGTCATCTGGCTTTGCTATAGGCTTTGCCTATTTACTACCATTCATTTTGTCAAGATCTTTCACTCGTTGAACCACTTTGGTTGATATTTACCAGGTTTCCCTGCAGATCGTTATTACTACATCCTAGGTTGGTAATAAAGATCATGTCAAAATGAAAGTCGCATCGTCACATTCTGTCAATAACACTTCGGCAGTAATTGTTGAAAACATCACTGTTCTCATTGCTATGTTCTTTGGGAGTGGAGCAGTAGATCTTTTACCAATGGCTGTTCTTTCAGTAATTGGCTTGGATCTAGCATATGATCCTCACAGTTGATGAAACTGCACCAATGACTGACTCTTCCACAGAAGTTTCCATTGGAAGTACTGCTTGGTAACTTGTGTAACTGCTATGATCTAAGAAGCTGAGCTATTTCTTCTCTAATCTTCTGATCTACATCTGCTCTTACTGCTATGATTATTTTTTTGAGATCACGGTCGTCACCTCCATCACGATCTAAAGAGCCCTTATGGACTTCTATCATTCTTTGTTTGAATTATTACACTCATGACAGTCAAGGTGCCAGGGATTTATCTTCCCAAGGTGCCTTCTGTTAGCAGACTCAGACTTTTCAGGACCTCAGCTTTTTGAAGTTAACGTTTACCATAAAGTACAAACATTGTGTAGTGTTTTGCACAGGCATTTTTGCCGGAGTGGTCACCTGGTCCCATTTGCCTTCCCATTTTACTAAGCCCATTTTACTGATCAACAACCGTAGCAAAACGCCACATATCTATACTTCATTCTTTTCAGCACTGGGGCCTTAATTTAGCATTTTTTATTCCTTAAGACCCATCCTTTGATCTTTTAAAGACTTTGAAAATTATTTCTTTATATGGTAGCAGTATATAATTCTTTCTGTTAAAATGCTGTATTAAAAATTTCTTCTTGTTGTAACTATTTCAATACTGTAGTGCCATACGTGAGAGTGAATCAAAAAAATGCTCTTCTCTGACACCTACCAGCACAATGGAAATGAGCAGTTTAACACAGTAACTTTAATTACAGACAGATTTACTAACCTAATTGAGGTTTGTTTCACTAACAGCTGGAAATTCTCAAAACGCAGATATGTTGAACTATATATTTAATTATATATTGAATATTGAATTATATATTGAATATTTCAATAGCTGTTTTTTCATTTTCACTACTTTCCCCCCTTGGCAGAGAGTACAGTCAGTTACAAGTTTTCTTCATTCACTCCAAATTTCTGTCATTATCCAATGTAACCAGCAGTTTTCTTATGCAAATACTCATTGTTCTCAGTATGTTTGCCCTTCATACAGCTCCTCATTTCGTAGTAATAACACAAGATCTTTTCCTTTTTAAAATCATGCTGTACTAACAAGATAAAGAACATAAAAGGAATCCAAGAAAAAACTCAGCTGAATGACATGAAAAGCAATGGAACATCTACTTATCAGTTTCTTGGCCCTGAAAACATTGATCATTCAGGAAAGGATTGTTAATCATCATATTACTTTTTTGTCTCTCTTTTCCTCCTCTTTTCCTTGTGAGATATACATTTAGAGCAAAGTCAACTCTCTTCTAAGGTAGCAAAATTATAACTGAATCCATCTCTGTCCAACTGAATGAAATGCAATGTCTCAAAGGCATCACTTTTCTTTCTGGAAAAAAGAATGTTTTGTTGTATGTCTGGTTCTCATTCGTTCACATATTGTGATGAATCTTTAATGGTAAGGGGTAATCTGGAAAAAAAAAGCTCAAATTTTTTTATAAAGACTGAAAAGTTCTTTAGAAACAAGGGAAGTTTATGCCTCTTTGGTATTGCTTTGATATTAAATATTCAGATCCCATCTGGTTCTTGACTCCTATCCTGCTTTGGAGAAATGGCTAATCATCACAAAAGTAAACACATACCTTTGATTACTAGCAGGTTTTATGAAATACCAACTTTCTGTAGTATGTTTAATAAAGATGTACCTTTTTTTTACTGTAGTGGATACATATATCAGAACATATATAAGTGTACAAGTGCAAGAGTGTATGGAATTTTACTCACCTCAGATCTCAGGCTATTTATGAGAAAATATAGAAATTTCTATAAAACAATAAATATTTCAGTGTTAAAAAAAATCAAGCCAAACTTGCAATAGCTACATATGAAGTCATCTACTCTGTTCACTTTGTAGGTCTAGAGAGTAAATTTTCTATTCACAAGGAATGCTTCTTTCATGATGTTGTCTATGACATTAAAAGTGAGTAACGTTACCATGAGGACTAAAACCTCACAAAACTGGAATGAAATTCTTCTAAGTTAATGCTAGGCAACAAAACAGATGCCTACAACAGACTTTTCATATGAAAAACTTTATAAATACAATTAAGTCTGTAATTTGAATCATTTTATGCAATATCATTAAATACAAAGACTCTGTCAGAAACAGGAGAGAAAAAAAAAAAAGAATGTGACTGTGACTGCTCGTTCTGTGATTTCCTGCCAGGATATTAAAGTCTTTCAAAATGAGCCACGCATTTGTAACACAGCCACTGTAGGATTAGGAAGACTCTGGGATCAAGTGTTCCAAAACCAAAATGGAAATGCTTATCTAGTTACGGAAAGTGGATGAAGCTATTAATTTCAACAATGTAGCATACTGTGTGCACACCTACACCTCCCAAATGTAGGTAGTGAATACATGCCAGCTTCAATTCATTTTTTCAGTAAATTGGAAGTTTCAGATTATATTCAGTATTTACTGAGGCAACAGTGAGATTCCATGAGATCTTACAGGTTAAAAGATTTTGAGTGAGGTAAGGGCAAAAAGTTCATTAGGTTAGTACATAAAACATAACCGCCCTACATCAGCAATCTCCAGACACTCCTTAATGTATTCATACTTCACAGAAAAAAAAAAATCTTTACTCATAGAAACAAGTTCTAGGAACTAGAATTATTTGGAAAGATTTCTCTTTGATGCCATTATTTTCCAGCTAGTCTCTCAAACATATTGAAACCAAACATCGTTCCCAGCAGTGGTAAAACAGAGACTTTCAAGATCCCGAGGCAATAAATACCCACATGCCTCCTTAGATACCTGTGTAATTGGCCTGATTTTCCAAAATTACTTTGAACATAATAGGTTTCCTTGATTTTTGCTGATGATGTAAGCAGATTTCACTGGGAGAAACAAATTGCTCAGCTTTTTTCTTTTCTTTTTTTGCCAAAAACTATATAAACAATTTAGGTACCTCCATGCCTAAAGCAAAGCATTCCTGGTTGGAAATCCCATCCTCTCCTTGAGTTGAGCTCCTTACCTGAGAAATTGACTGTCAAAATGAGAAGCTATACACTTAACATAAATGAGTCTGTACCACGCAATGAGCAGGAATATCAAAGTAAAACATGTCTGCTTACCTTTGCCTTGCGAAAATGGTAGACTACCAGCATGCTTATGAAGTCCAACAGCATACAGAGCGTTTGGAATGAGATGATAGCCAGCCGTAAATATTTGTCTTCCTGTGCATAGCAGGGAGTATCGTCTGTACAGTAAGAACATCCTTCCCTGCAGGGTAGGCAGGTGTAGACTTCCTCTGATACTTCACCACCAGAAAAGCGATTTTCTGCATCCTTTCCTGAAAGTATCAGAAGGGTAAGGGGAGACACCTTTAGTTGTACAGGATGGGCAATTTATCCATACAGGAGCAAACCAGTCCTCTGCTGACTCCCTTCCCCTCCCCGTTGGCCTCTTTCATTAAGTTAGAAAATGGTTTGCCAGGGCTGCTTTTCTCATTTGCTTCTCCTCTGTCACGTTCAGAAAATGCAGACCAATTCAGACATAAGGGAAAGTGAGTTTATTAAATGCCAAATGCTTTCCCGTTGCATTTAAAGTGGGCTAAATCTGCACGGGAAATTCTTTGAAGAAGAATTCTGAATGGGGAAAAAAATTACATCAAAGATTTGGGAATAAGGAAAGGATTTTACACAGACATATGAAGAGCAGACCCATTAACTACTTAATGTTCACAGTACAAGCTCTGATCCTATTTCAGATTGTTCCTCAATTTCATAAAGATGCTATCTAGTGAATTAATTAGCTTCAAATTAGATAAAATCCTTCTTAATTAACATTTGTTCAGCATGCTGTTGCATGATGGCACTACTCTGTCCCCAGAGCAAAACCAGTGCACTTACACTAAGTATAATTTCCCAGTGTTCACACAAGCACACCAGGAAATCTGGAAAACCTATCAGCAAGTTAATATTTTGTCTATGAAAATCAATGATTCTTGAGCTGATACCTCGTCCACCAAAGTGAACCCACCAACAGAGCACACAGGAGGATTCCTACTTTTTCTGATCCATGAACACTTGTCCATAACCACCTGTAAGACTTCTTACCATACAGGTAATTAATGAAATAAAAAGGTACAAGAAAAATGGGGCAAATAAAAAAGGAAAACTGAATTTGCTGAAAATGTTTAATATAAGTAAGACAGGCATAGGAGCTTCCAGAATCAAGAGAATGTGGCTGAAGCCAAATCAGTTGGCTTCAGTATGTTAAAATGTGTGATAACTTCTCTCAGTTTTCACAAGACTAGGGAATTGCTCCAATATCTTTGATCAAAATTCTCCTCCTCTGTCAGTGAAAGTAGTAAACCATGCATTGTTTAGTCTTAATTCAAGAGATGGCCTATTCCACTGACGTTGCGCATGCATATTGGATTATGAAACTCTCTTCAGACTTTTAGCTTGAAACATTTGAAGCAGAAGGTTACCTGCAAGGGTAATTATTTCTTGCTTTCTCAAATCTATGTACAAATGCACATGAGCACACATCTTCTGAAAGGTAAAGCCTGGGAATGGGACAAAGAGGCTGTATACCCAAGTCTGTTTATGTGGCATGCCTTTCCAGCAGCCCTGTGTTCCTTGTCCTCGGTGTAGGATGCTTCGCTCTTGCATCCCACAGTGAGCAGAGAACAGGCTGGTATTTCTCATGAAGATTGTGGATTTCTCTTTGCAGCTTTATTCTAAACAAAGATGTTGGAAACCTGAATATAGCAGAGTAGAGCTGACTCATGCTGGTAGCCAGATTTTTTTAGATATGAGCAGACAGCAAGAAGAGATCTTATGTCTTTTTGACCCAGGCTGTGGGAGGCAGGAATGGAAATGTTGGAAAATAACCGCACTTGGGCACCCCAAGAAGGTAGGGAACCTCTAAGAAACACCAATCCTGAAGATATCCTAGGACTGGAACTTCTTTTCAGAGCAAACACCCATGGACCTCAGCCCATCGTCATTCCATTTGCCAGAAACTACCTTCTTCCTATCTAACATTATATCTCTGTTTTCTAAATTATAGCTCAAAAATGGACCCACGCCTTCCTCTGTCAGAGACAAAAGTCACAGCCTCCCACTTCCCATCTCCATATCCAAATCAGGAGTGCACTACTTGTTGTCCAAGTTTCCCACTGTTTCCTCAACATTTGCACTCATGTCAACCTGCTTTTCCACCACCTACCTGTTCCTTTATCATTTTGGTAAAGAGTCGCCCTTGAATTAGCCCAGCTCCAAAAAGATTATTTAATCTCTTTTAAACCTCACTTTTCTGAGCCACACGGGCCATTTGTTAAAATCTTTTTATTGTGCTAACTAAATAAATTATTTCCAGTGTAAAAACTTAACCACTGAAAAAATATAATTTAAAAACTAAAGTTATGAGATTACTTAAGTCACAAATATTATATGAATATGGCTTTTTGCCATTCCATTCCATTGCCATGGCTTTACGTAAACTATGAATTTTGCATGGTCCTAAACTTGATATTCTTACTTTATTTCTGAAATGTTCAACCTTGAAAGTTCTTGCAAATACATATAATCCATTTTATCATGCATTTTCTTATCTGAGTCATGCATGGAAGTTTCTTCCTGTGTATGCTTGTCACATACTAGAGGGATAACAGTCAATGAACAGTTGCATGTGACAGTAAATATCCCAAGGATATGACTTCATAACCCAACAGCAAGCCTTTGCTTAGATGTGTCTGGTGTCATGCTGTCTGCTGTATACAAAGGAAGATCATCGATAAGCATGTCCTGTACTGCCAGCTATGATTGATTATCTGGTAAATGTCTTTTGACTTTGAAATGATTCTTCATTATAGCTAATATAAAAAAGACCAAAAAAATGGATCTACTTGAGATTTTACATAATGTAAGAAGGAATTATTAACAAACCCCATCTTTTTTTTTTTTCTCTCCTTGCCAAAAAGAAAGAACATTCTTCAGACCATCCGGAAGAAGCTCTTGGGAAAGAACTGATTGTTGTATTTACCACTGACTGGGAGCTTGTTTGTTCACCCACACCCTTGCCCTGACTATATGTCTCAGGGCACTGCTGCCCACTGTGTAGTTGAACATTTCTGCCCTTTATGCCTGGCCCTGTCACCTCACCAAAGTCAATATAATGTCAATGCAACCCATAGACAGTCCAAGCCAAGCAGGCAGTTACTGCCTCTTACAGCACTGCTAGAGATTTCACTGTGCCATGTCTTCTCCTATCTCAGCAGCTCTTTGGGATCACACATGCTTCTCCAATGAAGAAAATCAGGTTTTCCTCCCCAAAAAGTGGCAAAAGATTGTAGACAGTGGTATGGTAGATGGACAAGAAGCCAATTCTGCTTCTTGTAAGGCGGCAGCAGTTTTAGCGCTGACACAAATGAGATGGAAGCAAACACTGAAAGATTGACTGTGCTGCAGGAGTTGAAACTGAGGATGAGGAAGATGTAAAAAAGTACTGTCCTCAAAGAAAAGAAAAAAATGTAGTAAGAAAAAAAAAAGGATAAAATGGAAGGAGAAAGAAACAAAGAATTGGTGGAAAGTAGGAATAGGGACACAAACTAATTTGAAGTATAATAAGGAAAATGCTTGAGTACTGGAAAAATAAACAGAAAAGTTTAAATGGTTCAGCTATGACCCCTCTACTATATTTTTTCCTAGTCAGCCCGTTCGTTTTTGAAATGGTCTCCTAAGGGTAATTCTTCATTATCTTTTGTTCTCCTAAGCACACTCTGCTACGCAAGGGTGCCTCTGCAGCTGTGACATTGCCAGATGAGATCTTCCTCCAAAGTAAGAACGGCACCACAGACTGCTAAGTGCCAGGACAGGGATTGCTACCATCCCAAACATAATCATCCCAGACACCAGTCAAAACTCAGCAGATGAACAGAGAGCACTGTGCATGCTGAGCGCTGGGCAGAACAAGAGACTGATTCTGTTCCTGTTCTATTATAACACACATTTGGAACACCAGTGATGCTGCAATAACTCAGCACTTGTGAATGTAACGGGGCCTTCTAGCATCAAAACCTGGTAATCAGCCATGGTCATAATCCTCAGCCTAGAAAGGGATCACTGAAGTCAGTCACGGCCTTCATATGTGCAAAGATCTGCATGTGCAACAAGTTCTGTTGAAGAATCAAAGCCAAAGGGCAGGTGTAAAAAAATGGGAATTCCCGTTGAACTGGAAACCCCTCCTGGGACTTTTTATGTGATCATAGCACTGTTAGAGACAGTAAAGTCCCACATCCAGACAAAAGAGCCACCTCTGGTGCAAGCAGCTTTTTGCACAGGGCAAGTTCCACATCTGAAAAGCAAGAGCTGAGCAGAATCTCTGCAATATACAGGTGATGCATTGCTAAAGAATAAACTTTTAGGTTGAACAAAGCACTGCTGTTCTACCATGGATCTTCCAATGCAAACCTGATTATTCCATGAGCCAGAGAACATAAGTGCTTTGGAGAAGGGTGTTATGAAAATGTTATAATGTATGTAGTAGTCAGCAGTTAGTCCATTCTACCTATACTAATAGCGCTACGTAAAAATGAGCCACTAGGAGAAAGTGCATAATCATGTACTCAAGCACTTACAGGTTAATGCAACTTGCACACATGAAATACGTCTTTTTCTAAAATTAATTTCTGTCCTCAAAAGAGACCCTGGAAATATGGCAAGAACTCTGTGCTCCGCTAGTACCCAGGGTCCTCATTAACTAATGCAGAAAAAATAGAAAGGTTTTACATATTTTGGCACTGTCAGTTCTGAAGAACAAACTCAGCCGTGGGAGGGAAATGCTCTCCTACCTGGTTTCCAATTTAGTAAAAGAACAGCCTAAATTTCAGCTGTGCTTCAGTCCCACACCCATTTCGGGATCCTGTGCGACCTCCCTGCAAGCAGCAACACTGTGCTGCTTTAAGTCAGAAAAACAACCAGTCTGCAGCATCTTTCCTATGGAGGACACTGTTTATGCAGCATTGTATCACGGCGTTCGGGGCCCCCGCTGAGTTTGCAGAGGAGGCAGATAAGCAATCTTTTAAGCCTTCCCACCAGCAAACTGTGTAGAGTGTCCAACATCCCTGCAAAGCCATTTTATACAGCTATCTTTCAGACTCAAACCAAAATCTTCATCTGGACCTAAAGCAGAACCTGATCCCCAGTTAAAACTCCTGTACACTTCAGGTACAATGTGCAACTGTAGTTAACCATATTTTGCTGTGGTGCAGAATCCCAGTATCATTGAGAAATGTTCCCATCTCAAGACACAACACACTTGATCCAATTTTTCAATCCACAGAAGTACAAAAGTGGTCATTTTTTGTATCTATCTGCTTACTTAAGACCTACCTCTCATCTTAAGACCTGTAAATATTTCCTGCCACTATTTTCTTCCACTAGGAATACTTTCTAAACAATTAACATTTCTACTCAGTTTCATCTCTTTCATGCTCAAACTTCATCAACCTAACTCTACCAAGAGATCTTCAGGTCAGACAGTTTCTGTCAAAGCTGCTGGCAGGATTCATGTCTAAAAGTGTTGTATTAGCATAATTTAGAACCTCCAAATACAGACATTTTAACCATGTTATCTTCTCCTTTTTAAAGAACGCAGCTGGGTGACAGGGCCAAGTTCCCTTGAACTACTAGTTTTTCTCCCACTACTTCAGAATCATTTCCAGTCTCACACTAGCTGTCTCACTGTTCACTTTTTGAAATCACCTGTAGAGGTTCACGGATTGACCTGCATCCAGATGAATTAAAGCAGTTCTTTATTACTGACTGTTTCAAAACTCATGCTTATGTTAGCTCAGTAACACATGCTCAAATCAAAGTGGCCCCAGATCATGTAATTACACCCCCTAAAATATCAGCATATGCAAACACTTCCATGAGACAAATGTCTCTCATTTAGAAGCTAAATATCCAATCTAAGGTAGCTATATAGGTTCCTCCTCCTATAGTAAATGCAGAAAAATGGATATTTGACTGAAGAGTTACTTTTCCCATCTAAAGACAAATTCTGCCTTTCTAAAGCAGCAGAATTATCCTCTAGGGGAGCCACACTCTCGTTGCTGACTGCATTTGAAACTTAGGTGACTAACACATACCAAGCATATACATTTTAGACAGCTGATATGAGATAAAATTAATCTCATCCCTAATGATCAATGCTGTTACAATCTCTAGCCAGATTATTTTTGTGTGTTCTGTGGCATTTGGCATGACAAAAATCTAAGACTTTTTTTTTTATTAAATACTTATTCAAGGAGTTAAATCCCAACTCCATCGTAACTCGCTGCACTGCAGGAGCAACCAAACATCATCCTCACTTCATCAGAAAATTTGCACAAAGCCCAGAGAAAAAGTGCTATCGCACAGCTGCCATCTGTGACACTCCACAATATGAAAAGAGAAGGGAAACAAACACTCACCAGGTAAACTGTTGAACAAACACACTGTGCTATTTACATATAGATATACAGGAGACAGGGCACATATATATCTCTATCACATATACAGCATAAATAGCACAGTGTGTTTGTTCAACATATATATGTATGAGACATATCAAGTTAGGGATCAGGTATCTTGGCCAACCTATATCCAAACCAGGTCAAATCAATAAAAACCAGGCCAACCCATGACACAGACCGAAGTATTTAATATCTGGAGTTCACGGCTGCAAACAAATAGGGAATTTGAAAGCTTTCCTAATATTAAAAGTTACTTACCTTTCATCTAAAACCCCTGTCACTTTTTAGGTAAGAAAACGGAGCTCATGAGTAACTAATATAGGAAGGAACTTGGAAGCTTTATTTGCAGCTCTTGAGTCCACACCAAATAATTTATTTAACCCAATTATCAGGTACTCTGTAGCATGGGGGCAAGCTTTTATAAGTACCATCCTGCACAAGATTTACCAGTACAAAACACCTGAATCTGTATCTGTGAGTATCATAGAGGTGCACATTAAGTGTTGAATACTACTAGAGGTATTTCTGTAGTGGAACAGGATCAGCTGTGTTCACATAAGGCAGGAGATAACACATGCAGTCTGGAACCAAACTTGGTGAAAGCTACTCATCACCATTCCCTGTGCATCTCATACAAAATGCTCCCACAGCAGAGAGCTGATGACATGAACCTTTGGCTAAAGGATGGTGCAAAGAAGCTGGGGATGGTATTCACTCAAAAGCAGGAGGCAGAGAAGGGTGCCCTGTTGCACCTTCAAGCAACACCTTTACACTTGCGACTGCAGCATGAGCTCTACTAGTTTAACTGCAACGATTTCAGCACAAAATCTGCTCAGAGATTACGCTTTGGTCATGTGATGAAAGTAATGGACTTCATCTTTGGGCATGCAGTTTATATATTTTCCCTGCTGAGTATCAGCCAAGTTCTGCTTCTCTTACTGTGGGCAACCCAGTCTCAGTACCATACAACGCGTGTCCTGGGCAAGTGTAGGCTGTGTGTCATCTGTATCATACAGTCCCACTGATAAGCCACTGATGGGCCTGACCCATCTCTAATACTTCATCAGCAACTATTAGAGTTTGGATGCTCCTTAGGATTTACCTTTGCAAATGAAGTAAAATGAAAGCAGTTAAAGCCCACAGAAAGCCAAAGGCTAGGGCATTCAGGTTTGCCCTGACCAAAGAGGAAATTACTAGATTAATTTTCTCAATACTTGTGCTTGAGCACAGATGCCAGAAATCTCTATTTCCCTATAGCAAGACTTCTTTTCATGTTTTTAAATTTATTTACAAATCAAATATTCTTCAAGCGGGTATGTTTTACAGGATTCTCAAGAGTATCGCAAATGACAAACCAAAGGGCTAGAACTCCTTAAGTGATTATATAATCCAAGAGTTGCAAACCACTGGGATTTTACTGTATATCCCCGACGAGGATAAAAAGGAGTCTTGCATTATTAATGCTAGCTCTGTTTTCTTTTTCTTTTTTTTTTAAACTCAAGCAAAGGCACTTACTCTGAAAGCTGTTCACTGAGAAGATATTGGGATGATAGAATCCAGCCTTGCAAATACATTTGTAGGCTCCGAGCACAAATCCAAGGCCTTTAATTGGCATACACTGTGAGAAAGGAAAAAAAGAAAAGTCATGCAGATGATCATACAGTGATATACTCAGATGTACATTCAAGCATAAAAACATTACAAGATACTGTGAGCAGATTTCTAAGAATAAACAGACACCCCTTCCAGTCTGACAGTATTTTCTCAGTGACTTTCCCCACAGACATACATCACAAATTTTTTTTCTTTGTTGCTCATCACCAGCAAACAGCAAAGATTGCTGTTATCAAGCCTGTCCCACTGATAAATCAATCAAGTGCTAAATCTGATTCTTGTACTTTGGTTCTAGGTGGGACATCAGATGGCTGTGTTTTTTTCCTGGAGAGTTTCCAGCACTCTTCCCCAGCTGAGCAGGTAGGGTTCAGACAGCTGGAGCTCGTGCTACGTGAGGGAGAACATGGACACCTGCAGCCAAGCCACCAACCTTCTGCAGGCAGCATGTGCGGGTAACCCCACGGCACTGGCAACCATACCAGAGCGGAGACTGACCCAGCCAACACAACGCCAACAACTCATTAGAGAAAATGATTGCAGACCTAAACCTGACCTAGGTGAAGGAGAGCAAACCTACACCAATTGGAGCCCCATACTTCTAAGCTCGCTTGTCCCTTTTTGAGGAAGTAATATGTGAAACAAGTTTTGTTTTAACTCAACTTCACTTTTGTTAATTTTGACATCAGGACAACCACGGTGACTTTATTACAGTAACAGAATATCTACTCTCAGACCATTTTTGTACAACAAATAGACTCTGCCCAGTACAGAGGGAAGAAACAGTCCAACAACATAAAGGTAGAAACACTGGTAAAATTATTTTCTCCCAGTATAGCTTGCTTCACTTTATCAGATCAAAGTAGACTACTGTACTAGATGCCTCTCCCATCAGTATAGGTGTAACTATACCAACATACCTCCATGAACAGGAACTAGACACTAGTAGTTCCTCAGCGAGCAACTGAATTGTTTAACTAAAACACCCTCTGTCCTCTCATTTCCTTGAGTTTCACTTGTTTGTGACCATCTGTGACTTCAGAATATGCTTCAATCTCTAACTGCCTGTAACTGGGAAGAAGATGCAGAGGACAGGGTTTGGTAAAAAAGATCTGTTTCAAAAGATCAAATGCAAACCAAGAAAGGACAGTCTGCACTGACACTCAAGAAAACCTCAATTTTTTGATCTCAGATTTCAGCTTTGTGACATAATTCTAATGTTGGGAAAGACACTTGCTTTTCTTTGCCTCAGTGCCCCAGATGGCATCGTCTTTTCTTGCACCCTTTGCCAATCTGGTGTCTGTGCACACAGTGCATGATTGTAGGTGCTATTGGAAACCAACTAATAAGCAGGAAACCGGCATGCAAGAACACTGAAAATTCATTCAGCCTTTGTATAAACATGAAAGCAAGAAAGAACAGGAAGAGAACACACAGATCTTTTTTCTTCACACTTCACTTCCATAGGTGACCCCTATGGAAATGTGACTGTTGACAAGGTGGAGGACGGAAGAAATTGAAGTGGGATGAGTGTGTGTGCAAGTCCGATGACAGCAAAACCTTTTTAACCAAGCACAGAAAAGCAGTTAAAGTAGTAAAAAGAATTTTTCAGGCGAATATTCTGTTCTGCCTTTCTAGCTTTTTGCTTTGTAATGGGAATGCTATCGAGTCTGCATTTTCTTTTCGAAGGCAAGGAAGAAAAGAAGTAGCTTCTACTGAATTCTGCGAACACCACAGTACCCCCAGTACCATACCCATAATCCATTCCCACTGAACAAATTCTTCATATAAAATGTGTCACAGGCTCACAAATCTGTTCTGCATCAAAATAAATGCTTTACTGATGATCCTTTCACGCATATCCAATATTCACACCAAATAAAAGTATAACTTTTGTTGCTGACAAGTCTAGAATTTGAAAATGGACAAAATATTTCAAATGCCGTTATCTTTCCTTGGTCTGGGTTATTATCCTTGTTTCCAGTCTTTGGCAGGTGTAATGCACACCTTAAAAACCATCAGTCAAATTCTGCTTCTTGCAGTCCATCTAATCCATTGGAGAAGTGTAACAGGGATCAGAACATCAGTCTGTTGAAAGGAGGGAAGGAGAGGAAGCAAGCCTAGATCCCTCTAGATGCAGTTTCAAACTCTGAAATTCTACCACACTCAACACTTCATGGAAACAGAACTATGTACAGCCTGAATTTTTTTTTAAGAAATTGCAGCAGCAAGGCAGGGAAGAACACTAAATATCATATGGGCAAAAATGGGGAAAATACTTTTCCTGGAAAGAAAAAACACTCCTCTTTTTACCAACAATTTAATAGTTAATATTATGTTAAGCAATGGTGGTAAATATTATGGTGAAAATGGTAATAAACAAACTGAGTAAGAGTTTGCTCAGGTACAGGAGTAGTTCAGCAAACAAAGTCCAGATTCATTTAATCAAGGTTCTTTTGTCAGATACAGAGGCTTTTCCTGGCTGTCTGTGGGTGAATATGCCCAATACACAGCAGGCACATGCAAGCAACTTTTGTCCTTGCCCTGGCAAGTGGACCCCCAGAGCCCGAGTCCAGCAAAGATGTACTAGCTCAGCCACAGCAGCCCACAGCATCAGCCATGGGCTTCAGACCGCCAGGAGCACAGAGGCTGAGCACCCCACAACAGACTGCACAGACACAGCCAGTAAAACATTAGTCTGCTGCTAAGTTACTTAAGATTTGATCCATATAGAACTTAGCACTGAAGAAAAGATGTGTGAAAAATATCCACCTCCACATAAGCAAAAAAAAGGAAGCATAAAACTGACCTGGTTTCAGATTTCATTATAAATGTGAAAGCAAAGCTGTGGGAATAAAACCACCATATTCCCAAGTAATTTTTTGTTCATTAGTGGCGATCAGCTTTTTGAAAATAATGCTTTAATTAATTCATATGAGCAGCTACCTTGGGTTAGACCAGAAGCTCCATTTAGGCTTGTATCACACCTCTTTTGTGCCCAGCAGCAAGTGTTGAGGCAAACAGTGAAAGATGCAGTGTGGCTACTGAGTGAGCCTTCCCCAGATATGTCCTTTAGGACATCATCCTCCCAAATGGAATTTGCATTGCTTTAAATTCCAGCCATTAGTACTTATAGATGGCTTGGTTACAATTCAGAACAGCTTTATCATGATCTTTGCTAAAAGGAGAATAATCGGTGTCTGTACAATTCACACTGCACATTTATTCCAGTTGTCTGTTCCCTGGTTTGCAAGTTTATACCTTCAGCTTTACAATACTTGTACAACATAGTGACTCCCAAGTTTAAGACAGTATACTTTAAATTATACAGTCAGCTCAAAAAATAAGATATTCAACAAATGTTTATCTTGTAATTATTTATAAATAAACAGGTCCTGAATAAACACAGACACATCATCTAAACTAGTTTAAAAAGGTTGTATTGATTTCATTTTTATGCTGCTTGTTGTAAAGCACAAATTTGGAAAAATCTATTGCGATAAAGACTATATCTGTTGGAGACAAAATAAATCCTTCAAATAAGCCATGCAATTGCTTTGAAAGTCTGAGCCAAACCCTCTGGCATAAGAGAAGCGAAGCCCTTCATCAGACCTGATTAGCCAGAAACCAAGTGACAAAGTATTCAGCAGATAACACAAAGCAGATGTTACACCCACATCAGAAAACAGAAGGGAATAACAAGGCAAAAAGAAACCAGGAGTTTAACAGAGAAACATGTGGCATCATGTCCTACATGTAATTTAGAAACTTAGATAAACCACCAAATAAATCTGGCCTGTGGCATTCTGGAGCAGAGGGGTTAAAACAGTAACTTTAGAAAAAAAAAAAAAGAAAAGAAAAAGAGACTAAAAATGTACTCAGCCTTGACTCAGGTATTTCAAGGTATTTAAAAAAGCATCTTTCGATTTCCACATGCAGAGAGTGATGGGGATGTCTCCCTTTTCTAAAGTTGACTCCTTCTTCAAAGCATGGAATAAGTGCAAAGTCATGACAGAAGCAGCTTAGAAAAAATAATACAAATAAGCCCACATTCCTTTGCACTGGTTTGGGCAGCATGTAGGGACTTTCTAGAAAATACTACGTACAGAAGAGTCATTTTGTGCCTGGCACACAATGATAGCTGGAGCCGGTTGGTGTCCTGTGAGACCCCGAGAGCTCCTTTCTGATCCTGTTTACCATGTTGTCAAGCATGCTCGCTCATAAAAATAAAGGAGATAAAAGTCAGAGTAAAATTCTGCCTGCTGAAGTCAATGACAGCTCTGTCATTGAAAAGGCTTTACCTGTTATATCTTCTTATTTCATTTCTCCTTCAAAATCAGAGTTTCATGTTAAAGTGTGTTTGCAGCCTCAGAAGTGAACAGCGAGCACATCCATACATTCAAGGTCCTGGTGCATCACCCAGGAGCACCCTGCTTGCCTCCAGACAGCTCAGGAGGCAGCCAGCTGCCAACAACACTACTCATAAACTTTTTGCTTTTCAAACATAACATTTTATTTCAGAAGGACAGGACAAGGCTGGACACTTCATAATTTACACTCCAGGGTTACTTGGTAGGCCCCTGTAGCTTTTCTCCTCCCTTCTGAATGCATCGGTGGAGTTAATTCTTGTTTAAATTGAAGTTTAAAAACGTGGTTTCCAACAACAATGTACTTAAAATGACATTGAATTGTTTGAATTCTGATCAGACAAAACACAGCAATAGCTGATCTGATTCATCTCAGAGCAAAGGTAGCCGTCAGGACAATATTTATCTCAGTAGTTTAAAGCTTTGCTAAAAACTCCCCACTGCTTTTTAATGTGATTTTCCATTATTCTGGTCTTGTTAAGCCATGGGACCAGAGTAGATACTGATGGGAAGGAGTCTCAGCTCATTCACACACATACCTATAAACTGCATGTGATTGTTAAAGTTAAAATGTCTGATTTTTTATTAAACTTTTTATTACTCTTAGTCAAAATACTCAGAAAATAAAACAAGTTTTTCAAGTTACACATTTTTGTTAGGATACATTTGTTACTACTGACAATCAATGAACAGAAAAGTTAACATCAAATCATCCCCAGTTTGAGCAGGAAAACTCTCGCTACATGTAAGAGACTACAGAGTCTTTAACTTCTGATTAACCGCTTTTGCAATGTCGATCAGTTCGGTTACCTGGCTGTATGTCTGAGGAATCCTAGAGGATTCCCTTCTGGTTCTCTGTCACTCCCAAGATGCCATTAGCAGCGTATTACTAGACAGACATGACAAAAATTCAAGTGCTAGTGAAGAAAAAAAATATAAATTGGTGGAAATGGAGCGTTTTGCAAAGAAATGAAAGTGAGGGGATCAGAAATACAAACAAATGACAGTACTTGCTTAGAAGACAGTGAGAGAGGGGGGAAAGGTGAATTTTGCAGTGTTTGAAAGCAGGTTACTTGGAGTGGGGAGGCTAAGCAGCAAAAAACTCATCATCAGCTGTTGTGCATACAGAGAACCCAAGGTCAGCTTACAAAGTGCTTCCCACAGCCCGGATCCTTTACTAAAGGATGAAAGCACAACAATTACAGCAATTTTTGGAAGATGGGTAGCTTGGACACTCAAAGGTTCTCAGCAATGACAGTGTTGAAGACAGATTTTTCATTACTGCTGAAAATAGCTGTGCAGGCTACAACCAGGCTACTTCAAAAAAGAAAAAAAGTCTTTATACGGCAGACTGGAATTGTCATTGGTAACCTGGGTATCATTGTAGAATACATCAAACTTCACTTCTGATTAACGTGATAAACAACAAAATCACAATTTCTCCTCTCCTTAAAAACTGCACAGCAATTGCAGGGGAACCTGTTACAAGACACCAAAGGTAGTGATAATTTTATAGCCATTAAATAATGCAGTGTGATTAATTTTCAGGCACGTTCTCAGGGCCAGATTTCCTTGACTTTGAGGATAAATTCAGATATTTTGTCTATTAGCACAGGTTAAACTGCATTTAGAGCGATGTCTAATTCAATTCCTTAGTGTCCTTCCCACATTAGAGAGAATTCTCTTCCTACTGTATCTCTACCCCTTTTTTTCCTATCACTAGGATAATTTGTGCTTTAAACATGGGCAATACTGGAAATACCAAACTTCATCTGCAGAAGACCTTCCAGAAGCTGTCAAGGAATACACATAGGTCCTTTACCTCCGGACATCTGGTTCTGCCAACTACTTCTGCATTCATCTGTGACTTGGCACCAAGTGTTGCAAAAGTTTGCCTGGAAAATGGACCACACAGTAAGAGGGGATTAAGAAAGCTTGCCAAAACCTGCAAGAATGTGAGGCATTTCCAAAAACATTTGGTGGGGAGAAAAGCTGGATCTATCCCTGATCCCCATGAAGGGTGCAGTTCTGAGTAGCAGAGTACTCTTTCTCACCTATTGACATTTCTCTGAATTATTAACAAACTAGCAGAATTTTGCAATGTTTTAAAAATGGAAAAAACCCTCAATTTTGTATTACTTATTGATGTTAATTTTTTTAACCAAATTTTCCCAATTGGCCATTCACATTTTCTTCTAAAAGCCAATAGGAAATACTAGAATAGGCAGTCCAAGCCAGCAACTAATCAAGAGAACTGTGGAGTTGAAGCAAAGAAAAATCATTCACAATAGGAAAGAGTAGCAGAGGATGCGCAGGAATTGCACAGCTCATCTCACAGAAGAGCATGGCTGAATGTCTTGTAGACTGCACCGTTCTTTAGAAAGAGCCTGACTGTTACAGTACCACCAGCATGGATAGCCTGCTGGCCTTGCTCTTTGGAAAGGGAAAAGAATTCCTGTAGTTCATTCAAAAGCTACCAACTAGCGGCTATAATCCACAGGTAATTTAGAGGCATAATTCAAAGAGGGGAATAAAACGGTGGAAAACAGTGCACAATATTTTAATAAGTTAACATGGACAACATTGGTAAACCAATATTTTCTAGCCAGCTGCTGTATCTGTTGTTTCTATAGCATTTCCCAGCAACCATTAATGTAGTTACTTCCTGAGTCTTAAACATTATTTTTAGGCTGATTCCACACACTAGCAAGCCATATGTGATCGCACTGGAAAAGGTGTGTAACGGTTTGTGTGTTTCTCCCCAACCCACAATAATTTTTTCGACGTACTGGCTGGTTGCAGGCAGTGCAGCAGGGGTGAGAAACTTGCTAAGTTCCCACAAGCTTCATGAAAATAACAACTAGTAGAGAAGAGATATCTTATCAGTGCCCCCGCTGAGGGAAAGACTACATCATGAGGACGTACCTTTTATTAGACACTAGAGAATGCTCTTTGAAGTGCCACAGTCACAAGGAAAGCTTTAGCTGGCACTGGTGCCTTCTTAGACATCTGCTAACAGTATAAGGAAATGCCCTAGAAAACCAGCATAAGAAAATGCACTAGAAACCAATAATCCAGTGCTCCTGTTCCTTGGCATTCAGTCCATCCTCAGGAAAAGTTGGCCAGTTATTCCAGAGGTTTTTACTACTCAGGACTGCTAGGAGTCTTGAGTAGAGTCCAACTATGCAAAGCCGGATAAAAGATGCTTCTAGTCACAAAATCATTTCTTACTGAAATTCTACTTGCACATTTTGCATGAAACATGATTGAGAAGATGGCTGCACAAAGGATACAAATTTTATTATCTTTGCTCAATTTTGCAGCATTCCGTCCTTTTGTATTAGTGCAACATTAGATGGCAACTGAAAGAAAAATACCCACTTCATTGGTACTTGAATGAAGACACAGCGTTATTTATCACAAAACAAAGTCTGACACAGTCTGTTAAAGTCATCTTTCTGTTCACTTTGTGGTCATCGGTAAAACAAAACACCCAGCTAGATTCTGTCCATCAGCAGCATGCATTTTAAAAGCCCATTTCTCTCACGCAAGAAGGCAGGCAAGTCCTGCAGCAGAGTGACTGCTCTGTCCACAACTTGATGAAAATCCTTTTATTAATTTTGCTTTATTCTGGATTGTAGCCTCTACAGTTTGACAATGTGTTAACTCATCAAGAAAATTAATCTTGCTTACAAAATAGTACCAGAATTTGAGTTTTTCTACTTGTCAAACATTCATCTCCATGTTCCAGCCACAAGTCTCCCATCCTCAAGGTTGGGATGTATCTCAGAACTGAAGTTCAGAGCACAGTTTCTAGGTTTAACCTATGATCTCAGCTCTGTCAAAGTATAGATTCTTCTTGAATGCTTTTGGTCTCATCACCTGGATTCTCTCACAATTTCATCTGTCAAAGGAAACAATGATTTTGTGACAAAGCCATCATTCCTCCTCTTGCCCAAGAACACTGCAGATCACGGTCTGTCAGACTGCTGATCAAGCACCATCATAAGGGTCATATCACAGTCAGAAGAAGCACCATTTTATTGCTGCCCGAAAAAATTCCCCCAGACTCCCATTACTTGACAATACCAGCTTCACACTGACATTCACAGCTTCGCTTTGTACACTTACTCATTACACCAAACAAGTCCCACAGAGATGCTGCATGACCCGCTAGCACCATGAAAATACAGCACCCACTATTTGCCAGCTATTTGCTAGCTCATTCAGCCTCTTCTTTAGCACTAGGCAAGCACAGGGTTTTAGAAAATCCATTTGGGCAAGACATATAGTTATACTTTTGGTTATAACTAAAATTAATATGAAACAGCAATATACTTAATAAATTAATACCTTTCTACTTGCTTACTGCTTCTCATCCAGGACCCCAAAGAGAGATCAGCCATGAGAGTACACCATGAAATCCTGGTTTTTGCTCTGAACACTTGCTTTCTTCTTGCAACCTTTATCAGCTTTGAGGAAAAATGACCTAATTTTGAGTAGTAACTGTCCTATAGGTAAACCCTCACTTCTAGGTCTAAGGCTAGCCAGAGGGCTGGTGATCCAGCTCGCTATATGGAGCCACCATATTCTAGGAAGACACATTGAAAATCTTTCCTCTGTTCTTCTGCTTCCTTTATCTCAAATCTAGATTCTTACTTTTTATCCAAAGCCAATGTAGACTTGATGACTCATATCTCACTCCTCCATTGTCTTCTAGAACTGGAAGGTTTGGCCATGAATGTAAACTCCTTGGAAGGCTCTCTCAAAATGACTGCTTTTAATATTTAATGATGCTTCTCTCTGCCCATCATCATTTTTCCCTCAGGTTTGCACTTAATCCAGCAAGGCTATTCCTGTGCCTTGGTGATTAAAACCACTTTTCCCTGTTCTGCTTGACTGCTATTTCCTGCCCAAGCTGAACTCCTCCTTTATACAAAGCTACAGGCAGCCTCAGTTTAACATTATAAAAGCCACCCATTATAAAGATGTTCTCTGAAGCTTATGGTATGTTTAACACCAGCTTTGACACAGACCTATAAGAAGCATTCTTATTTTAATAGACTGAGAATAAACTATTGTTTATAGACATGTATATGAAAGCAAATACTCCCTTGTCCTGTCTCCAGTAGGGAGCCCCTGTGTTACAGAGTCGACTTGTATCCACAGAAATTTTAGGTGGGTGTCAGCTAGAGCACATGACCCCAGAGAAGGGCTCTGGGACTCTGTCAGTGATATGCCAGGGACCTCCATGGAGCAGCCCAGAGTCACAAGTGTGCCAAGGTGGCTTAAAAACTTGGCAGCAGCCCTTCTCCATTATGAGAGCTCCCAGCAGGACAGCTTGTATAAATCTGAAGTATAGCTAATCTTTACCACAGAACTACAGCCACATTTAATTAATCCTCCAGGATGTATAACAATACACACCCCAAAATGAAGGTTAAGTTCAAATCTAAGATGGAAGGATGAAACACACTTTCCATTTTAATTTGTTCAGTACTCTGCTTTCCCTCAGTTCAGCAACGCACCATTTTTGAGCCACAGTCCCAAACCGACAGACGGCTTAACCAATTCTAAAATGAGTTCCCTGCTAACCTCTACGGCAGATGGCAACACCACAGAGATACAAGAAAGATGAAGTTGTTCCAGCTTGCAGCAGGAAGCCAAAGCAAAGCATCAAACAGTCTCTGGAACTACAAACTCTGGAACTTTGTATTACTTCTCCTGGCAGGGTAACTACTGATAACACTATTTGAAAAGCATGTGACTGTAAATTTGGAAGCCAAATTTGTAGGGATCATTAAGAATGTCAGAAAATACACAGCAAGTCTATCTGCACTGTTAATTATTTCTTCCTCAAGTACTTGCAAGTATACAGTGGCAGACGGGTAACACTAAAACACAGGAATCAAAGTGGCCTTCAGGCAGTAAGGTACCTATCACCCACTAATTCTATTCTATGAACTTGCATGAAAACAGGGACTAATGAATAACAAGTAATATGGTATATCAACTGGACAGAAAGAGAGCTGGAGTTTTCTCTCTATTATTCAGGAGCTGCCAGGAGCTGGTTCACAAAGCATGATGGACTGGATCTTTTCTGACATTGTTAAAATTAAGAAGGAAATTGTTTTCTATTATTAATTATAGAAATGTACCTCCTGTTCTCAGAGCTCTCAGAAATAGTGAAACAACATCTGGTAGCAGTAAACTGTACACATACACTCAGCAGACAATAAGATGCTCAGAAGAGTTTGCCTCAGACTCAACAAAATGACATGTTTACTTTCCATCTGACAGAGCAACCCCATTTTATTGGAAGCAGCTACAGAAATAGCACCAAAGACCTGTCAGCCTTAATGTGACACACACACACATATACACAAAAACCCACCTGTAGGGGAATAGACAGGGATCGGCGACCGGAAGATCACGGGATGTGACGGAAAGATAGACTCCTCCCCATAGGAGTGGCAGGAACAGGAAGCGCAAGAGCTATATGAGCGTGTGACGCAGTTAAATAAATGGACATTTTGTATCCATCATATTGATGTCTGTGCATCACTGTCCCCAGGGTGGGTAGAGCCCTGTGTCCCAGAGATATGCGGCCCAAGATAAGTTCTCCCGTAGAAGCGTACAGCTACACCCACCCTCACTCCACATCATCTCACTTTTTACCTCTCACTTCGAGATCACCTGAAGAGGTTGCAATACAGTTATAACTTCTGCCAGGTGGCAAAATCCCCGAGATCAGTGAAGCTTAAGCCAGGACAAATGAGGGCAGAATCAGATCCTGTCACACATGCATAGAGTTTAGTTGGTAAACATGTAGATATTATAAAGGTGACAATGGAAAGGAAACAACTTTCAAGTTAAGAGAGAAAATGTTTGGTTAGTAACTTAATAACCTGCAGTTTAATGGCATCAGATTTTGTTTCATATTTATAAATAAATAAAGCTCACCTGTCTTCCTGGGCTAACAATTCCACAAGAACAACAACTTTACAGCACACAGACTTGTAAAATTAACTTACTGTTATGTTTTGTGTTACTGCTCTCCCCTCTCTGTCCTTTCTACTCTTATTCTCCTGCAAAATGCAGCAAACACCTCACCAAGGAAATGAGACTTGTGACCCACCTCCTCAGAAAAGTCTCCCACCTCACCCCCAGAAATGACACAGACTCTCCATTCACCTCACTCCAACAGACTCTTATTCCCAGTGCTCACGAAGCAAGAGGCAAACCCAGGCACCAGCCCATTCGGTAGTCTCAAGAGCCTTCCCAGTTCAAATACATTGCCCAGTACTTTTCCAAATCTTCTACCAGCACAAATGGGACACAGATGGGATCTTCTGAATTTCTATTCTGATACATCTAAAATTCCATCTCGACCACTGACTTCATTAAAACAAAACAAAAAAAAAACCCTCCTGAAGCTAAATTGCATTAACGTGTTTCTGTATTGTAAGTGAATTATAAATCAGCAAGTTTGAAGACAAGAGTCTCTATTGAGTTTTCTTGAGTCTGAGGCAAACTCTCCCAAGTACTGTAATTGCTTCAGTTTCCAGAAAGTTTCTGGATTCTACATGCAAAATTTGTAATTCTATAATATTGTAAATGCAGTCCTATAATGTGATAACTATATCCAAAAGAGGTTTTATACAGTTATCATGTTACAGAATTGCATTCATTATATTATAGAAATAAAGCTGCATGAATGGACTGTGGCAGAAGCTTATGCTGAAATCATACCCCCACTCATACCAACCTTCCAGAGTCAGCTGCAGGAAATGTAATGAAAAGCATAAAACCTAGAGGCAATGTTCTGAAAGCTCAAAAAAAGTCAGAAACACATGAAAAACTGAAGCACACACTATTAGCAGCATGAGGGCCTTGCCAACCTGCAGAGCCCACACACTTCCAGGTCAAGTCTGGAGGTTCTTGGTAAAGTTCAAAATGTTCAGAAGTTCCTAGGCATCTGCATGGTCACTCCGGGACAAATACTTCAGCAGACTGTCAATGTGACCTACCCACTAACAATTCTTACTGATCTCTCACTAGGAAGATGCTTCCTTATCTACAGGTTTCTTTTTGCCTTGTCTTGCAAATGATACATCTTTTTCCTATCTATGGACTTATTGGGGGTGTGTGACTTCTTTTTTGATCCCACTTGCAAATCCTCAAAGCATCTGAAGATTAGGCATTTCATACAGCTTTATACTAGTTCACCAAAACACTTTTCATGGTACAAATACCAGGATATTTAGTCACTATCATACCCATAAGGAAATACAGAGAAAAAAAGAAGAAGAAAAAAAGAAAGGATCCCTGCTCTAAAAAGCAATAACTTGCTCACTATAATGTAAATACTCTTAAAGTGTTCCCGTGACATAGAGAAGGTTACCTGACAATCTAAATTGTACTTAGATTTTGCTATAACTCTTTGCTATCCTTATTCGCTCATTTGAGACTGCATGCTGCTTATAATTACCCTGACCTGTAAAAAAAACCCTGTTAATATTGGCAGTGATGCTGGTACTGGCAGAGCAAGTTATAGACACTGAAGTTAATTATATTCAAACTAAAGTAAATTTGGGAAATGTATTTGGATGCACTGAGCATTTGACTACCTTTCAAATTACAATCATCTACTGTAAATGCAGAACTTAATTTCCCCAGTGAAATTATATAGGTTTCTGTTACGACAATTGTTAAATTTTGGGCCCCTCACTACAAGAAGGACGTCGAGGTGCTGGAGCATGTCCAGAGAAGAACAACGAAGCTGGTGAAGGGTCTAGAGAACAAGTCTCATGAGGAGTGGCTGAGGGAGCTGGGGTTGTTTAGCCTGGAGAAGAGGAGGCTGAAGGGAGACCTTATCCCTCTCTACAACTACCTGAAAGGAGGTTATAGTGAGGCAGGGGTCGGTCTCTTCTCCCAAGGAACAAGCGGTAGGACAAGAGGAAACAGCCTCAAGCTGCGCCAGGGGAAGTTTATATTGGATAGTAGGAAAAATTTCTTCACCAAAAGGGTTATCCAGCATTGGAACAGGCTGCCCAGGGAAGTGGTTGAGTGACCATCCCTGGAGGTATTTAAAAGACATGTAGATGTGGTGCTTAGGGACATGGTTTAGTGGTGGACTTGGCAGTGTTAGGTTAACAGCTGGACTTGATGATCTTAAAGGTATTTTCCAACCTAAACAATTCTGTGATTCTAATTAGCAGTTTTGTGAAGAAGTTCCCTGGGTAGGCACCAAACGTAAATGAGCGAGCGGGTAGTTAAACTCCTCGCCTACAGAACGCATCCTTCCACCAGCATCCAGGTGAGCGCCACCGCCTCCAGCTGTCACATGTGAGAGTGGGGAAGGACGGCATTTATGTACTGCACCCGTCATGCTTTTTCTCATTACACTTCCCACAGCTGCAAGACAGATGACTGAATACAGAAACACTACTTTCAATGGCACTCTTTAGCACCTTCAAAATTCTGCCCAGTTATTCATAGATACTGTTAGTATCCTGAAAACCATCTCCCTCCCTAGAGATACATTACAGACTCCTCAGCTACATCTCATAACTAATTCCTATTATAAGACTGAAATAAATACACAGAGTAAAAAAAGAGACATCTCATTTTGCACTAATCTCTTTGTAATAAAAGTAAATACTACTGTTAATTTAGAAAATAAATATAAACTACATAAATTTATATAAATACCAACCATAATGAGTTAATATACAAGAAGAATACATAACTCACACTTAGCCACCAAAGAAACATGTGTGCATGTAACCTGCATTGGAAATAACAGAAATAACAACTAGAGTGGATATTTAAGATCACCATCAGTTAACTGTACCTAAAGCAACAATGTGTCTCTGTTTGAACTACAAGGAATCTGAAATACTTTACAGGAGTTATCAGATCTACTAATAACAATAATAATGAACATATTTTTTACAAAATTTCATTCTGATTTTAGTAACTCTATACTGCAATGTACTACAGCAGTCACTTTGCAACTTATGTCCTCACTGAATCACATCTTAGTATATATAGTCTATATATTTTTCATTTAATATCTCTGTATGACAAACCAGCAAATTTCAGAATTGCTGTTCTAATCAGTAACTGCTGATTTGCTCAGTCAGTACCCTCATGGATTACTTCTTATACTCAAGTCAGAATTTGGATTAAAGGTTGGTTTGGCAATGAGAAATTTCTAACTGTAAGACTGTAATATAAAACAATATTGAGCAAAATTCCAACAAAATGTATATATGACCTAATATAAACATGTAATCTGGAGTGGAGAAGACAGGAACAAGTCCTTAGCCAGAAGGCAGCCCGCTGGAGGAGCAGACAGGGGCTGCAGGCCAGCCGTGTACCAGGGTGGTCTCTTTGCCTTTCTGCACCAGGCTGAATAGAATTGGTATGTGCCCTCAAAAAAATCACGTCAGTTGAACTAGCATTTTTATTAAAACCTCATTCCATCAGAAAACTGTAGCTAAGCTCCTCTTATATTAGTTTCTCTCATGTCAAAATTAACAATATAGAGGAAGGGGGGTAAATTTAGTATATCTTATTATCCCAATGACCCCATCCATTATCTTCCTCCCTCATACTCCTTCCCCAACCTTGTAATCTCTAAATCTTCCAGACAAAGCCATTTATCCTCACAGGCAATTGTGCTGCTGAACCTCAAACTCCAGCTGAGGAAACACATTTGAAAGGCAAACCAGCTTTTAGTGGCATAATGTCAAAAGCAGCTGAAAATACACAGCAGTTCTTCAAAAAGGACAATTCTTCAGGAAATCATTAGTGGTTATTTTCAGGATCACAATAATGTGCTCAGAGTTGCACAGAACAAAAGATGTATACGGTCTCTGTAACGTGAAGTTTATTGTAACAGACACTTGAAAGACAAAATGAGAAGGATCCAATTCTGTTCTCATTTGCCTTTGTTTTAAATAAAACAAAATTCCAGCAACTCCAGTGCTTCCAGTCACCTCACTGAACTTACTGGCTAATGATGATAGAATCAAATCCACTTTGCTTCATTCTACTTCCATACTCAATTAATTTAATACAAATTCATTTTTTGAGACTACTAAGAAGTTATAAAACCTAAAGAACTAAGACCAGTGTAGCCCGAAGTGTCACCCGTGACACTGGCTTCCAACAGATGCCAGGACGGGCAGCCTTGCTGCTATTGCCAATTAGAAAATTATACTCATTTAGCCACATGATTTCTCGTCCTTATCAAATTCCAGCTTTATCAGTGAATACTTTCCTAAAACTGTTTAGTCCTCAAATCCTGTTTTTCAATCCACAGTTTCAGCAAGCCTCTCTCCTCGCTGTAAAGTATAGAGTAAACTTGCCTTGAGACGCCAACTAACTGTCAAGTTTTACCACTGAAACAGCTGGATTTCAGTGTTAGCCAGTGGAAAAAATCCCTGAGCTAGTCTTCAAGTCAATAAGTGGACTGTGGGATCTTTGAGGGAGGAAGAGACTTCATGTTAACAGGACTGAAATTATTTTTGCTGAACACCCTACTCACCATAATCAGTGCCAGAGAGATTATGAACACAGCCTGAGCTTCACTGGTAGGACTAACAAAGAGGCTTTTTCCAAGAAAACCAAAGATCCTTTGGAATATCTATTTGTAGCATCACTTGACATTACAGAAAAAGCTGGCTCAGAACAGAGCGCTGTGCCATGGCCTGATTCACATCTTTACTAGACAACCAAAAGAGCTATTAGGTTGCAAAAAGCCCCATCTCAAAAAAAAACAGTTCTACTGACACAACTTCTGACAACTCAGAGACACCTTTTCACTTTCAGTAAATTAGCTTATTTTTATGCAGCAGTAACCCACAGCTGTGCTATAAGAATTTTACTGTTTCAGTAATAACAAATATCTCTCTATAGACTGTATCCTCTCCCTTTATCATGTAAACCCACCAGACTTTTCATGTCCTAACTTATCTTCCATGCAAACTGCCCGCCAGATTGGAAGTGGTGTCTCCCCAACGCACAGGTTGGTTTTGCCCTTTCCCCACTCCTGCTTGCAGACCCGTTTGCTTCCTCAGGAGGTTTCTCTACCTGAACAACCTAAACCAGTGCCAGTTAAAGCTCTCTCTTCTCTGCCCTCCTCGACGTATTCCTTTATTTCCCTTTTCTTTCTGGTCTAAGGCATACCTCTTAATTTATAGAAAAACTGGGGAAAAGTTGCTAAATGTTTTTAGGCTGACATCCTGGCATTCACGTTCATTACACGTCTCCTTAACCGAATGTGTCAGCAGCTCCTTAGAAATGAAAATCATTAGACTATTATTCCTATTAAGATCACGCAGATTTCAATCAGGATGCTTATTATGAAATTTCATCCTTTAAAATAACTTTGCAGAATTCTATTCAACTTATTGTCCAAACAAATTACTTCTTTCACAGAGGTAGGAGGCACTCCCCACTTGAAGAGACTAACTTCAAGTATATTTTCTCCTCATTTGCTCTCAGAGGTAGGTGTCATAGCTGCATATGTCTTAAAGCTACAACAGAAATTCCTTCTTTGCACGGGAGATTCTGTCATCTCCTCTATACTGGTTTGCTTCTTACTCTGAAACAGCCCCTCAGATTTTCACGGTTACTTTGCTCAAGTAAGAAACTACTAAAATGAGCAAGACAATAAAAGTATAGCCCTAAAATAAGGTGTGCAACAAAGCTGTTATCCTGTTATCTGTGGAGATGTCAAGCATTCCTCAGCTTTTGGAAGAATCATTTATACAAATATTTAAGCCCTCAAAGCCAACACATTTACCAATCATTTAGACATAATCATCTTGTCACTTACATACAGCTCAACAAACATGTCACTGGGGAAACCCTACAGTGTAATTAACATTGGGTTGAATGACAACTGAAGAAAAACATTATAAACGTTTTCATTCAAACCTGAAAGGCAATATCTAGCATGTCAACACTCGCTTCACCAGGAAGATTGATTTTCCCCATTATTATTCTTAATTGTACACATGTAGCTTTCAATGTAATTTCACTGAGTGCTTTAATCGTGGCTTGGCTTTAAGGTTTTCTGTTTAGCAGTGCAGTCCAAACTTTTATTCTCAGGAATCAGAGATCAAGCCACATCGCCTGATGGCACAGTTAAGAGATCTGATGGCCAGAGAGGAAAGAAAACAAGGAGAAAAACTTACTGTAATTTTTACAAACTTTCAATTTTGTAGGTAAAATTCTAAAAAGAAACAGTAAGTGCCAGTTCCACTCCAATAACCATATTTTCCTAAATATGGAAAATTGGTCCAGTCTTCTGAAGGAACTGTGGCCTCAAAAGGTCTTATTTTACTGTCAGTGTTGTAAAATTTCATATAGTGAAACAACTTGCAGTCATGTTTACCTATGTTATGTTTCCTCTACATTGACTGCAGAGATGTAAGCAGAGCTATCTGCCAGTGTATCATTTTAAAACACATGCACAACCATTCTCTAAGCAGCACAACAGCCCGAAGCTCCAAGATGCAGCAAGGTCTCACCAGCACATCTGAATTCTGCATAAAGTGCTATTAGTGTCCAATTAAATATTAATTATAAGAATGTAGTTGTACAGCATTTAGCTGGGGAAAGGCCATTAGCAAATCACAGTTTTTCTGCCAAAAAATACCTAGCACAGCACAATGTTACTTTCTGCCCTATTTAATATGGATCACAAGGAGGTAGTAAGTAGCCTGAAAGCATCAGTCTGACCAGTGGCAAAGGCTATGGTCCACTGTGCTCCCCACTTTTAACCAGACAAAATCCTGGCTAAAAAGCATGCCTGGGAGACATGAGTAGTATTTATTTCAACAGGGACAAGAGGCAAACGTTCCCTTTCAAAGAGAAGCCAAGCCTGTATACAGGGAGCCAAAGCCACAGCAGCTCCTGACCTGTCCTCTGCTCCCCTTCCCTTCCTGCCTGATGGAGGTTTTGGGCACCTGCCCTCACGCCCCAGCTCCTAGCTGTGTGGGGTCCCCGCCAACCACATGTGGACCACAGCCATCCTTCTCCAAGAAGGACGGACCATCTCCAGCTATCCACATGTATTCTTTGCAATCAGTTTAACCAGGAGATCCACCCAAGGACCATTCCCACACCCCCTGTCTTGCTCAGATGCCACCTGCCCTATCCTGGGGAAGTGTACCAGCTCTGCCCATGAGCCCTGCTGGCAGCTACACAGCTGTGACACCACTTTTTTCCCCTAACAAACTTATGTCATGTGATGGATATACCACAAAGACTTGAATTCTACCAACTGAAGAGAGCAGATCTAGTGCCTCCACTGAAAAATTGGGGTCGTTCCTACTTTGCTAACTTAGAGCAATGAGATATGGGCCGAAGGAAAGCTCTATCTAGCACTACCACAGGCAGGGGTGAACAAATAGTTTTCAACTATTATTTGGACAATAAGAATTGTTTGGGTCATATTTAAACTACTTAACCACCTGCATCCACTCCTGTGAAAAATACTGGTGAGGAGAGGGAGAGCTTAAATTCTGTATGATTAAAACATGGGTTCAATAATGGTGGCAGAAACAGTAGTTTCCCACTGGGCACTGAAAAACCAGGAGTACCTACACCTACCGTCATGTAGCAGGCATCACAGGTCCAGGTCCTTCCCTTGCGTTTAAGGACCCAAACTTGCATCTGGCATCCCCAGAGAGTGCTCTAGCACTCAAAATTGTTCTGGGAGTGGTTTCTCTCAGACTCCACCAGAACAGTGCAAGATACTGATCTCTGGGCATTTTAGTTCAGGTCTCTGAACGTGTCTTAGAAAAAGCACCTCAACTCTCAGACACACCCTTTAGCTACCAGGCTACGGATCCATTCATATTTCCTCAGTGTTTCCATGCCTCATTGCAGCACTTTATTTAAGTGATTTATTAAGTGACACTAGTGGGGTGGATTAGAAGTGTAAAATCTACTTCTTGTTTCCTCACATCAAAACACCCCCCCTTACTTTTTTTTTTCTTTCACAAAATTGCCTCCTGTTCAAGGTGCCCTCTAGGTTTTCACATGTTTCACTAGAGCACTGAAATATTTTATAGCACTCAGGAGAGCACCGGATGGCAGAGACACATGATCCCTGCCCAAGGAACTCACAGCCCAGAGAAGCAGGAGACAGCGAGTCAGTTTGGTGTCACAGTTATTGAGCTCTGGGAGATGCTCCTCCTGGGCTTTCCCACCTAGTCCTGGCTCTCTTCTATTTGTTCTCTGCAGCCCTCACCTTTAGGGAGGCATCTTTACAGCCCTGAGCTGTGCCTGCAGGAATTGCTCTGAAACCTATTATCACTTTCGATACGGACAAACACAATCACACTATTCTTCCTTGTAACACAGGACACACAAAATGCTTAGGAATTACAAAGTCATCAAGCAGGTCTATACGAGTAAACTTTTTTCAGAGAAACCTATGCAATCAAAGAAGGACTAACTCAGAAGCACCTTTATGTTGGCTGGAGAAGCTAGGCATCCTCAGTCAGGGTGAACTAGCTCCTTGCAATCCCTTCTGTCGGTTCCCAAGGCATTTCCTCTCAAGCAGTCTGTACTACCACATTTTCAGTACTTTTTGTGTCTTAGCACAGCTGCTAGTGGGAAGTTGGTAACCTCCAAGAGGATTAGAAACGAGGTATGCAACCTGGTAGAACACCATCACATTAAGAGCTCCCAAGGGCTCTGTGGGAAGCGCTTCTCCCACCTGGGGCCCATGAGAAACAGCACTGCAAATAGCACCACGTGCAAAAGTATGAAACTATGCTTGGGGACAGAATTTGAGAACGTTTTTTCACTCCGCTCATTCTCTGCCTGCAGCTGCCTTAAATACATGTAAAATTGTTCCACGTGATCCAACTTCCTCAGTTTCTGCACTGGGTTTTAGAGTAATGGAACAAGCTGAGCTTGTGATTTTTTGCTTTAGTTGTTGCCTCTGTATTAAATAGGTTATGCTGAATGCTGAGGGAGAATGAAGAAAAAAAGATTTCTTCTTCTTAAATGTTGTCATCATAGGATTAGCCTACTAGGAGATGAATGCCAACGAACATCTCACTGGGCAGCCCAGATTCAGGCACTCTCAAGCTGCAGATGCCCTGGGAGAGTACAGGCTTTTATTTGCAGTACATTTTATCCTAGCTTACACTTGTAATTATTTGTCACTGCTCAGCCCCATAGAAATGAAAGGATTTACATCTTTTTAAATAACTGGCTTAGAATAATAGGTAAGGGTTTGATGAATCTTCAAATGTTTCTTACAAAGACAATTAAATTCAGTCTGCATTATCTAAAAAGCTGCTACAGCAGGGAAGCAAAAAAACCAGTATAACTCCCCCTTCTTTTACTAATGCATTTTTATGTTCTGCATACCTAGATATTTAGCTATACACTTTTTAAACTGATAAATGGTGAGCTGCAAGCACTATTTGAATGTTACATCTAGGATTACCATGCCATTTCTCAGGAGTCACAGTAAAGATTTTTAATACTTATTTTTTCCTGTAGTGTTGCTCTCCTTTCTTTTACAATGTTTTTCAACTTTCTACTGCAGTATTTGAAAATAAAACTGACCAAGAAAGCCCACCAATTAATTCCAGAAGCAGTGGTTGCAACAAAAAGTTGGTATAATAGATTTAAAATAGGCTAGTGCTCCAACACCCCTGCCTCCCACAGTCAACAGTCATAAATCCTAACTCATTCTTTGAAATCAGAAGGAGGTTGCTGATGCAGACAGCTCCAGTTTCACCTGGGAGGTAATGAGGTGAAGTCATTGCATAGGAGAGAAGAAAAATACAGCCAGCTGACTACTTACCATTTAATTCAATGGCTCCCTAGTGGGAAGCATGAACAGCAGGGGTGCAGCTGACAAGTGAAATGCTGCTTTGTATAACACTTTACTACCCATTTATGGGCTATCAGAATAGCAAACAGTTAAAAGGCCACAGAGGAACAGAGCCCCATCAAAGCAATCTGCAGAGGTACCGTTTGTGGTTAGTAGGCAAGAATTCAGCAAGCTCATGGCTTGGCACAAGGCTTTATCCCTTGAATTTTGTTAGTAATTAGTTTTCTCAAAAATGCCTGCCCAGACTGTGCAGTGCTTTATAGTATTGACAGAATATAAAGTCCTTGCTTTTAGACCTTAGACTATAAAAGTGAGTGATAATAGGATGTAACATCTCTCTTGCTACTCTTGATGCCTTTGTTACCTGCTAAAGAAAAATTCTATAGGCAGTACAATCATGGAAGTCTAGTTCTTAACAGATGTACCTCACGTTTCACTGTGAGCTCTACTTAAATCATCCCACGTGACCAGCACGCTTACATCTCCTGCACTTGTGCAACTTCTCCTGACTAAAACAGATGAAATCACCCCATGTCTTTCACCTCATGGAGGGATTTTGCTCTCTTCCACTCCTTTCTCTTCACAAAACGTGCAGGACCATTACGTGTCTGGGACCTCCATCCTGCTGTCATATTGGCCAACTGGCTCAAAATTTTCTGCGTAAGACAACCGGACAGTCACACAACACAGCCACGAATGCACCTTTTCCATGGGAAACCAGGCTAAAATTACAATAGAAATACATCCAACAGTAACACAGTTTTCCCCCACTCCCATCACTCGCAGACCATAGATTCTGTGCTAATTACCCACCGAGCTGCAAGACTGTTCCTACGTAACCTGGGTGGCTGGCCTCCAAAACACTTCCAAGCACACTCCCTGTTCAGCAACATCAGGGTATTGGAGTGTGCCCACAAATTTGCCAAAATCTGACTCTCTTTATCCCAGGGCAGGACTGAACACCATGTGCGCTCAATTTCAACGCTTTTCTGCTGTTGAGCTTGCACATCTCTACAATCACAACTTCAACTGAATGACCTGGATAGAGAGGTGACTATAGAAACATTGGAGCTTCCAATATATTTGACATGTTACCAATTAAAAGTAGAAATCATCAGAAAAAACTCTTTTTTTCTTAGAATCAATTTTCTCCACCATAGCATCCACGTTTCTACAAGCACTACCACAGCTGCAGATAGGTTAATCTCCCTATCACGATTCAAAAGCATGTCTCTTGTGCCCAGTACTACTTGAGTCAAGTACAACAGATAAAAGTCACATAACTCTGTAACCATCCAAGAGCAGAAAGAATATGGTCTCCTGCTGATCGATGGTGTCTTGAGAAGAGAGAGAACTGCCCAACACTTCATGGTTTCTGAGCAAGGTGGGTATAATATAATTTCCAACCAGTCCCATCCACTTCTCAGTCAGCTACAAGTCAACAGCACCGGCTGACCGCTGACCCCAAGCAGCTAATTGTCAGCTGCTTTATTTGATAGCACTGCCATGACTTGCCCTTCCCAGTATAGCTCCTGTCCCGTTCAAAGCAGCAACTAAGCAAGGATAATGATATAACCCTAACTGCTTACTGATCAATAATTAACTTGATTATCATCATCAGAAAACAGCTTCCCAAGCAAAATTTACCCAGTGGCCTCACAATCAGATGCTCTATCATTTCCTTAACAAAAAAAAAAAAAAGAGGCGTTAATAATAGCCATAATCAAAAGCATAATGGTTTCTTCATGGACCTTTCCCAGCCGGGTAGTCACTTGTCTGTAGCCTGAAAGAATACAAAGCTGCCTAAACAATTCAGTAAGCACCACTGACCCATACCCAGCCAGAAAACACAGTAGCATTTGATCCATCATCTGCCACATTTGTAGCCGTGATAGCAAGCTGGGCAGCCTTGACCTGCATCATTTCCATTTGAGAATCACTGGAAATTTCCTCACAGCTGGGAGGCCGCTGCACCTTGTTGAGACAGACACTGTTAATCAAACTGTCCTCAATCATAACCAAGGCTGCAGTTGCAACTTTACAGATATAGTACACGGATGGACTACAGAGAACTGCTTATGGAAGAAAACATACTTTCTAATCTTGTTTTACCAATGGATTCAATTCAAGACATTCTGATTAGTTATGTTTAAAAGCAAGCATGCAGCAAGAAACCTATATTCTTTCCCCATATACCAGGAACATGTCTTTGCTGTCCCCTAAGCAGTGCAACAATGGTGCGAAAAGATTTCTAGGAGAAATAGGAGTCAGAGTCTAGGATACAGGCAGCATGTATTTTCTTCTTCCTCTTGGTAAGTCTCCAGAGTTTTAATAATTATTAGATGCCTTTGCTAAGAAGGAGTTTCAGTATCAGAGCAGAAGCCTATAAATGGTGAGAAAACACAGGAATTGAAGTGTCAATTCACTAACCTAATTTTTTTCATTTAAAAAAGTAAAATTAAGTTCAAGGTTGAATCAATGACTATTGGGTTCTGCCATTATCATTACTGGCAGATAGAAATGTCTTTGATTTGTGTGCTGCTACTCTTTCCAATGAAGATATGGGTACACATTTACATTTGTGCTTAGACTTGTGTTTAAATTTAAGATTTGCTTTTTGGTGTATTGGGAAAATCTAGTAACACACTAATAAGATTTTTAATTAGCAGATATGTATTAACACTTTCAGCTAAATTAAGGAAGGGGGTTTTGTCTGGGAATTACATGATTTTTCATTTCACTTCTCCGTGGCTGTGAACTGAAAGCACGCAATGCTGATACTTCTTTCAAAGTGACTTTCCTTCAGAGGACTTAAATTTTATATTCCTTCTTCATTTGCAGTTGTTCAGGTCAAAAACACACTTATCTAGAAACTAATTAAGTGTTTATGTTAGGATCATTGTATTGCTTTCATAAATAAAAAACAATGTTTTCTTTAACTATCTAGCAATATAAATAGCTGTCATTCCAAATATGCATTATTTTTATAATTTATAAGAATGGTTTTAAATGGTTAAATGCATATTTCAATATCTTTTTGTCATATTTTTCACATAATACTCTGGAATTATTAAAATTTTCAAGAATCTTCCCTTATCCAAACTCCCACATATAATCAGCCAAGTAGTTTACCAACAGAAATAACAGAGCAAACAATGAAAATCGACTGACAGATGCCTAATAGCTAGACATTTGTAATATAAATAAGGGTAGAGAACATGTGTGACAAACATGTTCTAAGAAAACCAAAAGAGATGGCTTGATTTTGGAATATTAGATTGTGGAGAAAAGCTAAGGTAAACCAAGAATTAGCCACCAAAATATTTTGTGAATGTCCCTGAAAAAAACATACCTAAGAAGTCAATTTCTAAAATCTGCTTGTGTGTTTTCCAGTTTTCTCAGTTCTAACTCATATATATGAAATAAAAGAAAAAAAAAAAAAAAACCAAAGCTGGGCAATAAAAAATTTACGTCAAATACAGTCAAAGTTAGTGGAAAAATTCCTCTTGCCTTATTACAGTGTTTGAACCAAACTTTTAATAAATATCAACATGAAGATGCTACATAGATTTCTGAAGAAATATAGTCCATATCATTCTGACTGCATTTTCCTTTTGCTTTAAGTAGATAACTTGTTTGCACAGCACCTTTGCTGTTTGCCACTTACCCCTTCCCCACTTCATCACTCCTTTACGCCACTAGGCTAAAGTTACTCAAGTAGTGGTATTTTCCTTCATTTTTTTTTTTCTTTTTTCTTTCCCTCCCAAGATTAATTGCATATTCATATATTTCCACAAATCTTCCCCGGACCATATGGGAATTATTTCAACCTGCCCCAGGTTAATTTCTGTCATTATTGGCTATTCATTCCCATTAGAAGCTGTTACTCATCCTGTTACTCAACATAAAAATGGAATCCTTTATTATCTGCATCACAGTAATGCTGGCATTCGCCTCCTGCCATTTGGGCAGTCCATGGCAGCAACAACATGACCATCACTTTTTGAAAGTTTGCAGAAGCAGCTCCTCTGCTTGTTCAACAGATGGTGCAAACCAAGTCATCTCACACACAGGCATAACGCACATAATTCTACCAACTGTATTATTAGGCTGTCAGGAGTGGCATAATGTATATAAACCATTCTGTATATAAACCATTCTGTACTTGACAGCAAAGACTCAGTTGAAAAGAGGTCAGTGTTTACAACTCCAATAATAATAAAAGAAAATGAGGTTTTTTTTAAGTTTCACTGATACAAATATGCAAGTGTTCAGCATGGTGAAACTGGGCAATGACGTTGCTTCCCAGTAACTAACCGATCCTGGAGCATGGAATCCTGAGTTACTTCACGTAGGAAAAAAAACACAACTGACTTTCTCTCCAGAGAACAGCCAAATGACCGCTACCCACAGCAATTCAGGGAAGCAGAGGCTGTGGTGAGAGATCCAGGTCTATCCACTGCTCTGGACTTCTGGACAGTATTAGGAGAGGACCATAGAAGGAAAGATCAGTGGTATCTATGCCCCACTTCTACACTAGAGAAAATCTTCTTCCCATACTTCAAATCTTTGTTCACACTTTACTTGCAGAAGACACGAGTCTGTCTCAAACACCATATATACCTAATAGGTTGTATTTCAAAGGACTACAGCATAAGCTGTGAACTGTCTGCTCAAAGTTCTGACCAGCTCTGCCACAGCTTCTGACCGATGGGAAAGAGCAAGAATTCAGGGTGTGTTTTCAGCCCTGGTCCTGCACGGTACTGTGGCTCCCAGGAGCCAGACTGCTCAGTCACAACTCCTTCCTATGGGGGACATCAATCAGAAAGGTTGATCCTGGTAAAGCTGGTGAAAGCAAACTGCAGCCTTGCTCCTCTCTTGTTGTTGCCTTGGCTTTCTGACTTTTCCAACATAGCTCACCAAGACTGACACCATGCCGGGGGTGGGGCTGTTCCTGATCACCGCCCTGTGAGACTCCTGGTGACACTCTAGCCTCGGTGAGCCACATGTACCTCTCTGTTGCAGACTCCCTGGACTGTCCTTTCATGGCCATGTCATTAGCTGCATTTCTGAATGGCCTGCACTGGCTCATTTCTCTACCATTTTCTCAAGCCAGGTACCATAAATACTACACATCGACTTGCCTCTGAATTGATGTGACTGATGGCACCAGTATAGAGCTGGATGTGATTTGTAAAATGGAACTATTTCCAGCTAAACCACCTGTCCTTCTACTCATTTCTTTTTGAACATAGCTATAGGCTTTCTGGGATGACTTCTCTAAACTTGTCTTCTACCTCCACCCCACGGTCCTGAAATTCAGATTTCTGTGACTGCTATAGCACTGCTTTATCTGATATCAGAAGTAAGGAGAGGAACTCAGGATGGCCCGGCAAACACCAAGACAAAGAAAAGAATCACACGACACTATCTGTAATTGTGCAATCCAAGGCTGCCGCCCCTTCTTCATTCAGGACATAGGCTAAATCTGGACTTGGGATAAATCCTGGTGCTTACTGATGGTGCCTGTTGCCTGAGTAACCCTTGCTTCATTTGTTGCAGTAGTTCAGCAGCACACTGAAAATGAGGCAAAGCATTAGAGGACTTGCAAGACAATTTCATGATTCAGATAACTACATACTTCCTTGACGAACCTCTTTCTATCCCTGCACAGGCAACAAAGGCTATGTGTGTGGTCAGCCTGGCAGATCTGAGCTCACCCTGCCTTTTCTCCAAGTCAGCATAAGCTCACCCTGCCAGTGAGCTGATCCAAGACCATGCACATCCACAGCACAAAGCCCAGGCTCATACACCCTGCCCAGGAAGACGGGCACTCAGCTGTATGTAAGGTGCCTGAAGTCAGCAGGGTGAAGTATTTACTAAGAATGTGAGCTTTTCTACTGAGGTCAGTTTGGCTGAACCCCATCATACCCAGGGATAACTCGTGTCCTGTCTCAATCGCTGCTGCAAGGAAGGTGCAGTGCTCAGGGCAATTCTCCTGAGCTCTCCTGACAGCTATCCTATGAAAGCAGGAAGCAAAAGAGTTTTCCAAGAGGCAGAGATCTGCTCAAACCTGGGCACCGTGGACTCTGGTTAAGTCAAAATCAAGAGAAGCAAAGTGGCAGAGATCAGAAGACAGAAATCCTGCCCAGCACATGACAGTGGACTCACACGTTTTTGCTGCTGGGGAGGGAAGCCAGCTGAAGCAGCCTGGTAACCACATGTGGTACGACCAGCAACTTCAATGGTCAGCCAGATAGGAGCAGGAAGAAGAAAAGACAAACAAAGCCTGTGAGTAAATAATGGAAAACAATTCCAGTGAGAGCTGCCTTAACAGTGCCTCTAAAACTTTTCTGTAAATAGTCCTCCAAAGGCTGCCTCACAAGAAATCTGAAATAAATGCTAGAGTCAGAGTGCTCAGCAGCCTGCAGCAATTCGTAGGCTGGGAGCATCCTGCACGCCGAGCACTGGCACTTACAGACTCACGGGGTGCTTGTTCACCCTCCCAGCCAGACAACAATAGGCACAGATCCTGACACCACTCAGCCCTGGCAGCAGGAGCAGGCTCTGCTGGCTTCACTGCACACCCACCCAGTCCCAAAGCACCCTACACACATCATCTATGTCTTGAAGTCGTGTAGGGGGACAGAGGTGACCATCTACGCATGGAGGTCACCTCTGTCCCTGGCTGACACCTTTGTCAATGGATAACAACTGCGGCAGCTCTTCCTATATATCTGTAGGCAATAATACTACTCTGTATTTCTGCATGGCCTAGCAAACACAAAGTGTGTTGCACACTTAGATTTACTTGCATAATGCTACATCTAAATGAGTATTTCCAACAGTATTTTATAGTTGAATTAACCTATAAATAGTCTAGGAGTCAAAACACTACAAGGATGCAGACTACGCTGTTTTATTTTTAAACAGGTAACTACTGCATTTCATTTTAGCAAACATTTCATTCTTATTAAAGGGAAAAGCTGTTTTCATAGGGGTTGATAGAAACTGAGTAAAGGATGCTTTCTTATGAATCCTATGTAATTCCTAGCTTTCACAAGCCTTCAGAGTTAAAAAAAAGTAGGAACCACCCAGCCAACATTTCATACAATTTAGCTAAAAAAAATCAGAAACAAGTGTTGGGGGTTAATATGCTCTGAATGACTCCAATAACCTTAGAATAAAGGTCTGAGCAGAGTTTGATGATCAGATGGCATGCACCAAGGTGACAAGAAGTGTCCTCAGATACTGTGAGTCGTTGTTTTAGTCCCCTTCCTACGATCTCTGACCCTGCTCTGCAGTGATCATATGCTGCAGCTTTTCTCTTATCTAAAAAAAACCCTTGAGAAGGTTACAATAGATGAAGTGATAGTACTGTAGACATAGCCTCCTTCTCCTTTCGTGTGGCAGTTCTCTGAAACACTCATAAAATATGCATGTTTTAAGCTTCTTCATGGCACTGACTATTGTGCTAGTTAGCTTGATGAAAGCAGCACAATAGCGAATTTAAAGGGACACCGCTGACTGCTTTGAGGCCTTAAAAATGGTTTGACTCAAATTCAGCATGTGTGTTCGGAGGTGTTCGATGTTAAACAAGTCTATTAACTACAGAAATGCATGTTGCAACAAATAACTTAATCTTTAATTCAGAATAATTTGTATTCTTTCAAATTATCTCCCATGAAGTTGTAAAGCCCCTTCCAAAACATGACTGTTCCAAAATAAGAATACAGGAGAAAAAAAAACCTGCAAACTTTGGAACATAATCAAAATTATGTAATTTTTTAGAATTACTTTAGATGTTTCTCTATTTTTGCACAAACATCCCCAAGCAAAGGCCTTTGCCTATTCCACTGTTGCCATCTTCTGAAAAGATGGCTCTAAAGTAAGGATAATACTGTGGGGAAGTTCAAGCATCTTGGTTAAGGCTGAAAACTTTTCAGTCTTGGTGACAAAACCTTCAGAGAAGCTCTGAGTATCCACTACCTCAGTCCACTCAGGAATGCATCCAAAAATGGCACGTGGACTTCAGCCTTAACACTTCCTCTATCGTTAGCCTTGATGACCCACCCACCCATCTCCCGCAAAAAAATTGCAGAACTTGGGTCATCAATACTGAAGGCCCTAAGCGTGTTGAGAGTGCCCTTAACAACAGCTAACCAGGCTTTTACACTCTTTGAACAGATGCTGACATCTGAGGAAGGTGCAGAAGCTAAGTACTCCTGACCTTACTGCCCCCATACCTGGTGTTCAGCCTGGCATGCATGCAAGTACCGACAGAAGCAGGCTCCCTGCAGAAGGCGGCGGCTGCCGTTGCCTAGTTGAGCATCTGCCCCTCTCATGCGTTTTTGTACTAGTTTTTGGATCAGAGCAGTTGCATGGAACACGGAAAAGACGTAGGTTTAGGTCCCCCCTTGTGTGATCGAGGTTCAAACCCACAACTTGTAAATCCCAAAAAAAGAACGTTAACCACCAGACTCTGCACTCTCCACATGTGAACAAAGACAAAGGGCAGGAGGAGGTGAGAAGAGCTCCTCAGCCACGTTGCTAAAGCATTATCAAACAGAACTAAAGATTTATTGTACAAGACAAAGAAGTTACATATGCAGCAGGAAGAAGGCAAGTCTCCTCTGTATATAGTGAGGTCTCTGACTAGTTGGCTACAGAACAATGCTTTCTCCAACCCTTTTCTCCTGTCCGATTCATCTTGAATCCTTGGTTACACAGTGGCATTAAGTCAACAACAGGAGAGGTGACTGTCCCAGCCTAGTGGCACGTTACTCCTCTGATCTGAATGGTTTTGTATTCACTCAGAAATAGGAATATTGGAATCTGGTCTCCTTCATCCTGGGTGAGAGCTTTAATTACTGAGCCATTGCAGAATGAGGATACCAGCAGCAGCCTTTCCTCCAGCTGTGTCTTAAATTAAAAGAGTGAGGCATGGTGAGTTCCATGAGAAAAAATCCAAAAGGCTGCCCATAATGAAGGGGGGGCTCAGCAGCAAGTAAAGAAACCTCTCTGCTGTCTTCGGTGACATGCCAGAAGTCATACAATGGGTCAGCAGCAGAGCAGGGAACTGAATCTAAATCTGCCTCCTAACCCAGTGCTCTTTCTGCTCCACCTTCTGAGCTCTCAGCACCAAAGTAGAGCTCAGCCACCCAAGATTCACCAGCTTTACATGAGTTTGCCTTGCAGGGTGCTGAAGCCCTCCAGCACATTTCCTCTTGGACAAATCCAAGATGACACACACTATTCCTCCCCTGCTGGTTTTATGTCGAGGTGCCTGCCATTCCCCTACTTTGAAGAAAAGGACAAAGCAGAGAAAAAGCCAAATGCGGCAAGATTCAATTCAGAGAGACAACCTGTCCAGCCTCTGGGGAGCCTTCTCAGAGTGCATATCTATGGTCAAACGATCAAAGGAAAACTATTTTTGCTCTTTCCACTCTCCTCTGGGTCCTTTGAAGAAAAGAAATAACAGCTCACAACAAAAGTGAATATTTACTCTTGCAGTTTACATAGCACGTGATCGCTATCCAGCTTCTTCGGCTTTTGCTACACCTTTTGCTAAAGCTTCTTTGGCTTTTGGCGCTTCCTACAGCTATTGGAGTGGAGAAAGGCTTCTTATTTTCAGACATCAACTATTTCAGCCTCCTGAAGACTTCTTTCTTGTAGTTAACTAGCAAAAAGTCTCTCTTTATCACTGTCCCCCAAACTGCTGCCCATGGAAATTGGCAGTCAAAGGAATAACATCTGCTAATGTCACCAGAATAATCTATCACCACCACCTTCGTCCACCTTCCCCTCTCCCTCAGAAGGATAAATCAAATTAACTGTCAATTGCTTAAAGGTTTTCCCTCTCTTTCGTTACCCCTCTCTAACGTCTACTTACAACTGTGTGGCTCGGAACATTTCTCAGTGTACGGCAGATACCACACTGATAGACAGTAGGATAGTCTTAATGCCAGAAAATCTGGAGTGACTCATCTTCATGAAAGTAAGCCATGTGAGTCACAGCCATGATGACTCAGAAGCCTGAGGAGAAGGCACCTTTCTGGGAGAAAGAATTGAAATTGTCCTACTTTTCCAAATAAATAACTTAGAGAGGAGTTTCCCATAGTGGTAGATTTGGGGGGAAAGGAGTGAGGGGGAATTACATCATCAGAAAGAAAAGGGACAAGATGTATATTAATAGCACTAAAGAAAACCACCAGTTACATTGTAACTCGACATATTTTAATTGTTAGACCTCCTATTTAATAAATAATATCCTTCTTTTCTTATTCTGGCAAATTAAACTGTGTTAGGCTTTTTGTTGAAGAGCTTGATTGCCTGACATCATTGACCATTCAATGATTTCATGAGTGACCACAGTGAAAATAAAATTTAGAAGATCTACAGTTCATTAAAGCTGTCAACAGAAGTGGATAAATATGACACATTGAATAACAAATTGTAACATTTCTGGATGTAAACGTGATAAGGCATTTATCCATCATGATTCACTTGATGGTAGCAGAAATATCAGATTGAATCAATCATCTGAAACAAACAGTATGAACTTCTAAGTCTGCTATCATAATTTTTATAAAAACTATAAATTATAACTCTGCTTATTAGAAATTGTGCAAAGATATCAATTAGCAAGCACCTGAATGTGATGGCAAGTCATGCAAATTTCCATCTATGGATCACATGTGGTCCAGGCTACATGAGCCACAAGGCAAAACAGTCTGTGTCTATAGATGTTATGAGGCATTTCTGTCAGGGTCTTACACAGACCTACAGAAGGGAGAAAGTTCATTAAATAGAAAAATTCAGTGACTAGAGACAGATAAGTTAGAAAACTCAATCTAATTATCTGGTTTGATCCATCAAATACCAGCTAACCTATCCACCTGGTGCTGAAGCAAGTGCCTCAGAATGGTCTGTCATACCCAGGGTCTGCACTACTGTTGAGTAAACTCTTTGGAATGCATCCAGTGTTAGAATCATTTTATTCTTCAAGTTTCAGCTCTTGCTGACAGATTTGTCCTTAAAACAACTGATTTTTCTTTCTTCAAATTGATCATCCTACCCCATGGCTATTCTGGCCATGTCCTTTAAGCACACCGTCACATGGAATAGACTAATCAATGGCTGTCTCTACATACCTTCTCTTCAACCTGCTTTCCATTCCCATGAATTTATTTTATATTTCAATTCCTTACATTTTTCTTTAGAGTTATGAAGTAATGCAGCTTCACTTAAAACCTCAGCAAAAAGTTTTATGCTAATACATTTATTCAGGAAGACTAGGAACATGCAAATGAACACCTGAGGTCCCTTCCAATCTGAATTTCTCTATGAGTCTATCAGATTGATAGTTACAGTGCCTTAAATAAAGAGCAGCAGTTTGTTACTCCACCACAACTTACCTATTTGTCTGAGACAGCGTCACCAGGTGAAGACACAGCTTACAGCACATCTCTACCGCACAGGCAGTCACACAAAGAGCTGCTCGAAAAGGCTGCCAGCATTCAGATACTTCATAACGAGAGGAAGTGTGTACGCATGCAAAACAAATGGGTTTTGCAGATGGTCCTCAGAGAGCAGACCTGTGGTAAATTATTTTGAATATTTAGCCCAACAGCCAGCGCGGCTAGCTCTAGCTGCCACTGCTGAGGACATTGCTGCCCTGGGTGTTTATTCTGCCCCAGCCCCAGCTAAATTACTCAGCTCACAGTATGGCCTTACCATCATCTGCTGGCAAAGGTGGGTTTGCATTATAGCTTAGGATGGAAAACTGATGCAGGTAATGCACCGGCCCATAATCCCCTGTGAGCGCCCTGCAGCAGGGGTGCAGGTCTCCAACAGCAGGGACATGCAGAGGGCTGGGAGCAGCAGTGTTTCAGTCTATCATGTGTAGGTTTGCCAGCAAACATCTGCCAGAGACTGGAATTTACCTGGACTTAAAATTCAGATAATTGTTTGTCTTCCTATAGATGCAGGTAGAGCCATGCTCCCCTCCCACATTTTTATTACTACCTGAAAGGTATTTATAGACATTGGCAACATTTTCTACAGTGGCCAGCTCTTGTACATATTCTGATTTCAGGATACCTCAACTCAATTCACCTGAAAAGGCCCGGTTACCATATGCACCGAGTGCCAGCTCTCTCCAGAAGCAGGTCATGTTGAGGCAGCTGAGCTCCCTGGTCCCTCTGTACAGCCAAAACACTCGATCTGTCTCCCTGACTCTTTCTCTTCATCAGGGTAGATCTGTGGCAGGCGTGAATCAGCAAAATTCCCGCTGGTAACAGAAATTTTAGTTGCATCTTCTTACAGGTTTTCTCCTTCAGTTGTCACAGACATATTGCCCTTCAGTTTTCTCCCAGTTTTCCATATTTTTGTCACCTCTTAGAAACAAACTTGAGGTCACAACACAGAATACTTATCTAGAAGCAGTAAGTAAAGGCAATTTAAAAGAAAAAGCATAAAATATAAGTAGAAACCAAGCAAAAGTGACTTGCTAATCTGTGATTATATGGTTTTGCTACTTTTTCTGACATGCACTATTAGAGTCAGTGGTTTGGGGGCTGCATTCAGAAAAAGAAGCAATTGATTAGAGATCCACAAATTCCTCTGACACAACTGTGTGTATATTTATAAAAGTCCTATTTCCCTGAGCACAGGAGGAATCAAACAGCAGGAGGCAGTGGGTGTGTTGATGCTGCAGGACGCAGTGCAGCATAGAGATACCATCTTTAAACAGGCTGGCTTGCACACTGGGAAACTGGCACTGCCGCAGCAGCACAGAGCTCCAGTTTGGACCAGCACATCCACGCGAGTTTGCATGTTAACTCCCTAACACTTTAAAAAAATTTTCCTTTGGTCCCTGGCAGCGAGCTGCCTGCCTGGGCTCTCTGCAGAGCAGCCAGGCAGCACACCCAGGACTGAAGTCCAGGCTGCTCCAAGAAAGCACAAAATTTCCCAAGCCAGAATGACTCTTCCCTAACTTGGGAGCCCTTATATTTAAGCATCTCCAATGCCACTGCATGTCTTGCTGCTATTATGTCTCCTATTCACCCAGAGCGATTTACATGAGGCTTCAGGAGCTATCGCAAGGTAAGACTGGATGTGGGAACAATGTAGACACTCTAGCTTAGAAAACATATTTACACCTTAGACAAGCACATGCACATTCTTACAGAGTACTGACAAAAGGAACTTCGGTGGCTCCAGGAGCTAAAATCTAGATTAGGCTCAGGCTTGTTGATACTCTTGGCTCAGTCCATGAGCCCCTCTCTCTCCTAGTGCCCAAGTACCTTTGCTCTTTCCTTAGTTCTTGTCATTCCCTCTGGGAAAAATCACTCAGAGATGCTGAGTGAACAGTGAGGACAATAATTATCCCCTGCATCACAACTCCACCTTTACAAGCTGCTTCTGCAGGCAATTGATAAGATCCTGAATTACATCAACAACAGAAATGGGCATTGCTGCACAGCAGTGTTAATGCCCCTATTAATTCACAACATCCATGAAACGAAGGCCAAATTCACGGTCAATGCTTACAGGAGACTCCAGACACAGCCCAAATCAGACATAATTAGGACAGCGTATGTTTAATGATAAGGCATTGATACTGTTTGACATTGAAATTACTCCAGAACTTCAACTCACAAAGGCTATATGTTTTAATTGTAAAGTTATTTATAGCCTTGATAAGAGGATAAAACTAAGCCCCTTCTGGCTGCTGAGCACATGGATGTTAAAGATCCCCCTTGCATTCAGGGATTGGGATAACCCATCTTACTTCTCCAAAATAACACTGCTCTCAAAACTAAGTTCACAAGTGCTCGTATCATGTTTGGATAGATAGATAGATAGATAGATAGATAGATAGATAGATAGATAGATAGATAGATAGATAGATACCTTCCTTCCTTCCTTCTGGGACAACTGCTTACACCTAAGGTACTAGAGCAGTATAATGTTAAATTGGAAATAAAAGTAAATTGTTCCATTTCACTGGTTAAGAACAAAGCTCAGAATACAACAGTTAGTACAACAGTTGTAGACATAACATATACATAACTGTAAGCACTTGTTCTGATCTAAAGACGATTAAAAGTAATACTTTTTATAAAAAGCTGCTTGTTACAAGAATAAAGATGCAGAAGTAGATTATAGTGTCCTTTTTCTTGTGTACGCAGCCAGTTGAAACATAATGCAAAGTTATGCGTATAAAGGAGCAACATATTTGAATTTACCTGTCAACATCCTAGACATAGGGCTGCACTGCAACTGCAAGGACCCATGGAAACCAGCAGTACAAATTCAGAAATTAGCTTTATAAAACCACTTGTACAATTTATTAATTGTGACAGAGTAGTTGGTTGTACCAAAAAGGGTGCACCATATTGCAGGCTGGAATTACAGCATGATATTAATTTATAATCAGATTTTCATATTTACATAGAGAGGCGTGAGAAAGATGCGTGACATTAGGAAAAACACTACCACCACCCCCAAAGTACTTTCTATTGCAAAGCATTCTATGATCGTTATCCAGCAATTGTAACCACTTGTTCTGAAGAGTTACCAAACAGGCAGGTGAGAACTGGGGAAAAAGCACAAATTACTCAGCATAGCATACAAGGAAGAATCCTGCTAGACCCAGAAGTCAGAGATGTGCCTTTCAATATCCAGCCTTGCTAAGCCTTCCTGAATTAATAAAGAGATAAGCTACATACCTTCCTATCACCTTTTCCACAATTCCCAGTTCAAAATATAGGTTGGTTGCACAGTCCTAAAATTCCCACTTACTCTGCAAGAACTAACATCTTCCTCCCTGTCCAAGAGTTTTGCAAATAGAGCTTTAAGAAACACCCTGCACAACGAGCAGAAGTTCCAGAACATTTGGATGGGACTGCTCAAATAAACATTAAGGACATCTGTTCTGAAAACTAAATGAATCTTTGTGGTTTTATATGAGTAATAAGCTAAAAATGGATCATAAGTGGCCAAAGTCTGTTCTCAATCAAACAACTTCAGTGATTTCAGCACTACTACCCTAATTATCTCAGCTGATATGCATCACTTCTGCCCGTTGGCACAGAAGCTGCAATATTCACTATATTACAGGATTAGGTGCTTTCCTCAGTTGAAATCCTCTCCTTTCATTGTCTCTTTACTGGTAATTTTATTTCCTGCTAGTCTTCGGTCTACTATAATTTAGTCATTTCATTTCACTTTGCACATTTTTCATCAAGTTGAGAATTACAGTTTAAAAAAAACTGCATGAGGAGAAAGGCAGAAATGGAGACAGGCTACCATTAGCATGCATTTAATCCACTCAAATCACACCTCTGTTCAGTCCAACAGCAAAGTGTGAGCTAGTCACAGCCATGAGTAACACAGTGGGATAGATTACCAAAGGAACTAAGGAATTTCTCATTGATTAGAGTCTTTAATTTCAGACTGTAGGTTTCTCTCGAAGTCATACCTGAGTTCAGCTACAATTTATCGGACTTGATGTCTTTTACTTATATCCTAGAAAGATAAATTTCATCCAAAGAAGGAATTACCGAGTGACATTTTGTGCTTTGAATTATGCAGGTGATCAGGCCAGTTATTCGTATATTCTCTACGTGGCCTTGAAATCAGTGAGTCACAGCTGAGGCTATGATATCTGATTTGATGTGACCTAGACTTTACAAATGAATATTTCAATTTACAGACTAAACCAATTGTACAGTAGCACAGTTCATAAAGTTATCAGGTCCTGGCTGGTTCCAGCTCTTAGTATTCTTGGATAGGAACATGTTTCTTAGCTTTGGTTTAATCCAAGTCCAAAATTAGGAAACATTTCATGTATGCACAAGCCACAGCCCTTTACTTTACCTAAGTAATAATCAGTTCATATAGTAATTATAAAGTAATAGTCAGTGTGGAGGAAAGAAATCAAAACCCACCAATATTTTCTTTCAATAACTAACACATTAATTTTTATCACTGCTAACTTGCAGTAATTTTCACACAGAGGAATACTAAGTGATTTTGTAATCTTTACTTCATTCTTTTTATGTCTTTGAAGAACTCAAAGAATAAAAATTACACTTGTGCAAGACAGTGAATTCAAATTTCCACAGCTCCCCACAGAAAATCACTCGAGGGTGGGGAAGTTAATATCTCACAGGCCATCATCAGCAGAACATCCCTTGCACTAATGGAACACAGCAATTCTCAATTACCAAATGGTAGAAAGCATTTTATTCTATTCCTGGCAAGTGGCACAACATCAGACATTAAAATCACATAATTTCATTTTTATAATATTTTACATTCCTTCCCCCCATTTCAATTTGGATGTTATATTAGCAACCAATAATACAAGAGCAGCCAGAAATAGAAATCAGATCCTTGTACTATCCAAGAATAGCTTAAAAAAATATTTCAAAAGCTATGAAGCATTAACCTTCGCTTTAAACTTTTAAAAAGAAGTATTACATACTGGATCCTTAAGTCATATCTGAAATGGGAGGAGGCAAGATTAGAAGCAGATATCAAAGGTTAATATCTCACAATTTACAGTAAAGAAAATAGTTTGGCAAAGGCATAAATAATACAAGGTTACCTAAGAATTTCCAAGTATTATTTGTTCCCTAAGTCTCTTTCAGTAGCAGCACCATTCAGTAGCACCAGCTACAATTCAGCAGCTGCAACCAACTGGAATACATTTTTCTTGTCTCATTGCTTTTTACACTGCAGTAACCAGTGTAATGAAAACAATATCCTTAAGGCTAAATTTGACCAGGGGAAGTAAACAGGGACCAAACTCAGCCCTTCTGTGAGTATCATACCCCAGTAGGAGCAAAGAGGATAAATATGAGGCTCTATTTGGTCCTGATGTAGAAGAAATTGAGGTCAGTGGAGTTAAATAAAATTTTCCTACTTCATGTCTCACTCTAAAGAATTCTCCAAATTGACAAAAAAATACTATAAACTTCTTCAAAATTTCATAAAATTTGAAGTCTCTCATGTTTCAGTACCTGCACAGAGATTTTTTTTTTTAAAAAAGGACAATTTTTCATTTAACACCTCGACTTCAACAGTCTTATTTTGTTCCACCAGTGGTCTAGAATGATATTATGAATTTTGTAGCACTACTATCCAATCTAAGTTACTGTGAGAAACCATGCTGAAGTCTCCTTTCAAACACAATGCAAACTCAACACCACAGGAGAACCCAGAGCATCTCTCCATAGCAGAGAAAGGATTTTTCACCACTTTTACATTACTGCAAGGACCATCGAAGGTCTTATGATCTCTTGACCATTTTCATCAAAAGAAACCACTTAAAACAACTGTCAGATGTTGCCAGCTGAGAATATGGATATCAAGCAGTGGGATTTTTGGCTGTGTTACGACAGCTCAGCAAGGTCTTGGATGCCTTGATATTACATGCATTAGACTAACATATAGTACATCTGCCAACAAGCAAAATTGCTTTATACTGAAAAGGGACTATGCTAATTGCACAAACCTGTAGACAAGTTAAACACTAATAACGATGATCCCCGTAGTACTGACAGAGTTGAGTAAGCACATAGAACTAACAAAGCTAAGAAAGAATAAGATACTTTCAATTCTATTGCTATATTTGTTGTTTTAACTTAAAATAACTGTACCTGGAATTACTTGCATATCATAATAATTTGAAACAGCTACAGACTTGTGTACTTTAGGTGTACACAAAACATGAAGGAATAAAAGCAGCAAATTTGCCACCTTTCTCCACTGTGCACAGATATGAACGTAGTGTATGAAAACCTTAGTTTAAAAAAAAGTAGCAAATGCATGATATGATATACTGGGATGTGAACTAGGTAAAAGGGGAACTATAAATCAAACTGCTGGATAGCCAAACTGAACCTGTAAGGGCTGCTTGAGGTGCTGCAGGTGTGAGCAGTAATTCTGCTACTGAATCATGTTCATGGCTTAACGGTACTGAAATCGTAGATGCTAGAAGATAAGACCAAGCTTACACCTTGCCTTGGAAAGCTGTATCACACAGAGTTACAGAAAGAGGGTATCTGTGTCTAGTGAGTGTTGCAGGCAAGTTAGTAAGCCCCCTTGTTGGCAGGAGTTACTAGCTCAGGATAGCCAGCTCAACAAAAATGCAGAGAAAAAACAAGAAACTCATCTCACTTGTTCACCCTGGAAAACCACAGTTGTATGAAAGAGCCTGTGTTACCTGTAGCACAGCCCTGGACTAAGCAGCCCAGCAGGCCAGGCATGCATTAGGAACCACTCCCTGCCTGAGGGACAGCACAAATTGTCTGTAGCAGAATTCAAAAAGCTATCAGCTGTCCACAATCAAAAGATAATCGCATATAAAGTAGACTTAGCAGAAAAAAATGTAACCACACTCAGCAATGGGATAAAATTTCTTAGTCTGCCTGTGCATTTTTCTGGGAGCTGTAGCATAGGTTTCCAATTTTAACACAGATTTTTACAATCCTTCAGCCTCTAGGAAATCACTGTACAGTTCACAGAATCCCAGGTTGGAAGGGACCTCAGGGATCATCTAGTCCAACCTTTCTAGGAAGAGCACAGTCTAGACAAGATGGCCCAGCACCCTGTCCAGACGACTCTTGAAGGTGTCCAACGTGGCCAAGTCAACCACTTCCCTGGGGAGATTATTCCAATGGTTGACTGTCCTCACTGTGAAAAATTTCCCTCTGGTGTCCAGTCGGAATCTCCCCAAGAGCAACTTGTGTCCATTCCCCCTTGTCCTCTCCATGTGACTCCGTGTAAAAAGGGAGTCTCCATCTTCTTGGTAGCTGCCCCTTAAGTACTGGTACATTGTAATAAGATCCCCTCTAAGCTTGTAAGATGATATCTTGGAAAAAAAAAAAATTGCATAGGTTTAGGACTCAGTAATGTATGGTGATAGGCAGAGAGCAAGGCGAGACTTCAGAAAGCTAAGCAAAAGAGAGACAAATTCACTACTCTCTTTAACCGTTCCCATTCTCCATAAAGCTAGAAAGCTGCAGCTACATGGTGCCAGCAATCACTCCCACTTGCTGTTCCATACAGCTAGGTACCTCAACTGGTTGTCCTATTATGAGCAACCTTTGACAAAAACCCTCAAGAGCACAGGAGAGACACATTAAATCAGCCCAAAGGCGCAAAGGCGCCTAGCATACAATCTCGTAATTGTGGCTAATAGCAAATGTAAGGAAGCCCATAAGGACTGGAATAATATACAGTGAAACTTCTCCACAACATTCTCTTAACTTCCAGCTTGGAGGTAAGAGATCAGATTTGATAATCATCAGATTTGATAATCCCCATTTGATTTTACTTCCCTTCATGTGTCCAGACATTTTTTTAGCATGGGAATTGTCAGCTTTCACGGTGCTCTCTGTCAAGGAATTTCAATGCTGAACTACTCAGCACATGAAGGGATCCTCTCTTCTTTTTGTCTCCTGCTCGATGCATTTGGTAGCTTCCTTCCCAGAATGTCATTATTATGGAAAGAGAAAGTATCTGGTACTCGGTCACCGCTTGTGGGGGAAAGAATAAAAATAAAATAAAATGAGGCAGAATTAGACCTCCTTGTATACAGTAGCAAACCAGTCCTGGAAGAGAAGATTGATACAGGATGGTGTTCTCCCGGCAACCTGAGAAACTGGAGTCCTCTTCTCCAGGAAAGAACTTATCCCAAAGGCTACAGCAGACCATTAAAGCTGGTGGTTGTAACTGCAGTCAGTAGCAGAAATTGCAGGGCTCTGCCTCCCCAGGCTCTTGTGAGGAAGTCAAGTCTTTGCCACAAGTATCATAACCCGTGAGGAACCTGAATTGTTTCTGGGTCTGCCAGCCTGTCAGGTAGGGATGGGAGGCAACACTGAATACACTTAACAATAATCAATAAAATTACTCATATTGAAAGGAGTTACACGCATGCCACAGTTTGTATTTATATCCAGCTGTTTAACAAGATTTTTATGTAAATGTTGAAAGAAAACTCCTGAGTGCAACAGAAACATGGAACATATTTTCAAAGAAAACTCCTTACAACTGCATTTCTCACATGAACATGGCAGGCAATTAAATAAATACGCTAGGGTCAATAAGCATAGACTTAAGAAAGCTAACTAATATAGAGCTAGTCCCAAAGAAGGGAGCTGAAAGTAATGAGGAAATAACCACACTACAACAAGAAGAAATATTGCAGAGGTTTTGTCACCACAGGCTTCCAATATGGTCATATCATGGCATATAAAACTGGGGGACAGAAAGCAGACCCTGCTTAAAAGTAACCACTGCTATGAATACATGGTAAGCAGAGATGATCTGTACCAGAGAGCCAGGGAAAGGCAGAGCCTTGTTCCGTAGCACTGGTAACAGATAACACGCTTCAGGCTGGGAGGCAGATGTTGGCCGTCACATGCGTTCCTCCCCCATGCTAACAAGGAGCGCAGCCTGGCTGCATTTTTACACTCAGACACAAAATCCCTAGTAGACACTAGTCCATACTGTACAGAATTTTTTTTTTTAAGTTTGAATTTAAAAGATATTCACCTATCCTAAACAGAAAGCTCCTCTTTGATTCTGCTACAGATCATGTGTTAAGTTCTAATGTTTTTGCATTTTTCTATTTCATTATTTGGGGAAAGAGTAAATGCTCTCTTCTGTTAACCTTTCTTTGAACAACTGTTTCTCCAAAATAAAATGCAAATCTTCAACAGCTATGTTATGCGCACGTATGTACACACACAAAGCCATGCCTTTTCATATCCACTGTTTTAAAGACAGCCCTCAGTCAAAATCAGCCGTATTCCCAAGCTGATTTTCAACACTCTATCCATTTAATGAAAAATCAGGCTGTTTTCACTAATACAAACAAGAACACAGACATATTTACTAAGGAATCCAAATTCTCTTCCTTTTCCTCTTACACACCATCTCACTTGGTTCCTAATTTATTGAGCACATCACACTATGTACTTCATCAACACAAAATTTAATTTAATGTTTAAATAAGAAATAAAAATAACCAGACATTCATAACTAGAACAAATTCAGATTTTCATTCTGATTTTTTTTACATTTAGTTCCAATCATTAAATCTTTACTTTTTTAGTAGTTGATCGAATTTGGACATGATGTTTGCTGACAAATTGTACATTCTGCTTTTCAAACATTATGCAGTGAGTTCTGCCGGTGTTTCCCATACCAGACGTGTGCATTCCAAGTAGTGTTTTCACTGAATTCTTTTTAAACTACAACGATCATTATCTGAAAAATGTATTTAAAAACCAGCGCTAAAGTACTGGCCTTTATATTGCAAATCCTTTTAACCACTGAAGACAAACAAGGGTAGGGGGTTGGAAGGGATCTCTGAGGTCCCTTCCAACCCAAACCATTCAATGATTCTATGATTCCATTCTATATACTCAGTGGTGTGTACTGCCACAGTAGACAAGGGTGTAAGGGTCAAAATGGACATCAATGCCAGCCAGCTACCACCACACTACCTGGTGCACCTGATGCTACCTACCACTCCAGGTGATGCTTTAGAGGAGGGAAGGGCAGGAAGCTACAACCCTTTTAATCTTAGTTCTCATGTACATCCATGGTCTGCTGCTTGGGTAAGGATGCTAATGCCTGCCCTAAAATTAGAAACACTTAATAGCTCAGATTATATTTTCAATTTCAAAATGAACTATGGGATAGCTACTTTACTTTAAAAGAAAAACAGCTGCCATAGGGATAGGCATTGGCTCTCTACGCTAAAGTTTATATTCTTACAGTAGAACACAGTGTATTGATGTGTACCCTGAAAAATACCACATTCAACAGGAAAACTGCTGCCAATTGCAGCCAAATCTCTACAGTTCCTGGCCTCCTTAAACAGAGCCAATGCCTCATGGAAGCCAAGTGGTCAGCACAGGCTCCTCGTGTCTGTGTCTTCTTAGGTGAGGCACAACTGTGCACCAAGTCCAAAGAAGAAAGGAATAGAAACATCTTAGCCCCTGTGGCTCTGCTGTCTCTAGGCACCGCTCCTGATGGAGAAAGCTGAGTGTGCTTCTGACCTGTGATTCTCATGGGACCTTCAGCTTACAGCTCCCTTGCGCCAAAAGCAACGCTGACCAAGAGAAAAAGAAATTAAGGAGAAAATGTGTATGAGTGCAAGGAACTGAACAGAGTGGGACTCTCCAGCTTGGAAAAGACGTCCTTCACTAGAGGCACGATTGAAATTTATAAAATGACAGACACAGAGAAAGTGAACAGGGAGGGACAATTCACAGTTTCTTATAACACAGCTAGAGGCAGAAGAAAACTATTGTTTCCCTGCAAAATGTGCTATACCTAAGCAGGGGCAGGGAGCTGAGACATTTTACCCCAGTCAAGTCAGCATTTATGTCTAATCAGCCTTGTAGGATTTTGTGTGTGTTGGCTCTCATGGAGAAATCACAGACAAGAATCTTAATAAGTAAAGTTAGTGGGTTGGTTGTTTTCAAGATAGCAGATAATTAATTCTAGGAAGACTTCTCCAGAAGAGCGGAAAACAAAACTTCACAAGACTAAAAGGCTTTCATTTGTTCTACAGAATTATCTTTCTTCTGTTATGTTAGTGACAGCCAAGTAGATCATATTTTGCTTTCCTGAAGCTTTGAAATGTGTCTATCAAAATCCATTACCACAGCAGCAGCCATTCCTACTAGAAGCCATTAGCCAGCAGGAAATAACAAAACTCTTCAGACACAAGCAAGAAAAAAGAGCAAAAATTAGAAATATGCTAAGACAAGAATAGGCTAAAAATATCAGTAAGCAAGTTTCCCGATATAACTGAAATACAGTCAGAGGAAACACATCCAGCTCCCAACAAATGCTGATGCTTGCTTTACATGGGCAATGGTCACTAACTTGAAGCAAAATATTACACTACATACAAACAGAGTAAACTCTCAGAATTTGGTTGAAGAAGCTAAGAATACTTTTGAAGATCATAGATCTACTTTTTCTGTACTAACAGAGGAAGATCTGCTTCTCCCAGGCCAACAGTCACATCAGCACAAAGAACCGTCCTAGGGGTACAGGCTGAAAAGGATTCACCATTTTTCATAAAGTCTTCACTTTAAGTTTAGACAGGCTTTATTTTGACCTACCAAGTTAGCCCCTTGGTAGTATTTAACTGTATCAACAGAGAAGAGAGGAAAGCATTTTACTTTCTATTTGGATGACAACAGTAGCTCAGGGCAGAAGCAGATCAGCATCTTCAGGGTAACGGAGATCCAGCTATACTACTTGCAGTGTACTGGGCCAAGACACCCAGAAAAGTCACTGGAGAAGATGCAGTCGTAACCACCCTGTGAATTGCTCCCACTGTTGACCATGAATGGTTCAAGCTGATGGGAGTTTTAACCACTTATTGTGATCTCCACACTCCAAAATGCTGACTGCAGAAAAACGCAGGCACTGCATAGCAGTGCCCATGGGTGTTATCTAACGCAGACACAAAGGACTGTGATATAGGCCAGAAAGCAGACAGAGGAACAAGATGGCTCAGCCTCACTGTGATGCTGCATCTCTTTAATTGGTCATTCATTTGTCTGGACCTTACTAATTAGTAGGTCTTCAAAAATTTAGTGCTGTCACTTTTAAAAGGCCACAGAACATGTGATAATCAGTTTTATCAAGAAATATTTATAATGAACACTGCTAATATTTAGAGGCAATTCGAGCCTTCAATGAACAACCTCAGGAATTTGCAATAGGAATACAAAGTGATTTCTTCTGTTTGTAAATACATGCACTTCTGGGGGGGGATTTTTGCAAGTTTTTTTCCCCTGTATTTTCTATGGCCACTTAGTGCATGTGGCAGGGACCTGCTCTGTGTCAAGTTCCATAACCCAATGCAGCGATCACATTTCACAGCCAAGGCTGCAGCTGGTGGGGGCGGAGTTTGTAGAAAGAATGCCCTGAGAAAACATCAGACAAAACCATCCTGACAATTTCTATTCGGGTGCCAGGACATTCTGTTTCAGAACTGTCCCAGCCAGACAGGGCTGTTTAGACACGTTATGTAGCTACTACAAACCTGAAGCTTCATCTGTACCCCAGTTGCTTGTGCTGCCAAGCTATTGCTGAAACTACAAAGGAAAGAGTGTATGTCCAATAGGCTACACTGTCCTTCTGCTAGAGAAACATCTGCAAAAATTTCTCATTTGTATGAGCAGAACAAAATTTTACCCAAAACGATGAAGCAAAATGCTTCAGTTCTGGATAACGAAAAGCATGCACTCCTAGTAGCAAGAAATCCAGGGCCAACCATCTGGGCAAGGTTACTTAAGCCTTCTGATGCCTAAACTAAAAACAGGCTTGGGCAGGTAACCCAGATAATATGTCAAAGATACCTAATTTGAATGAATAAATTCACCCACCTTCTTCACCTAATATCAATTGCATAAGTAGTTAATGTAAAAAAGCATTCACCCTGAAAGAAGAGCAGAGACCTTTTCTCCTTTTTTAACACATGGGCAACTCCTCCTGATGTCCTAGGAAATGGAAGGCCAAACTTAGAAAACCACTGTTTAAAAGGAATGGATAATCAAGAAAAATTGCTACTAAGTTTACATAGGAAAAATAGGAATTTCACAGCCAGTTGCATCACAGAACATGCTATTTAATGTAGCTTTACCTGAAATTTTATACCCGAAGAAGCAAGTAGCTAAGTGGATGAAGGACAGTGTTAGGGAAAGCAGTTACACAGAGCATAGCTGAAGTTCAGAGCTTCAGAAAATACTTAGGAGCCTGATAACCACTGAACTTGAAATCAGGGAGGGAAACTCTCGAGGACTTCTGAAGAATTAGATAGAAATTAGTGATCAAAATTCATCACCGATTACTTCTGACTGCTAAGACAGCAGAGTTGATCCTGACGTATATCAGGAGGGGAATACTGCAAGGGTGAAGAGTCAACATTAATATCATACTATGGCATTCATGAGGCCATAATTAAAAGGCAGTGTCCTGTCTTAGCACCCAAATTTCAGAAAAGATACGGACAAATAAAATGAAGTCAAAAACAGCTATAGGCATGAGTCAAAGGTTGGGAAATATGCACGAAGATAGTCTAATTTACTAAAAAATAAAATAATAATCAGTTTCATAAATACTTTCCTGCCACACAGAATTCTAGTACTGGTTGCCTCTTTATCCAACAAAATGGCCTGACTCATTCCAATTACTAGAAAATGAAGTTAAATAACCTCAAAATAGAAATAAGTTTATTACGTTTGCCAATTAAAGTCACAAACTTTTGGAACAGCCTGGCATCTCATGTGGTTTGTTATAGATGACTGGAAGAAATTAGCCAAGATCAAATACCTTTATAGAAACCTTGTTAAAATTGAATGAGTAATTACAAACGTGCTGTAGAGGCAAACGAAACCATAATTATAAAAGACAGTGGTTCCTCCCACCCCTAGTTGACAAAGCTATTTTAAGAGTTTCAGATTTCAGTGCATCAGGGCAACTCCATTGATTTCAGATAATTTATCCAAGACTCACTTCAATAGAGCTGACATTAGGCACTGGCACAGTGTCTCTGAGTAATGCACCAAGGATTACAACATCCAGTTCAAACTGAAGTAAATATATTTGGAAAGTTTTAAGAAAAACTGATACCTAGGCATGCTGTATTGTTGAATATTGCTTCCAAAGGGTGTTAAATAAAACCATTTGCTATTATGCCATCTGCTATTTTCAGTGGCACATTTTAAGTGCTGCAAGATGTGATAGACATACCAGCAATAGGCCAACAAAAAAAATAATCATGGTTGATTCAAATAAGTAACCCACTTAGGGAAGCTTCCTAGATGACTACTGAAGCATCACAGATCTGCAAGCGCAGTTCACTTCAAATTTCCAATTATTTTTCACATCAGTTACAGATACACAAGCACACTAGTTGCATGTATTTCACATTTCAAATTGTCAACAGCAGCAAAAAACTGAGTAAAAATATCAATGCATGCACAATTTACGACAGTCACTTCCTGTTTAACTAAAGGCTACATTCAGTTCAGTCTGGGTAAATATACCAACCATTTTTTTCTTTCCCCCAAATTTTTGTCCACTCAGAAGTCTAAAATGTTAAAAGAACAAAGGAGAGCATTCCAGTCCCCTGAAAGACTAAAAGAGAACATAATCTTTGAATAGAATACCAGGAAAAATACCAAATAATGAAGCAAGGAGATTATATAATCTCTGAATTCAGCAATCGTGAAGCACATTCTGGGATGTGTGCCCATTCCTGGTGTATGCAGTACGCTGGAGTAAATTCAGAAAAAGGTCCATAAAAATGAGCAGAACACCAGAAAACGGGCTTTATAGGAAAACTTCTTCATGATAAAAAAGACGGAGTTGTTCAGATTGAAACACATGTTCATAAAGAAGGCAAATTTTATTTCATTACCAACCAAGTATCTATAGTGGAAGAAGTTATTCAACAGCAAAGGAGAGCTTTAGATATGTGTCATGATGAGGCTGATATTTACATGCTATCTCTGAATCTGCACATGACATTTATGATGAAAAACAAACTGAAGGGAGACAAACATATATGTAGAATAAGAGACTTATTTTCACCAGAAAACCTATCATGCCACCAAATAGACTTTTTGTAAATAATGCAAAATTTACACTGTAAAAACAAGACAGGATCTCCCTCGCCAAGTCATTGCCTTGTGGTCTACATTTCATGCAGGAACTCATAGATAACTCTAGGTAACCTGTGCTGCAAAAGGGCTTGGTCTTTTAATTTCTTTTGTCAGGAAGTTACTGCACAGAATTGTTTCATAAAAGATGTAACAAAGCTCTCTGAGTAAAAACAGAAGACTAGAAGGCTTCTTGTTCAGTCCCTATGCCTGCTACCACTGCATGATTTTTAATTCTATCCACCAGTAATTCAGCTGGTACCTTTGATTTTTGTTTGCCTCACCTTGAAATACTTAAAATCTTGGCATTCTGCAAAGGTACAAGAGTGTGAAAGAGCAGCTGCAGTCTATTACAATGATAATGCAGTGAACACAACCATGAAGACTTTCCTGAAAGCTAAATGATCTGAAATATAATGGATGGAATATGGCTGTTCCTTCTGTAAAAATGGATGACAGAATCCTTTAGATTTTTTTGAGTTAAAAACATGACTCTGCTTTTAACGTTCACAGTAAGTAGGGCTAGTTTGGACTAGGGTAACAGCGAGAATCATTTCTCCTAAGAAATAAAGAATTATTCAGCATCACTATTCATTTAAAAAAAAAAAAAGGAAAGAAAGAAATAAGTAATTTTAGATGCCAAAAAGACACGCATAAAACTATGTATTTTTCTTGCTCTTATGAAGCTTTAATGAAAAATACATCTTTATTCAATGGCAAGCCAACTGATCTTAATCAGAACAAGCTGTGGATGCAGAGGGTGATGGCTCTTATCTGTGTTAACCACCCAGAAAACATCCCTCTTTCCCTTTTAAGCAAGAAAACTGTTGGAATCAGCTAATACCAGACCCTGCAAAAAAAAAAAAAAAAACTGTCCAGACTGAAATGTTTCTATATTGTAAGAAACCTGGAGACTGCTGAGATGGAGACTGAAGGTAGAAAAACAAAAGAAAAATATGCTTGAAAATAGCTTTTAATAATTTCTGATTAAATAAATGATGGATGTTTTAAAATATATTTTACAGTGGGTAACAAAGAAATGAGAATTCCTAGATTCTGCAACTCTTACATTAAATAGCACTTTTTTTCTAACAGCACCTCACTATACCCAGTAGAGCTGCCTGTGAATTGAGGTGTAACTGGAGAAGTGTAATAAACATCTTTCTCAGAAAATACAATGGGAATGGTCCTGTTTTTCATTAAATTTATATTCATCATGCCTCTAACAGAGTTGTGATATAACTTGCACACTATTTTTTGTTTCTACTGACAGAAAAAGATTTCCCTATCTCTATTAAGCACTGGTAGGGACCTCTACAGCAGTCCACATCAACAAGAAAATTCCAGTATTTCTTTCTGGTCTATTAAAACTAATAATCAGTTCTACTGCTGTGACAGTACTGACAAGTTAAAAAATAAGAATTTTACTCAGTAGGGAAATTATAATTTTTGCAGGAGAACTGAGACCGAAGAGATTCTCAGTAGATAACAAATGAGATCCACAGGGCTCAACCCATCTGTTTGATTTCCCCAAACCTCTGCTGTTGTCCCTCCCCACCATGAAATGAACCCCAAACACACGCTGTTTTCTTTGCCTGGGTAGTCTCACCAAGCTCACTAGATGATACATAAGCACTCTCAGCATTCTTTGTATGCCTTTATCAGGCTTCAAATAAAAATGGCTTGCTCTGTGTCTGTCAGACCAGAGAGGTTTCTAGTGTTCAATTACTTAGACAAATGCTGACACATCCTTTTGATTTCCACAGGCAAGGTTACAGCATTTGTCGCGGCATTTTCCTCAGCTTTTTTTCTCTCCTCTTTCTTGACATTATTTACGACGTATGGTGTCCCGTAAGTATTTATGCGACACTTGGGAAATGATGTCTTCAGCATGAAGAGGTAACAACTCAGCTACCTGTACTTAACCAGGCAACATACAGACATTTATAAATTGGTGTAATCTGTCCCAAATTCTGTGTTACCTATCTTTCCTCACTACATCTGCTACCTGGGCTAGGTAAATTAAAATTGTCTTCTGGACCAACTTTTGTCACTTTTATCCTTATTTAACTGTGAAAATACCTTTGCTAGAAAAGAGTGACACAAGATGGACCTATCAAACAATCCTTTTCAGTATTACTAGTCTCCTCCCGGAGGCATGTAAAAAAATTCACTACAAAGATGGGTAGCCCACACGTACAGAGTGAGTGGTTTGTACCCTCTTTTGATTGAAGACAAGTTTTACAATGTACTGACCTCATTTCTTCAGTCACTTCCAAGGCAGACTTCATATCAGGAATGCACTTAAGCTTGTGCTGAAAATTAAGGTGGCATTTCAGTACCATTTAGGTTTAAGTCCTTCTATCCTGTTTCTGATGATTTCCTGATCTAGGACCTTGAACGAATATGCAAACAGCTTCAAAGTCAGAGTCTTCATCTGAGGGTGAAAGACTTTAGACAGCCAACCTTATTGTTGGCTCCTTTATTGCTGGTTCTCTTATTGTTTTTTGCAGTGTTAAACAGAAACAAGGCTCTGAAGCCTTTCTTCCCAGCATTGCTTTTTCAAAATAAGGTCATTAAGGTCTAACGACCCTATAGCCGCTGAAGGCAACACAGGTATTGTCATTAAATTCCTGAGAAATGCAATTCCTCAATTTTTCACTATATTTTTACGAAAAAAAAAAATTCAGAGTTCTCAGCACCTGCCAGTCACAAAAGAATTGAACTTCCAAAGTCTCCAAGAGCTGAGCTCTGCTTCCAAAAACAGCTTGTGTATTTACAGTCATGCTTTCTGACCTACTTTTCTTATTTTCCAGTGGGAATACACAACCTAAAAAGATGGAATTTAATTACAGTAATGGTTCATAAAGAAAAAATCCATTTTGGTACAGTCAACCATACAGGTTAAGCCCTGGAAGTCTTTTCACAGGCTACAGGAGCATACTAGTTTGCTTATCTTTCATTATTGTCATTGCTACCTACTGATTAATTGACAGGTACTGTAGACAAAGTGCGTGCAAATACTTGGGAAAAGCAAGGTCAAAACAACATTTGAACCTGAAACATTAAAACACTGAACTGGAAATTGTTTAGATACATACTTGCATTTAACACTCACTGTTAGACACAATACTGAATTGTTCAAACTATTTATAACTTGGGTCCTGCTACAGACCCGGAGAAGAAGAAAGATGGCACCTTCTTACCCAGGAAATTTTTTCCCCCTAATTTTAGCAGTAACACACTCACACAACTTTGGAGAAAGGTGCTCCCGAAGTACCTTAAAGACCGAGTAACTTAGTTTCAAATGGATAAACAAATTTCATTCTTATTTCTGAATTCAATCATTGGTATCTATATGATACACTAATATGGTCGGACAAATGTAAACCCGATTTTGTATTGTATAAAGAACCGAGAGCACATTTTAATTTTGAGATTTCAAGTTGAGTTTGTATGGGTGTAAGTTAAAGTGAAAACATCTGTAAAAAATTGTGAATACAGAAATTAGGTAGTAGCTACAAATATGAAACAGAAAGGAATGGAAGGAATAATAACTAAAAAAACCTCAGAGTCATGTTTTGGGACATTTGGGGGAATTAAACACCTAACACATGACAGTTGCTAGAACAGTGCCTCAGGTTGAAATTGCACAGAAATGCAAGGGTCAGTGATGATATGACAGCCTAACTCAGAAGCAGTTCCTTGGAGCCTATGCAATCACATTCAAGTAAACCCTGTGTAAGTAAGAGAAAAAAGTATGCCTTTTTTAATCTGTCAGAATTAATCTTCAATAATCTTCAAGTATTCTATTTCCTCCTCCCAGGGTAAGAGAGGGACATGAAACAAGCAGCAAGATATGCTCCCTACCACACAATATTTCAGTAGAGCTCTTTCTTAAAATACCTAGTTCTCAAATCAGAAGTTTTTCTCACCCTATCCAGACATGAATTATGTGAATACAGTTACCAACTGTAGCAGTAAAACAATTCTCGAAAATTATGTCCACTGCTGGAATTTCCAATTTTAAAACTAGGTCCAGCCTTTTCACATTGGGCAAACTGGACACCCTGACCCTGATCTGACTTCTTACAAACTAGCACCAGCAAGTACACTCTTAAAATTTAAATAAATAAATAAATAAATAAATAAAAGAGCTACTTAGTGCATGATCAAGGGGGGTTTAGCTTCTTCATTAAATGGAAGGAAACAGATCATATACAAAATGCATGAACTGAGAGTGACAGAGATGAATAATGTATCTGTTACTTGTTTGCATAATGGAGTTATTTGATCTACTTTGACTTCTCAGGCAGAGCAAAAGAAAAAAGTAATAGTTTTCCCACCTTCTTCCAAGAAAGTCCTCAGCAACTCATAACCTCCTAAAGGCCATAGGATGCTATAGAATACTAATAAACTTCCAGCTCTTGTGGGGACACCTGTAAAATAGCAGATGCTGCCACTTGCATTGGGAAGACAACCACCACTGGGCATCTGCCTGATCTAATGAGAGAAGCGTAAGCACTCATGCAGAAGGTGGCAGACGAGTGTCCATTTGTGCTCAGATGGCAAGAAGAGAGAATTTGCATAGGGGAGTGAAAAACAAAGGTACTTCAGAGAGGTTATTTTAATAGATCTAGGGTCCTTTTACTCACAAACAACCCATACTCTTATGAACTATTAATACAGTAGTTTCTCCCCAAATAATCATTTTAGAAAGCTTTGGAAACTTTTAATTGCTTTCAAAAGCCTTAATCATTATTTTATTAATTCAAACACTATGTAATAACATTCAATCATTTATAGGGCAAAGTTCTGCAGTGGGAAGTTCAGTCCTAAACTGAAGTCAACAGCAGCACTGTCCAATGAGGAGGAAAGCTGAACATCTCTAAGACCCACAGATCAGCTTCCGTTGACTTTACAAGCTATGACTTAGAAGCCATACTTGTACAGGGTCATACGGCACTGCCAACTCCTACGGTCATAGTGTAACTTTTACACAATTGCAATGGTTTTAAAGCTACAGGTCTTGGAGCTCCTGCAAGTAGATCTCTCCAAACACTTTTTCACTCCAGTGTCTGAACCAAAAGTATTTTGCTTGGATTGGCTTGAAATCTTCTCTGGTCTGTGGTCATATAGAGTAACATATCATTTATGCAGAAATCTTTCAGGAATACAAAGGCACTTCTGAATACAGGAAGACCCTTTTTTGTAAGAGGAATTTCCTCTGAAATTGCAACCAGTTTTTCTACCCACACTTACTCAGTTCAATATCACTTTCTTTCTGGAACTCCCTACACACAGTTGTTGTGGGATTCATTCTCCCTCCCTTTCTTTTTTTCAAGTTACTGTTAAAATCAATGCATAGAAATAAAAAATTGTTTTCAGTGTTTTCCAATTCAAGGTGCCCTTAAGACAAACTATCTTATACTCTGAGTAATAACAGCAGGTTTATGCATTAAGAATGGTTTTTTCCATTCTTTTAGACTTACACAGTTAATACCTTGCTCCTAGCATCTTCAGCCACAAACCACAAGATTTATAGGTGACTTAGTAGTATGAACTTTTACAGCCAAATGTCAGTGAGAAATGAGTAAACCAAGACATAACTCTTCAACCACAGCAGATTTTTTTGTCCTCATTTCATCCCAGAATGTAAGTTAACAGTTGCCCAATTTCTGTGGTCCTTCAAATTGTGCTTGAAGGTCCCTCAGAGGTTTGGTCCAGCAGCTGAAGAAGACTGCCTGACCTGCCCAAACTGTTACCATGGCTCTCATGTAGCAATTTAGGATACAGGCAGATATGGTGTACTTGAAAACCCTGAGATCACCTGTGGACAAACTAACTTTGTAGGTGCTCCTTATCATCTCTATGGGAACAGCTTCTTTCTGAAAATTTCTTAGGAAGCCTTGTCTCTTGTAATGGCAGAACTATAGTCCTACTGGGTAAATATGTCTTATTACAGAACAGCTTTGGCATTACTTTCATCCTGGATAATCTAAAACTAACATTAAAACCAGGGATTTTCCAATAAAAAAGCTGCCTGACAGAAATTTAAATACAAGAGAAGTCTAAACTTAGAGTCTAAAATGTAAGTTAGTTTTAACTTACATTATGACAGCTTCCTACATAGTGCTTTACTGAATAAAAATGGTTTGCTTACTTTAATGAAAACAATTAAATAGGACTGCATTTTTCCCAGTGTTTACATATTTGAAATTTAATAAAACTGCTTTTTCCCATCTGATTTTAGTTAATATCCTCACTATGTTCTCTCAAATAATTACATCCTCAGGTAAGAAGGTGCTGTTATTTATTTTTCATTACACTAATTTTTTTTTAGCTAAGAAGCCTGCTGACCTCTCTTCCTCATAACGTCTCATACCTGAAAGCACCTACTATTTTATGAGTAGAATATTGTTGTAATTTTTAAGTCCTAAGAGAAAAAAAATAACTAGGAAAGAATCTTCTCATTGTGACCTAGAAGATGCTGAGCTGTGCTTTACAAACCAATAGCACATAGCAAGGTGCACTGGCAACAGCACATGGTGCTCTGCCAGAGTTCGTTTGGGTGTACTGACTAACTGGCATTAATGCTTTAATCACTTCAAACATGACTGAAAGCAGCCAAATACAACGCCACTTTTAAATTACCACCCTTATACAACAACTAACTTAACGGCATGACTTTCAGGGACTGAGGTTTACAAAGTAGTTCAACAAATGTTAGCTTTAGTCATTATAAATATTTTCAGTGCAAGTCATAAGAAAGAGCAGTTTGTTTCCAAGCTTCCTACCCAGCATGAGGAAAGGGATCACCCAAAATTGCTCAGTCAGGTCTAAATCCATCCCAATATTGTTAATTACGGCCCTAAAAAGTTGCTTTGTTATTGACAACCTGATTCATTACAAAATATTAAAAAAAAACTGGAGGAAAAACAGGAAAACCATGGGCCTTTCCCACTAAGTGACCTGTTTTCCCTATCATCCTATTCCTTTTCCTTGGCTAGAACACAGCCTACTTGACTTCAGACTCTTCAAGTCTGATTTACATTTGCTTTTAGGAACATTTACTTACTCGACAATAAACATGTCTATATTCCTTACATCTGTGATGTAGAACCCATCGCACATTTTTCCAGTACAAGTGGGGATTTTGAGGGAAAAGTTCTTAACATCTGTCTCCATAAGAACTAGTGCAACTCTGGCACATGGTATCACATTACAGAACACATCCTCATTGTCATCTCCCCTGAAGAAGCTATATGAAGGGCCTTTCCCATGAAGATCAGATTGTGCCTCAACATTCAGGACCATCAGATCTGAAACATCAGTTAATGGCATTTTGACAGACAAGAAAAAATGATTCTTTGTCAGAAAGAGGAATAGAAAAAAGCAACATTATTTTGAAGGGGTGCTGAAAAAATACTGATTTTGGAATCTACATTGTAAATATCTTTAGATGTTTTGACCACTCACCATCCCTCCAATACGTAATCTTTAGCTTTCAGTCAGAGCACAGTTTCTTGAGTCAACTCTCACAAGATCAGTGTTAGCAGTGGTTCAAGGGAGAACCTACTTTATACAAGTAAGGAGAAAAAGAGAAAAAGATAAAGTTAAACAAGCCTGGTGTCCGCTGATCTGAACCTGAACTTTTCCTTCACAGATGTTTGGCCACAGTGTTTTGAGGTGAGTGTGCAAACTGTCCAAGTTGCTTTTAAAAAAAGCTGTGCTGTTTCTTTAAAAACTTGTCTTCTCCATGAAGATTGTCTAAGACTGTTATTATGAGGCTCCACACTTCTTGTATCTATCCTAAACAACATTCACTCCTAAACAACATTCACTCCGGTCACGTCTGTAGCTTTTCCTCTCCAAAAACCAAACTGGCAGTCTCAGGCAAGCATCCAAAATGTAGCTGTTCTTTTTTTTCTTACAGACTATTTTCAGGGAGAGAAATGTGACCAGTCCAGTGGTGCTCCTGTTGAGGCTCTCAGGCTGCCACAGCACCCCGATGCATTGCCTCATTTCTTTCAACAAGATGCGATGTAGCAAATAAACAAGACTAATTCTGTAATTGAAATGTAGTGGGGATATTTAAGAAGGCACAAAGAAAATTGTCAGAGGCCCACTGGACTGTCTTTCCTTGATTTTCATTACAGAGACAATCTTAATAGGAATTAGGCTCTTAACTGTCCACCAAGTTAACAAATCTGAGGAAGATGAAGGAAAAGAAAAGTTTCTTCTACTATTGCTCTGTTTTTGTTCAGCTATGCTAAGAACAGTTTTCATATGTATGAGCAGACCTGGTTCAAAATAGAGACAAGCTGCTGATTCAGCAAGCCAGGTGCTGCCATTTCTGCATTTTCGCCTCCCACAAGAGGCAGAGACACCTTCACACTACCCATCTGCAGTCACTCGATCCTGCACAGCCCTGGGAACGCACCAGCCTTTGCTCCACAGTCCGGCAACCAGGAGTTTTACAGAAACCACATTAACTCCCGTCTTCTTGAAATTCATTACAGAGTAGTAACATTTTCAAGAACTTCAGGGTTTTTTTCAGGTGCATTATGCTGTTAATGGCAAAAAACTTCACAAATATGACTGGCTGAAGCAAAAAGGAAACTAGCTCTGAAGTAGGAAGCTCTCTAATGGGGTTAGACTAAATAAAATTGTACCAGACTGTTGTATAATTGTCTGGGTTTGGAAGACTCTCAGCCAATTTAGTTTAGAAAAAAAATCAAAGGGGAGGAGACATTTGCTATACTTCAAAAGCCCTCAGCAATTGAAAGAGTAACACAACCAAAGGTACATATGATTAAGTGATTCAGCACTTCTGTGACTTTATTGACTATATTTTAAGCTAAAGGGGAGTATTAGGTAAAATAATCTGACCAACTATGTAACACAGACTATGCTGCTTCAAACAAAACACCTCTGCCAGGATTCCAACAGCATATAAATGGCTAATACAGGTCTTCCAGAAAGGTGTCTGGTCTGTATGTGAAAACCAGAGAGAGAAGAGGTTGTACCATATTTGGATTTTATTTTCCTGGTTATCAGTGTAAATATCACCAGCCTACAAATGCATTTGCGCTCCTGGTCATCCGAGAAAAATAAACGACACAAAGGTATAATTATACCTTCGCCCCACACACTCCTCAGTGGCCTGCCTATCAGCAGAAGGGATTTCACATAGATTGGAGAAGCGGAAGGCCCAAGGTAGGGTGCAGCAGTTGGCTGCTCTCCAAATGCCTAAACACTCGCACACTTGTACAATACACAAGTTTCTGCCAGTTGCAAAACCCACTTCAAGTCAATGCATTCCAACATACTTACTAGAGGCGCTACATAAGCTGGTAAGAAAACAAAAATAATAGGAGGAGAATAATAGATCAGAAATATAGTTAGAAAGAAAAGCTGAAACTCCAAAGCATTTCACTGATAGCCAGTCTAGAGAGGAGAAAGGCAAAAACAGACTTAAGGGAAACAGTTGCACACAAAGAGCTTCATTTACACCTGCGTCCTTCCCTAAAGCTGGAATACAACCTAAAACTAAGGCTAGGCTAAGCTAGAGATTCCCATTCTGCAGGCTTTAGAGCACAAATTTACACAGTTGTTTTTCCCAAAAGACAAAGTGTGGTGTGGGATTTGGTGTGGGGAGAAGGCAAAAGGGAAAGGGTCTGATTGTCCCAATTATGGCACCGTATCAAAAGACAAAAATAATTATTGGTAACATCCAAGATGGTCAAACAGTCCCAGGGTCGCATTGTACCAGGCATTAGACAGACTCAGATTTCACTTCCACTCAAATAAATTGCCAGTGAAAGAAAACATTAAAAACACATGACTACAGTGGTGGTTACCAATACAAAGCTGCTTCTCAAAAGGTTAAATATGACCACTGTGATGTCTGCAGTCATTCCAAAAATGAAGGGAAATGCCGCTAGTAAGTGGTTATTTTCTTTCAGAAAATAAAAAGGTTCTCCTTTGCAAAAGAGGAAGCAGAAACGAAAGACTTTTTTTAACCTGCACAGAGGTGCTCCAGAAGTCAGAATGAATGCCTGCCAGAAACCTGTCTGACCTCAACGATTTGGACCACATCCGCAGAGCTGTACTTACTAAGAGTATGTTGCTTGTACTGATGGTTAAATTGAACAAGATCAATAGTACCTGAGAAGGTGATAAAGGGAGAATGATCCACCGAATGGTGAGCTGATTAGCCTTTGTTGCAAGAGGGAAGAACATATCCCATTTGCTTTCATTCTCTTTCCAAGATCTAAAATGCTTTGCTACAGAAGATATTCTAAAAAGCTGGTCATAGAACAAAGCACAACAGGGGCTCTGAGGCCCAGCGCAACAGGTCAGCAGCGCTGTTCATCTTCGCAGAGATCACAGATTACTGCCTCTGTTCTTCAGGATCAAACACGGATTAAAATCATATTAGTGAGAACTGTCTGCATGCTCCAGACTGAAACATCAATTCCCAGTGTAAAGCTATTGCTATGAAATCATACAGCTATGGAGAGTCTGAATGGATAACAATAAACATACTCACACTTGCAACCCAAAATTATTTGGGACTTAATCATCTCAAGAAATAATAGAGGGAAAAGCCCAAGGACTGTTCTTTGTAACAGTGTTTATATCTTTGGGGAAAACAAATGCAGTGGAATAAGAACACAAAGGCAAATGTTTGATGTTTGCAATCCACAAGTGAGACGCTATTTCTTTGTAAATAAGGGCTAATGTTAACAATGTTAACAGTGTTATTCTTGTCATGTGACTTACTGAGAAGGTAAGTATTCAGCTGTTTTAGAGAATTTATCCTTTTCAAGGCCTTTTCTTCTACCACTCCTTTCTTGATAGGATGTTGCAGCTTGTAGCTCTAGCTTAAGGGAAGCCTTCTGTGGCCATAGGATCCCACTGACAGACATGGTGCTTCACACACATACCGACTTTGCTTTCTTTCATACATCTGTGAGGCATGGCAGTCATTTCTTGTGTAACATGCATATACATTTAAACATAGAATTAATTCAAGGGCTATGGAAAATTCAGTGAGAAGTGAAGACTATAAAATTGATGCATCTCTTAATATTCCAACATTGTCACCATTTAACAGTGTAATAAAGATATACAAATAGGGAAAATAGTTTTAAGTTTGGTGCAATACAATACAATGATAAAGATGTAAAATGTGACTCCTTATAATCATGTAATCACTGAAGAAAATTTTTCTAGGTTATACTTGTAACAAAAAAGACTGTTATAATGTATCATTTTTGTTAAGCAATGTTAGAAAGCAGCTAGAATAATCCACTGATGCATAATTAAAAGCAACTCTCAATCACGTATGGAAATAAAACATAACTCAAATACACATTAAACCTGTAAAAATAATTCTTCCGTAAGTGGCTTACTGAGTAATACTTCATGAAAATTGCTTCTTATAATTACACAGACTATGTAACAATAAAACAGTCCCCTAGAAAGCAATCATTATTATGGACTCCTAACCCGCACGAAAACTAGAACTTCAAAATTATACTTCATTCCATTACCAAGACAAAAAAAAAAAATCATCCTTAGCGTTTTTCACAAAAATATTCCAGGAGATTCATATCAGGATGATTGCAGCATATTATTTAGACATTTAATTCAAACAAACTTCCTATAAAAATTCCATATAAATTCCATATTTCCATATAAAAATTCTGTAAAAGTGAACTATCAAGAAATGCCTCCTTCAGCTACTGAAATGCAATATTCACTTCAAAGGGCTCTGGAACGATATGAATTCAGGAGTTTAAGTTCTACAGGCCAAATGTTTGCTCTCACAGGCTTAAAGCTAATTTGTGCCATGTCTGGTACATATTGGAATATGAAGGTGTTTTATCATGTCTTGTAAAAGTTTACAAGTTCTGGAGTGCTCCTTTATTTGACGTCCTTTCTTGGAAGAGAGACAAGCTGTTCTGGCTGAACTAAAAAACACAATGACTATCTAATGGCGTAAGATAGATATGATTAGTGATTGAACTGGACAAATGGTATCAAAAGTTTCTAAACCTTTCAAGAGATAAAAAGGACACATTTTTGGTGGGGCTTTAACTGGCAGACAGGTTTCTAGAATTGCCTAAAATGTTATCACCAAGCCATTTTCCATTACCATACAACAGGACTTCCTCAAAATGTCTTTTTCTCATTTTTCCTCATAAGAAAGGATTAAAACTAATGCACATTTTAAATCAAGTTTTATCCGTCTTTCAAATTATACAATTTCCTAGAGCAGCTCCCTGAAATACATACTTTCATATTCCCAAATTAATACTTTTTTTAAATGTTATTTGAGGAAAATGCACTGCTGGTGTTGGTTTCGCTCCATTTCAGGATGAAAACAAGTATCAAACATCATAATTTCAAACAAACCAATACTAATTTACTGAAGAACCCTAGCAATTGTCCTCTATCTCTAGGACAGTATCCTATACATTGTAGACTGATTTACTCTGTTTAGAAAACTCACATTTTATAATGCAGCATATGTTATCCAAATAAATCCCACTACCAATCTGTATTACAGATCTTACCCCCTTTCAAAGCTTTAACCATTGGATACTTAGATGATATATATGAAGGGATAAAAATATTTCAACCCCATCCCACGCAGCAAGCCAGTATCATTATCCAAAATCTTAGTGATAACTCTACTAAATCAGCCTTTGAAGTTCTGAAAGTAAATTAGTAGATACGTTTGCAGCTGTTAACTAAAAAATACAAATCTGAATAAACTTAGTCCATTTCTTCTATTGTAGCAGGAGAAAGAAGTGTTGAACTTGTTACAGAAAAATCAGAAATTATTTCTCAGAAAACTCACATGCACATCATCACACACATGAGAAGTTTAAAAGAAACAACTGGTAAGCAAAAGCAGCTGGCAATGGAAAAGAGTCTTGACATAAGTGTAATAAAACAGAGCAGAAATACAAAGCTCAAAAGGGATACCACATTCTCCAGATATAAATCAGAGAGGAAAAACGAATCATGCAAAATATGAAAGAAGAGCTGACCACGGAATCACACAGCAGGTGAGGCTGGAAGGCACCTCCGTAATTATCCAGTCCCAACCCCTGTTCAGAGCAGGCTCAGCTAGAACAGGTTGCCCAGGGCCATATACATGAATATCTCCAACAATGGAGACTCCGCCATATCTCTGGGAAACCTCTTTTAGTGTCTGACCACCCTTCACAGTAATAATAAATAAATAAAAATAGATAAATAGATAGATAATGACACCCCTACCCCTCCCCCCCACCCAAAAGAAAAACAAACCACACTTTTCTTTTTCTGTTTCACTTGGTGCCCGTTGCCTCTTGTCCTGTCAGTGACTACCCCTGAGAAGAGTCTGGGTCTATCTCCTTTACACCTTTCCATCAGGTATTTACACACACAGATAAAATCCCCGAAACCTTCTCTTCTCCACTCTGAATGGTCCCAGCTCGCTCAGCCTCTCCTCGTTCAACAGGTGCTCCAAACCCTTAATCATTCTGGTGGCCCTTCGCTGGAGTCACTCCAGTACACCCACGTCTCTTGAGCGGGTGAACCCAGAACTGGACACTGCCCTCCAGCTGCTGCCTCACCAGACTGGGAAAGATCATCTCCCTCGACCGGCTGGCAATGTTCTGACTAATGCAGCCCAAGAGGCTGTTATCAACCTGATGTCCACCAGGATGCCCTGAGTCTTTTCTGCAAAGCTGCTTTCCAGCCATCCAGCCCCACAGCCTGTACTGGCGCATAGGGTTAGGTGCAAGACAAGAACCAGTATCTCCCCAGCCTCTCTAACATCTCATCACAGAATGCCTACATGCAAACGACCAAGTCATTCACAGTTGCCGATACAGGTATATATAGGCATGCATGCATGTACATGTATATGATATTCATACACATGCACACACATACACAGATTAGCTGTAAATAAATCTATATAGAAAAACAGACACACAAAAAATATCTGAAGGTTGCAATTTATAAGCTACAGAGAAAGCTCAGTTTGTTTCTCAGGTCAGGCCAACCCAGTTAACTTTATTTTCAAATGTAAGAGTAAGACAATAGCTGTAGCTGTTGTAGATGAAAGTTACACGACTCACTTTGCCTAAATTAGAACGCATAGTTATACCACTCTATTAAGATTTTTTTTTACCTAGCCAACCATATTTGAAAGACAAAAAAATTGACAGAATGATTAGATGGAACTGGTAATGTAAAAAAAGTAACTACCATATTCTGACAGAAAGAGTGGAGCTCAGTAAACAAATCCTACTATTTTATGCAAGTAAATGGAAACTGATTGCCCTGTGAACAATAGTTGTGGTAAATCTGGAAACTAAATTTAACTGCAGAGGAATTCTGATCCTGCTGCAAGAAGAAAACAGAAAACAAAATTGTCTTATTTGTCCAGATAAGGCTGGAAAGCTGGGCTGAGGGGAACCTCATGAAATTCAACAAAAGCAAGTGCAAGGTCCTGCACCTGGGGAGGAACAACCCAGGCACCAGTACAGACTGGGCGTTGACCTGCTGGAAAGCGGCTCTGCTGAGAAGGACCTGGGAGTGCTGGTGGACAGCAAGCTGACCCTGAGCTAACAATGTGCCCTTGTGGCCAAGAAGGCCAATGGTGTCCTGGGGTGCATTAAAAGGATTGTGGCCAGCAGGTTGAGGGAGGCTATCCTCCCCCTCTACTCCACCCTAGTGAGACCACATTTGGAGTTCTGTGCCCAGTTCTGGGCCCCCAAGTTCAAGAAGGATGTGGAACTGCTCGAGCAAGTCCAGCGGCAAGTGACGAAGATGATCGGGGGGGCTGGAGCATCTCCGTTATGAGGAAAGGCTGAGAGACTTGCGTTTGTTTAGCCTGGAGAAGAGAAGACTGAGGGGGGATTTCATCAATACCTATAAATATCTAAAGGGTGGGTGTCAGGACGATGGGACTCTTTTTAATAGTGCCCAATGACAGGACAAGGGGCAATGGGCACAAGTTCGAACACAGGAAGTTCCACCTAAACATGAGGAAAAACTTCTTCCCTGTGAGGGTGCCAGAGCAGTGGCACAGGCTGCCCAGGGAGGCTGTGGAGTCTCCTTCCCTGGAAATATCCAAAACCCGCCTGGATGCATTCCTGTGCCCCCTGCTCTGGGTGTGCCTGCTCAAGCAAGGGGGTTGGACAAGATGATCTCCAGAGGTCCCTTCCAACCCCTACTGTTCTGCGATTCTGTGTGATTCTGTCTCTACAGTAATATCTACTTTTCCTTACCACCTCTTCCAAGAATAAGAGGAATCAAAGACAGTAAATATCTTATTTATCTTAAGAAGTTTACATGCATAAGATGTTGGGGAGAAGTGTTTTTTGTTTCACTACTTATTCACTGACAGAAAGAAGAGTAAAAGCCTTAAAGAAGATTAATAACAAAAGCAGTAATACAAGGAAGCTCAGTAATGGCTTATAAACTAGCTGAAACAAAAAAAAAAAGAGAAGAAATAATCAAAAAGATAAAGATTAAAAATCAAAATGTTCTGAATTCCCATACTAGTACTGGTGCTTAATATATCAATGATCTAAAACAGCATAGTGCAGCAATGAAGAAACACAAAAGAAGATAAGTAGGTTAGTAAAGACTGAGAAATTTCTGGGAGACCAGCCCCTGCCATCAGCCTACAGTACTGGCAAACGCAAACTAGATGAATAAATCATATTAGTTACTCAGATGTAAAAAAAAGCATAGGTAAACCAGAAGCCATTTCTTCATTTCCAAAAAAACATTCACTTCCTACCAGAAGAGACCAACAAAAACTACGATATTTGAAAACTAAATTATTGTTTCCATTAAGGCTATTACTATAGCTCAGTACACTACTTTGAATATGAAGATTCAGCAGCTATTCTCTCTAGTTTTTCATCTCGGGATCTTTAATATGTTTTCAATCTAATTTTAATTTGTTACAGAAAAAGAGGAATGGACTTTCTTCTCAAGGCTAAATTAAACTTGTTTCTTGTGCAGGTATCATGAAGTATAAAAAAAGGCAGAAGAAACAGTTGCTACATTTAATAAAAGCTTTTTTTAAAATAAGGCAGATGAGTTTTTTCCATCAGTTTAGTTTCTCAAGTCCATGTTTTTTCAACAAAAATAATTAAATGTAGATTATGTGCATGAGCAGAATTTTCTAATTTTAACAACCAGAAAACCCCCTGCAGTATACTGCCTAAGTAAGCAAACAGCTAAGTATGCAAGTCAGGAACAGAGTCTGCATGGTTCATAGGAAGCTGGTGTCCTTTGCAATGACAGCAAGCGCAGCAACAGCGTGTTTAGCCGAGAGGAGGCTGGGTGGCTTCATTTTTGACCAGAATGCTATCACAAAGCAAGATCACTAAGAAAACTACAATGCTGGTCAGACACAGGTTTCAAAAATATATCAGGATGCTTAACTCTTCCTAGAAGTATATGAAGTGTGGGGTGGATGCATGCTGTAATGCACCCCAAAACCCCACTCTGGAGATGTCCAGCCTGGGCCCTGGCTGGAGCACACCAGGACTCCCTCTCAGCTCACATCCTCAGCATACCTTTCTGCAGAAATCAAACTGTGCAGAGGGTAATTTGCATGCCTGGAGATCACACCTCAATTTGAGTCATGGTGTTGATTAGTTTAGAGACAATCATTTTGCCCCTGTGTCCCGGCTGTAAAATGGAGGGAAGAGCCTTTATATTATCTCACAAGATATGGGAGTACTTGCGTATCTTCCAAGATAAGCATATCAAATCTCACATAGAACAGACCAGATGCTTTTATACTGAAATGCTGTATATTTATATAGTTGCATACATCTAATTGTGCTTAATGCTACTAGAGACATCTTTCAGATATTGTACAGTGCTCTGAAGGTAGTGATCACAAATGCCCTGTAGTGATCACTGCCCTGAATGAGGCTGTGCTCTGTTTATGCCTAGATCTGATACAGCTACTGCCACTTTATATCTGGGAAAGGTAACTCACAGCCAGCCTGCCAAAGGAGAATGCTTCAGCTCGGCTACAGCCCCCAGGCTCCTTACTGCAAGGTTTTCTGTGGCTCCCATTAAACCCTGATCTTCCATCTCTTCCCCCAGCCACAGACAGCCAGTTGCTCAGTCTCTCTCCAGGGAAGAGTTCTCCCCTGTGCCTGTCTCCCTCTCTGCAACTTCCCCTTTGTCCCACCAGGTATATTTCGTCCGTGTCCCTCCAGGTAACTAAGCTGCTGGGCCTCACCTCTTTCCTTCCAAAACACGACAGGGAGAACCACCAGTTCAGATAATTGGCATTGCCTAATAGGATGCTCTGACCTGCAGAGAAACATCTGAAAGCTGTAGCAATACATCTGAAAGAACTGGTAATTGATGCAATGCTATCATCGCCTGTCAACTGCAAGAGAAACCAAATACCTCCCTGCTATTTTCATTTTTGTCAGATAGCATCATTCAACCACTCATCCACTGCTTTTCACTTTTTTTCACTCTGGGGAAGGAAAACAGCAGCAAACAGAACTGCCCCAGATGAATTTAAATGCTGAAGTTAACACTGCTAACTAGGATGAAAGGAACTGTTGCAAAGGTTTTCTTCTTTTGAAGAAAACATTGATAACCAAGATTAGCTCCTGCAAAACAGTGTTATTTAAGATTTTTTTCTAAAAAGGCAGAGATGCTGTAGCTAAGCAACCTGGCTCTTCCTTAAACTGAAAGTTGGTTTTCATAGCACCTTGTTTATCACTGAAAGCTCTGACAAACCTCCACCTTATTTTATGTAATCATGTCTGGAGGAGTGCCAGATTAGATCTGGTACACTGTGGTAAAGGGACTTTTCCCATGAATGCAGATGATGCAAAGTTGTTTCTAAAATAGCATCCAAAATGTTCTTTGTGTCTACTGCACGCTCTTCAAATACACCAGCCTGTGTGAGCCGCCATCGGTCTAAGAGAACAGATACACCCTTCTGCTTTTGAATCCAAGAAGTGCTGGGTATGTTTTTGTTATGTTTCCTGAACCAAGCCATTCCCCTTTGTCTTAGATTTCCCCTTTAGCCCAGGATTTTATATAGTATTTAGTATTTGTATTCTACCACTAAAGATCTTGTTTTCTTCTGAGAGGATATATAGCCTGATGTATGCTCTCTGCCCTGATTTGGGTACTTCTCTTGCCCTATCTCAGATGCAATCTGGAGCTCCAAGGATGATGACTGTTTCCAAATTAGAAGTTAACTACATTCCATAAACCCTGTTCACTCAGATTGAATCACAAACAGCCAGCTTTCTTTTCAAATTTTTCTCATTCTGTGTCTTTTCTAATGGACAGGACAGAAAATACATGCAAGTAATAAGCAAAACAAGTGATACTGGATATGACCCACTGGCTTATGACTTTGGATGCTAATCTCTTGCCATGCTTCCCCTCCCACAGAGCATGTGCATTAATAGCCTTTTCCCAGTTTGACAAGGGCACTGGAAAGCATCTGTCTGAAAAACCTGGAAAGCACTGGGTTTTTTCCTCTCTCCCAGCTCAGTCCCCATTACAATTTTTTTTTAATCAGCCCCTGCCTCCCCTTTTTTCAGTTGGTTGTCTGTAACACTACATATAGTATATTAAAATATGACAGTCCCAAATGTGTTGTTAAACAATAGAAAAAAGATTTTGGCTGTACTGCTCATTTATTTTCCCTTCTCAACTGGTTTTGTGTTTGTGCAGAATAAATACACACACAGTAGGCCTATGCATCTTTCTACAAACACAGATATACACACACTATATACAGAGAGCAATGCAGCTTTTTTGTTTACTCTGCCTCTCTCATTCCCTCTAGATATTTTTGCACGCTGTCATTTGTGGAATACTGTTGAAATCCAAAGGGATGTCAGCCGAGCCTGCCTCGTACTGCAAGCTGTTGGCAGTCTCATTAAGGATGGGGAAACAGCGTGGAGTCCGCTGCCGTTTTTCACAGACTGATGCTGCTGGTTGGAAGCGTTTGGCCGAGCTCAAGGGGCTACGCCGGCTGCTTTCTTCAGATGCTGCTCAGCCTTGATTTTCTTGTTGGTGTCTCAATAAGAACTCTAAAGTTGTGACTAACAGTGCCAGCAGCTGCTGCCAGCATGTATGGGGAAGGAATCTAATATATTAAATTAAAAATGTTCAAAGGTTTCAAACAGGGTAAAAAGGCATGTTTTCTCACCCCTGTAATCAGCCTTGCCTGTACAATGAAATTACTTTGGATTTGTTATTGGGTAACTATATTTTTCCTACATTTGTTAATTTCAGAATTATCTGCATAATTTTGTTCTCTACCTGATTAATTATTTCTAACCCTGCAGATATTACCTACCTCATCTGTTGCAGTCCCAGAGAATCCAAATCTCTTCCCAGGTACTTTTCAGGGAAACTGTTCCCTATTTAGGTGTCAAGATAGAGGGCAGGAAGGAGAATGTAATTCTCTGTGCTTCACCATGAGTTGTCCCTTCTTCCCCCAGGTCAAGAAAAGAACAACTGGCCACTAGCCTCTTTTTGGCTGATACAATTGAAAAAAAAAAAAAAAAAATCACAACTGAAATAAACTTCAACTGCTGCTGCAGTTTGGCTTTCCTGTGTAAAGTCTCACCTAACTTCCTGCCTAACTAGACTGGGCAGTTTCCAGTCATCCTGAGACTGAAGGAGGGCACTCTTGTTCTCCCAGTTCATCTAGGCTGCTATGAAATCAGGGATATATGGGTCCTGTGCACAAAAGAGAACAAATCAGGAAAAAGTATTACCATATATTAGGAATTTAGGTAGTCAATTTAAAAATGGGGAATCTAAAGTTCCCAGCGCTTGCTTTTGTTTTGTATTTAATTTGAGAACATCAAACATAAGCAAGATATTTAAGAGTCACCAATCTACCTCCTGAGGAACACCTAAATCTAAGGACAGATGCCAGTTAAAGGAGGAATAGTATGTCTAAGAATTTCGTGTGAGTCATAATATTTTTTAGTTCCCAACCACACATCATTTTCTTTCAAGCAAGGACTAGCATTACAACTATTCTATCACATAATCAGGTTACTCTTGATGACCTTCCAAGGCCAAATCCCAATGTCACAGTTAGCATCATCTCCTAGTGATTCTGTGCCAGAGCACATGAAGGCAATACAGTACTTTCATCAACAATATCTATTTTCTGGAAGAAGTTGAGTCCCATCCATTCCTTCCTTTTTTCTGTCTAGCACATGCAGAGACCACTGGTTTACTATATGTTTACGTTCACTGTAATGCACCTCCATCTCCCTCCTTTCATTTTATTTTTGTTTAGAAGATAAACACTTCAGGACAGCACAGAAAGTAGGAAAATTTGTCTTCTATGTGTCTAGTAGATTTTAGCCACTATAAAATTAACTGAAATATAAGACAAATTAAAGAAGCATTTTAGCAACCCATAAATTGTTCGGGTTTTTTTTCTCCTCTTGTCCATTCCCTAAGTAACTCTCTTCCCCTTCTCTGTCACTTGCAATGTTTTCATAGTGTTAAGGAAGAGGGGAGTTGTATCTCTGAAATATTGAGCTTTATGCCTTAGATTTAATGGCACTGGTAGCCCAGCCATGTAGTATGGGCTATGCAGTAAACACACTTCCAGAGCCAAATCATAAATTCACTATGGCAAAGGCTTACCAAATGGTCTGCAGAAAGGCTATGCTGCACTAAATACTCAAGTCACCTAACAGAACTAAAGAGACGATGGAGGGTCTAACTCAAGCAGAGCTGGAAATCCAGAGATCTCCATTCTCTTCCTTACTCTGCTGGAGAGAGACTTTGTAATCTGGGGCAGAGCATTCCAGCGTCAGCAGGTATTTCTGTATCTGCATCTAAGAAGGTAAAGGAGAGGATAGGGAATATTCATTTCATCAGCATTTATAAAGCAAACTGTGTGGAAAGCATTTTTGCACCACTGTAATTTACCCTTATTCCACGGGGTAGATTCCAATGAAACAAAGTGTGAAAAGCAGCATATGGGACCTGCTTGTAAAGCAAGAAGTCCCCATCAGACTGAACTCTCCTAAAGCGGTGACCATAGGGGAAAAGGAGAGAAAGCTTCTCTGTAGATCATTCCCAGCAACTCTCCATCCCCCGGGGTCACTGTTATTAAGCAAGGGGTCTCATCCTCTTTAGGCGCAATAACGAAAGGCACTCCCTCCTTGCAAGTTTCATTTTGTTGGAGGTTTGTATTACCTATATATCCTTCTCTTAGCCATGAGAGCCTTGTTGATTTAACACTCTAATAAGTGCCATGGAGAAAGACAAACAGCTGGCAGGTTTTTGCTCCACATACAAGTAGAAAAGCCATTCATGAAGTGGCATTCAACTCCTTATTCAACTCCTTACCTATGTTATTAACACCTTAAGGTGTGAATGTGAGCCACACTCACATGTACAGCATCACCCATTAAAGAACCTCTGCCCTAGAATGTATATTTTTCATTCCTTTTTGCATCATAGGAACTTGCTTATGGATGACAGAATCACAGTGGGCTTACTAAAACAAAAACATGCAACTGTCCAATAAGAAGAATTAAACATCTTTTGTAACATCAGCAAATGTAGTGGATCCTATTGTCAAAACAGCACAAAGTGGCTCCAGTTTTACACTGATATCAGGTTGGACTCAACAGTAGCAAAAGTGCTATATAAGAAAAAGATCATTGTAAACTATGTAAAGCAGTCTTTGTTAGCTCTAAAGAACAAGGAAAACACTCTTCAGAATAAACAGGGACAAAAGAAAAGTAGTAAAATCAACAGTGCAGTTGAGTCTGGTACATAAACGCTCTGCAAAGAAACTTAGTTGAGCACAGCCAGCTTTACAACAATACACCCCAGAATTCCACCACGAAGAGCTGATCTTTAACATATACTTTAAGTAAAAGAAATGTTATTCTCTCCTTCAGCAGAGAGGAAATGCCCACTACCCTCTTAGCAGGAGAGTGAAGCCCTGAATGCCAAGAACCCAGTCCTGGCTCAAAGCTGGGGGAGACACCATCCCTACATCAGTGGTCCACGACAGCCACCACAGTTTCTCACTCACAATAAGAGATAAAACCATAGAGGTGAAATTTTCCAGCTTGCCCGCTTGAGACACTAAAGACTGTGGAATTAAAATGTTTTATGCAAGTCAGAAAACTTTCCATAACCCTTAAGGTTGTCTTTCATGCAGAATTTCACTCTGCACTCAGTTTCCTAAATGACACTCTGCTTACCTCATGTGCAATAATAAAATGGAAGGTAGATTTTACTGAACGTTGTATTTATGAAGAAAACCCCTTTTCATAATCAGAGTGAATTCTACAGAGAAACAAAAACTACTTTTTACTCCCATGAAAATGAATTGTGAAGAGTGAAAAAAATCCTTTTATTTCCCCTCCTTCTCCAACAAATTCTTCCAGGGAGACTAGCTTTTTGCATTGTTCTCTCCATGACACGCTCTTAATGACTTAGATTTGGAAGTGTAATTGTGGAATTATATCCAGTTTGGTTTGACTCAAATTCTGTTTTCCTCTATATTAAGAATAGAGAGCATGATTCAGAGCCCATTACAGCAAACAATAGGCTTTGAACCAGACCAAAGGTGCATTAAATCCCACCATTGATCTTTCTGAATTCGCTCCCTCTTAATTTTGCCTTGGTTTTTCTTAGTCTTCTCATAGGGGTTTTTCTTCCATTTTCTTCTTGGTTGCAGGAAGAGACGCAAGTTACAATCACACCACTCTGCTTACAATTTTGCTTGTAAGACATTAGGAAAAGGAGGAACATTTGCCAAAATAATCACATTCAGGATAACTAGCACGTATTAAAAAACAAGGTTTACCAGATCTCATGGGAAACAATATTTTCTTCTATGAAGAAACACAAAATATTTAAAAAGTGTTCCCTTCAATTCATAAGTCAAAAAAAGTACTTGACAAAGAAAAAAAATCTTTTCTTCATTTGCAGAAATATTTCGTTTAATATTAGTCTGTCAAAGACTACTTGAATTCTCATTTCAAGCTCATTTTAAGGAAGAAAAAAAAAAAAGGTCTGAGTTTTTCTTGCTCAAAAATGTTAGTAGATGAATTCATCAAAACCAACACCTTTCCTAAATTTAGATTTAGCTTTGATAAATTGGCATTTTATAACAAATTAGGCAAACATCTCTTGACTTCTGGTAGACAACCATCAACTTTCCCTACATTTTAATTGCCCTTTCTGAAAGCACAGAAGTGCAATGAGGTCCCTACTCTTACAGAAAAGACATTGGTGCCTTTGAAAACAACATTATATGTCATAATAAAAAGAAAAATCATTGAATGTATTTTGTTTTAAACTTTCTTTGAACACATGTGACTGGCCAGACTGAGTGATCTATGATATGCTGACAGACGGAGCCAGACACAGACCTTCAGAGGAAAGGGGAAGTAGGAAGGAGCTGAACATAAACATTTAGTCAGCTCTGTCAAAACGTTGGCATTTCTATTAAGAAAGAATTACAGTATCCAATTCTGCCTGTTATTCTGTATCATTCTACCAAAAGCCCATGTTTTTCTGAATATTATTAGCATTTGAGCTACTTTTACTGTGTTTGCGTGAAATTCATGCACACCATAATGCCTTGCGCAGAAAGATTTTTTCCAGCCTACAAACCACATAAGTCTATAAAATAGATAGCATTTATACTACAGAAAATCATTCATAGTGGAAAGACTTGTTATTGAAGTGTAGCTCGGTCCCTTAGGGACAGACATACCTCAGAATTGTTGAGATGACACCTGTGTGTCCCCGAGAACCACCCCTCACTTGAACACTGGTCAATGTCCACCTTCTGCAGATTGATGTCAACTTTGACAACACCTCTGAAAATAGAGAAAAACAGCCTTTAACACAGTGACTACAGAAATAGTTTAAACTTCTTTATAATGCTGTAGCCTGGAAAGCAGAACTACATCCTTCTAAATACAGAATTTCATTAACTCTCTGAAAACAGAATTTCTGTGTTCCCAAAGCCACAATTGCAGACACACATTCTTATGTTAGACCTTACTGAGATGTACTACGACAAGAGCTTGATAAACCTAATGCACTAAGTGTAATGCGGCAGGTAAGAATAAGTTATACACTCAGTTTAATGCCCTTCATGTTTTACAGTGCAGCAAATAACTAAAATAAATACAATGGATGACCTGCACTATTTCAGTGGCCAGCAACCTCCCCAGTTAACCCCAAGTACAGTAATAAGCGCCACACCTCACCCCTGTGCCTGGTGACAACATCATCCTCCCCTTTGCTCCATGGAACACTATTTGCCAAAACAACTGGCAAAAGCCTTGCCCATACTCTCGCCAGAGACACCCCAACCTCCAGCGACTTCAGGCCTCTCCTCCATGGCTCAGCACCCTCCTCCAGCAAGCACCCAAACCCCTTTCTCCCCATCTCTGCCAGCCAGCACTAGTATAATACCTGATACAACATCAGAAGGGCACGGTGAACCAGGAGTAGGCCACTGGTGTCTGTGAAACCAAAACAAATTTATCCTACACACACAGATCCTCAAGGACTGTCTCAGCTGTATTACTCCTATGCCAAGAACACTGATGTTTTCATCATCAACAGCTCCCTCAAAAATTTTTTTGAATAAAAGTTAACAACCTGATTTGAAAGCCAATGCCCCATTTTATAAACAAATTGGAAATCACCAGGGGAAAAAAAAAAAAATCTAAGATTGTAGTTGCTTGTCTCAAAGAAGCCTTCAAAAATATCCTTATTGTCTCTAAAATAATGTCCAGAATGATTATGGATGTAGAATATTTATAGCATCATCTCATGAGAACACGTATCTGACTACTTTGCTGCTGTCGGGACTTAGCAAAAATGTCAGTATGCAATTCTGGTAGTTGGGTTGATAGGTGTTCTGTACTGATTTCTTAAATCCAGGATACCATTTCTTTTAAATCAACCATTTGCAGTCACTTTAGACAAAAGTTTTGATTTCCACAACTACAAACACAATCACCCTTTCAGGCTGTGGACTACCAAGAGCACAGCCCAACCTTGATCTCAAGAATACCTTGCTCACCTCAAAGTATGCTGACTCTATTAGTTAAAGCTCAGTATATATGGACACAAATCACTCTTGGGGAGATTCCGATTGGACACCAGAGGGAAATGTTTCACACTGAGTACAGTCAACCATTGGAATAATCTCCCCAGGGAAGTGGTTGACTCGGCCACATTGGACACCTTCAAGAGTCTTCTGGACAGGGTGCTGGGCCATCTTGTCTAGACTATGCTCTTCCTAGAAAGGTTGGACTAGATGATCCCTGAGGTCCCTTCCAACCTAGGATTCTGTGATATATAAGAACTCTAATAATAAAAGAGCTACAGAGCCATATATTTGAGATGCCACATATGAACAAAGTCAGAACATGCTTAAGAGATAAGCTTGATCAAAGTAAGGACAATGCTGCTCCCTCAGACCAAGTGCAAAGTGTCCACAACTGCTATATTTGGACATTCATCTTCAGACATGCTATATAGTCATTGAGAGAAATACAGGGACATTGTTTAAGCAATCTGAAGAATGCATTAGGAAATTATGTAGGATAGCCAGTAGGAAGTTAGACAGTACATGTGCACTTCATCCCCCTCCATCTCCTGCCTAGATGTCTGATAGTAGGCACGCTTAGAAATGATCTGAAATGTTTAAGTGCTGGCTCTAGCAAGCTCAACTTGAAATACCACACACCATGCTTCTACAAGATTTAAAAATATTTTTAGTTTACAGCTCTATGCCTTTCCAGTCATTTTGGACAACAGCTTCTTCAGGGACTGATAAAACTACACATCCACCCCAATGAACTGTTTTTCCCATGTTCTAGGCAACAAAACCTCAAGGGGAAAAACTGCCACACTGTAAAGACTAACTCTTGATAAGATGTTGATGTCAGTGGATTACAAGCCTATCTTAACCTGATAACAAGGTATCTGTCTCCATTGCTCACAGAGCAGAGGTAACCAATTCCTCACCTGGTCATGTGCAGATCACACCAGGTACATTTCTACTATTTTCTGGACCTTTCTGAGCATCAGCATGCAGGCCAAGGACAGGACCTGTTCTGCAAGTGAATAATCTCACTGTGGCTAAATACAGGCATGAAGCAGGCAGCAGGACCAGGACCAACACTACTCCTTGCTCTCCAAGTTATAAACCAGGCACTTTGGCAAGGGTCTCAAGCATTAGCACCATTCTGACTACTCTAAAGAAATCCGTTTGTACAGTAGGAAAAACAGTGATGATTCATCCTTATTAGGACAGCAACAGGTTCACCTGGGAGACTACCTAAGCACCTTAGGGAAGTAGGTCTTTATTTCCTTACATGGAAAGCTTTTCCCTTGTGTACATTTTGTTTTTAACTGGTAGGAGAGGAAACTCCCTTTCCCTCTACAAACACTTCTGCAAAGAAAGAGGTACAGATTGAAAATTAAGGGTAAACTAATCACTGCTAGGAGAAGAAAAACACCTTAAGAGTTTGCTGTGTGGCATCAGGAGCAGGGCCTGTAGAAGCACAGAGTCAGTACAAAGGGACATAAAAATTTTCAAAAGAAAAGTTAGCATTACTTGCGAGAAAGACAACACATACAAGCCAGAGGAATTAGGGACAGCAACTGTACTGAACAAGCATTTGAGTACAGCCTTGTACCAGATGTGCTGCAATTTGAAGAATTAGTGGCATGTTCTAGTGGGCCAAGAGGCAGAAAGCAGGAGAGCATCCTAACACTCAGAGCCATGTACTAGAAAGACAGGAAATGTATTTCCTTATTTTTCACATCAGAACTGATCGAATAACTTGTATCCTTTGAAAACTCTTTGATACAATTATTTTCCTCAAAACAGATGTGAAAATCAGATTCATATAGCAGCTGTCATTGAAAGAAACCTCTTGTGATCATCCAGTCCAACTGCCTGCTCAAAGCAGAGTAAGTACAGCAAAGTACAAATATATATAAAGCAAAAGGTACAGTTCAGTTGGGTTTCTTAATACCTCCAATAATGGAGACTTCACCACCTCTGGGAAACCTGATGTAGGGCCTGAACACCCTCACAGTGTCTAAAAAAGTTTTCTGATGTTGAAATGGAATTTCTTGTATTTCAGTTTGTGCCCTTTGTACTTTGTCCTTTCCCTGACCACCCTGGAAAAGAACCTGGCTCTGTCTCCTTTATGCTTTTCTATTAGGTATTTACACATATGTACGATTGCCCTGGAGCCTTTTGTTCTACAGGCTGAACAGCTCCAGCATGCTCAGCCCTTCTTGTCTGTCAGATGCTCCAGTCTTTAATCATCTTTGAGGCCCTTCACTAGGCTCACTCCAGTACATCCATGTCTCTTGTACTGGGGAGCCCAGAAGTAGACAGTCATCTATATGCAGAAGGTTATTGGGTTGGTTAAATGCTATTTCCCCTTCATAAATCCATGCTGACTACTTCCAATCACATTCTTCAAGGGTTTCAGAAGTGGTTTTCAGGAAGATTTGTTCCATCAAATTGTGATTGATATGAGGCTGACCAGCCTGTAGCTCTTGGAAGATATCAAGTACCTTGGCCTTTTCCATATCTTCTGTCACAAAGTCCACTGTCCCATTCAGCAGCAGGCCCATGTTCCCTGTTGTCCCAGCTTTCTTGCCAGTGTACTTATTGCCCTTCATGGCCTTCAACAGATTCAGCCCCATATGGACTTTGGTTTCCCTAACTCCACCCATGAATGCTCAGACCATGTCTTCATATTCCTCCCAGGTTACCTGACCCTGCTTCCACCTCTTGTGCACCTTCATTTTATGCTTGAGCTTTGTCAGGAGCTCCCTGTTAAGCCACACAGGCCTGAAAATTATGTAATTTCAAAATATTTTCACAATACTTCTTCCAGAAACACTACAAAATTCTTCCATTTGAATCTGAATGCATTTTCCCTTTGGTTCTCTTGTGATAAAACTTTTCTTACAAGAATGTTTGCCCTTCACAAAACCCAGTCTTCATGACCTCAGTACAAACTTTTCTACCCACGCTCTTCTGTGTGCAGCTCTTCTGTAGCAGAGCCTGAACCTCTGATATGATTAAGTTGTTCTGCTTTTTCTGAGTTTTATGAATTTCTGGGGTGAAAATCTACAGGAAGGAAACACAGTGCAGTCCAGAAGCAGGCATATGAAAACAATCTCTCCTGACAGTTATAATCTACCCTAGGCTTTCCATTTTCTCCCCCATGGTGCATATTATTCTTTTCTCATTATACCCCTGCAATGTATGTTCATGCTTCATGGTAACATCACTGCTCTGCTGAGATAGTAACAGGGTTTCCAACTACTTGAGGATACAGTGCTTTCAAATAATAAAAAAAAAAAAAGCACTTTCTTTAAGCATACATGTGGCATTTACAGAAAGCATCGTGATGATACAAGACACTCACTGCATTCATTTGGGATGCTTTGCCATTTTAAAACAATATCTCAGACTTGTACCCCACTGCTCTTACATACAGAGTACACCAAAATGTACATGATGATATATTTCTGAAATTAATGTGATTAATACAGTAGTCGGCACAGCCTGGGTAGCCACCTACATTTTCAGTTATTTTTGATTCAGCATTCAGAAAAAAATTGAACATATGGAAGAACACATCCTCCTAGAATGTACATGGACCAGCTACCCGTAAGTGTTATATTTACTGAACTAACTGGGAATAATTGCAGCTCTGCTATCTTGATAGAAGCAATCAAGACAAATATCAATTGTATGAGAGTAGACTCAGCTTGTCAGCATAACACATTCATCCATACTGACAATGCTGCCTGGCCAAACCAAAGCTACAGTGATAAGTTAATAACAATATTACTGGTGATTATTGACCATCTGGCAAGTAAGTATATTTTGCTTATCTCCTTGTAACAATAAATATTTGTTTCCTGCCACAATTTTACAGTTCTTACACAAAAAAAGATACTTAAGGATTTGTGCCTGTTTTGGCTGGAATTTTCTTCACAGTAGCTAATATGAGGCTATGTTTTGGATTTGTGCTGGAAACAGTGTTGATAACACAGGGATGTTTTCCCTGATGGCTGAGCAGCACTTAAACAGGGTTGAGGCCTTTGCTGCTTCTCATCCCACCCCACCAGCAAGTGGGCTGGGGGTGCACAAGAAGCTGGGAGGGAAGGAGGCACAGCCAGGTCAGCTGACCTCAACTGACCAAAGGGATATTCCATGTCATATGACATCACGCTCAGCATATAAAGCCAGGGGAAGAAGGAAGGGGGGGGACATTCAGAGTGATGACATTTGTCTTCCCAAGTAACTGTTACAGGTGATAGAGCCCTGCCTTCCTGTGGATGGCTGAACACCTGCCTGCTGATGAGAAGCAGTGAATGAATTCCTCCTTTTGCTTTACCAGTTAAACTGCCTTTATCTCAACCCATGAGTTTTCTCACTTTTACCTTTCTGATTCCCTCTCCCATGCTATTGTGGGGGGAGTGAGTGAGAAGCTGCGTGGTGTTTAGCTGCCTGCCAGGTTAAACTGTGACAGACACATTCATGTTAACATGTAGATAAGAAAGAATTAGTTGAATTGAACACAATAGATAATCATTGAAGAATAACATCATCAAGGATTTTCTGTCAGGTCAGAGGTTTGATTTAAGAGGCTTTCATGTCTGTCTTAATTTCCAGTACCACTGTTTGTTGGCATGCTGTTTGCCTTGAAATCTGTGCCAGAAATTGATTTAAGCTTATTTTCCCAGCCTACTAGCTATCTTGATAGTTTCAGTAGTTATATTTCATTGTAACAACGTGCTGTAAAACCTATATCTACAGAAGATTTTTTTGCCTGTACCATTACATCATAAAAAAGCAGGAGCACATTCTCTTTCTCAGTCAGCTTAAGCCAGAGCTGCACAAAATAATAGCTGGCCAACATTTAAATAGTGATAAACGATATCTCTGTCCTGTAGATCTTCAGAAGTTTTTTAGCACAGAGGTCATCACGGCTCAGCTAAACAGGCATTCAAAGTTTGTCTTCTAAGTTTGTACACTTATTTTTGTACCTGTAAGCATTGCAAGCGCCATAATTAAGGTATAAGGCACTGTTATCACATGCTGAAACGGACATCCTCCAAGTCTAAATGCCTGCCTAGCTTCTCACTGCCATATTCTTTCGCCCCTACATGCTGTCCTTCATAGGTCTTCCTTATCACAAAAACCAAAGAGATAAAAATAAATTCTCCATAGCCATCCCAAATCTGCAAATACCCACACCTCTAGATAAATGAAATAAATGTATACTAATTACATTACTAAATGTAATTAGTATAGCCAATGTTTTCAGGGTTACACTTTTCTGACCATTCTCATTTTGGAGGCTGACACTTTCAAGCATATTAATTTGCAAACAGTGCACACTGCCTGACACCTGAAAGCCCTTCAGTGAGCATCCAAAAACAATCCTGGTATCAAATTTACAAGTGACTTCCAGCCATAAGTCTTGCTGGCAATCAACACCTCCTGGCAGGTTCAAGCTGCTCTTTAAAGTTAAGGTTTACTTCACTTAGCCATTTTTAAAACTACTACCTTCACATATCCGGCCAGATTCACAAGAGGGTACTGGGATGTTACGTACAACATAATTTTGACCTTGTCACACAGTTACCACTAATTTCTTACTAACAGGACAGAGACATTACCTAATTCCTCAGCCATAGCATAACTACTGCTTTTCAGCACATTTTCACAGGAGAACCAGCTTTCACTAAAAATAAACTTAACTGAAGAGTAAGAGTGGGCACATGAATTAGGATTCACCTGCAAAGAAAATCCCTCTAGGCCATTTGGAACAGTGCTACAAGGGTGGAATACTTGAAGCTGAATCCTCTGTGGTCTGAAGAATTATTTCAGATATAAATCTGCCTTCAAATTTATGGCATGCCATGCTGCCTCTCTAGGGATTTCCCTGCAGTTCAGTCAGAGAGCTTCCTAGATGCTTCAAGGGGTGGTGATTTTTTTTTTGCTTGAGGATGTTCAAATTGCTGCTAGCATCTTAACTCTGTCACAAAGCATCACCTTGTATAGGAATGCTGAGGTGTCAGTGATGGTGGCATACCACTTACATTAGATTCTCCCTACAAAAGAGTGTCTTGGAGCCAAACTCAAGCTATTTAGTAAGAAATCAGCATTTTTTTTAATGCTCCCATTACTATCCATGAGGTCAGAGAGACATATGGACAGAAAGGATCTCAAGGAACAGTATAGAAAGTCACATAAGAAAAGAGGTTAGGAACAAGAAAAGCTTTTGAATTAGAAGGGTCCTACACAGGACAAATGGCCTCAGCCTAACTACACCCGATCTTCTGACACTGAAGATATATTTAAAGGCAATAAGGGAATTTTAAAACTGAAAAGTAAGTGGAAGGCAACATTAAAAAGGGAAAAATGCAGAAGCATAAACCTAGGCAAGGAATGTACAAAACAAGAATGTAAGACAAAACCAAAAGACATTTTTAGAAGCAGCATGTTAAAAGCATAGTCTCTACTAATTAAAAACTTTTCAGATACATCAGAAAAAGGAACCCTGAAACAGAATCTGTAAGGCCAAAAGACAACCAAGATATAAAAATTACTCAGTGTAGAGATAGCCTATGCAGAAAATAAATTATTTTCATCACTGCACACTTTGGAGCCAGGAAGTCTCCAACCTCTGAGCCATTCTTGAAAGTATTAATGTGACAAAAGACAGCTTTCACATGCAGCGATGTTAGCAGGCTGGGCACCACAACTACCCCTGCTGTGTTCAATATATTCACAGATGACTGCAAATGGGTGACCAGTGACAAAGTTTGAAGTTGATAAAAATACTTATTATAAACCACAACTAAATCTGACTGGCACAGAAGATTAATGAACACTTTCAAAGTGTTGGTTTTATTTTTGGGGTTTGGTTTGGTTTTTTAAGTGTAGGTTTTGTTTTGGTTTTTTTTCAGTCATAAGAATCTGGGATCTCCCAATGAATTTTAGATTCATGGAGCAAATTTAAAAAACAAAGAAAATTTTTTTTTCTCTGAACAGTTCATAATTATATTATGGAACCCAATGCCAAACTACACTGCAGAAGACAAAAAAATGGGTTAAAAAGTTAATTAGAATCATGGGGGTGAGTTTAATCCATACTTACTATCAACACTCATTCAGACAGAGTCTGAAAAACAAGGGGTTTTTTATTGCCTATTATTTGTAAATGGGATATAACCAAAATAGAAGAATTCAGCACTCCTACTGCTCTTACACTTTCCCTAAGTACCTACCAGAAGCTGCTTTTAGAGACAGGGCTAGGTAAGCCTTGCATCTGACCTAACAAGCAATGCTTTTGTTCTTAACTTTAGGGACATTTCTCTATCTCAGCCCAGGTTCACAAATAGACAGAATAGGAAGTGACAGTCCTGGAGCCGAATCTCAGATGGTAAGGACTGTCACATGTCTATTCCCTTCAAAAGAGCTTTGATAATCTGCTGTGCTGGCAGCCTTGCCCAAGGTGGATAGGGGTAGAGAACAGAGAAGAGGAAACAGCAGTTCGACCCAAAAAGCTAATTCCTTTTATTGCAACTTACTATGTGCTATCTAATTATTGACATAATACAGTATGCATTTCAGTCCTTTCCTGGCCAAATTTAACATTTTTCTTCAAAGACACACTTCTGTTTCTCCAATAGTGAAGAAAGTTGAATCACACTTAAAAAAAAGGAAATCTGTATTTGTTTTTCCATTTGTTTCATCACTATCCAGTCTTCTATCCTCATCCATGACCTCATACGAAAGATTGTTTGGAGAATACTCATAACATACTGGGGGCTTCTATAAGCAGACAGTAAACCATAGGAAGACATCTCTTTGTTCTCACCTCTTTTCACAAAGATAAATGCAAAACTTTCGGAAGTTCCAGGAAATACATTATTTCTTTTCATTTTTGAAACCCATTCTAAATCCACCCACACCTTCAATCATGTTATATGGGGCTAAAGTAAGAAATTAAACCACATTTAGAAGAAAAAAGTTACTAATTCTTACAGTCTCTTTTTTAGGTCTACTTTTACGGTTATTTTACCAAACAATTTAATACCTGTGAAATATTTGGCAGAAGAGGAAGTCACATATATTCCCTAAGAAATTACTCATTTGACCTATATAATTATACATCCACAGTTTAAATTGCCTTCAATATCTCCTCAACTAAGAGCACCATTAAGGCCTAACACTGGTGTGGTCCAAGTCATTGTTAATAGTACAGTGGAAATCACTACATTACACTGCCTTTAGGGAAAAACAGCTAAATTTAACTGTGCAATAAGGATTAATCTTTGCACCAAGGAATACCTTTCTAATAATTAAGAGAGAAGGAACAAATGTCATGAAGACAAAAAATATGAAGCGGTAACACCTGATTCAGCCAAAGTTCAGAATGAAGTTATCTGCAAATGCTCCAGAACACATCATCATTTAAAAAAAAAAAACTAACTTACTCAGCTTGCTGATTGTGGAGCTTTCTGCCAAAACAGCCATTATTCCATTGCATTCTCTCAATAGTCCTTAAAAAAAAGGTTACAAATACTGGCCTGGATTGAGGGGGGGAGGGACGGACAGGGGAGAAGGGGAAAAAAATAAAAAAAGAGACAACTTACCTGGCCTCGCTGGAACATGGAGGAGCAAGGGGGTGTGTGGAAAAAAAAAAGTGTCACTGTACCCTAAAGATATTCTGACCTCTTAGATGAGAAATAGTGTTAGAGCAATGACCAGTTCCCAAAACATTGGCATATTATAACACAACATTAAAGAAAATGAGAAGACCATGCAAGAGAACATTTTGAACTGCAAAAGCAACCATTCATCAGAGTTTGAAGATAACTGACGTCATTGCACGAGGCTGAAACACTGCACATGAATCTGACTAACCACGTTCAACAAATACTAGAACAAGACTTGGGAAGAGGGACCATGGCAACAGAGAGCTTCTGACAGGAGACTAAAGAATGTGTAGTCTAGTAAACAAAGGTGGAGAAGGGACTGCTGCCTATAAATAGGTCAGGGCAGTAAACATCAGGGAAGAGTGCTATTTCAGATAGGAGACAGTTCTGGAACAGCAATAAATGGATGAGAACTGAATGTGTATAAACTTAGATTTGAAATCAGAAGAAGATATTCAAACATTAGGCCTGGCACACCAGTGGACTGGAGAGTCAAGAGGGAAACCCATCTACTTGAAGATGGAGTTTGGCCAGCTGGTGACATTAAGTGGACCTGTGACAGCAGATTAGACCCAGTGATCCAGAAGGACTTTTTTTTTTTAAAACTCATATGTTCCTAGCTGACTACTTGTACATCTTTCTTCCAGATCAAATTGTAATCCTCCACGCTGGCCTCCTAGACTGCTGAAGCAATGAAAACCTCCCATTTCCTCTCCATGGGTCAAGCAAGTACTTTCTAGAGAAAGAAACATACTCACAACATGCAGCTTCTCACACCTTTCCACTTCCACAGCAGGGCTGCAAAGAGACCACTGGCTCACCACATGCCACAGAATATGGTTCAGTCTCACCACGTAATAGGAAGTAGCAGAGGAGGGTCACAGAAGATCAGCAACAAATGCTATCATCCTCTACCCTCTGCAGCACTAGAGTTGTGGAGCAATTAGACATATTATATGGTGAATTCCAGCTGCAAACTGCATCACCTTAGAGTTTTTAAGAAAGGAGGAGGGAATGTTTAATATCACCAAGTGATTACTTCTAGTCTCTGCAGATCCTCACTTCTGAATGACAGCCTACACGGTATTTTGTAAGCAGGTGGGAACGTTCTTTCCCTACACTCTGGGCAAACCAAAGGCCAGCGAATGCAGACACTACCAGCAAGAACTGCTAAGTTGTTGCAGACAGTCAGCACCACTAACACTGCGCTAATGCGGTCTCACTGGGTCCAAACAGCTCCTGGTACAGTTACCGGGACAATCAAGTTGTCTTTGGTTTCTCCATCTCAGTATTGACCTACAGTGCTAGCCTTGGCAAGACAATTCTAAACAACCCTCCTTGGCCTTCACTTTGGACAGTTTGGCTGTCACCTCTTGGGAAGGGGAAGAAGAGGGTGTGAGGTGAAATTAAAGGCAGATAGCAAGCTGTTTGCAAGAGCCCCCCCACCACCACTTCCTCTAGCAGAAGGCACTATAACCCTTCACCACATGAAGAAGCAAGCCTTTTTTTCTGCATTTTCAGAATGTCATTGACAACAGCATTGCAGTAGTAGCATGTATTAAACATAACCAGTAGCAATTATTAGTATTGCCTTCATTAAACTCTTTCCATTGCTACACCACATGACATACCCATCTGTTACTGCAACAGAAGAGATACTAGGAAGCAGGAGCAATGGCTTTTCCTTCTGTAATCTGGAAGAACTCTTTTCCATGGAGAGAATGTGTTCTTGAAGGTCTCTTGCCCTAATGTACCATGCCATAAACTTTATGTCAGCAAAGATAGTACATAAACTGTTAGAAGAACATTAAAGGGGCTTGCACTAAGTTACCATCAATGACCTCATGCCAGACTATTAAATGGAAGGAACGTGTAAGCTGATCCATTAACATGTTCCTAACAGATGGTTCAGAGATACTTTGCTGGGAGAACTGATGTAGCTTCTCAAAAGATGGAGGTTAATACATACTGCTTTTTACCATATGGGCCTTAAACAGGATTTTGAAGTTAAACCATTGTGCCACTCAAAGACAGATGGTGAGGGGGAAAAAAGCTTATTTCAAGAGGCACCTTATAGTAATTAATACTAATGTTCTAATAATTGCATTAGATTTTGCATTTTTATATTACATGCTTATACTTCAACCTGTTTCTTAAGAACTCAGAGGCTGTGCGCCTACCAAGTACAGAAAATATTGTGCAAATATTAGGACATCCCACAAGTCTTTGGAGAAGTGTACCTTTTTTTTATAGTATTTCCTATGCTGCAGAGTTAGTTTTTTAATACCTGAAATAATCTTTTATTAGAAGCCCATCCTTCATGTAACATACCTCAAACTAGGAACACAGGATCTATCATTTAGCTTTACCATAATATGTGCACATGTGTTCATATATACATATACACACACACACACACTTCTTCCACCTGCTTCCTTATATAGTTACCAAAAACATACTGACCCATTTTCTTAGAAACACTTACCAACTCACCTCTGGTTTTGAGTTAGTTTTGTCCTAACTGTTCACTTTGAACTTGCACAACATACCCCATCACAAGATCTAAATAAGAGGCGGCTCTCCAAGCTTAGATGTGCTTCATGGATGCCCTTTGAATTATCAGAGTTACAACAGGTTATTTCTTCATCTGAAGTGCCTCCCACACGGTAAACAGAGGCTGGGAAGATGAGGAAGCCAATGCAGTGCTTTGTACTGCACCCAGGAGGACCTCTACTGGTTGCCTTGGTTAGCCAGGGTTACTCCAAAATGGACTTGGTGAGTTCTGCACGCCAAAGCTACCACAGCAGAAACCCACACCACTGAGATGCTCCCTGGCATCACAGGATCTTGGCACAGAATTAGGCTGAAGTTTTCGGCTCTGTTTTTTAGAGACCTGGTTTTATCTTACTGAAGTCAAGATTGAAGCTTCTTTGACTTAAGCTTGATACCAAGAACTAAGTTCTCAGGCAGCTGGTTAGTAGCTGCCAGCCCACCCCCAGCCTGGTGGTTCGTTAAGTTATAAAAACCTCTATCCCCACCAAGAGAGTATCAGCCTACACTAGCTTTCTTCTGCACCCTGAAGTTCATCAAGTGTGAAACACTGCATTTCAATTAAATACGAGAAGTTTCCTGAACTTTTCTGGATCCTCACACACACTCTAGAGGTCTGCAGTAGAGCCATTCTTGGATTTTGGTCTTGGGTAGACTTCTGCACCAAACAGCCTGCAGGTGAGCTCACTTTACCTTAACCCTACAACCTGTAAGTGTGAGGATTTCAGGGCAAAAGGTAATTCCATAGAGGTAAGGTCATCAGCCACTTTCTATTCAGCAGATTTTTTTTTTCCCCCCCACAGATGCACAACTGCATTCACACCTGTTTGATCCTACTGGATTTCAGACTAAGCCAAGAAACCCAGTGTTCACATACACAACTGCCTGGCCATCTAGGTGTGACAAGGTATCTCCAGTGCCTTCTGCATTCTTGTCTATCTTTACCTACTACTGAATCACAGCAGAAAGCAAATTCTGTGATTCTCTCTCACCCCTGACAAATGCCAGCTGCTTCTGGGCAGTGGGCATTCCCCAGGGGACAGAGTTATCTGTGAGCCCCACCACAGGAGTGCCAGGGGGGGAAGTCTGACATCCCGTGCCCCACAGATTGCTCTCATTCCTCAGGAACATCCCTCTCGCCTGTCAAAACAGGAAGACACAAGATTGTGCATTTTTGTGCCCTCCTCTCTGCTAATCACAGCCCAGCTGCAAAGTCCTGGGGGTAACAGCAATACAAAAAATAAGTAATTCTTTATGTATGCCAGTATCAGCTACACAGCTATCTAATGGGGTGGGGGGTCCTAAGAAAAGCTTCCCTACTGCCCGCTCAGGTAGCAGCCACATGCACTATTGACAGAACTGCAGTCACAAACACTTATTTACCTACAAACACACTGACCGCTGACCAGGCTCGAGCACCTCACAGTGGATGTGCTCTGGAGACCAGAAATCGCAGTTTACCAGTATAACGACATTGTTTCCCAGCTGGTTAAAATCATAGCTGGCATCGAGGTAGTTTTAATTATGTAGTGTAGTAAGAAATAATGCCTCAGTAAACACCTTCCTCTTGCAGTGAGAAATAAACTGGCAACTGCTGCTCTTCCCTCCCCCCGAGGAGGATGCTTGAAACCCCAGGCATACCCGTTTCACTGGGAGCAGGTAAAGCAAATGCCATCTCACAGACAGAGATGAAAGCGATTCTCTTACTGAGCAACAGCTCCTTAAGCCACACAAGGTAGAGCTCAACGGGAAGGCCTGAGGTTGCTCTGCGGTGTGACTGAGCAGCCAGTCTGGCAAGGGTGCATCAGGTCACTCCAGAGACACAGCATGCCTGTCCCTGGGCGGGGGGGGGGTGGTGGGGGGCGGAACCAAGACCCTATCCTACCCCCTTCTCAGCAGAACGCAAGCAGAGGAACACTACTCCTACCTGAACTCGGGGAGGAGGTTCGGACGCAGCCCATAGAAAGCTGCCGAGAGAGTCACTAGCCAGCCGGGTTTGTAATTCCCATTCTCACACTCCAGGTAAGGCGAGGACCACCTGATGTGGTTCTTATCAGCGGTGAAGCTCTCCCGCCTCTTCCAGCTGTTCTCCAAAGTTTTGGGGCCTGTGTTTAAGACCTTTCTGTGCAGATGTGGCCTCCACTTGCGCCTCAAGCCGTGGAACCACTCTGTTTCCACAGAGGTGTTGGCCAGGCGGTGAGCCGAGGAGGACAAGTCCTGCAGGAGGACCTGGCTCTCGTGCCTGCTGGCCTGGAGGAACACCTGGGGGGTGGCGGAGAAAGGCTCCGTGCTGAAAGTGATAGCTGCCCTGGAGATGTTGGGGTCCCCCTCCAGGAGGCTCCTGATCAAGGCGCGGTACCACTCCAGGTCCTCCTGCAAGTTCTGCTCCCGCGACTTATTGCTCTGGAGGATCATGTTGAGGAAGTTGGTGGCGTGGGTGAGGGTGTCCAGTGCCCCGTGCAGGGACGGGTGCGAGGTGAAGCGCGACTTCCCGGCGAGGCTGGCCAGCTCGTACCGCCCGGAGCAGTTGGCGCGCCGCAGCTCCCGGGAGTCGCCCGTGTACAGGAACGAGGCCACGTCCTGGGGCACCTCCTCGGCGAGCCGCTGCGCCAAGATGGTGCTCTCCGTAGAGCGGCTCCGCGGGGCCGGCGGATGCTCCCGGCTCTTCATGTGGCTGAAAATAGGCTGCCTCCCTCTGAGCGCCCGGTCGAGGGCCGCCTGCCCTTGGCTGGCCGCAGCCCCGAGCCCCCGCTGGGCAAGGAGCAGGAGGAGAAGGAGCCGGAGCAAAGCCATGTCCCCTGGCGCTGCCGGTCGCGCAGGCACGGCGAAGCGGCTGAGGACGGGCTCCGCGCAGGCGGCCGCGGCGCAGGGGCGCGGACGCGCAGAGGCGGCCGAGCAGCAGCGGGACGGAAAGCGGTCCCCGGCCCGCGAGTCACCTGTGGCGGCGCCACCCGCGCCCTCCCCAGCGCCGGGCGCCGCGCAGCCCTGCCGCCGGCCCGGAGCAGCTCGCCGCCCCCTCCGGCGACGGCAGCGGCCGCAGCGAGCCCGCTTGCGCGCCTTCTCCCGCCACGGCCACCGCGCTCAATGAGCTGCTGCCCGGCGCAGCCCGCAGGGGCGGCGGCGCCCGCGCCCGGCGCAGCGGCGGGTACCCCCGCAGCGCCCCGCCGCCGCCGCCGCCCGCGCTCCGCTGCTCCGCATCCTTCGGGCGCCGCTGCCGGGGAGGGGCCCCGCGGCGCGGGACTGCCACTTGCTGCGGGGCTCGGCGGGCGGGGCTGCTGCTGAGGAGCCGGGCGGGCGGCTCTCCGAACGAGGACCCCCGCCCCCAGCTGCGGGAGGCTGCTCACCGGTCGGCCCCGCACCGCCCGGCGCCCCTTCCCCGCCGGCCCTTATAGGTGTAGCCCAGGCAGCTGCCGCCCTGTGTGGCCGCCTCGCCTGTCAGTCACCCGGCAGCCATTCATGGGGCAGGAGGACGGCTCCGTGAGGCGCTGAGGGAGGCGGCGCCGCCGCCGAGAGGCGTCGAGGCACCTTGCTTCACCCTCCGCCGGCTCGGCTCGGGGCGCAGGCGGGAGAGCCGCCCGCCCCACTGGCAGCCGCCCGCTTTCCCCACCCACCCCTGCCCAGGGGCAGGGGTCGCGGGCGGGGAACCGGCCGGCGGGGCGGGGGCGGGTGTGCTCCGCCGTGGCCGGGCCGGTGTGCGGGTCTTGCCCGGGGAGTGTGGCAGCGACCCCTGCCGGCCGGCCGCGGGGCGGCGCCGCTGCGCTCTGCGCCTCCGCGCCGGGGGCGATCGGGCGGCAACAGCGGGACAGCGGCCGGTGGGGCTGAGGAGAGCGGGGGGCGCTGACGGGTGCTAGAGATGTCCCCGTCTCCCGGAGCCCAGCGCTTTGGGGGAAGGCGGATGCAGCCAGATCCGCAGCGTGGGCCGGCGCCTGTCGGGGCTGCCTGCCGCTGTGACGGGGGAAGGCGCTCTTGCCTCAAGGCGTGGGTGGCGGGGGGACGGAGGCCAGCTCCGCGGCTTCCCCAGGCGCGTGGGGCCGCCGGGAGGGAGCGGGGAGCCTTTGGCGGGGGTGCGACGTTTGGGTGGGAACGGACGGCTTTGTCTTCTGGGCCCGTGGGGCCCGCAGCCACGGCCCGCGTCCTCCCGCGCGCCCCCCTCGCCTCCCGCGCGCCCCGGCAATGGGAACCAACCCGCTTCCCTCCCCCTTCAACCACAGTGTCTGGTTCATCATATTTCTGTAACCGTAACCTTTCCTCCTTTTTTTCCGTGGAGTTTTATCCATCACCTGTCTTTTAGCTCCAAGATGCTAATTCCTACTGGTGTCTTCAAAACTAAGCCCTTAATCCAGTGGTTTTCCACGCTGACCTGTGGAGCCCTTGGTGGAGCGGAAGCAGCGCTGGCCCATCACCTGGCTTTCCTCCTCCTGCCCTGCTGAAACCGCCGATGGAAACACCCAAATGAGTTGAAGACGCGTTACAGTTTTCCAGATAAGCCACGGGTTGTGGGGCCATCATGATCAGTAGCAGGCATCCAGTTCAGCAAAGCATTTAAACACGTGTTTAACTTTGTGCATTTTCTGTGGCAGAAGTATTTGCCTGCTCAGTATCTGGCTGTTGGGTGAAGGGTTTGTGGCAGGAGGCAGTTAGCAAAGGGTAGAATTTTAGAGGAGGTGGTCCACAAAAAAATCTCCTAATTACAATTAATTCCCTTCTAGTTTAGTATAAGACTCCCTTTTGGAATTCAAAAGTGCAGATGAAAAGAGTAGTAAAAAGAGGACCATTTTTTTTCTTTCTCCCACACACACATGTGCATGCACATCCTATAAGGAGAAGATTTCAGTCATGCAGAATATATAATCTAATTTTAAACCACCAACAAGATATTTCTGCACCTTACAGCATACTTTTATTTTAGAACTATTTGAAATTATAGTTAAAGGAATAGTCATTCTAATACAGCTAAATGTAAGTCACATTTGCAGTCCATATATCCTAGTGATGCACTTTATCTCTGCCTATAGTCACCTTCAATAATTATAATATCACATGTGGATAAGAGAAAGTTATAAATACCTTTTTTCTCATTGCATGCAGTTGAAGAGGATAGTTGGTGCTTAAGAGTAATTTACTTGTAATGAACTTTCCCTCAGTGAACAGCCTGTGAGATTATTTGAAACCGCATTTACTGAGCAACTCAGAAGCTGGAATTTATGGTTTAGCACAGCACAGGGAGCCTGTGCTTCCAAGTCTACACTGAACAAATACCTGAAGACGCAGCGTTTGCTGTGGATAAATGAGGACTGGGGCTTTTGACAGGAGCAGCTGTCAGGGCTGGGCTGAGCTAACTTGGGATCAGTTACATGGGGAGATATCAATGGCAACATAAATAAACAAGCATTTTTTTTTAACTGTGTGCCTGTGCTGATTCTCTGTACTGGCTGTCACGGGCTGCTCTAAAGGAAAGGTCAGTTCCCTGGTGGGAATTCGCTTCCCCTACTGTAGCCTGACTATTAATACTTACCTAAATTGCACTAGAGCTGCTAAATGGCCACATTCACACATTCTCAGGGTGATCAAATATCCCTTTAATGTTCTTGCATGGTAAGTTCCTTCTATTTCCTGCTCTCCTCATACTCCTTCCAAAACCCTTGTCCAGTAGCACCCACCACTGTCCCACACCCTTGGCCTTCACTGACACCCCGGGAAGCTCTTCTTCTTAACCCAAAGGTTTGGCAGGAGCAAAGACCTATATGGGTTAGGGCACAACTCCAGCTGCTGGAAGTCTCTCCCTTGTCTCCGAGTCAGAAGGCTCTCTTTTTCCTGTCTCATTGGTTTGCTGTGTTTGTGCTCTCTGTGCTACTGAGTCAGAGGGAGAGGATGAGAGGTTAGCTGGAGGACTTTTTCATTAAGGGTGCCAGGTTCGTTGTTCAGCCTTGCACAGCTGCATCGCAGAGGGTTCAAAGAGCCTTTCTTTATCCTCTAGGGCTTCCTCCTGCAGTCAGTTCAGCTCCCAAACAGCTACTGTGTACAGCCAGGTCCAAAATGAGACACAAATGGATTTTAAGCCATTGCAAACGTGCATCTTCTTACAGCTTTGTGAAAACTATGCTGCAGGACCCAAAGCCTACCATTCATTCCCCAGATCCAGACAACTGGCAATATGGAAAGATAGTATCCTCTTAGATTAAAGAAATCCACCCAATATTTTATTTACATGATGTTACTACAGATTGGAAGAGATGTAGGAACCTTTGATCATTGTATTTTTATTTTAATATTATAATGCACTGATGATTCTGGCCTGTCATTTGTACTCAGCTGACTGTGTCAGGAATCTCTTCAGCTGTTACCAGTACAGTGTGAAAATGGACTGGAAGTCCCTGAGACACAAGATCCCTGTGACTGGATAATGTTTCCTGTGCTTCTGCCTCAGTTCTGCCAGGGGTGCTGCTTCAAGCCACCCACCAGCGAGGAATTGGGGCATCTGACCACTGTCCTGCGTATTTCTGCGTTGTTACAACTATCGCAGTTGCTGTGTGCAAAGCACCTGTACGTGAAGGGTCTTGATTGATTGTATTACCTATCCAGCTGGAAGTCTGCACTTGGATGTTGCACAAGCTCAACCTGAGTCTAATTACAGTGTAGAAAAAATAGCAGTGCAAAATGTTAGCAGTTTTTAAGAGACTAGAGGAAGTGTAACCTACTTTCTCCAGGTATAGCCTATATGAAAAGATCTTGGTTTATCTGAACCATTTGAAATGCTAGAAGGGTCAGAATTATTGCATTGTTACAACCAATTGGAACAAAGGAATGGCTGTTGTAGCTGTGAAATGTATTTAAAAACTCAGTTCTTTATTAATTTTTGTCCTAAGCTAATTAGGTGATATACAGAGTATACTCACTAACAGTAAGTGCTAAAACTTTGAGAATTATGCATTGTCTTTTTTTCACAAAATAGATACAAAATGTTTATCAAAATAATTGTTTATGTTGTTCAAAAACACATGAAAAGTAATGTGTTTTTAAAATAAAAGTAGTCTTACTTTCAGCCTGATTACCTAAAGAAATAATGTTCCTGCAGTCATATTTTTGATCTGTCTGAGGAGTCCCTTCTGATCCCATTCGTTCATTTCAGCTAGGTGTGGCAGCAGTGCAAAGGTCTCAGTGTTTCTGCAAGCTTCTACAAATGTTGTGAAGCTCACAGCTGGATCAAAGAAAGCAATCCAAATTCATTTTCATCCTGGGGGAGAAGCTGCAGAGTGAGTTCAAGAGTTACATGGTCTCTTTGGTCTTTCATTTGGCCTCTCGTGTTGGCCAGTAAGAGTGAATATACCCCAAAACTATAGAAGGATGTACTGCTTCCTCCCTACCCAATAGATAGGGAACAGTGGAGGGGGCTAGTGTGGGGGAACTCAGAAAGCCAAGGGGGAGCTGGTGGCACTGCATTTTATATACAATGCAAAGAGTACACGGGGACTGGCAGAGATGCTGGGTTTATTGCAGGAGAGGGCAAGAGAGATAGTGAAGAATCCGTTGGAAACCAGGCTTTGTTCTCTTGTTTCCTCTCACGAATTAAAACCATCACCTAAATACTTCAGAGAATAAAAAAATAAGAAATAGTTAAAATGCAGAGTACAAAATTTCTTACTTAGAAGCTGATGGAAGAAGCAGCAAGAGGTTACCCATCAATGTTTACTTACAGTGAGAAGTTCAAACCCACTGCGTATTTTCTTAGAAACATGGAGAGGGAAGGAATCTCACAGAGGTTACCCAGTACAGCACTCCTGCGCTGCAGCAGGATTATGTACAGCACAACTGCCTGTGGCAGGAGAGTATCTGCCTTTCTCTCAGAGAACTTCCAGACAGGTAGACTCCACAGCTGCCCTAACTACCTTGTTCCAGGTTTCATCACCTTAGCACCAAATGTAGGGTGAGGGGGTTCCCTAATATACCAAAATCTCCTTTACTTTCTTTGGTTCTTTACTTTCTTCTCAGAGCACAATCACCATAAGCTAGTATCTGTCTGCAAAAGACCACTTTGACTTACTCCTTTTTTTCTTTCCTCTTGGCTAAATTAATTCTTAACAGGCTATGCTTTCTAAAGCTGTTGTTGGTCCTGCTGGTCTCTTCTTGACCGTCCATTTTGTTAGCCTGTTTCTCTTGGCGTCCCAGACAAGGCCTCCGGCTACTCATCCTCTGCAGGCTATATAAAATTCTCTTTTAATACACCCCACATTGAGGTCTGTCTGCTTTTTCACCTTCACCACAGTGTTGACCAGTACTTCAGTCTGTAATGCTATGTAATCCCCATAACCTTTCAAAACATATTGCTTCCTAGTTATCCATTATCTATTTTTATTTGAGGATTTGAGCTATGCATTCTCTGGGTAGTACTTTGACCTCGCCTTTGTTGAATTTTACTTTGCTAATTTTATGCCATCTCTCTGATTTTTCAAGATTAGCTTTAATTCCTATTCTGTTCTTCAAAATGCTTTTAACTCTCTCCTTGTTTCTTGTAGTCATTTGCTAATTTTAGGACCTTTATTTCCTTATCCAATTTGTTCATTAACCTGTTTAATAGAACGTAGCTGAGATCAGAACCCTTGAGGAAACTACTTGAAACATCCTCCTGGTACCTAGCTTTTGAGAATGGCTTCAGAGGCAATTGCTTACCAACTCATGACCCACCTATTTCCTTAGCTTACTGATGAGAACCCCATGCTAAGCATGTAATGAATGTTGCTGATGCAGACATATAGCACATCTGCTTCATTGCTCTCCACGAGGTCAGCTATGAGGCAAAGAAGAAAATTCAGTTTGTTTCATATGGAGTTTTCTTGACAATCCCACACTGGCTAATTTTAATCAATTTATTCTTTTCTAGGTGATTACTAATAAGTATTTTAATAGCTCCTTTCTGAACCTTCCTGGTGATATTTATTTCATGAGGTTCTTTATAATCTCTTCTCTTTTTCTGAAAATACATAGTATAATTTTTTTCCAACTTTAGAATCTTCCTCCCAAACACTTGAAATGGCAAGTGGTAGTATGTGTTTGAAAGATCACATCTTATCTCCAACAGAAAATGTTATTCTAGATTAGGAGAAAATTGTCTGTCAGACAACATATTGATGGCTTTGACTCCTAATTGTTTGTGGAGAAGTTGCATCTGATATGCAGATGCATCTAATATGCAGATGCAGACTCTGCATTTTAAATAAACACTATTCAAAAGCTTTGTAAGCTTGTTCACAGTTGGGAAAAGATAAGGGGATGCTGAAGTTAAGGCTGCAAACACAGTCCCTTCTGTCTGTACTTTACAGAAATTATTTGAATGCTGGGAGACATTGCCCACATATACCGAGAGCTGTTGGTGCCTTCAGACTCTGTTGCAAGGACACACTGTGTAATGCACTTACACTAGGGAGAGCAAAACTGCAACTCAGAACATGAACCAATAGCCGTCAGATCCCTGAGCCAGTGTCCATGAATTTCTTTATTTTAAATTAAAACAAAGGTAAACCAGAAATATCTCTGACAATAAAGGCAGAGTACAGAAAACAATAAATTACTAGCATAGTATCTGGGCTGCCTTCACACAGTGAATCCCACTTCCCCGTAATTTCCAGTATAAATGTTGTGCTAAAGAAGGACACTGAGTGGGCAACACCCCTAATAACGGATAGAAGAAGGCTTGGGCTGTATCCAAAAGGAATTATTAGTGTTTCAGTCACTATATTATGAAGCCTAAAAGCTAGCCTAAATCCCTGGCCCCTGCAGCAGAATGAACAGCTGAGCTCAACCCCTCAGCCATCCCTGGGAGAGCACTAACGGTCACACACGTGGAGGAGGAGTCCTCGCTCCCCACTGTTTTAGCTGCAGCAAGAACAGCAGTTAACTGCAGCCTCTCATTCACAGGGTAAAAATACTTCTTGTTCTTAGCCACTTAAGTCATGTATGTGGGTATAGATTAGTGGATGTCTGCTAAAGCCCAGCCAGAGGTGGTGATATTGCTCGCCTTTGGATTAACTGCCAGCACCACGAATATTTCTGTGGCAAGAGAGAGATGGAGGCCTTTCTGAACAAGAGCTTCAAAACCACAACTTTGAGAAGACAGCCCAACAGCAGACTGGGAGCTGGTCAGGGCCAGAATGGAGCCGCCAAGAAATGAATAAAAGGTAAATACACTAAGACAATATAAAGGAGGAGTCACCTGAAAAGTAAAGTTTAAAAAAAAATTATAATTGTCAGGAAAATTAAATCTCAACTAGGACATGTTATGTTGAGTAGCTAAGTTTCCTATGAGCACCTTGCCTTCAGTAATGAACTAGTTGATTACACTGAGCATCCTAATCAATGCAGTTCCTTTTAACACCTTAATATACATCCTTTGGGACTATTGGGGAAGAACAATCTGCTGGATAAGAGCACAGGCAAGGTGGGTTTCTTTGTTCTCTTATGACAAGAATAACATTCATAGTATTTCCAACAATATCTCAACAAAACTAATTCTTTTATCGATCAATAAATCATGAATGCACACTATCCTGCCAAAGTCTTACTCTCCTATCCTAATCCAGCTTGTACAGCAGTAAAATGCTATCTCTTGTTTTCTTCCTTGCTTTCTCTCTGCTTGGGATTTAGGGCATTGTTAACTTTTTTGAACTTTCAAAGGTGTGACCCACAATATGATGGCATGGTAACTGCTTTGGATTTAACTGTATGTCTGGATTCAGTATTCTTCCTCTCACTTATTCTACCAATGACTTTCTTTTAAAATACATTTCAAAACTAAAATAATCTTGTATTTGCTTTCAGTTACATAAAATAGAACAAATTGTCATCTGATGTAGATTAGCATATCTTTACTGCAGCCAATGAAATTTTATGAATTTATATAGATAAGTATTTGCCCACTCGCCTTACATAAAGAAGGCAAAAAACAGAATTCCTACAAAAATGTTTCAAAAACCTACATCCTGTTACATTTTGTTCTAAGAATCTGCAGATGTCAGCTAATGAAAATAAACTTCAAAGGGAGGAATCATTTGAATTAATTGGGAGCTAAATCAATCTCAAAATAAGTTCTGTTTGGAAATGGTTTCTTTATACTGTGTTGCTGAGTGGGTATTGGCCTTTTAACAGCTCTGCTGTTTGATGCAGAGCTGTCCACTTCAAATAAGAAGCAAACAGCTGAAGCTACTGATCATGGACCTTGAGGTCTGAGGCAGCCCTTGCTTCCATGCTGATAATGTATTCAAAATAAACTCTCAGTTAAGGTGCTGCCTTTCATTTTTCTTGGAAAAACCAAGATTTCCACAAGAAACTGAGATTACCCTCTCTCTGCTCCTGTCCTGCCCCATGCCACATTCGACAGTGAAGCCAGATGAGAGATATGGTAGGTACTCTGACTCCTATTACCAGTGAACGAGAGGGAAATACCTACAATATCAGAGAGGGAAGGAGAAAGAGGAGCCAAGGAAATTTCAGTTTCTGACTTTTTTTTTTTTTTACAATTTGTAAAAAGAGGCTCTGCTTAACTATATGCAAGCCAGACTCCACTCTGGAGGAGAAAGGTAACGTGTTGGAAGGTAATAATAATAATAATAATAATAATAATAATAATAATAATAATAATAATAATAATAATAATACCACCACCTCTTGTCATATGTGCAAGGCTCCAAAACATTAAAACACCCATCTCTTTGGTTTATGAAAGCAGTTTTAATGGACAAGAGGGTACATGACTGGATAACCCTAGGGCAAAGTCTTCAACAGTTGTACAAAACCTATAAAGTAAGGACAGAAGACAAGCAATATTACTCAGCCATTTGTCACAGCAGTGTTGGGGTAGGAACTTTATAGGGTTGATCCAGACTCAGGAGTCCTCTGGCATTGAAGAGGGAGGGATGACATAAAGAACTAAGGCAGGCAATTGATAGGAGCAGACTGGCAAATACACTGTCAGGCCTCCACTAAGACTGTCATTACTAAGGCCCTTTATTTGCAACTGTGGTGTTCATGTTTCCTGATGTGGATCACTGGTCACTAGGACCCGTAGTGAATAATGATGCACAGAACTACATCTTTCATACAGAAGGTAAAGAGGTCTTGTGGGGATAAGAGCTTTTGGTCTTTGAACTCAGAAAGAAATCCCTATAGTTGAAGAAATCTTTTCAGCCAATCCAGCATTCCCCTAAAAACCTTTTAAAATTAATTTGAGCTCAAGAGCAGAAGAGAATCTCTGTACATTTCTGTTAAATTGGAGCCACTTGAATCTGTGGTTCAATGGAGCAAGGATGGCACTCAGGAGAAAGTGCTTGTTCCCCACTGATTCTACAAATCAGTGGCTTCCAAAAGATTGGAAGCTAATGCGGATGAGGTAGAGGGAGAATTCAACCGTTATGGTCAGGAGGAAAGCTATTTCAGAGGAACATTTCAATTTACATTCTCTAGAAGGAGTGATGATTTCCTGTGAGGAAAAAAAGATAAATTCTTCACAGAAATAGAAAAGAAGGATAACTGGTTTTCTACACCTAACCTCATTCTGCAGTTCCTCTCCCTAAGCCATATTATAGTTGGTGGTTCAGTTTTTGCATTGGTTATCCTTTTCTAAGGTAATTCAAATAATAAAATCAAAACAAAGGTATGAGTTACATGTTAAGTTATAGATTCAAGGACATTTTTGCTCATATACAGTTTTCAGCTAATAGACTGATGATATTTGCTTAACACAAATCATAATTAGTGGAGGATGCCTGATTTCCACAAATCCTGTCCAGCAGCATGGGATGGGCATAGCTGAGCTGTCTTTACAGTATTATCCAGCTGCTGTTTCAGCCTACATAACATGCACCAAGGGTGGACAGAGTGGAGGACTTAGGACTGACAGCGTTGGGAGCTATGTTGGCCGTGTCTTCCACTCTCTTTCATTAAATGTTTGCAATGGGCAACGCCAGTCCAGCGCAGAACTTGGTGGTGTGTCTCTTTTGCCAATGTATTCTAAAATACCAACTCCCCCAACAATCAATATGCTTCTTGATCCCCATGGTGCTCCAGAAAGAGAATTATGAGCTTGGTCACTTGTTAAACTGGTGTCTTTCCTGACTGGAGAGACAGTGCAAGGATGCCATTTGAGTGTGTTGTTTTCCAAGAGTATAAGTAATGGGCCACTGCAACTGTGGCAAAACATAGGTAACAGGACTTGCAGGAGGACTTGCAAACCACTCATGCCCCCTGTGCAGCTCTGCCTGGTGTGAAAGGCAATCAACTGCCAGCTTTCATAGACATACAATACTTTTACCAAGCATAAGTTTCCTTTTCCTTTACTGAGATACACTAAATTTACTGATTCTGGGCAACCTACATAAGGACATTCAATTCTTCATATAAAATAGACTTGCAGTAGCTACAGGAGAAACCAGCCAGCTCCAGATAATTAATTCAGGCACGAATTACAGCTTTCAGAGAGGTAAAAATACGATGACTGGTGGTAGTAAGATAATCCAGGGAATTATTTTTGCAAGTGCACTGTTGTTAGTGCTGCTTCCCTGTTCAAAATCAAGTAGATACAAAGGCTAAAATCTGTCTACAGTGCAGTCAATAGTAAACCACCCACAGATTTTTCCAGAGCTGCTTTTAGCATACATTGGCAAAAGAGACACACCACCAAGTTCTGCGCTGGACTGGTGCTGTCCCTTGCAAACGTTTAATGAAAGAGAGTGGAAGACACGGCCAACATAGCTCCCAACACTGTCAGTCCTAAGTCCTCCACTCTGTCCACCCTTGGTACATGTTATGTAGGCTGAAACAGCAGCTGGATAATACTATAAAGACAGCTCAACTATGCCCATCCCATGCTGCTGGACAGGATTTGTGGAAATTAGGCACCCTTCACATGTAACTATGCTGAGGACAATTCAGGTCAACGTCTTCTTTTTACTTACTTGTAAGAGAATGTCTTCTAGTTTTACCCTGCTGTGATTAGAAGATACATAACCTTCAGCTTTGCTCTCAGCATCGATCATTTGCAGCTAATATTTTCAGCAAGTGTAAGCAGCCTATGCATCACTAATTCTTTTGAATCACGATGTTTTAGTTAAAAATCATTTTGGAAAGTGAGACTTGGACTCTTTAGACTTGGGCAATTCACAATATTTTACTTTTTTTCCCCTCACAGATCTCAAAGAGTTATGTTAAAAGATATGTAAAGCATCCGTTCTCTTCCACAAACAGGAGAGGCATCTTCTGTTTGATAAGCCAGAACTTATCAGCCATCTTATCTCAGATCTGCTATTTATACTGCCCTTCTGCAAATGTGTTATCACTGTCCTGCACACTGTTCTAAGGCATTTTCCACAAAACCTACAGATTTCCACATCCAAAATGAGCATAACCCAGATCGAATTTATATAGAAGCTGGAACTCAGTCTTCACTTTGCATGGCTGTGTGTGGGAGTGTGTGCATGTATGTGTATTTGTGTGGGCGTATAAGCATTCATTTCTTAAATTTTGTTCCTGCTGTAAAAATGACTCGTATAGCAGTTTATTTTAATACCAAATTGCAAGGCTAGTTCATTTTACAAGATGGCAGCTTAACACATCGGGAGGGAGGGAGAATAGATTTTTCCTAAGATCTGCAGTGTCTATGATGCTCTGTAACAAACAGAGCAGAACAAAATTCTGGTGACCATTTTGATGAAAAAGTGAATGTGCTCAGTGAGCCAAGAAGAAGCAGTAAGGGAAATAAAATATGAGACTTGATAATTTTTTCCTCTTCCAGCCATTCCATCTGAATTTCTGTAATTTTATTTAAGGCAGAAATATTGTACTTAAGGGGGTTTAATGCTTTTTTTAATTAAATATGCCCAATTAGTTTGTGAAGAAATGTTTCTTTTTTAAAATCAGCTGTGATACTTGGTGAGTTCATTCTTTCCCTAAAGCTAAAATCAGCTGTAATAGCTTTCCTCCTAACTCTAGAAAAAACATTCTGTAACTTTGGCACTTTAATCTCCACAAAGGCCGTATAGAAACAATCACAACAAATGAAGATTGAAGAATGAAGACAAGCTGGCTTTAGGGCTCCATTACACTAAAAATGGGAAGAGAAAGGAAGTATGGCTTCAGAGCCTGAAAAGTACTGTAGCTTATGCTACACAGAAATGAAAAGCTCAGCTGCCTGCAGCTGGCTTGCGTCCCACCGTCTGCGATTTAAGGCAGTAGGAGTCTCCTTTCCCTACCTCTGCCCAAATGAAAAAATTTTGCTTGTCATTTTGATGTACCTGTTGCATAAAATTCACATAATCTGCTTAAAACCCATCGTATCTGCTCTCTGCAGGCTCTCGGTGTCCCAGTGTTAGGGTTACCTTTCGACCTCCCACAGGCTCAGCCAGGAGGAACCTGTCTTTTAGGACCATGTATCCCAGCAGCCCCACCCTGACCCAAGTGCAAGATTGCGTACTGTTAGCTGGGGTTCGCAAAGTCTGCCTGAGACCCAGGCACTGTTACAGGAGGAGGGAACACCACATGACATGTCTGAGAGCAGTGCTGCAGATGTATCTCCTACTGCCTTTTTCTTTGCTAGGAATGACAATGTTTTGCACTAATGAAATGCCACATGCCAAACACACCAGGTACCTCCATTAAACTATCAAATGCTGCAAAAATAAACCAAAAAAACCCTTTCCTTCCCTTGTCTTCATATTCTGTTTAATAGCTCTGATCCTCAGATGCTAATTAAGTTCTCTGCTTTCATCTCTTCCATTGCACTCCCCCATATTCATGGACGTGTGTACACACACACACACACATCAACACACTTTGAACCCTTTGACACTGTCCTAATCATGTTCATTTTCTACTCCAGCCCCCTTATCCCGCCTACATTTTTAACCCTGAAAGACTCCATTGCTCAGCTGAGGCAAAGTCACAGCAACCATTTGCAAGAACAAGAAGAGGACGGTGCAGCTGGCTTGCACAGCTGGGAAGGAGCAGGGGACAAGGTGGAAGAGCTCTTTCAGGGTTCCTGTTATGCCCCAGACTAGTGCCTGCTGGCTATAACAAAGACAGCAGAGCTGAGAGATAAGGGTTAAGTCAGGTGAGGTCCAGGGCACGTATTCTGACTGAACCTTGCAGTACTTTAATTTTTTGTGCACCCTGTGAGTTCCACAAAGGTGTGTAGCTGCTAGCCAGCTCTGCTGTGTTTTCCACCGCTGTTCACTACACTGCAGATGTTCACCTGTCACTTTGCTCTAGGCAATCAGACTTGATAAATTCCTATTGCAAACAGAAGATAAGCTCCATGTTTAGCAGAGTGGAATGATACCAAGTCTATTTTCATTTCCGCTACCACAGGAATATGCATTATGCATATATTTTACATTTATGCCAGTTGGACTCAATTCTGCATCTTCCTGTTAGCTGAAATGATTACCTATGTTTTTGGCAGTGGCATGATGATGCTGTATTTACCTGAACAGGATTTTAACTCATGACCCGACTCAGCAGCTTAAAATATTCTGCTTCAAGCCACCTTGTTTTGAATGAGGATGCCGAAGATGGCGTGGTCCTATCAGTAGCAATGGTAAAGCACCTCCTGTAGTCCTTTAATCTTCCCCATCCCTGGGAGTTTTGGCCCCTGTGGGGGACCATCTGTGACAGGGGGAGCAGTCCTGAGCAGCAGCACCCAGCCGGCACAGGTAGGGCGACCCTAGGATGCTGCTGGCCTTGCCCAGCACCATTTCCATGGCAGTGTTTGGGCATTAATGCCAACCTGGGAGCATTCCCAACAAGCTTGCTGGACACGGCCACCCTGTTCAGTGATCTGAAAGTATTTAGCCCTGCAGGTGCAAGCTGTACTGGGGCCAGTCAGCCTCTGAGTGGTTCCTGGGCCATTTTGCAGACATAGCCTACAACTCTCATCTGACTCTGCTCCTGTCTTTCCTATTTTCACCCCATAGATTCAGTCATATCAAGCTCAACCACATCTCTCTAAACAGACACGGTCTGTCTCTCTCCCTCTCTGCTGTCTCATTTGCAGCCAACTCTTGGATGTTTCCTCTTTGATCCCTTTTCTGCATTCAGTTTTGCCAGTGCATTGCCTCTAACCATCTTCCATTTCTTGTCATCTGAACACTCTCTCCTTCAAAACTTCTGTAAATTCCTAGTGGTCATCCACCTATGCTATCTCCCTTCCACTTTCTTCTGTTGTTTCTGGTGGCAGCACCCTGGTAATAGCATTTTTTATTGGGAAGCAATAACATGATGGTAAAGGTTTTAAATCTCATAGTCCTTCCTTTTCTCTTTCATTCCTTTTTCTCTTGGTTATCTTCTCCACTGACTTTCTTTCCATGTCATTTCATATTCATTTCCCACATCTTTAGAACTCACCAGCACCCTGCTATTCCCTCTGTAGCTTTGCAAGCTTTTTTTCCTCTTCTCTCCTTTTTTCCTTTTTTCTTTTTTATAGGCAGCGGCCACTCTTAATCTTCGCAGAAACTATTTATCTCTGTGCAACACCTGTCATCTTCTGTGCCCCAGCTTCTCATTCTACGTCTGGTCTGCATTTGCATAGTCTAGTCGTCAGCTGGGTTTCCTGGTGCCTTTCATAGCTTTCCCCACATAATTTTTAATCTTTTCAGTACTGCTTCTCCCTTCCTTTTTATCCTAGAGACAGAGGGACCCTGTTAGCAGGTTCTGTTTCATAGGAAATCTTTCAACATCAAAGAATACCAGACTGCAAACACTATTAAAATTAGTGCACAGCTCTCTAGATCCTGGTGAGGTATAGCATTGGGAAAAGATTTATTCCCAAGATTTCTTATTCATCCTTGGACACAGTGCCAATCAATTTTTTCTAGCCCAGAGGTTTTGGCACTCTGTTAATCTCTTTTTCCATGTCTGTACCTCCATGTCAGTTTTGCAAATCATCATTTCCCTAAAACCTTGCTCTACTGTTCCCAGTCCCTCACTTTTGTGACTGAATGCGTACTGAAAGTATACTTCTTGTTCTAGGATTGAATAATTTCTCAGAATTCCCTAGCCATGGACCTCGTACAGTCTTCCCAAGCAACCTGACCCCTGCCCCACTAGCCTTGCTCCCTGTCCTTGCTTATCCCTCTTGCGATATCAGCCTATTTTTCTTGTGCCAACACAGAGGACATGGTGAACTGTTCACTCCCTCCTCTTTGCAGGTGCCATTTAGATTTTGCACATATCTGCTTTCACCCTTTCCTTCTCTGGACTGAGCTACCACAGGGATTTCAATCTTTTTTTCTTGAGTCATATTTTCTAGACCTCTGACCATTCTTGTGCTCTCTCCTCCGGTCCCTCAGGACCTCTCTCTGTGCCAGATTACTCATACTAACACACTAGCTCTGCTTTACTGAAGAGAAGCATTTGCCTCTCCATTAGTCTGCTCATTCCCCTGTAAAGTTTATACTTACACTGTTCTGTATTGGAGAGGAAGTCTCAGTGCTCAGGTCTGTGGTTTATATACGATCTAAACATAAGCGTGAATGCTTGTTAATACATATAGAAGCGTTTGAAATAATTCTGATATCATGTAGCACACGCTTGCTTCACTCCTCCGTCATCCTTGCCCCACAGGGTATGTCACTTTCCTAATAATTCTTCTCTTAATTCCCTTAGTAGTGTCTTAGGGCTGAAGGTACCCTTGGTTTCACTGTCAGTTCCTCTAGTCTACAAGATTTTGTTTCTAAAAGTAGCTTATTTCATTCTCACTAGCAGTTTTCTTTCTCCCTAAAATAGCAGGGGTTAATTTCAGGATTTGTGTTATCCATCTGTATTTCATTTATAAGATTTCCTGAAGACATATAAAGGGCCAAACACAGAAAGTTCAGTGCTGTATTTCTATTTGAAATAACAGAAGGATATAAATCCACCTCCAACCAGTGACCTTTCAGGATTTGCAGCATTAGATCACTTTGAAAAAACTCTGATGGATGAAAAATATAAGCATTAGGGAAAAGTAATATCAGGGATCCCTGGTGTCATGTTTGCAAGAAAAGATTTTATAGCAGTTATTTTACCCTTTGATTTATTCACACCTTTTGCATCTATCCTCAGGCCAAAGTACTCAAACTTCTCCATAAAAAAATCACATTTGGCCAGCTTTTTCCTCTAATGAGATGCTGGCTGTCTGTGGTATTTTTTTTTTCCTGAGAGTCCTGTCTAAGTTTTTCCTGTGACAAAGGTCACAGCTAATGTTAAGCCTGTAATTTCCTTGCAATAACTTTGTGGCTCCTGACAATACTGTAGAAAATGAGGATGCCCCAAAGGGCAACACAGTAAAATGAATGTTGAGAATTTGCTCTGAGTGATAGGTAAGACCTATTGGAGGTAGGCGTCCATCCACAGACATGCACATGCACACACAGAGTGTGTTAAGGTCATAGCATGAACCTTTTCACTGATGTTTATTACAAATATCATCAGAGAGTCTTTTCTACTTTTTAAAACTAGTTTATACTTTAATCTAAAAAAACCTATAATGCTGAAATATCACTTTTTACGTTAGATAAATCCAAGAGAATAAACAACACCAGTTCTTTCAGCCAAGAGTCCTTCATCTCTAGCTTTGATTCAAGATTTGCTCTGAAGTCACACAAAGTCAAATAAGTCTTTCTAAAATTTGTCCGGTCCCCTTCTTCAGTAGTTTAGAAAGCCTTATATAGGCAGTGGATGTTGTCTACCTAGACTTTAGTAAAGCCTTTGACACCATTTCCCACAGCGTTCTCCTGCAGAAACTGGCTGCTCATGGCTTGGATGGGCGTACTCTTCCCTGGGTGAAAAACTGGCTGGATGGCTGGGCCCAAAGAGTTGTGGTAAATGGAGTTAAATTCAGTTGGCGGCCAGTCACAAGTGGTGTTCCCCAGGGCTCAGTGTTGGGGCCAGTTCTGTTTAATGTCTTTATCAGTGATTTGGAGGAAGGGATTGAGTGCACCTTCAGTAAGTTGGCAGACAACAAGTTGGGTGGGAGTGTTGATCTGCTTGAGAGTGGGAAGGCTCTACTGAGGGATCTGGACAGGCAGTCAGAACCTCATACAATTGTATGAGGTTCAACCAGGGCAAGTGCCGGGTCCTGCGCTTTGGTCACAACAGCCCCATGCAACGCTACAGGCTTGGGGAAGGGTGGCTGGAGAGCTGCCTGGAGGAAAAGGACCTGGGCAGTGTTGGTTGACAGCCGGCTGAGCATGAGCTGGCAGTGTGCCCAGGTGGCCAAGAAGGCCAACAGCATCCTGGCTTGTATCAGAAACAGTGTGGCCAGCAGGAGCAGGGAGGTGATTGTGACCCTATATTGGGCACTGGTGAGGCCACACTTTGAATGCTGTGTTCAGTTTTGGGCCCCTCACTACAAGGACATTGAGGTGCTGGAGCGTGTCCAAAGAAAAGCAATGAAGCTGGTGAAGGGTCTAGAGAAAAGTGTTCTCAGGAGCAGCTGAGGTGATGCTAGTCTGGTGTATAGTGCTCCTGTCCTGAGCCATTTCTTAGGGCCTTTCCTTAAAGTCTCTGCAATATTTCTCACCACATGACAATATTTCAGATCAAACTATGCCAGCAGGCAGCGTAACTCAGATCATTTACCTAACCCAGACACAAACCTCACCCAGAATGCCACCCTCTTCAAGTCACACTAATTTCTTAAATGCATCTGTGCCATGTATAGCTTACAGACTTTTGCAGCCTTTTAGATCTCTGCATGGAAACAGGAATATTCCATATGATAACCCTTACGTGCTGATGTTTCGGAAGATAATCTACCTGTGAAGGGCTTGTGCTCTTCAGAGCTCTTCTGTGGGTTTGATGAGAGTCTTTGTAAAATAGGGTGGATATTACTCTCCATAAACAAGTTTTTCATTTCTTCTTGTGGAAGCAGGTTTTAAAAAAGGGGGAATTAAAAAAAAAAAAAAAAAAAAAAAGCTTCTCTTTACTACAGAATTCCCAGAATCTGCCACGGGATCTGTGGCTATAATAAAAGCAGCCATCATGCCTGAGATCTCAAGGCTGATTAAAGAAACATTACATAAAGCTGTATTCAATGACTAACAGAGCAGCTGAATAATTCTACCTGAGCCAATACCTTGGGACCTGTAGTGGTAAAAGGCAATCTTCTGACATGTCAGTGAGTGGAATTTGCCTTTAATCCTTAAAGGTAGGCTAGAAATTGAGTTTTCACTTTGTTCCTACTTTAGAGTTAGCAACCTGAATAGCTATTGGCAGGCTGAACAGCAGGAATAGTCATTAAACTCTTACACGGCCCAGTAGTAAGAGTGGAACCAGCTAACACCTTTGGGGTGGGCTAACAAAGGCTCCTTATTCAGGTACGGCACCCTGAGCATCCGTCCCCGGAGACGCGGGGACCCTGCAGGCAGAGCCTGCGTGTGTGTGGGCAAGTATGCGGGGCACCCATAGCAGCACCCACCTGGCCACCCACCCTGGCCTGGCCTCCCCAGCCAGGGGCTGCAGGAGCTGGTGGCCCGGGGGATGTATAAGATAGAAACAACATTAGGGGGAGCTCCATTACCTAGTCCAGTTTTTTAAAAGTGTGAGCGTTTGTGTCAGTAGCAGAGCAGTGGCTTCAGTTCTCGGAAAATCACTGTATTTCCTGTTCAGTCTCAGGCTGCTGTGCAAGGACAACGAGTGCTGGTGAGTTATAAGGTCAGGCTGATTACAGGTATTTTCTTATTAGAAAAACTGGCAGCCTGCTATTCCCACCCTTAAAAGTGGCCAATTATCAACTATGATTTTATCATTTCTGACAAAAAGTCAGAAATGCCACAGAGTTACTTTTAACTATAGTCTTTACATGCACAGACTGATTAGCTAATGAGATCAATAATTAGTCATGGGAACTTCATGCACCCAGGTTGTGGTGCCTATACAATCAAATGTGTTGGCAGTTTCCCAGGAATTTTTAAAGCTTATGACCTGGACAGTTTACCAGTAATAATTCCAGAACGTTTGTTATTTTCATATAAGCTGTAATGTGCATAATCTAATTCATAAATAATCATTAGAGAAGAAATGGAGAAAAAGTAAAATAGAATTTCTGATTCAAAGGAGATGGTATGAATTTGAGTTACAGAGAATAAATGCGGGCAGATCATGGCAGAGCAGTTGTGGGGAAGGGAGAAGATGGGTACTCCAGGAGGGTGGAGAGGAGCCAGAGACACTGGAAGAGACAACAAAGTCTATGTAATACTACCAGAAGGACTATTATTCTCTTTATTTTTTTAGTGCTGGGACACAAAGATCAATTCTAGGCTTATTTCAACAGGAAAAATAAAATGCTTTGTACTAAATGGTCTCTTACCCATCTTAAAACGCTTCCTACCCAAACTAGTCCCCTGCAATGAGTGGCAGTGGTCGCACAGCAGGCCACAGTTATGCCTTGAAGCACATTTTTAAGCACCTGAGACAAAAGGAGGAGGCATTGTGTTCAGGTTCTGTGTGCACCATCTGCTGAGAGGAGACACACAGACTTTCAGAAGGCTGCCAGCTGGCTGGCCATTCCACTCATTTCAAATAAACATTCAACATGTTTTCAGTAAATTTGGGATGATAAAAGTCTGGTTTTTCCATTCTGCAGTTCTCGCTGGAGAGGGCGAGAGCTTTTTTTTCTCTTGGCTATATTATGTATTTCCAGCAAGATGAGCTTTCACTTCAGATTGTTATTATCTCATAAAAATAGCCCACACGGAGTAATATTCATTATTAGGGTATTATATTATGACCTTTAAAGGGTCTTTGAAACAGGCTAAAGAATAAGAACACTTGAATATCCTTTACTGAGACTATATCTGAAGTATTCCAAGGATGCTCCAATAAATACAGTCATTTTAAAGAGAGAGTTTTCTTCCTAAAGTGTTTCATTTATAAAAAGTAAGGAATTCAGTCAGCTTTGGGGTGAAAGACAAACACAGACACTGCGCTACTTTCACTGCAGAGTGATCCAGGATGACAGGGATCCCTGAGGTCCCTTCCAACCTGTGATTCTGTGATTCTGCGTGTGATTCTGTGTAATGCCATGTCTTGGTGCAGGACACTGGTATCATGACTCACTCACTCTGTATTTAGCAAAGACTCTGCAGCCAACGCTGGGTGTCTTCAAGAGTTACAGTCTCAGTTTTATGTCTCAGAGGATGCTCATCAACCGTGGACATCCAGATGTTCATGTCTGAAGTGAGCAGGGTGGAGCAATCTGGCATGGAGAAAAACGCTTTTGTAATCTAAAAGCAACATACACCTGAACCACACCATCATCCTCAGTAGGAATGCAACATTTTCAATTTTTATCTCAACATTTTCTGAATCATATCATAAGGAGTATCAAAGTTTTTGGAGTACCCGATTCTCCATGCCTCTCTTTTTTAATGCCTGTGAGAATATGCAAACAACCAAGCTATTGTTATTAGAGGAAATTCCAGAGCATCGGCTATGGTCTGATAATTGCTCATCTGAATGCTCTTCCTTGCATGACATGTGAGGTCATTTTCCCCTCTTTCACTTACAGATAAACCGTCTCAGTCCCCTTGATCTGGAGAGGTACACGCAGGCAATTGCCATGTAGCCCCAAACTGTAACTCCCATTTTGTCTGCCCCCTAGGAATCTGTGCCTGTGACCATACCAGCTCCATTTACACAGGCATTCAGATGCTTAATCTGTCCTGGCACTTTCTTCTATCTGCTGCTTTTCATCTTGCATAAAAGAACATACTTTTTTTTTCCCCAAATGTTTCTTTTTTTATGAGCCACGCACTATATAAGAGGTTCCGTTGTACAACCTCAAGTGTAAGTACCAGGTTTATGTCAAAGGATTTGAAGGTTTTTGGGTGCCAAAGACAAATGGACAGACAAACATACAAAACACAGTGTTCTTTGAGAGATCTGAGTGAAAATATTCATAGCGACAGCCTGATCCTTCAAACAAACATTCAGGTCAATAACTTTTCTTGGGCATACTCTCTTATCACCTCAAGAAGTTTGTGTAAAATTATTCACATGCATAAACATTTACAGAATCTTTTCAGAGGTCATTTCACATCACTCAGTATTTTAAGCCCGTCTTTTTCTTTGGTGATATATATTGTTCACACATCAAGAAGCTAAATCAAAAGCACAGTGATATTTTACTGGTTTAAAATCTTTTGGCTGAAGCCATAGGGCAATTTCCTTCCCAGGAGGATGCCTCATTAAAAAAAGTTCTGACATAGCCTTTCACCCTCCACCCACCCCAAAAATGTAAAAAATTTCATATTTAGCTTGTTCCCTTCTGGGACAGAGAAATAATGTAAGATTTGTGACCATTAATTTACTGGCAATACCAATAGCCTGGCCAATGAAGTAGGAAGGAAGTATAGTTCATTTCAACAGCAATTCCTATTGTAAGAAATGTTTCACATGCTGAAATGTTCTGTACGGTGATGAAGATGCATCCTCAAGCTACTAAAAACAGACTGGGAAATTATTACATACAGAAACATAAATAAAAAAATTCCCAAAATAGCATAAAAGAATGAAGATAACAATTAAGTTAAGGAAATTCCGAATGAAGGTGGTAACTACATCAGGCAGTGGCATAACAAATATAGCACACATAAATAAACCAAGACATAATAAAAGGTAGATTTACTGAAGTGTATTCCGCACAACTCATATCCTGCTGCATTATTTCCTGTCATTAATTACCCCATCTACCTCCAAATAATATCAATCAGCCAACTGGAAGAACAAGTTAATGAGCAAAATTTCATACTCTGGGGTCAAGTTCCTTTTCCTTCATTTGTCTTCATTAGCAGCACCTCTCAAGGCTTTCCCAAAATAGAAGACAGTGAATTAGTCAAAAAGATTTTAAAAGTCACACTCCAGAATGCTCAGAAATAAAATAGCAGGATTAGCCCAAAGCTCTTAGGATGAAATGGAGGTTGTTATTGTTATTAAACAAGATTACCACAACTACGTGTCTTGCCCTCCTGATTATTTTTACCATCTGTACTCTTGACTGGGTGTCACATTTGCCTGGCACCTTGGCACTGAAGGATATACAGGTGCTTTAAAAATTACTGCCTGGTCTGTACTCTGTAAAGCGTCATGACTTTCCTTCTCTGGTTACTGCTCTTCAGTACATTGCAGTCAGCGCGATTCCCTTCAAAACACCCTATCCTTTCTTCCTGCTCCAGTTAAACTGGGCTTATCTCTTTTCTTCCCAAGGACAAAGCAGGAAAATCAGCCACCGCTGGTATCCCATAGCATCTGGACAGAAATAAGGAGGCCAATGCAGCCATGGGATGGCCACACAGAGGTCCTGCTTCTCCACACCCCCTCCTGGGGACTTCCAGTCTCCTTCAGCTCTGTTGTCCTTCCGGAAGTCATGCACACCAAGACTCCTCTGCGGACCCCAAATCCCTTAAAAAAAAAGTTACGGGCAGGAGCTGGAGAGACAAACAGAAAAGTGGGGTGTTCCTGCATTTGTTTTCCCAGGAAATCTCTTCGGCTTATGTAATTTCTGCTTATGAGCTTCTGGGGAAAAGAAGAAGGCAGCATCTCAGGGACCCCTTCTTTATCAGTAGCCAGAAAATATAACATAGCCTGGTAGTACTAGGACGTATTTTGGCCACCACAGATATGCACCAACATGGAGTGAAAATGCAGCAGTTGTTTAACAGCTCCAGCAGTTTGCACGCACATGGTGGGGTCAGAAGCATCAGCATCACTGAGAAGCAGCACAAGGTGGAGGTGTTTGGACATTAAATGTGCACACAGTACATCTCTGCACTGGGGCAGAGACTCCTTGGGTTTCCTACGACCACGTTTAGAGGGACCTCAGACTTATCTCTCATGAGAACAGATGTTTCTTCTGTGCTGATCCTATTCTATTTAGCACTAACACAGAGTCTGTTTATAAAAGAGCAAGATGATAAATGGCAAAAAACTGCTCTTCCCTTGGAGCAGAGCAGTATTTTACCTGAGGGACATAAAACAGACTTCCAAGAATCAAATGGTGTCACGTAAACACGATCAAAGCCACCTTTAGTGCAGTGCTGCCTACACATAAAGGAACAGGAAAAGGAAAAAATATTTGAGCACTTGGAGTTAAGATGCACTGGTGGCGGGGAGGTTCATTGTGTCAGTGAAATTCAAACAGTTGGTGTAGTTCGAGGTCTCCAGCCCTGTGAAGGCAGAGGGCACTTGCAGGGATCAGGTCAAGGTGGTGAGGTATGATTCCCCTGCTCCAGTCCTCTCTCAGGATGCTCTGTTGGATGACCTTGGCCAAGGGCCTGCTGCGTCCTCTGCCCACTGCCCGCTCTCTAAGAAAGGCAGGAGCATTTTAAAAAACTGACAATAATCCGTGATTTTTTGTTGTAGCCCTTTCAACCCTGACCTTTCTAACCAGGTGTTCAGGACCAGGTGGGGACTGAGCCCCCTGTTTCCAGGGGTGTTGGTCACACTCAGAAGCAAAGCTGATCTTTGTGAGGACCCAACCGACCCTCCCAGCAGAGCCATTTGTTGTGGCACCCTTTAGTAGCCCCAGTGCAACCTCCTGGAGAGCCTTTAAATCACCCAAGTTAAAAACTGTACCATCATTGTGAAAAAGAGCTTTTTCAAAAGAAGTTTAATTTCTTTTTGGTTTTATTCTTAAATCAGAATTTAACTGATAACAGTTCCTTCCAGGGAGTGGTTTTCTTCTCAACTATTTGGCTCTGTTATCTCCCTGTCTCTAAACAAAACCTCTCAGCTCTCTGAGTCAGATCAGCTTTCAGGTCCGGGTCAGGTCCGTGAAGCAATGGCAAGTAAAGCCATGGCAGATCAGTCCTGCATATACAGCGGGCCCCATCACTGACCCCTCGCAGCGCACCACTGAAACTAAGCCAATTCCTGCCTTAACGGCAGCTGCTGACGGTGAGAGCAGGCGATACCGAGGTGGTGCAGGTACTGCATGGTTAAACTACTTCTGCATAACAGGGTTTGCCAAGCATGGACACCATGGACCAGGGCAAAGGAGGTACTGAAGGGGGTCAGTGGCAGGACACAGTGCTCCCACAGCGCCAGGGCCCAGAGGGAGGCAATCCCCCTTCAAGGAACAGGAATGACTGGGAAGTTCAGGGTGCACAGTCCTACCTGAGTGCTTCCCTGCCCAACCCAGCTGGTCAGAGAGAAGAAAGGCTTGGTTTGATCTTTTTTATTTTATAAGAAGCCTTAGCTAATGGGGTTGAGTGGACATTTAGTAGATGAAATAGGAAAATTAATTTACTTAATTTTATCATCAATTTCCTTGAAAAATCCCAGGAGAATTGCAATGCCAGACTGTAGATAGAAAATTATTTCTGCAAGAAAACAGATGCTGAGCTGCAAAACTGGGCCCTGGAAGATTAGCCTGGGTCCTCATAAAGCAGGCTGGGACTTCTTTTGAAGAAACCTTCTAAATGTAATTTGAACAATTAGCTCATCTCTGGTATTTCTAGATCCTTAGACAGTCTCTGTGAAAGAAAAAGTAATAGGCCAGCCAACATTTTGGCCCTACAAAGAAGCCGTATTAGAGGCAGCGTGACAGCTGCTAATGAGACAGCTATTATTGCTATTGATTTTCTGTGGAAAATTGACAGAATTGCATAACCAAGCCTGATAAAAGGGATATAAGATTGGTTTTTATACCAACTGTCCACGTACCTTGTAGAGTCATTTACACAGGCAGATTGATGGTAAGTGGAATAGTGATCGTTTTGAAAATCAGTCTATCAGCAATTTATAAAGTTCAATTAAAGGCATCTATTACAAGCTCTCAGTATGCAGTAGCCACTGCATATTAAATTGCAAACTTCATTTTGTGAGGCTAATCAGCCTTTCTTGCCACTGTCTTCCCAGTTCTTTTGGGGACTAGATGCCAACACTGATGACAAAAGAAAAATGTCAAGATTTGCTACAGCTTATGTGCCTCCTACTCAAACAGAAACCTTTGTCAGCAGAGAAGGTGGCCAGGTGAAGAAAACTGGCTAGTGTCTACTCAACAGATTCCCGCTGTGAAGGCTTTAAACATCTGGTGATGTTGATCAAGGGTTACATGATAGGTGAAAGTGATATCCCAAAGCCTTAAAACTGTGAAGCCTTATTATAGTATCTGTACAAACGAAGCAGTGGTGTGCTTGAGCATGCGACAGGTAAGCCATCAGACATTATGCCTGTCTGTCACCCCTCAAAGAGCTGACAAAGGCTGAGGTAAAACAACTGTGGTACTGCCTTGAGCAGGACAGGCCAACCAGGAAATGGCTGCGTCTGGCATTAAAAGACATGCAGGATGAACTGCACACACTGTTGTATAAACTTCTTGGATAATCTTAATTATTCAATATACTTCAATATTATTGTGGGCCTGGTATGTCGAATAGTGTAAAATAATCTAGAAGTAGTTTAAAGCAAGAGAGGTAGAAGAACATGACTGAATGTTACCACAAACCTAGGCCTGACTTCAATCATGCTAATTTAGGTTAATAGGATATAAAGTAACAGGAAAGAATTAGGGGCAAAGGGTGTCAGACGTGAGTGCTCAGCCATGACGTCCTATCCGCTGGATTAACAGAAAGAAGCTGGACTGCAAACAGCAAGGAGGTATATCTGCCAGCTTTAAAAGGACACAGATAATTTCATATTAGAGATAAGCTGTCAAAGGAAGAACTCAACCCATATCTGGGCTCATGTCCAAGGAAAGATTCTTTTCTGCAGATATCTTGGGAGCTTCCTTAGAGCTCAGGTAAATTTAGGTAAGATTTCTCCCCTGCCAGATAACTGACCCCCTTATCAGTGAGTGATCTCTAAGGCAGGGCTCAGAGCTTTCAGCTATAATTCCCACTCCTCTACCTGTAATCAGAAATCTAATACTGAAGCCTTATAGAAACTCTTTTGCCTTAGCAATATCGCATTGTCCTTTTTCTACTCTTTTTTTTATCATGTGTTCAAAAATAAAATTCTTTTCCATCTGCAACAGTGAGTGAATGGTTTCTGTGGAGAGCATTCCTCGGACTTTCTTTCTTTTGGCTCAGGTTTACAGACCAACACCTGCTAATGACAGGATCCCACTTAGCACATGCTTAGCATATGAATAATATAATTTATTCATTAGAAAAATGCATCATGGGAATAGGAAAACTAATAAAAGAATGTATGCTGCAATGTATAGGGAAGCAACTGAATTGTATAAAGAATGACCACTGGCTGCACCTCGCAGCTGATCACCTTTCTGTTCACACCAGGTAGAGAAATTAGCATAACAAATCTGGTGTCAGGCCAAGTGAGGAAGGCAGAGAGAGTTTGGTACTAGAAAGAGGTGGCTTTAGAGCAGGTTGCAACGCAGGTGCCCGTGGGTGAGCAGTGCTAATGGTGACCAGTGCTCACTGTCACCAGAGGCTGATAGGGGAGTCAGCCCTGGAAGGGGCACTTGACACTCCAGATGATGAAAGGAGGCTCCTTTACCTCCTCAGCTGGTACCTGGCAGCCAAGTATGCTTTTCCATTAATGCTATGGAGACGAACTAAACCACTCAGAAGTTGGAGTTGTGGGAAGAGATGTACCATGACGTGTGAGATGGACAGCTTGTCCCCTGCAAACCTGCAGCTAGCCCAAGCAGACGTCAGGGTGGAGCTTCCCTGCTGGTGCAAGGAAGGCAAATCTCATTATGAAACACAGCCATCAGGTCAGCGTCTCTGTAGGGCGCTTAAAGAGGACCACTTGATGGTGTGCAAACCTCTGGTGGGTGCAGGAGTGCAGGGGCATTACTCCACTGTGCCCTGGGAAGGCGTGCAGAAATCCCTGCACCTATGAAGATCTGAGCAAGCATTTCCAGCACCTGAGTGCAGCTTGCATGGTGCAGCGCGGGCCTGGGTGGCTTGATCGCATTTACGTTGTGCTCCATTTGGGCAAGGAAACTAATAGGTCTCTTGGTGGAATTTGTTAGCTCAGATGATGTCTGTGTTGGGGGGATGGGGAGCAGGAGTTTGTCATGAAACACTGCTGTAGCACCCATCTAAAGGTGCACGTGCTGCATTAAGCTGTTTCCCCCATAACTGCTTTTCCCTGTCTGCAGTTGCATGGCACAGCATGGCCACAGCTTGCCTACTGCTGTGTCTGAGCTGGCTGCCTTGCCAAGACGGCTGTGTCTGCATGCCCTGCCTCTTTGCAGCAGTGCCCACAGGTTCACTGAATTTTGAAGAGTTGGACAAACTCAGACAGCCATGGTCCTTGTAGCTGTGGTCCTTGTTGCAGAGAAAAGCTTTAGCATACGACTGGATGAACGCACAGCTTGTGAAACAAACAAAAATTAATACAAACTTATTACATAGAAAATCTTGTGATTCTGTGATGCAGTCTGTTCCCTGGAGATCAAGGAACTTTACCTATCCCGATTTTGGTCTATGCAGAGTCTACCCACTTTTCACTGCATGACCTAAAAATCCAAGCAGAAGATTTTCCCAGTCATTAGCACTGGCCACCTCTCTGGCCAGCTGCATGTTGCCATGCTCATGGTGCCACTGCCCTCTCCGCAGGCACTTCTCACAGCAACAGCCTCTCATGATTTTTACCCATCCTTTTTTTTGTCTTTCCCAACCTCCCTTCTCTTGCTCAACCTTCTCAACAGCTCTGTCGTGCTGGCATTACCTGTCTTACCATCTTGCTTGACTAGAAACCAGTTTGGCTAGGTTACCTGAAGGATGTAACACAAAGCAGAGCCATGACAGGTAGGTCTTCTTTCCTTCTCCCAGGGTCTGCCTACATATCAGAGCAAGCACCCAGCTTCCAGGCCCAGTGGGCAGCTGAGTGTCCCATCAGCTGCTGACAGTCACGTTTCCTTCACCTGAAGTGGGGCTAGTTTCTGGCAACTTTGGAGCTGATTAAAACTCTTCACAAGATCAGCTGATTAATCGAGACAACAGAAACGTTGATCAGCAGGAACCAGAACATCACGAATATTCAGGAGGTCCTAAAGTAAAATTTCTTTAATAAACAACACCCCCTCTTTCATGATGTCTGGAAGTGTCTCATTCATGACTACTGAGCTAGCAGCTTCCCCTCCAGCCTCCTTGCACAGTGGAGTCTGTTCACTATTGTGCTGAGGAAATATGCTGAAAATACTCAGAAAGAGTGACAGAGCAAAAAGCTCTGCATGCACCGGTTACCCGCCCCAAGAGAAAGCAATAACCTAACTTTGATAAAAGAAAGAATTTTTTTTACAGTGAGAACAACCATTCTTTGGAAAAACCTTCCCAAGGATGTGGTAGAGTCCCCATATCTGGAGGTTTTCAAGAACGGCAGTCCCAGGGTGCTAGGTAATAAGCTCCCTTTCCCACGAAAGATTGGACCAAACGATCTTTCGATGAGCCTTCCAACCTGGGCCGTTCTATGATTATGTGATAAAAGTGAATGTCAGCTCCTGAAATTATAAAGCAGGTGGTCATGGTCTGCAGGTCTCTGTTTCTCTGTTGGCTTTGACCAACTGTACCTCTGAACCCACAGAAGCCTGGTAAAGCAGGCAAGGGCAACCTCGGAGTCCCCTCAGCCACAGCATCCTTCTTTCCCAGGCAGCAGCAGCAGCACCCAGGCCTGCAGGAGCTGAGAGTTTCGCAGTGTACCAGCACCCCAGCCCCTTGCAGAGCAGCTCCAGCAGCAGAGATGGGGGCAACATCTTCAAGGCTGAAGTCCTCTTCTCGCCCCTTAATGTGAGATTAGATACAGGTAGTTTGGCATATTTCTGTACACAGAGAAATCTAATTGGATTCATTATATCAGCATTTGCATACATTAGCATCGCCGCTGACACAGAGCAGAGTTGTTATTATATAACTGTCCCCATTTTGCAGGGGCCGTCAGTCAGCCACCTACGGCGCTGGCAGGAGGCATTTTGTGGGCGGAGAGACTATTGCAACCTGCTCTCCATGCCATTTGTTTGACAAACAGTATTGTATCAGCCAAGAGACTTAGCTATCTGTACCCATGATGACACATATCTGGTCTATCATTAAAAAGAAAATCTGTCTAGATTTATATGTGTGTAAATTTAAAAGGTATTGTTTCAGCAAACTTCTTAACCTAGCTAAATTCTGAGCAAAATGAATATAAATTTTCCATTACACTTTTTGTCCTGCTTTATAAATCATAACAGAAGCTGTGAGCCCTTTCATATATGACTTTAGCCAGAAGCACATGCTGAAACAAAATTTCTTACATCATCAGCTGTTCACCACTTTTTGTAATATATGGAAAATTATAAGCTCTGTAGCACAATCAATAAATAGTTGATGTATTCTGAGTTAGAAGACTTTTCACAGAATCATAGAATCATTGAGGTTGGAAAAGACCTTTAAGATCATCAAGTCTAACCATTAACCTAACACTGCCAAGTCCACCACTAAACCATGTCCCTAAGCACCACATCTACATATCTCTTAAATACCTCCAGGGATGGTCACTCAACCACTTCCCTGGGCAGCCTGTTCCAATGCTGGACAACCCTTTTGGTGAAGAAATTTTTCCTAATATCCAATCTGAACCTCCCCGGCACAACTTGAGGCTGTTTCCTCTTTCCTATTGCTTGTTCCTTGGGAGAAGAGACTAACACCCACCCCACAACAGCCTCCCTTCAGGCAGATGTAGAGAGCAATAAGGTCTCCTCTCCTCCCCTCAGCCTCCTCTTCTCCAGGCTAAACAACCCCAGTTCCCTCAGCTGCTCCTCATGAGTCTTTTTCTCTACACCCTTCATCAGCTTCGTTGCCCTTCTTTGGACACACTCCAGCGCCTCAATGTCCTTCTTGTAGTGAGGGGCTTAGTGGGATTGGAGTGAATACCCTGATTTCTAAAACTTTTCAATGCACTTTTTTCTGTTTTCCTTTCCCTGGAATATGAACATACAGGGTGACATTCTTAGGAACCTGATATTAATCTCAGCCCCTGACAATGGCATCATCCCCTCTGTATGCCTATATGTGGTCAATTCTGTTGATGGAAGAAGAAACAGAAAATTTCTAAAACAGAAATTGTAACTACTTTTTGATACAGAATTTGCCTGGAAGATTTTACCAACAGGACAAATATTAAATTTAATTTTTTTTTTTTTTTTTGCAAATAATACTACATATTTGGTATCTGAATACATGTTTCAAAAAAACCCCCAAAACATTAGCATCCTGGGAGATGCACCCTTTTATCACACAAGTGTCCTAACAAACAGTACTGAAGATCATCGATAAGGAGCAAGACCTGAGCCATTAATGCCTGTGTGGGTAATACAGCTAATGAAAATAACAGAGCAGCTCTTCAACTTGCAGAAGCTAGGGCTTTGCAGAGACGCATCTTCCTGCTGCACTGGAGGACATCGCTGATGATTAGAGTCCTGCGTGGTCCTGGAGAGGCTAATCAGTGACAGCCACATAAACTGGGTGCTGATGAGTCCTTTCAAGAAGCTGGGGATAAGTCTATTAGTGACAATCTCTGTGGTAAGTGCAAAGCAGCCCCTATTCTCAGCCTCATTACAAATAAAACTTGTGATGAGAAAATAATAGGAAAGGTGGTGAGATACTGTCAAACACCTGTCAAGGCAAAAGCCAAATGTCATTTCCTAGACAATGCTGCTGTATTAAACAGGCGCTGTAACAGAGTGCATTATGCAAAGGAGGCACAAGATGGACAGTTTGGCAGCATTTCAGTTACTTTGGACAGGCAGATCACTGCCAGATTTTCTGGAGGACAGGTATTTTGCTAATTGATGGGAAATGCCAATGAAGGAACCTATGAACCACAGATTAAACTCCAAACTTCGTTTGACTGATCTACCAGTTACACTGAAATACAAGATGACACTCTACTTTTTGCGAAGAGAGGTTTGGAGCAAGGCTGTTTTCTTCTTTCTGGAGATGTAGAAGGAGTAAAGAGAGAAAACACAGTGATGGTCTCACATTCCCATTTAGGACACCTCTTCTGACAAGACCGGTTTGGTACAGCCCTAGCCGTTTCCCAGCAGAGGATTGCACATCTGTGTAACGTGATGTGTTCAATACGCACTCTGGAAACTTCCTCATCAACACAGAAAAGGAGCCGCAGCACAGTCAAGTTTGGAAAGAATGTGAGAAACATTACTAAAATCTGTGAGGATCTCTTTCAGAGAGTGAAATGCAGCTATCAAAGCAAATTCAACCATGGTGCTCTTCAAATTGCGTTCAGGGCTCTGTCATGCTCACAAACAGAGCATACCACACTTTTGCAGAGTAAGAATATTTCTTGCCAGACATTTGGAATCTGCTGCAAAGCTCTTTCAGACACAGAGCCAGATCATCCATCAGGGGAAACACTGAGCTCCATCTATTTGCCAAAAAAAAAAAAGAAAAAATCTGTGTCAGACATCATTAGAAAAATACAGGGGTGTTTATTAGTCTTAATGTGTTAAAAATAAATAGCTTTTTAAAACAAAGCCATGATTTGGAGACAAAGAGCTAGCACTTTAGAAACAAACTGTTCTGCCCTTTGCTCTCCTTGAAGGACGGTGGATGGCAGCTCCCCGCGGCACAGCGTCCCCGCAGCCCCCTCTCCGGAGAACATGGCACTGCAGAGATAAAGAAGCTGTTAGAGCAGCCGTCACCTCCCTCCCAGATAAGGATGACTAATAACTCACTCAGCAGGCCCCTCTTTTTTGGAAGTGCCATTCTTAAAGGCTTACAATTAGTCAAGTCTGACTGAGGAAAATAACGTTTCCTGGGAAGCGGTAACCAGCTGAGAAAGCCAGTGGCCCAAGATGAATCAATTAATCCTCATCAGCCAGTCCCCAGAGCAGTAGATTGGCGGAGGTCACCGGGGCTGTGCGTGAAAGCCCGCTTCTACCAAAGCATGAACCACTGTGCACTGGTACCCCAGGCATTTTTAGAGGATGGGTCCTCATCCATCCACCAGCGTAAAACCTGGCATGACTAACCTGCCTGCGAGAGAGACCACAGAGCTAGCTGCGCCATAACGTGAGATTGTTTTCATGGGAGCCTCAGTCACATTTTTACTAAAAGCTAAACCCGCCATTCCCAGGGCTCAACTGGAAGAACACTGGCTGTCTGCAGAAGGGAGGGCAAAAGCATTTTCACCCCAGGGACCGCTGCCTGGAGCCTGGTACTGAAGAGAGGCAACATCTCAGCTGCTGTCACTGATGTTTCCCCAAATGTGTGCCCTATAAAGCAGCACAGCTGCACTTTTTAACCCCTTGGTGACTTCAGCTGCTGTTCCCCAGCGGTGCTGCTAATGCACGTAACAGAGGAGGTTCAAGGGCCCAGAGAAATCTCAGCACTAAAAGCCAGGCTTGGGGATGCCTGTCAGGAGGAAAGCAGGGGTTGGGGATGCTTGTCAGGGGGAAAGCAGTGCTTTTCCTGTCACTGCAGAGAGCTCTTGCTGCAAGCAAATTCCTCAGGGAAGGGATGCCAAAATCTAAAGGCACAAAAGCAAAGAGGGTTTGTGCAACCATAAGGCAGCGTTGGATGCATCCAATATAGAAAGCAGGATGGTACGGCTCCAGGCATGCTACCGAGGGGCCTCAGCTCTCCCGCTGCAATGTTCCAGGCACAGTCCCTGCCGAACAAGAAGAGATAGGAGCAAGCCAAGCACACCGTTCCCTGCCTGTCAGCAAAGGGAAACAACAGTCAGATTAAAACCTGCAGACTTCAGTCAGCAACTGCTGCTTATGCCAAGAATTTTGGGCTGCAGACAGAGGTCATGGAGATGTTTACACACAGCATTTTAAATCAGTTCCTGCAACTCATCATAAGAGAAATATTTTCCTCACTGAATGTAGGCATATAAAGATTACCTGCAGAACTGCAGCCACATTTAACTACTGCCATGTTGTAAATATCAATAATTAAACAGTAACCATTCTGAAGATCACAGGAGAAGACAGACTAAACTTATGATGCTGTGAGAAAAGGATAGTTTCCTAAAATAACTCTGAGAATGTCTTAAAAAAATCTTGTGAGACTGTGTGTTTTCCATAATCTATCTAGCAACTCTTCAGCTTTCAAGTGAAAGCAATATAAAGGATTAAACCAACCGAAATTTTAAAAATTCAGTTAAGATAAAAAACTTAATGAAACGGCACTTTCATTCTGCAAGTACCTGCTCTCTGCTGCTTCACCCAGCCACATTTCCCACCCCAAAAAAAATTGATTTGCCAGCCCCACAAAGGCAATAGCACAAGAGGAGTGCAGCAGAGTCTGTCTGCCCTTTGCATCACCGGGAAAACTGAATGCTGTCTTCTACCTTTCAGCTACTGATGTGCATGCACTGCAGAAAATCAGCCCGGCTTTCCAGCATACGGGTTGTGTTTAAAAGGACTGGGATGGAAAAATGTCAATTATTAGCCAAGAAAATAGTCTATGGTGTTTATTGAAATGATAATAGGCCACCCCACAATTGATAGCTACAGTTATGGCTCTAATACTTCTTGTTTTACAAGACAGAAGGAGGACTGGCAAATGGTCCTGAAACACAAAACCAGGCAGACCAACATTTCAAGGCAGATTAGGTAGCTACATAATGATCTATATGAAATGAGCTGGTAATATCACCCCACTTTTGGAGGCAGTAGATACTCCCATTAGAAAAATCATCATCAAAGCTATCATCTTTCCTACTGGAGGCAGACAATTCAGTCCTGGTTCTCTGTCCATTCCCAGAAACGGTCCTTCTGCGCAGCGTACGGACAGGCAGGGATGCGGACACCCAGGCCGCACTCCTCGGGCACGTCCCTGTGCCGCTCAGCAGGCAGGCAGAGGCATTTGCCTTCCCAGGGTCTCAGGGCAGCACTTCTACCCAGGCAGCAGCTCTTGTAGGTGGAAGAGCTGTGCCTGCACATGCTAACCTGGCACTGCAAACCATTACAGCCATGTCAGTAAAACTGCCCCAGACATAGTCTTATTCCAGGATCAAGGTGGTTTTCCTTAACTTTACCACTGTAGACTAGAAATCAAAAATGCCCTGTTATTCCAGAGGTGGGGGTTTCCCCTTGGGGATTTATACCTATGCATCCATATTGGCTTACATGTACTAGAATAAACATATTGACAACTGGCAAATATCCCTAAACTGTTTGGAAATATAATGTTTAACCAGTTTAAGGGACACAAGTTGTTCTTGGGGAGATTGGGAATCACTAGTGGGAAATTTTTCACAGTGAGGAGAGTCAACCACTGGAATAATCTCCCCAGGGAAGTGGCTGACTCGGCCACGTTGGACGCACTTAAGATTCGGCTGGACAGGGTGCTGGGCCATCTTGTCTAGACTGTGCTCTTCCTAGAAAGGTTGGACTAGATGATCCCTGTGGTCCCTTCCAACCTGGGATTCTGTGATTCTGTGATTCTGTGATAATGGAGACAAAAAAGCCTGGGGAAAGGGGAAAGAGGGGGAAGGAGGGAGAAGGAGAGGAGGCAAAGGGCTGCTCTGTTTAACTGCTCTCCAAACTAAGAAATCTTGGAGCTACCTCTTTAAAGTAAGGTTTTCAGAGGATGCAGACATCCCTTTCACGTGTGCTTTATCAATTCTGGGAAAGCTGATGAGACTTTCCTTCTGAGAAAGCAGGTGGCTCTGCTCCACCCAGCTTTTTGAAATCACCTAATGAGATAATTTCTTCCAGGAGACAACTGAGGAGCCCGCGCTGCACAACGGCCACTGAACGGCAGAGCAGTCTGAGAGTGAGGGGCATTCAAGGTTTCAAAACCACATCCTCCCTCATCTCAACATGATCGAATCAGTGATGAGATGGTGCCTGCAACAGCACTTGACAGCTATGAAGACAGAGCGACCAGTCCGTCAGTCAGCAACCAGCAGGTGAAACGGAGAGCAGCTCCCGCAGTCCCGGAGAGAAAGTAATGAACCTTCCTTTCCCCAGCCGTCTGCTGTGTGACAGATAAAACCAGGATTTCACTGCTGAGTTTGTCAGGTGATAAATTCAGTTTAGTTTAAGGCAGGAAATCTGGAAAACACTTATGACTTTTGTCAGCTGTGAGGGCACAGCGGGGACCCTGGCAACACCCCTCCTGTCCAACTGGAGCGACCTGAGCAATGGCCATGCTGTAGAAGTGTAAAAGCCAAGTGGAGACCTCACACTTAATTATCTTAAAGTTCATGTAATGTCATACAGCAAATGTCATCCCTACAGTGTCAGGAGATCTGTTCTTTCAGCCACTAATCTTTTTATGCCCTTAAAGAAGCAGGCCGTCTGTCTCCTCAGTCTGGCAGGATTTCTAAACAGCATGGAGCTCCAGTGCATCTCCCTGGCTCACGGGAAACCAGCTGGAGTTCAAATCCTTTTCCTAGTTCCTCACTTCCTACCCAGAAAGGAAAGATGACCAGTGCTGGTTAAACAAACTCAGAAATCAGATGCTGGATTTACAGACCTTCCTTGGGGTTGGTCTTTGTCTTCCGCTGCTGGTAGCCCTTAGTAGATTACTTTTGCCATAACCAGTGCTCTTGACAGAGATGTCTTTTTTTCCCCTCAGCTCTACCGCAGGACTTTGGGTTTTGGAGAGCTGATTTCTGTCCTCAGCTACTGCTTTTTCCAGCTGCCCACAAGTGATCATCCAGGGCACAGAGGAGCTTGAGGTGGGAAGTGTGTGCCTGAGGCACCACCAAGCATCATCAAAGCACAAGACCCTGGGTTCGATAGAAGAAGCTTAATACAGTAGCTGTTTCCCACTGAGCTAAAAAACAAGATAACATAAGTAACAGCTGTCTAAGTCAGAGTTTAGGTTGCAGTGCTGCAGTAACATACTAATTTCTTTGGTTTTGATGAGGATAATGCTTTTGCTTCTTATACAGATAGTGTAGAATTAACACTCACTTCAGGATAAGCAAGTTTAGAAATGCTGACTATTTGAAAATGCATTACTGGAGGGGGCAGAGGTGGGAGGTCTCCCTGAAGGCAAAGAAGAACAGAGGCCTAGAGCAGACAGCCAGGTCACTAAGTCTTGTCCCCTGCTGTCACACAGCTCAGACCGTGTCATCCCCTCCAGACGACGGTCACTTTTCTTTGGCAATATAGCAAAGCATTTGCTCTGTGAAAAGCTTGAAGGGCTTATTGCAAAACCCCAGCATCTAGGTGGGTGGAAACTTCCTGATTTAAATAAACTCTATGTCCTCTCTGCATGCTGGCTTGTGGGCTGATATTGTCCTTTCCACAGATGGGTCCCCTCCTGTCCAATGTTTCCCCTTTGCTGTATCAGCAGGCAGGGCAGTCGTTTGCTGGACTCATCCCGCAGCCATGCAGGATGCTGGCAACCCCTAGGCAGGCTGGACACATCTCTGAGATGGCTGACAGAGTTCCGCAAGGAGCTCATGCAGTCATCCCTCAAATGACAGAGCATCTTTGCTCTCCAGCCATGCTGTTGGGACAAAGCCTCCTGGGTCTTCCTGATGAAATTGCCTTGATGATAAAGGGAAGAGAGCAGGAGCCAGAGGAAGGTCAGAACAGGGCACGTGGGCCTGCATGGCGGCTGAGACAGCCTTTCCTTTTGCCCATCACTAAACCTAACTATGAGAAGAGAGTGAGTTTTCCATTATTTCTCCTTTCCTCTTGTTGCCATTGTCATCTACAAAACGTGTCGTGTTTAAAAGAGGTTCGTACAAATATTTAGGTAACATGCTTTAAACATCACTATGTATTGTCCCAGTATGAAGAAATAATGTCTGGGCTCTGACATTATTTCTGTCCTCGTGGAATACCTTCTACAGTTGTTTCGACCCTCCTATGTAGAAACCATCCCAGTTAAAACCACACTGTAGGGCTTTGTGTCTATTCCTTCCCCTCTGAGAACAGCACCAAGGTAAAGATCTGTGCCATCTTTGAAGGGATGCAGTGACTCCATTCTTGTGTCCCCATGTCATTGTTCCCAGGGGGAGGATCCCGCAAAAGGGGCAGCCTTACTGGGGAGGCACCAAGGGTTGGCACAAGTTTTTGTTGTTCCTGTTCTGCAAAGCTCCCCAAAGCACTCAAGGACATTCTTTAAATTCCTTTCTCCCAGCCCGTTGTTTGATAGCCCATAAATAGCTCCTCTTCAATGCTGGAAGCCCCAAGCAATGAGCCAAGAGTGAAAATATTTCAGTGTTTAAACACTTCATATTTGTGGAGGCCAAAAGCTTCCGTGCTCTGTTCTGCTTTAAATGTTGAAAAGAATTTAAATTTAAAGAGAAAAGAAAGTTCAAGAAATGCTATCTGATTCCTGACATTCCCATAAAACAGGGCTGTTTTCCTTTAGTCATTGGTAGTATACCTACAGAGCAGAGAAGGTCACGAACCTAGCGAGGATGAGCTGAGCTGCAGCAGCTCTGCATGTTTTCATGAAGTTGGCTTGGAGATCATGGCCAGGGTTTTCACATTCAAAAACTTAAATATGGAGCTGTGCAAACTCACCGTGGCTGAATTGCCAGGAGCCTTTATGTTCAGAGCTGGAACATGATCAACAATTTCTAAAAAATCAGTCTCTCTGTGATGTCTAATTTTGGGTACCAAAAAGCAAATCTATTTCAGAACACAAGTTACTTATGGAAATATTAAGATTTATTTTCTTTCGTGTGTCACTCAGGGGATTACTTTGTTCCATGACTGTGAAGGCAAGACCAGGGAGCAGTGACCTGAGCTTTCTTAGTACTAATATCATATAATATTACTTTAGAAATACCATACCAGTACATACCAATAATAACCTGGTTATCCCATCATGCTCGCTCAGCACCTCCTCATAGCAGCATGAATTCAATTTTCTTGCTTTAAGGCAAAGCAGTGCTTTTGGATAAGGGAAGGGAAAGAAAGGAAAGCAAAATGTTTTGCTTTCCTGAAGACTTTTGACTTGCGCCAGCATGGGTTGCGTTAATTGCCCCATTCAGCACAAGTCCTGCAGTAGTCGCTGGGGTGCACTTCTGCTGTACATGCATGCGCAATGCAGTGTTCTTGAACTCCGTGCCACCGGTTAGCATTATTAGGAGTAACGTGATGTCATGAGATGATAATCCATGGATTATAACAGAGTAAAATATCTGTTATCAACTTGCCTCTGGGATCTAGAAATGCTGGCTAGTATTTTTCATCCTGCCAAATCTGTAACATAACATTTCACATTAAATGGCCCTTAATATTAGGGATGTTTATTTATCCCCTAACCTAGCCTTACTCTGTGCACGTGTTTGCTTTTCTACCTGGGAGTATTCCTTTTAAATGATATGACCTGCATGATTAGTTTCAGCACATGCTAGATTGCTGCAGTAGACAAGGGGCTCCAGGGGAACTACCCTCGCCTTCCCTGCTTCTCTGCTGAGGACCTCTGCATCCTATCCACCCTGGAGCAGACTAAGAGTCTGAAGACGTATTGCACTCATTTTGGTGATAGCTGCTATAAATGTTAAGTGGACTGTGAGGCTGAGAATATCCTGTGGAAAGCAGCTGTGATAATAAGTCATGATAAAAGTATTAGAAATGCCTCACAGTTTGTCAGCTAATGTATCTTTGCAGAGGAAATAAGCATGAGGAGCAGAAAAAACACCTCCAGTGTGGTCATTCTCACATAACTTTCTTGCACTGACAGGAGGTGGTTGAAGGTGCAATTGGGTCTCATTGTGATGGTTTGGCTCCCTGTCCCTGGACATGGTACTAACCTCTGCAGTCCACTGAAATGCAGCCAGGGAATTCAGAGGTGGGACACTCCCATCCCCACTTTGCAGAAGAATTACAGTCTGTCTCCCCTGTTCAGGGTGCTGCCATCACTCCTGCTTCCCGGCCGGGGAGAGGCTTATGCCTCCCTGAGGCCTCCGCTCCTCCTTGCCCCAGCAGTGCTGCACAGTCATGGACAGATGCATGGAGGAGCTTGTTCTTCTCTTGGACTGGCTCTCTCTCCTGGTTCTCCCCTAACTAAATGACTTGTTGGTTTAAGATGAAGCTGTCTCTCAAGTTCTCTTCCAATTTTAGGAAATTGGAGGATTTGTTTTTCAACTTGATCTGTAACTCTGACAGTTTGACCAGTTGCTCAATCAAATACAGACCAAACATTATGACATTTTTCTTCCTTCCATAGGGTGTAGATTCAGCCTTTTCCAAACATCTTGCTACTTTTATCTAATCATTCACTCACATGTGATTCAGGAAACAAAAATGGGCAGGAGCTCTGAAAGATTTGACCCCGAAAGATTTGAGGAAGACCTTCAGCTGGTACAAATGGCATTTCTCCAGCTGGACAGTGGAGCGCTGCAGCTGTAGAGCTGCCAAGCAGCCAACCCTGGACTGTGGGGACCTGGCATGGTGCGTATCACAGCACCAGGCTGGCAAGGGAGGCAGTGGAGGCAACATCAGCCAGAGGAATCCAGAGTCAAGACAATCCCCAGGCTCACCCCACTTTGAAGGAATGCCAAGAAACTACTAACACAAGAAAATGGATGAACCTTAACGCATTTTGCAACATTAGGTCCATAAACACAAGAAAACTGCAGGCCCTTTTATAAGCAACAGGACAGACAAACTCCATAAAGACCACTAGGTTATTCCCTGTTGCTGAACTGGTTACTCAGGAGGTGATCTTTGGCTACAGCAATAGGGATCTGTCAAGTACCTAATCACAGTTTCACATATTCCTAAGTAATGCAAGAGGGTGGCTTTGGTTTAACATGTAAAACCACTTCTGCCTCCTGCTCCCAAAATGTATCTGGTGACACCTAAACCTAAGAGCCAAACAAGGATTTAGCTTAATTGATAGAATAATATTAAGGAGTTGGACATAAAAGATATGTTTTCCCTTCTTTTGGGATAAAATCTAATATAAGACAGTCTCATCTCAGAAGTAAGATTGCTCTAGTATAGCAGTCAGAAGTAGATCAGGCTTACAGACATAAAGCCACAGCTGTACTGACAGGGGGAAGTGATGCTGGCAACTATTTGCCTATCAGATCAGGAAAGGGAATCCCCTCCAGGGCAATGTGGAAATGATGGGTGAAGAGAGAGTATCTTTGCTGTGCTGATATTAATAGTTCATTTGCAAATTTTTACTCAAATCTATTCACTTCAAAAGCTCAGCTTGGGGACTGAGAGAGATATTTTTCAACAAAACATTAGTCTCAATTAACTAAATGTAACTAAGATAAATGAGCTGAAAAAAAATTTAAGCAGATAAAACTGGTGAGGCTGTTAAATCCGTAAAGGGAAGATGCTGAAACTTGGAAGGCACCTGAATACAGCCCTGCAAGTATTCCAAGGCAGCATCAGAAAGGGTTACTGGGGCCCTCCCAGGCCGGAGATGCTGAGTGGCCAGACCGTGTTGACACAGACAGTCAAACAACAGTGAAGCCCACAGCAAACACTGTGCACTAAGGTGGGAAAGAATTTTAATGAGTAATTTCAGTCTCATATGTGCTATGAAAAAAGGACTTGGCATCGTTCCCAATGACAGTGCCCTCCAGATTAGAGACTAAGTCACAGCATCCTCAAGGGAGGATGAAAAGAGACAGCAGTAGAGTTTCTTTCTTTCTTCTTTTGATCCTGATATACTAATACTAATAGTAACATGTGTGCATAAGAGCTATGCTGGAGCAAAAAAAGCAAGCTGAAGAATAAAAAATAAAATAAAATAAAATAAAATAAAATAAAATAAAATAAAATAAAATAATCACAATAAAACAATGTTAACTGATTTTAAGGCATTAATCCAAAGTTCTACAAACACCTATAGCAGGTAATGCATTCTTAGGTAAACAGTAACTTATTTAACCAACAGCACCCCTTTAAAAGACTATTTTCTGATGTCTTCAGAAGGACCAACATCCCAGTCTTTCAGATGAAGCAGATGTACGAAAGCAAGCAATATCTGGTGGGATGACAGGTTCTGCCCTGAAAAACACAATGGAAGAACTGGCGTGTACAGTGAAGGCAAAAGGAACAAAACGCTCTTCAGGCATCAGGGGGCATCAAAAAGCTCAGCTGTCTTCTGCAAAATATCTGCAATATGTTATTAGCCCAGGGTAAATGAGTCAGATGCTTCCCCCAGGAGCCATTACACCCTGGCCGGGCCAGGGGCGGGGTGCTGGCAGATGGCTGCTGGGGATGCCTTTCTGTCCGGAAAACCAGGGATGAAAAGAGTGTGCCCCTGAGCACAGCTGATCTCTTAATGACAGACTCATCACTGCTCTGTCCCCAAGCCCAGCGGGCTCTCCCACCCTGGGTGGAGTCAGCACCAGGGCAGGCTGCCGCGGTGCCTTCGAGGCCTTGATCCTGCTTTAAGCTAAAAAAGTATGATAAGTCAGCAAAACTCATGAAAAAGCCATTGTAAGGCTGAAAGAGCGACATGCACGTTATTCCCCCAGCTCTGCACCGCGATGTGCCACGCAAACCCTCCAGGAAGGCAGCATTTTTAGTTTTTCGAGCGATTGTGCTGCCACACTATTGTGGGCTTGGCTCCCTTGTGAGAGCAATTTCCCAGCCAAGCTGCAGAGCCAGGGAAGGACAGTTTGCTTCATCTGTTACTGCCACTGCTTGTTAAAAGGACAGATCCTCTCACCACCATGCCATTAATTTCCACTTGATCCTGTTCATTATTTATAACCAGCTTTTTATAAGTCAGCGTTCTGCAAGAAACCCCAAAATTGAGCATAATGGAGACCAGGCACATAGGGTGCTTATATCCAGATAAAGAAATACCAGTTAAACTGTGGATAGCTCCGTGTGATGCTGAATGTTTAACCTCGCTGCTATTGACGTGGCTTCACATATAGTCTTCAGCAATACTGAGGCCGCACGCACAGCCGGGACCACCCTGAGAGTCACCTGGACTTCGGACAGACATATTCATCCTTTCAGAATTTCCCTTTGAAATAATTGGGATCACTTGAAAGCAATTACAAGTTTGAAAGGAAAGATATGCAAACTCTTTGTTCCCCTCCAAACCTGTAAGTAGTGACATTTTTCTACCTGTTTGGAGAGGTAATCATTACTTTTGAAAATGTAAGGTAAATCTTTTACAGAAAAGGCTTTAATCTATTGGGGTTTTCCCCTTTCTTTTCCCTAGGTAGAGCCAAAAATCTTCAGTGTTTTCTACATTAGTAGCTTCCCTCAGGTTTTTCACTTAAAAATCAGAAAGGTACAGTTTTGCCTCAGTAGATTATTTCTATTATTTATTTGTGCATTTTCCTGTAAACAAGACTGACTGCTTAATGGACAGTCATCTCCTGTGTTTCTCAAATAAGAAAGTAGCTGCCATCTCAGAGGCAGGCATGAGTAATTGCTTGGTAACAGCCAGTGCAAGGCTTTGCTTTTCACCAGGAACCTATTCCCTACCCAGAGACTAATTAGCTACTGCCGAAAGGAAAAGGGAGACTTGCAGAGATGCTCAGCAGCTCTCATTCCCAGTGATTTGCAAGGTGTTTCCTTACACCTCAGTCCAATACCCTCCTTAGCATGCTTGGCCACCTGCTCTGTACCTTTCCTCTGTGACAGGATTTAAAGACACGCTGCATTTTTGTTGTCTCTGGAATGAAATAAAATCCTGAACCCTCAGCTAGCAAGGATGAGCTCTTCCAGCTGGGCAAGGGGCTTTTAGTTAATCAGCGAGTGGCGGGGCAGTATTGCTGGGGAGGCACTGGACCATCACTTGGTCACTGTATTTCCAGTTAAATATAAGAGAGAAACAGATGGGACAAACAGACATGTGGCTCCACACTCTTCCCTGTGGCCCCCCCCACAGCTATCCTCACCCAGGCTGCCATGCCAGGTTAACTTTGCCTTTGAAACTTTAGGAGATCAAGAGTTTAGATCAAATCTCTCTCTGCTGGGTTTTCATACAATGCTTCTCTGTGAGACATGAAGATGATAGATCCACCTTATAGGACTACATAAATACACATATTCTCAGAGTAGATATTAGGAGGAAATTTCAGGAGGAAGTTATCTGTGACGCTGTAATTAAATACTGTATTGTAAAGGGTATGTATGGGGAAACTGAGCTAAGGCTGCCTGGGAAGTTATGACTTGGTTATTTCCTAGAAGCTGAATGTTTGGCCTTGGAACTGTAGCATTTCTTTTACCCAAGTTTTCACATGTCATATTAATAGGCAACTTCAGTAGCTTCAGTCACAGACTTGACAAGCAAGTACCTCCAGTGATGATGTCCCTTGTTGTCTTTCAGCTTCATTACACAGGTCAAGCATGAGGGAGATGGGAAAAAAGAATGAGATTTTTTAATTGCTTTGGAAAGAATGATGTCTGTTCATGTTCAAATTTATACAGAGTCACTTGTTGGGGTAACTGCCTTTAACTTGTGCAAAACAATAATGAAAGGGTTAACAGGGAACATCATGGATAATTATTGTAAAGTTAATAAATATGTAATTAATTTCCAGTCTGCATTTTGCAGTAATCCAGTCTTGCTCCCACTGAACACCATGGTAGTTCTGTGATTCACTTTAAATGAATCAGGCTGCAGAGCTATCATGTAAGGTAAAATCCAGCACTTAAACAAACCCTTTATCCTGAAATTCCAGGGACTTCTCCAAAGATGCTGTTACTAGTTACAAAGATGCTAGTACTGTTACTCACATCACACAGATGTAGATACTGATGATACACAGTCACTGTAATGGTCAGGTGATGGATAATAAAAGAATAATTCATAGCCTGCTTAAATAAATGAGCTTCAGTAAAGTTACAGATTGTATTTTCAACGGGTAACTTATAATTTTATTATTTAAAAGGGAAATCCAACTTCTTCCTGCAATCCATTTTTAAATGCAGTTTGGAAAGTGTATTCCAAATATTTATCCTAAAATAAAATATTACCTTATCTATTAACTGTTATCTATTATCTGTTACTGTCTTCTCTAAATACCCCAGTTAGCTCAAGGTAACTCAGTTAGTTCAAGCAGCACAGGTAAAACCGCTGCAGTGGTGCCAGGCAGCTGCGGTACCGCAGCAAGGGGAGAGGGAGGAGGGGGCTGGGCCGGGATGGGATGGGGCAGCCGACACTGGCAGCGCTGGGAAGCAGGACCCAGCCCCGTGCTTGCCCCAGGCACGATACCCACCTGCTCCCCATGGCAGGGCAGTCAGGTTCCCCAGTTCCCACGTGGGCAATGCTCTGAGAAGGCCACGCTAGCTCTGCTGCTGCAACAGCCTCTGTGGGTGGCACGTGGCCTCTCCTAGACTTCAAAGTCAGGCTTGGCATCTGCAGATTTGTGAAACCCTTGATGAATCAGGAATGAATCTTCCCAGTTTTCTCTAAAAGTGCCTGGCAAACATAGAAAGTGCATTCACAGCTGCATCTTCCAACACAGCTTCTGAGCTACTGTTTGTTGGGTCTTTTTCCCATCAGGGCACCCATACCAGCAGTTTCAGTTTAGGCATCTTCCCAGCCCCTCTAACACACTCTTATTCCCCTTGGACAGGCTGTATAAAGCAATGCGCATTTGCTTTGCATCATTGCTCTGGGTCCTGGTTCCCAGCTGAACATTGTTTGGACTTCTTGTGGCATAAAGCCACCTGGACTCCTTTGGAGAGCATGACGCAGATTTCTGGTAGTTACTCTGTAGTAGGGACTGCTCATTTTGTCTCACAGCAATTAGTTATTTCCCTTTTGTCTGATAATTCAAAGTGTTTCTGTTGGAAATTATGTATTAAAAGACTCAGCAAACTGAAAATTAGCAGTGATTTTTTCTTTTTTTTTTCTAATAATAAAAGCAACCAGCGTTTCCAAAAATACTCTTTTCATTTATGTATCAATCACAAGGCAGAAACTGCTCTTGAATTAGCATTGCTTGTAGGAAACTGCCTTAACTTTACAGATACCAGAACAAAGTTCTTATTTTTGTTATCATGAAAGGAAAACTCATACATCCCTCAGCATGCCTATATTTCAAAGCCCATCTGAAGCACAGCAGCAGGTGTAGCACTTTCTCCCAGTCAGCTGAAAATACTGATGATGAATTAATTGCATATATGTCCCCAGATCTTTGCCCCTCCTCCCAAAGCCAATCTCTTGGACCAGGCTGAACGCAAACACTGCTGCACAGGACCACCTGCTCTCCCTTGTGCTACATAATATGTTCTCCAAGCCCAGATGCGTCTGGAAATTTAGTGAATCCAAGTTCAGAGGAGGCAACTAAGGACAGCGGGGTATAATGGAGCGGGCTGCACAAGAGGACCATTTATTTTCCAGTTGCTAGACTGCTGTGAGTCTCTCCAAAATGTGCCTTTTGCCTGTTTAGCAAATGCCCGAAAGTAAATGATGTTGTACACTGTGTGACAACCTTTCTGGCTTCAGCTTACTCCAACACAGACTGATTTGCTTAGAGGAGCTTGCGCAGCAGCAACTGCTACAGAGCAGGAGCTCATGGTGCAACTAGGAAGCCTTTCTTCCTGAGCACCTTAATCTCTTCATTCTGTATGAAGTCCCACTTCTCCAGGTTCCTGAGTGATTTAATCATGTCGGCAGGTTAGATCATAGGATATAGTTTCTTGTCTTTTGTCTGAACCTAGTTCATGCTTTGTAGCTCTGGAAACCTCTCTCCAATATCGCGTCTCATTGCTACTTTCCAGTTACCATTCATGGGTTTTTGTTGTACGGCTGCAGAGGGAAAATCAACTGACACCAAAGTTTATAGGCCAAATTGAGGTCACATCTTTCTCTGTAATAAACAGCCTTCCAACATGACCGCCTAATTTCTTCCCAGATAAAAAAAAAAAACCTCCTATTTTACAGCCACTTTTTGTTTCCTGCTTTTTGCCCAATTATCAACCTAATGAGCCAACTTTCCACTTATTCCATTACTCTGCATCACAGACGTTGTACTCTGGTCTGAAATTTTGCCAAATGCTCAAAAGCTATTGCACTCCCCTGGTGCACCATAACATGAATACCTTCAAACAATTCCACTACATTAATGAGTTATGACCTTTCTTTCTAACACTACAATCACTTTCCTGTCTTCTGCCCCTGCCTCTTGGCTTGTTTTCCATCACTTGTTTATTCTTCTCTTTATTTAAGAATATGCTGAAGGAATTTCTTACCCACTTCAAGTACCAGTTCATATCTCTATTTTCCCTGAATGTTTCTATTTTCCAACCTTTAAGGTTTTTCTTTAAGTATCAGTTGGCAAGTAGCAAGTATCATTTATGCATTTGAAGTTACAGCTGAAATGCATACAATGTCATTATATACTATAATAAAAATGTATCGATTGATCTGATCGAAACTAGTGATTCAAATGTATCTTTCACTATATGCCAAAATGGATACTCTAAGCAAAATCAGAGATAAATGCTTTTTCAAACCTGGTCCTCAGAACCAACATTTCAGGGGCAGCTAAATTGCCACCCATTTTGTGTTTGAGTCTTCATTAAAAAAACAAACAAACCAACCGAAACAACAAAACACCAAAAACCAACCAACCAAAACACCAAAATTAAAATGGATGGACCCAATGTATACTTGCAGTCCAGCTTAAATTATCCAAGTAGTGCCTTTTAGTCCAATGCCCTTCTGCTTGCTTAATCACCTGGTTTGATTAGCAAGATGAAGAGATTGGCAACAAGAAACATGGTGCTGGCAGGAACGAGCCTGCTATGAAACGCATGCAGAGACAGGGAGACACAGCATCTCCAGATAGGTTGAGAAGCTGCAGAGCACGTGCCAGATAGCGCACACATTTCTTCCATGTCTGAACCAAATGAAAGCGAACACAAGTTCAGTAAGGCTTTCCCAAATCTGAATGCCATCTATTTATACACATAGAACATCCAAACATTAAGCCTATAAATGCAACTAGGCACTCCCAAAGTGAGATTATTTCTTTAAATACAGGGATCCAAAGGCAGCTGAGAGTCTGTTTCTGCCATGTATGAAATGTGATGTGCTTCTGGAGACAGCTGCTGGCTTTGGCTGTGGCAGCAAGGCGGGAGCTATGTGAGGGTCCAGCATCCCAGTGACTCCTGTGAATGGAGAACAAAGTTATTTTCATCTGGGTGCTTGCATAAGCAATAGTACAGAGTCTCTTTTGCCCCTAGATCCTAGCCCAACCCTGGATATCCACGTCTGGACTTGGAATGTTGTTCTTGCTCCCCCAGCCCTGATGCCAAGCTGGGCACCCGGATAGGTGGCCAGAAGGCTAGCTGGTCACCACAGCCGCCAGGGCTGCCACACCGTGTCAGAATGGACAGCGGGGTCAAAAGCAGTGAGAGCACATGCTGAGTGTGCCTCGGGGGTTATACGATTGAAGCAATTTGACTGAGTGACATGAGAGCAAAGAGGTAAAGGGTATCAAGAGGCACTTTTGACCAGAGGCTGACTGGAGAATTGTCGCTCAGACAGGTCTGGAGGGAGCAGACAAGAGGAAATGAGGAACAGCACAAAAAAAATGTGGAAAAGGAAAAGGGAGAAGGAAAAAGAAAAGCAGATGAGATAGTTTCTGTTGCATTTTATTAGTATTGCAGACTTTATATTTCATAAGAAAAGTTCTCAGTCACATTAAAATACCCCAGTAAATCAAGTACATGTCCTCAAGTTGCAGAGGTGCCATCTTCTAAGTCTCTGCTTTCTCCTTCAGGTTTTACAGATTCCTTGTCAGTATTTTGTCCCCAGTCCCTGAGACACTCTTACAAGCTCAGCACTTTCAGTTCTGCCTGTTTTTATCTCTTCTTATCTGCACAGTTTCAGTTTACATACTCCACAGCTCAGCAACGGTTTTCTCAGAAACAGTGAACCAAGGTCAGACAGCAATGCTGCACAAAACCAGCTGAGGGTCACGGCCAGCTGGAGTCCTGGGCCGCGGCCCACGCTGCGTTCCTGAGCCTGACTGCACAGCTCAGGAAGGTCGTGTGGTCCCTCTGCGACATCTCACATGTGTTGTGGAGGAGGGCAAGGGCACAGGCCAGATCCCACCTGGATCTGCTAACGCAGCAGGCTGGTACCCACAGGGATGCACACCTCTTTCTACACATGATCTGAGATGCATCAGTGAAGATGACTTTCACTATGATCTTATGAGCATGATATTCTGTGCATACACTAAACTGAAATACATATACAATCTATATGCATCTACTTTATATCTACGTGTGCATATATGTAAATTCTCTAATGTTTTCTGTCTCTCAAACTGAACAGTAAACTGAACAGGATACCCTGGGAAGCTTCACAATCAGGAAGAAGTCATACAGCTTCAGTTAAACAGACTGCTAAAGTATAAATGCTCGTTCCATGCTAAACACAATTTTTGAAGTTTTAAAAAAAATTTCAATGCTTTCTTTTTCCTTTACCTCAGAATTATCGCCAGACAAAAAGTAGAACCACCTCCCTGCCCCCAAAAAAGCTGTTTCCCTGGTATCTAGCCTCACTGCAGCAGGAACTTACACAAATCTCTCAAGAAAACCACAGCTCCACCTTTACAGTAAGAGTTTAAAGCTAGAGGTGGCCTGTTTTAGTCATGGCCATGTTTAAAGGAATTGTTTAAGGGGTCAGAATTTCAATCTTGGGCATTAATTAATGGACACTCAGCAGAATTGTGTCCAGCTTCTGACTATTCACTGGATCTGATTTTTGTTGCTGTTTTCCCCCCTTTTTTACTTTCTACATATTGAAGTCTGATTTTAAATATAGCTCTTCATTTTTGTGTCATTCATTTATGAATTTGGGGAGGAGGAAGGCAGGAAAAAAACCCCAACATCCCCTAATCAACTGGAATAAAAAGAAATGTTGCAAAAACCACCACTTCCAAGCTTTCTGAGAAAGGTATCAGCTTATCAAATATCAGCACACTCATGCACATACGCCTCTTCTCCTCTTAGGTCAAGTTACAATAACAAAATAATGTCTTCTGGTTTTCCTCTCCACTGAAAATTGTTGCATACATAACTTTTCCTTCCATTCAGAACTCATTGCAATTTGTAAAACCCTGCTGTCTGATAGCCATCAGAAGTAGTTAGTGACAATGCAGCTCACAGAACTTAAGTTTGAACATTTCAAAGTTCAAAGTACCCAATTCCAGAGGGAAATAAAACTCTTGATTTGCAGTCCAAGCACCAGCCTGAAAGGAACTTAAATACATTAACTACAAAATGCTTATTACAAGATTATTAATTTTTAATTTTACAATTTTGGTATTTTGCATTTTAATATGGAGTTAAATTTACACTACAAGGACTGATTTTAAATTCTTCTTTGAAAAGGATTAGAAAATTAAAAAATAGTTATGCTAAAATGACTTTAAGATAATGGGTGATGGTGAAGAATAGGAGTGCATTACACAGACATATGCTTTGCAAACCAAAAGAAATTACCAAGGTGGTTTCAATGACACTCCAAATGTTACTGTTTCATCACTTCTTTTGTTTACCCTGTAAAAACAGATCTACAAACCTCATCGCCACTAACAACATCTATTGCAGCCATCAAAAAAGGAAAAAAAGGGAAAGGCAAAGGAAATACATACAGAAGGAAATTTAGGAACACGGGACTGGGCAATTGTTTCTGGGGAACTGGAGACAGCTACATAATAAAATTGCTTTTGTAAGTTGATAAAAAAAATCTTAAAGCGACGGGAAACTCATCAGGGGAAAGTTAAGGGACATTGGAGGTTAGAGAGACCAATTTTTGTCTTTTTGGGCCTTACCCACACAGCCACAGTGACCATAAGGCACAATAACTCGTCAGCTTCTCAACTGCACAATTACTTTTAAGCTGTTCCATTTATATGTAATTTGATTTATGAAGCAGACCATGCAATTAATACAAGGAACAAAAATTCGCTAAAGAAAATTATGCTCCTACTGTCTCTGAACTGACTGAACAGCCACCACCGTGGGAGGTGGGAGATCCACTCTTCACCCCGTAGGCTGAGCACAACAAGCTAAGTGCTCACAGAAGGCAAATTTTATTTTGGAAGGATTTAAATTTAAAAAAAAAAAGTAAGAAAAAGAAAGAGAAATGTAGTTTGTATTTCTTCATTTCCCAGTCAGCTGTCAGCTGTGCCTTGCGGAAATGAGTAAGAATCTGTGATGTTGGGCACTACAGAGATCTTAGTAGTTTGTGAAGTAGTTTTCCATCTAGCTTTTGTACCGGCTCTGTGCAGTGTTGGAAAGTTCACTTTGCACTCAAGACCTTCCAGCTCAGCTTCGGCACTCTGCATTTTGAAATGAGGTTGACTGCATATTAGGTTTGATTTGTCATTAGTAAAGTAATTCCAGTGTCAGGCAAAAGTAACACAGTGGATAAATGTGTCTGTTTTATATGCAGACACCTTTGAGAAGGAAGGAAGGGACCTGTACTTATAACCATTTCATAATGAATAAGTAAGAGCTTTACCATCAGTGACCTACAAACACGAGGAACAGAGATGCTGGCAATTCAGGTGCTGCACACATCCTGGAATCTGGACTGAAAAGCTAATATTAACAGTTTGAAAATGTAACATCTTTTTGCTTTTTGTAAAGGAAGTGAGAGATGGTTTTCTGTTTTCAGCAATCATCAGTGTATCTTCAACATCCAATATAAATTCAGAGAATCCAATATATTGTTTTGATCACAGATAAAGTACAATCATACAATTTGGAAGTATATTAAAGTATCCGATACTTTTCTGAAATGCATATTTCTAGATTTCTGAGACTGAGGAAGTGAAAGGAAGAGAGTGAAAGAGATTAATTACGTTACTAGCTTGGGGAAGCAAATCTCCATGTTGCATAATGACCCTTTGTAGCCCGCTTATTTAAAAGCCTCACGGAAGTGCTTTATAAATCTAACTTCCTTTCAGTAGGCAAACCTGTTCGTCTATTGAAGGTAAAAAACTAATTTCCTTTGGAATACAATTATTCCAGAAAAATCTTTCATCAAAAAATGTAATCCAGAGTGATAAATCATTTAGAACAATAAAATCACTTGCATGAACAAACACAACTTCTGTCAGTAATTGGGCTTGCTTGCCCTAGGCGTAAGTTTGTTACATCTGGGAAGCGATACTACTTGTGGTTACAGTTCCCAGTATAACATTTTCCTTTCCCAGTTCACACTTACTCATAGCTATGCCTATCCAGCAGCAGTTACATAAGATGCAATTCCAAACATTTATAATCCACCTCTTGCAAACAATAAACGTCATCAGATTAGCCCGTCATGCTCTGTACTGGCAAAGCAATCTGCAGATCTGTCATGAAGTATCAGTACTGTTATTTGTCAGCAGTAAGTATGGCCGTTTTTTCTCACAGTGTTACCTGCAACACCTTGGTTATGGTGGCTGTCATGTAACTGAGAGACCCTTGGGCAAAAGGACAAATTCAGTGTCATTTATTTCTCCCGTTTCTGGGAGCTAGAGTATATATCCATCTGATCTGACATCATGAGATGTCCCAGAAGCAACATCAGCAATGGTTGAGACCACTGATTTCCACTGGTGGTGTCCATTGCACCCTACTTGCTGTGGCATTTTCAGGGACCCTGAACCCTGCCGTTACCTTGGCTAACCTGTTTTGCTTGTTTAGCTGTGTGTATTTCTACTTACAGACTCTCCTTCAGGATGAGACCTCTCCACATGCCAGCCATCAGCTCTTGAGAGCAGAGAATGTTTCTTTCCTCAGTACGTTTGGTTTTCCTTTTTAACACCTTCGTGGGACAGGCTTCTTGCTCTTCTCAGTGGAGTCCTGTCCCCATTTACTCACCTAGTGCTGTGCCTAATTACTACAAAGAAAGTTCAGTGTGTAACTTAACTTGAAAGGTAACAACAACAAATCGTATACTTCCTCATCAATATTTCATGATTACTACATATAACTTTCTTTGTATGGCCACTTCCACATCCTTCAAATAGTCATTTTCACTTCACCACATTTCTTTAAAATTTGCAGCAAGTGGGAGATGTTCAGGCTCTAAAATTTTACTGGCAGCCAACACGAGATTCTATTAACTCAGGTTTGCTCCTGCAGTCCTTGTGCTAGATTTAACCAGCAGGTAGGTTCTACCAACCTGATCATTCTGCAAGTGTTTTTTAGACAGACAATTGTTTTCAGTGAATAAAAATTCATATTCTGTTTTGCATAGCCACCTTTGAGAGATGATAGAGGTATAACAGCATGTTAGGAAGAAGAACATCTGCTTAATGTCAAAGTAGTACCCACTCGGCTTGGCAAAGACTGTCATTAGTGTCAGCGGTGGAGGCAGCCACTACTCTGTCCTCTCCACTGTGTTAAATGAGAGGAACCAAAACCAGAGGGCTGATGCATTGGCAGGGACGGCGCATGGAGCAGAAGGATTACCAATGTACACATGCATTAAAAAAGATGCCACAGAAGTTTTACTACCACAAAACAATAAAGAAAAAATTATCATAATCCTTTCTGTTGACTTGAAATAGATTTGAAAAAAAATCCACAGCTTATATTGGATTCCAATTTAAGCACAAACTTAAGGCAATGTCTTTTATTCCAAACCAAAATGCAACTAGGGCAGTAGCTAGAATGGAAATATAAATTATTAATTAGCTCAGGTCTGATCTTGCAGAGTCAGCAAAAATAAGCAAACTTAGCCATGGACCTTAACCATGGGGGAAAAATCCCCAAGTATAATATGCATGTCTCTATGTTTTATAAAATCTAGCACACTTGTATTGCTTTAGTAGGTTGTATTATGCTCCCTTTATGCTTTATTTGAGGAAAAAGAGCAACAAGATATTTGATTTTAGCATGCAAAGATTACAAGAAACTGAAAAAGATGTAAAGCCTGTAGGCTCTGTTATCACCCTGGACGAGAGGCATTTGACAATATGTGGCTTGGTCATTTTAACAGTAAACTATGAAAAATCCTCCCCTGCACAGCAAGACTTATTATTTATACTGTTTTTCTCCTGTGAATACATTACCTGCTCTTCTTTATCCTAAAACTCAGTACAAGCCCCATTTGCTGCATCATATTCAAAACCCCAAACTCTTAGGTTTTGTATATAAGACCATAGTATAATTTGTGGTTTTGATTTAAATATTAAAGAATTGAGGTTTTTTAATTTTGAATTCTTATATTAAAGCAAAATTGATTCAGGATTTACAGTCGAAAAGCCTCTAGCAGCATATAATGCTATGAATTAATGTGTTTCTCTGACCGGGAACCATCACGTTATTTCTGGGTACTCCACATATCAATGAGTATTAACCTAATTATCATTAAGGTTCCTTACTGAAATTTGTGTCAGTTATGTGTTATAAAAATGAAAATATAAAAAGCTCATATAACATTACAAATGCTTATGACAGCCTCTCATTTAGAGCCCTTCAAAAACTGCAAGAAATTATCATGTCTAGCAAACTTCTGTTAGGAATGCCATCTTGTGGTTAAAAGCTGTGTATAACAACGATTCCAGGTAATTTTAACTAAATTTTTACTTGCAAAATACAGTTTTTGCAGAAATGAGCTATTCATCTATGACCTTTCAGAACTGTACAGTATTCTTTTATTAACCATTCCGGATGAAAACAACTGTGAATATGGCTTTCCTGTCCTCATCTGTATATAATGCTAATTAATTATGCAGGGAGCACTAGTTTCATTAGGAGATGGGATGCATTTATTAGCATTTTAAACAGAACCAGCTTGACACATGTACTTAGTAAAAAAGTCCACTAAATGCCTACTCTATATATAATTTAGTGAATTAGTCTAAAATGTTTGGAAAATAAACACCTTTTTTCTTCCCCAAATACATTTTTACAGCAGAGCCCTGTGAGCACACTTTACGTCCTCTAAACTTTGTGGAGCATCTTTGGTTGGTATATAAAAGGTCAAGTGAAACTGTAAAAAGGAAACATTGGATTTTTCAATTTGTCTTACATAGATTTTATTGTGAGCTGAAAATGAATTGAAATGGCCATTGGATCACAACTTGCTCATGAAAGCAGAGCAAAATGACAGGTAAACAAGAATGCAAAGAGGTCCAAAAGCATCTAATAAACTTTAAGAGATCCCTAACTTTTAAAAGCTTAGAAAAATGAATAATAATTAGCTACATTCAATACAGCTGACATTTGCATAGGCACTTTCCTACTATGTATGCTCTCCTCATTTTCATAATTAAAGTATATCTTGCCCAAACCATCACAACACATATTGTATAATGAAATTTAAAACTAATGAGCCATACCCTAATAGCCATGAGTCAAGTCAGGGTGTGCATTAGTAGTCCATTTGCAATTCTCTAGAGACAGGAAGAATAAGGCTAAACATATCCAGTAGCCTATTTAGCACACAACTTGTTCTGTGTACTGATAACACTACAGCAGAACTGAAACGAGTTCACAATCTCTAGCACTCAAACCTCTGTGAAATACTGCTCATACTTTTTTTAGCATGCAAGTGACTCCTGGGGCAGCCAAACAGGACTGCCATGATTATTTAGTTTGATCTCTTGCACAGCATGGATCTGAATTGCCTGAATTAGTCCTCTATCAAATCATGTCTTTTCAGAAAATCATCTTCATCTAACACATCCAGACTAGAGAAACCTTTACCATTCTGTTACATGCCTTTCTCTCTTCTTATAAAAGGTACTTCTACTTAAAATCACTGGATCACTCTTTCTCTGCTAGATGGAAGAGACCTTTATTTTATTATAAAATTTTTGCTCCAAAGATGGTTCTTCTAGGCTAACGCTCCTTTCACTAAACTAAGTAGATGCCGCTTATGGAGACTCTCATGCCAGTGCTTCTCTTTAATCATTTTATTGCTCTCCTGACTCTTTTCTGTCCAATTTTCCAGCATTACCAGAAATTGTGGCTATTGGAGTTGGGCACAGCATTCTTCTAAGAGGTTACACCAAAGCCAAATACAGACAGCAGTATTACTTCCCTGACAGTATTTCAATTTCTAAACCTGAGGATATCACCGGTCCTTTTGGCCACAAGGCATGCTGAAAATTCATGTTGGTTGAGCACACACATTACCTCCAGACACTGTTCAAAGTCAGCATTTCCTAGAGCAAATGGTTCTTTTTGGTATGTACGTCCTCAAATCTCTCCTCCTAGAGACACAGGTCTACTTTAGGCCACAGTGAAATGCAGATTGCTTACAGCTCTGCAGATTGCGTAAGCAGTAAGATTGCTTACTCTGTTTAAGTGGCTCCTTAGTATTTAAGTCTTGTGGCATCCGTAGATTTGAGCTGTCATTATTGTATTTCCTTCTGTGTTCTTAAACTTGTGGTTAAGAGCCAAATCCTGTGTGAACTCATTTAACAAATCTAATGGGTCACAGCTATCCTTTCATTTTGAGATTTCTTAGGTTTGGACTCAATTAGTGTTATGGTGAATTTTGAATTTGGGTGTGATACTTTGCATGTTTCCATATCAATAACTTATTTAAAATAAATTATTTGAAAATCTAAGGGTATTCCAGATACCAGTGATGAAATATCTAAATAAAATGCTAGAGCAACAATTCCTGTGCTGTGTAACTGATTTTGCAGAGTTTGAGATACACTTTTTATGAAAAATGTGTTCCTGTGTTGCACAGGGAAAACATTGTACTTCCTGTACTTGGTTAAATTGTATAAGATATTGTACATAAGCAAGTAAATCAGGTATTTCCTTAATTCTGCTAAACAATTTTCCTATTAAACATTTTATTTCCTGTGCCGTCAAGGAATAAAGTCTTCTTGAGTAAAAGACACAAACAGATCTACCGCTGTGCTGGGAGACCTTCAAAGGTTATAGCTATGCTGGAGAGCAAGACCAAGATTGGTGTCTTTTAGATTGCTACATTGTGAAAAACTGTTGAAGCAACAGCTTCCCGGTTCTGATAAGCATACTGAGTACATGTAAAAACACAGTAACATTTAAATCCTCCTCAAGATGCTAGTGTATGTTCAGAATTAACTGTTTGTTCATGTTAATTCACTGAAATTAACTACTCATTTCTTATTGCTTTTTTAACCATTCAAGTAACTTTTAAGCCCATGATCCTGAAATCATATTCCAAGTGAACCAAAGTTGCTCCACACTGTTAACAGACAACCAGTTCATCCCTCCACTGAACTAAGTGCGAATAAGAAAGATTAAACCATCATAATATTTCCTTTTCCATATTAATTCCTCAGAATACAGACTTTCCATACAGGATCAGACAAGTCTGTGGTGCAACAAAAACAGAGTGTTTAGACATTTGCTATTTTTGATGTGGATTACCTTTTTATACATACTTTCCTTCCAGGATGATGCAAATTATCTCACTAACATTTCTCAATCTTAGCAAACTGAATTACTAGATCATTTACTGTACACCTAACTTTCAAGTAAACACAGGACAGAACATGTCTTTCAAGATTTAAGAATATCAAATTCTGAAACCACTTCCTTCAGTGGATTTTCTTTACGTGACTTGATAGGGATTTGAGACCATATTTGCAAAGAAAATGCTACAGAGTGGATCCAGCAGTATTTATTTAGAAAAAAATATAGTGGATACAAATTACTAATGCATATTTCAGGCATGCTAAACATGATATACTTAATAATGATGTGTGTTCTTGATGTCCTTGAAGAGCAAACCTGATGTCTTGAAAAACAAAACCTTCCCTTTAGAGTTCCATGTCCTAAAATATTCCATCACCTCGAAAACATAAAAGGCAATTCTTTCTAAATTGTAAGATACTAAGAAAACAGAATTATCTTCTGAAGTCATCTCTATCTGCATTGTTCACCCTTTACCTCAAATCACTCTCTTGTCACCCTGAGAAGCAGAACTGTGACTACAGGCAAGTAATGAGCAGCTGATAAGTCTGTAAGCAAAATACAGTGTTTTCCATATAAATATTCTTATAATAAAGTGTAAATATAGACATTATATTTGTCCTTACATTTGTCGTTAAGGGTCTTCATGTAGTATCAGTGTTCAGCAAAAATTTATCTATACAGAAGAATAATAGCTTAACTAAAGCTGTGCTATCCAGGTCAACAAAGCTAGTGGAAATGTGTATATATGCAACCTCACACTCTCTGTAAACCTAGTTTATATTGATTTAGACTGAAACATCCTATCTTTAGACAAATAGGAGCAAACAGCATATACACCAAGCCTAAATGGCTTGAAGAATCCTGCTAACCATCACAACTGCTTTTGTACATCATTGGCACACCATTTTTGCCTTAAGAAGTTAATAGAAAATATTGGATGACAACATTCAGTGTGCACAATGTCTGCAAAAGACAAAAACCAGCACTTGTGTCCACTCTTAATCATAAATGCCCTTTGAATCTTTCATAATATTGATAGTAGGGAAAAAAGGTGCAATAACAGTAGCACAGTGTTTGTTGAACCACGCTATTTTTCTGACTGACATTCTGGGAAGGCAGAAGGATGGCTTCCCTCCCTATCCTATCCCTCCTGCAGCCAGCTACAGCAACAAGTACGCTGGAAATTTCTTCTCTTCCATTCCTCCAGGCCCAGCAGGATAAGGTGATCCAGGAGATTGTACGTTACAGCTGCCACAACACAGCATCTGCACCTGGTCACAAACACTGTGTACACCCAGGATCACGACACCATTGCAGCATTTCATAGTGCCCATTACTAGAATCCACAAGCAGATGTGGTGCACGAAAACAGTTCACTGAAATTATATGAAAGTCCAAAAATTAATTATTTTTAAGAATGAGTAAATACTGCATTGTAAATGCATTTAGAAATTCTGAGAAATGCACTAATATCATACATGCTTTTTAACCACTGTCTTTATACACCTTAACTTCACATTGAAAGCCCATAACTAAGTAAAACTGCTCATTTTTTCACTTACTCAATTCAGGTAACCATATCAACTGTTATAATGGCTCATGTGATATGAAAATAGCAACTAGTAATTTTGCTAATACTTTCTCCTTCAAACCAAATTTGAGTTACTGCCCTGAACTTTGAAATATTCATTGTTTGAGTCATGCCAAAATAAATCCTCTGTTAGTTTAGCTCTGACTGTTTTATCTGATAATCAGCTAATTCAAGGTAGGACCTTGGCTTCTAGCCTAATCTTGTTTCAAATCTCAGCTTTTCTCCTTTAGCTGCTTTCTATGAAAACGAGTTCTTTGTAGATGTTTCTATAAAGTATAGTAACTGTGTGACTAATTGCCCTATGATGTCAAATGTCATTAAGCCCCGTGGAACCAGGTACTGCAAGATTTCCAGTGTCCTTATGCTGAAACCAACTCCTATTCCAGTAATTCAATCTGGGTAGTTGGGTTTATTTGGGGTTTTGTGGGTTTTTTTTTTTTAAGATTTAGAATTCTCTTTTGTACTGAGCACATCCAGTGAAAGCACTACACTTTTTTCCACTTGGAACTACTGCAAGAATCAGAGTGCGAGAATCAGACTGAAACATGCAAAGTGGATGTGCACTTATCACCTACACAATAAATGCTTTTTTGGGGGGAATATGCTTATGCAACTTTTTCTTACAGAACCTGGACTTTTTTTTTTAATTACATATTTATGGTGTTTCTCATGTTGTGTCTGGAAAATGACAAAAAATCCTCTGTCCTATGAGAAGAGACTGAATGAGTTAGGCCTTTTCACCCTGGAGAAAAGGAGGCTCAGGGCACACCTCATCACACTTTTCCAGTACTTTAATAGTGGCTAGAAAGAAGATTGAAGCACTCTTTCACAAGGAGCCACAACAAGAGGAAATAGGTACAAATTGCTCTAGAAGTAGTTTCATATTGATATAAGAAAGAAATTTTTCACAGTGAGAACACTCAATCACTGGAACAACCTCCCCAGGGATGTCGTAGAGTCCCCATCCTTGGCGGTTTTTAAGACGTGACTGGGTGGGGTGCTAGATAATCTCATCTAGGCTCCCCTTCCCATAAAAGGTTGGCCCAGATGATGTTCTGAGGTCCCTTCCAACTTGGGCTGTTCTACGATTCTGTGCAAATAGAAACAAAAAATTATTTTCCAAAGTTACTGCCAAAATAATGAGCAAGGATGAGCAAAGAACTAGAGAAGTCCTAAAAAGGCATCCAAGAATGGCAGAATCTAGAAAGCTATTGTGTTGCACCTTTGTTATCGCTACATTTAATTTCATTGTATAACCTATTTCCTGTGGCAAATGTACATCATGCTTGGGTCTTTTACCTTCCACTGGAAGAAATTACAATTTTTAAAATAGCTTGCTAGTTCTTCTCCTCTAATGTGGCAAAAAGTACAAGCAGACACACAGAGGAAGCTGGGCGATATGGGAACAGTTCAAAGCCCCAAACGTGTCTTGACATCTAGGAGATGTTACCAACTACCACCTCTCTTGCCAATACTTCCCTATTTGAATCCTGGTGGGAACAACAACCTCCCATATCTATATACCATCACATCTGAAGACTCTTAGCTCTTTACCTGTAACTGCATGCCACTCAAAATTTGTCAGTACATCATTTCACTATTTCTCTTAGTGTGAAATATAGTTATACTGTATGCCTTTGCCAAATATAATCTACAGTTTGCAGAACAAATTTGTCCATAACTCCATGATCTCCCAGGGCAACCCGCTCTGTTTGGCTTCTTTTTTTTAATGCAAAAAAACAATAAACAGCCAGTCATTAGCAAGATCAGATTGCTAACATAGATCTATTTTAGGTTACACAATGAATACCTCTGATGCTATCATGCTTTCCAGACATTGGAATTCGTTCTTCATTTTCCTTGATGAGATGCCAAGCACCTTGGGAAGCTTCTTTCTTACACTAACTCATACAAAGCACGAATAGAATAGAATAGAATGGCAAGGAAATTAATTTTTAAAAAATATCAAACCAGAAGTAATTAGAACAGGAAAGCTATATGACCTCTAAGATAAAACTTATATTCTGAAAACTCAGAATACAAGAAATAAATGTAAATAAACAGTGAAGTCTGGTTCTTATTTAAGGAGAGTGCTGCTACTATTAGCAAATTCTTCCATAACATTGAAAAGGATTCTAAAGCTGAAAGTTCAAATAGAAAAGGACTAGGAAAAAGACTACAGCACACTGGAAAAGAGTCACATCTCAAAAATTATTAAAAATATCAACCGAAGGATTCTATTTTACACAGGAAATAACTGGGAGGAAAAAAAGGACTGGAAAACAGAATAACCAGATTTTTTTACATACATATACAATACATAAAAAATACTATACAAGAAAATAACACACCACCAAACTGAATGGTTCAAGGATTAACAATACAAGTATACTTCAATCTTTGTAGTGAAATCAACCCTCTTCAGCAACACACAAACATCATTACAGTATCCTACTATGTTTCGGTGCCCTAAGTGAAGTGGATTAAAGTTTAACTAATCACCTACTGACCAAATAATCACAACATTCTTGCAACAAAACAAGAGCTATTAGTTTCAGAAAGGTCAGACTTCATTATCTTCCTACTTTCATGGAGAATGCCTCAGGCTTGTGAAGGAGACAGCACTGCCAAGGAAAGCCAGCACTACTGCTGTCTCTACTATGTACGACCTGCAAAAAAGTATTCCAATCATTTTATACTCTCAGTTCACAATCTTTCACCACTACTAGAAATCTCACACATGCTACTTACAAACACTGTTGAAAACTTGACAGCTGAATATAAAACTGTGGATGTTATGCTGTGGACTGGACACAGGCCAGATGAATCACGACTTTATTAAAACATGCATCTTACTAAGAAGGTATCACAACTGACACAGTGATGTGTGATCAGTTACTCAAAAAACTTTCATAAAATGATTTTGAATTAAGGTTTCTATATGGGACATCAGCATACTCGTGTCAGCAGCACAGACCTGGTGATCCTCATTCCCCTTCTTTTTCAGAGTCTCTAACAGGCCCCAGTGGACTGGAGGCAGAGGGCTGTAGGAACTCAACAAGTGAAGCTGACTTAATGGATTCTGTTTTATTTCTGTAATCCTCAAGGCCCTCAAGATAGCAGGTGCAAACTTAGAATAATGAGCTGTGGATGAAATAATAATTGGGCAAGTTCTATCTTGTAATCGATCTGCAACTACTTTAGCAACAGCTGTATGTGTATCCAAAATATATCCTGTAGTACTGTATACAGAGTGAATGGCAGCTAGACAGTCCTCCTCAGAGCACCATCCAGCCACCACGTCCTGCTGAAGCTTTTCAAGTAGATCTTTCCCCAGCTGGAAGTGACCCTGATTTTCCAGCTGGTTATATAATTGTGCCACCAGTTGTCCATCCTCATTAGTGATCAGGTGCAAGTATCGCTCAAGATTGGACGACTTCAAAATATCTACTGCTGGTGAAAAAGTGGGAATTAATTTTCTTCCCCTCAAATCATAAACACCTGTTCTTATGAAGTCAGTCAAAACATTGTTTTCATTGTTAGCACAAATACATTTTCTAATAGGAATTCCCATCATTTTAGCATACAAAGCAGCTAATATGTTGCCAAAATTTCCTGTAGGAATGCAAACATCTACAGAGCTTCCAAAAGGAATAATACTTTGATGAACAAGATCAAGGTATGCAGAGGCATGATAAACTATCTGAGGAAGCAGTCGTGCCCAGTTTATGGAGTTTGCTGCAGCTAAAGCTGTTCCGTATTCTACTGTAAGAAAGCCAGTATAATCAGAATTAGTAAAGATTTGCTTTATAGCTGTCTGGCAAAAATCAAAATCAGATTTGACACCTACTGACCATGCATTTTCCTTCTGACATCCAATCATCTGTGATTTTTGAATTGCGCTTACTCCATCCTCAGGAAAAAAATTCATCACAGCAATTCTCTGTTTGTCAGTGTCATGGAGACGACTAAAGCCATCCAGGACAGCACTCCCTGTGTCACCAGAAGTAGCTACCAGAACCAAGTAATTGCAGCTTCTGGGAATGCAGTATGCAAATATATGTGGCACCATCTGTAATGCAAAATCTTTGAACGATGCTGTTGGTCCATGAAATAACTCAAGGAGAAACTGATTGCCTGCCAGATGCCTAACTGGGGCAATTTTAGAACAACTAAAGTTTTCTCCATAAGCAGCTCCAATAATTTCTGCCAGCTTAGAAGCAGGAATATCAGCAGGATGTATGCATCTTTCTAGTATCACTTGGGCTCTTTCAATGTAAGTTGCTTCTATTAGGCTTTGCCATTCTCCAGCAGTGAATTTTGGAAGTCCTCTCTCAGGAACAAAGAGACCTCCATCAGGGGCTAAGCCCTCAGTAACAACATCACTGAAATATTTACAAGAGTCTTTTTCCATACTTCTTCCAGATCTATTAGACCTAGTTGAAATGAAAGTTTCCAGTTCTGAGTCTTGGTATCTCTTCACAGCATCAAGCACCTTTTCTGCTACAACCTCTGCTGCAATATCCCCACACAGAACACGGATATCATACCACCTTTTGTAGAACTGCTTCCTAAACTGAAGTATGTCCTTGAGAGAAATACCAGGAGACTGGCCCACAATGCGATCCACTTTCATTGATTTCAGCCTGCTCATAATGACTGTTGCGGGCACATCCAGATATACAACTATTCCATTTTTCTTCACATGCTGCATGCCAGCAGAATGCATTGGATTGGACCCAGTAAGGGAAATGACACTTCCAGATGCTGAAAACTTCAACAGGGCTTTTCCTTCCTCCTCTAAAAATTGCTCATTACCAACATCCTGCAGTTTTTCCGACACACTCATATTCCAGGTTGTTTCAAGGACATCATCATCTATGTCTATGACAGGGCAATCCAGTTTCTGACCTACTATTCTCCCAACTGTTGTTTTCCCAGCACCTGGAGGCCCCATCAGGATAATATTTTTGTTTCCAACAAGAGAATGGCTTGAGAACCACGACTTCCATATCTGTGCAAATGCAACAGGTCTGGAAAGCATAAGTTTAGAACATGTGCTAGAAAGACTGTTCTGGGTTATTAGTCTGAAAGGCCGATACTGAACAACGTGAAACATCATCTTCGGCTGGGCTGGATTGTTTGGTTTGTTTTTTTTTTTTCTTCCAAGCCAACTTGACAATCCACTTAACTGCTTCAAAAGGAAAAAAAGAACAGCAATTAGTCCTTCAGCAAACATCTAGGAAAAAACCTAAAGGATATGAAATTCAGAAAAACAAGAACCCAAACAAATCCAGTTATGACTTCATCCAGGGAGGTATTTTTCAGAGTAAGAGTCATTCCCCTCTCCTGCATAGCACCAGCTCAATTCCACTGACAAATCCAACTTCAAACAGTCCACGTCCTCAGGATAAACAAAGACATCCAAACCTAACACTACAATACTATTTGCAAATAATATTGTTTATAGGAATTCAAAACAAATTAGTTTTTTCTCTAGCAGACTTAAAGTACGCATTTACAAATAATGAAGATTAACTAAATTACCTCTTGTAATCAAAATTAATACAATATGCATTTTTCCCACCTCCCAAGATAACTTTGATTTCTTATATTGTCTTTCTACAAAAAATAAATACAAGACCAACTTAAATACACAGTAAACTCAGACTTGTGCAACATCAAAGCTGGAAAAGTTCCATCCAATTCTCTTCTGAAGAGATAGCAAATCATGCAAGTGATTTGTGAGGAACTCCTATAATGGAATTGTACAGAGTGTAGTTTGTGTAAAGTAAGAGAGAGAGAACACACGTCATGAAGACTCTCTACCCTAAAAAAAAAAAAATCACTAGGAAAGCTGGATCTCCAACAAAGATTAAGCAAGAAGCTCTCAACATGGTGTTTTGTTTGCTTAGTGAAATCAACACCAGTAGCAGCATGAATTGCAGCATAATTTGTGCATGTTAGGGCAAAGGGGTAAGAACTCTCAAAATCTCCATAATGGGGCAAAGAAGAGGCAGAAATCAGCACAAATTAGCACAGAAAATCTCTAGAGTAATTTTTTATTTTAGGTAGGCAAACAAGTATCATTTTGTTATTTATTCATTGTTCATGACTAAAAATGCTTAAAGAAAAGCAACAATGAACTTCCTTTTAGGAAATTAATGAACTTTTAGACATAAAAATCCAACCCAGTGCTTACTCATCAATTTAAAAAAAAAATATATTTTTTATATATATAAAATCAGCACTTTCTAGAAATTATTACTTTTAGTTGCTAGAGTGTGCAGTACAAAGAGATGGTTGACTAAGCTGCAAGTTGTACCTTTTTATTTCTCCTGGCACTGTAACACATAACCAAAATGGCAGTCAGCAACTTCTAACAACTATGTTTTAAAGACTAAATCTAACTGCTAGCACCCCAGCATTTACTTTGCAATGTTTATTAATGGTTTGGGGTTTTTTAGTTTATATACCAGCTACTTTTACCAGTGGAAAAAAAAAAGAGAAATTGTGTTTTCCCATGTTAATCAAGACAGACTAAACAAAACAATTAAAGGAATTCAGTACAGACCAAGTTTTAAAATCCTTCAATTGTTCAGTGCCTTTTCTCTAGATGCTTGCCAGTCCAACAGCCTTTTATCGCTGTGGAGAGCAGAAGGAGGCCTAGAATTGCAGTAGAAGGCAGGCAAACACCAAATGGGAACTGCATCATCTTCCAAAGACCTTACTCATTATTAACTTGTGTTTATAGTTAGCACACCAGTCCTTTAAGACCCTGCTGTTCCCCATCAGTGTGCGTAATAACAAATGACTCCAGAGACACAGTTCACAAACTTCAAAAATTACACACAAGCTCAAGTTTTGTAAGAGCCAACCACAAAAACAAAAGCTCTTCACTTCCAGATGCTCTAGATTCTGCCCTCTGTTCCCCCGTCTGTCTTTTACACTCTACTTTCTTTACCAAACTATTAGCATACATTACAAAGTCAAAGTACTTCTAATTATTTAAATCTTTCCATTTTCTTCCTTCTGGAAGGAGAGATGAGCTTGCAAACAGTAAACCCCTGTGTTTGCACCCAGTGCCATGACATGATGAACATGCTGTAATTACAAGGCAGAGATGAGAGTAAAGATGGGTGTATCATACTGTACATTTTTTCCCCAATCCTTGTAACATGGAAGGGAATGGTCATGTGTAGATGCAATATAAGGTTTTTGGAACAGTTATTAAAACGAACAAACAATCTTTGAAGAGTAGTTGTAATATTCAGTATTATTATAAAGCTGTACCGTACTTGTAATGCACTCCAGTGAATATAAACATACAGAGCTACAGGGCCAGAAAGAGATATTTGTATTAAACATCCAGACCTAAATAACTAATGTTCAGGACTTTAAAAAATTTAGAGATAGTATTTTAGCAATTTTATTTCCTGAACGTGAGAATCACTTCAAGTGTCATGACAAACTAAGGGAGCACAAACCACGCCACATGTAGCGGCCTGCCTACCATGTCTAGTTGTGCTACAGATTCACTCTGAATCACTCAGCGCATGCTACACAGCTGCTGGACATAACATCTGGATCGCATTATGAATCTAGGCCACAGGGACTTAAATCCCCCCAAATTACAGGTGTAGACAAGGAAGGAACTAGGCTCAGATTTCTCTAGTTATAAGCTTACCACATCTACATGAAGTTATGAGTAGTCTATGGTATTGTTTGAAATCAACTTGGTTAATCTGGTGCAAAAATTTGCAGGGAATTTCTTTATTCGGCTGCTCAATTGGCTTAATCTATTCCAGTGTAATTCAATTTTGCACCCATATAAAGTAAATTTACACAGAAGCTTGCAACCATTGAATTCAACTGTTTCTTTGAAACCATCTGTTATCCAATTGACAAAACCTTACTGTAAAAACTGCTCAAATTAGACTTTGTATCTCATAGGGATTACCAGTCTAGTTAGAACACCAAGCTATCCAACTTTAGATATATCTAATTTGCCCAGAAGAGTGGAGGATTTTTTTTGAAGCAGAGTTTACCTCCATACCTCCAATGAAATGTTAAGTTTTGACAACACACCCCGACCCTTCACTTGGGCTGCTGACAGCACCTACATGTCACCAGCAAATACCCACTGCTTTAACGACCACTGCCGATGACAAGGGTTACAGTGGAAACTGAACTCAGTTACCGGTATAGACACAAGCTTGCAACAATGTAAGGTACGGTTAAAATTCAGTAACCAAACCAGTCAGTGACAGTTTGCAGCTGTCAAAGACCTCAAGGTAGGTCAGGAGCAATAACTACCATATTTCAACACTGTTACCACAGGACAGCTTCCATTTGACTTTTCTCAGAGCTTTTATGCAGAGAGGAAAAAAAATATAATCCCAAAGTAAGCCAACTCCAGCTGTCCCATCATCATCCCTCTCACCAAGATCCTGCGGAGGCTCCCGCCTCACCGTTTCCACGCCCCCAAGGTGTCAAAGCGCGGGTGGGAGGAGGATGGGGGGAGCGGGGAGGGGCCGGGCCGGGGCAAGGCGACACCGCAGAGCCGGGTCAGTCGCGCCCACCTTCCCCGCGGGAGCGCCGGCGCCCCTGCCCTGTCCGCTCGGCTTAGCTGGGCTGGGCCCGGCCCGGCCCAGCTTCAGGCGCGCGCGCGCACGTACCGGCTGGGGCGGGGACAGCTGCCACAAGTACCACGTGCGCCCCCTCGCCTCACACACATCCCCCTCCCACCGCACACGCGCTGCCACCCCCGCGACCCGCACACAGCCCAGACGCACGCGCAGTCAAACCGGCCGGCGCGTCCCAACCCGGTCCCGCCGGCTTCACCTCCACGAAGCGCGCCTGCGCGGCTCCCGTTGCCGTTCGGAGCGACTGCGCCTGCGCTACCTCTCCGGGCCCTCCGCTGGGCGGGGGCGGAGCCCGTGCCGTCCCGCTTCCGCCCCCTCACGGCGCTGTCTCCTAGCAACGGGTTTCCCCGGTAACGGCGGAGACAACAGTGCGGCAGCCCGCGCCTGTCCGGCGGCGGCCTGAGGGGGCGGCGGGCGAGGGGCCGGGGCCGGGGCCGGGGCCGGGGCGCGGCGGAGAGGGAGGAAACGCGAGGTGCCCCCAGCGAGGCGGGCGCTTCCCCCGCCCGGAGGATGGCGGCGCGGTGTGCCCAGGAGAGCATCTATAACCTCCTGCCCCGCCTGGAGGAGAAGCCTGTCAAACCTCCCAGGTACGTGGGGGCGACAGCACTGCTTGCTGACGCGGTGACTGGTTCTGGCAAGGCAATACAACTTACGGGTAACAGCTATTAAAAAAAAAAAATTCAGTTTTTGCTCCTCCTGATGAGTCACCAACACCTGAGGGCTTACAGCCTGCTCCATGAGCTGATGATTCAGTCTGGTATCTTCAGTGCCAACTTGTTCATTGACAAAAGAGTTTACAAAGCGCTCTTTCCATGCAGAGGAATTACCTGACATCTTTGTTGTTCGCACGTATAACAATTTTTCAGTGAGCAGCTGAAAAGTTGGGGATTTTTATAATTTTTTCTCAGTGCCACACTTCCATTCTCCTCACATGTCAGATGTGTCTTCTGACATTGTTTCTTTTGCTTCTCCTCTCACCCCTCACCTTAAAACAATTAAAAATGCCTTTTGCCCCCCCAGGTATTACTTCCTTTGAGAGTTTTTGGAAAGTTTGCAGCTCATATTCAGAAGCTTTTATCAGCGTTGCTACTATGACTCCCATTCACTGGCCCAGCATTACATCATTTCTTTCATCCTATTTCAGTATTTGCATAAAATAGGTTGCATTATATGTAATCTTTTTTTCTTTTTTTCCTTACCTGAAAACATGGTATAGCTTTTTTCATAAACACTTAATTTTTTTCTGTCAAAGGAAAGCATAACTGTTTGGTCAGCTTTTGTCTGACATAAATTAATGTGACCTCTTTCCTAAAGATGGACAGATTTTAAAAGGTACAACAAGGTAGCCTTAGTGTTAGGAGCAGGGAGTTCTGCTCCTTCAGGAAAACATGTGTGACCTCAGTCCTTCAGATAGAGGCAAGATGCTCCCAATCAGCTAATGAGAACATGTTTGCATACTTTCAATTAAAGCAGAAGTTACAGTGCCATATGCAACATGACACCGAAACAGCAGTGTGTGCATGCCGTGTGCATACAGCTTTTCATATTTGAGCCCTTACTGATCTTCACATTAGCCATTTCAGTTAGTGCAAAAACCACCACTGATTACAATACTTCAGGATCGTAGTTTGGATCTGTGTAATATAAGAAATACACAGTTTCCTGTGCTGTTTCAGAGCAGTCATCCCTCTCATCTAATCTCCTACAATAGTCTGTAACAGATGGTTCAACAGGAACATTAAGATAACAATACAGTGGCCAGTGATAAGATAAACTGATGATCAAGGACATTCTGTCCAACTCTTGACTATGTTATGTTTTCTGAAGCATGAAGTTTTACATGCCTCTAAAATGTGTTTCATCCCATAGATGAAGCAGTGAATGTCCTCATCAACACAGGTCTCATCTTTCTTGAAGCCAGCTGAGCTTTTCCTTAGATATCTTTGATTGCTGTGTTACATAAGGCCCTACAACATACTGCAACTGCAGCTTCTGGAACACCAAGATACATTGGCGTTTGCATCTTTCCCAGACTACAGACTTTCAAATACAGAAAATCCAGCAAAGCAGGTTAATGATCACTATTTCCATGTTGATGCACAACAGCTGCATATTTTGGACACATTTTGGAACAAAAAAAACAGCTCTAAAAAAAAAATTTGAAATGGAGTTAGTTAAAAAATAAAGACCAAAGTGTGTAATGCATAACGTCATAAAAATAATAAATTCCTGTTTCTGCCAGACCCCTTGAGGTACACACAGGACTCCTCCATCCTCCCGCATCACCCACGGAGTGCACCCAGGTCCTCGAGCAAATGCAATCCCACGAATGGGTTTGCCTTTGCCTGAGGCAGGAATAACCCAGACTGTTTTCCCCAGCATAGTTTTTACGTGCACTACAGGGACTCTATCCCCTTCCATAGTATGTAAGGGATCTGATTGGGCAGGGCCAGATTGATTGGCAGATCCCCTTGTGTTGACTAACCAGGTGGCTTTTGCTAAATGTGTATCCCAGTGTTTAAATGTTCCACCCCCATTGCTCTCAGCATAGTCTTTAATAGTCCATTGTATCTTTCGATTTTCCCAGAGGCTGGTGCGTGATAGGGGATGTGATACACCCACTCAATACCGTGCTCTTTGGCCCAGGTGTCTATGAGGTTGTTTTGGAAATGAGTCCCATTGTCTGACTCAGTTCTCTCTGGGGTGCCATGTTGCCACAGGACTTGTTTTCCAAGCCCAGGATAGTGTTCCGGGCAGTGGCATGGGGCACAGGATATGTTGCCAGCCAGCCGGTGGTTGCTTCCACCATTGTAAGGACATGGCACTTGCCTTGGCGGGTTTGTGGGAGTGTGATGTAGTCAATCTGCTAAGCCTGACCATATGCATATTTCAGCCATCGTCCCTCATACCAGAGAGGCTTTACACGCTTCACTTGCTTGATTGCAGCACACTTTTCACATTCATGGATAACCTGTGCAATAGCGTCCATGGTCAAGTCCAACCCTCGATCACGAGCCCACCTGTATGTTGCATCTCTCCCTTGATGGCCTGATGCGTCATGGGCCCACTGAGCTAGAAATAATTCACCCCTATGTTGCCAGTCCATAGAATCATAGAATCATAGAATCGTTAAGGTTGGAAAAGACCCTTAAGATCATCGAGTCCAACTGCTAACCTATCACTGCCAAGTCCACCACTAAACCATGTCCTCAAGCACCACATCTACATGTCTTTTAAATACCTCCAGGGATGGAGACTCCACCACCTCCCTGGGCAGCCTGTTCCAATGCCTGACAACCCTTTTGGTGAAGAAGTTTTTCCTAATATCCAACCTAAACTTCTGCTGGCACAGCTTGAGGCCATTTCCTCTCGTCCTATCACTTGTTACTAGGGAGAAGAGACCGACCCCTGCCTCACTACAACCTCCTTTCAGGTAGTTGTAGAGAGCGAGAAGGTCTCCCCTCAGCCTTCTCTTCTCCAGATCCACCTGAGCCACTTCAATCTTAGCAGCCTAATCTATCTGCTGGTTGTTTCGATGTTCTTCAGTGGCCCGGCTCCTGGGGACGTGAACATCCACATGACGTACTTTCACAACCACATTCTCTACCCGGGCAGCAGTATCTTGCCACAATGCAGCAGCCCAGATGGGTTTGCCTCTGCGCTGCCAGTTGTTCTGCTTCCACTGCTGTAACCACCCCCACAGGGCATTTGCCACCATCCAGGAGTCAGTACAGAGATAGAGCACTGGCCACTTTTCCTGTTCAGCAATGTCTAAGGCCAGCCAGATGGCCTTTACCTCTGCAAACTGGCTTGATTCACCTTCTCCTTCAGCAGTTTCTGCGACTTGCCATATAGGACTCCATACAGCAGCCTTCCATCTCCGGTGCTTTCCCACAAGGCGACAGGACCCATCAGTGAACAGGGCATATTGCTTCTCATTTTCTGGCAGTTTGTTATACAGTGGGGCTTCTTCAGCACGTGTCACCTCCTCCTCTGGTGATATTCCAAAGTCTTTGTGTTCTGGCTGGTCCATGATCAATTCCAAGATTCCTGGGTGACTGGGGTTTCCCACTCAAGCCCGCCGGGTGATCAGTGCAACCCATTTACTCCATGTAGCATCAGTTGCATGGTGTGTAAAGGGGACGTTTCCTCTGAACATCCAGCCCAGCACCAGCAGTTGGGGTGCCAGGAGCAGCTGTCCTTCAGTACCAACCACTTCTGAAGCAGCTTGAACCCCTTCATATGCTGCCAATATCTCTTTTTCAGTTGGAGTATAGCAGCCTCGGATCCTCTGTATCCCCGACTCCAAAACCCTAGGGGTCGACCTCAGGTCCCCCCTGGCGCTTTCTGTCAGAGGCTCCAGGTAGGACCATTCTCTCTGGCTGCAGTGTAGAGCACATTTTTTATATCTTGTCCTGCCCGGACTGGCCCAAGAGCTACTGCATGAACTATTTCCTGTTTAATCTGTTCAAAGGCTTGTCATTGCTCAGGGCCCCACTTGAAATCATTCTTCTTCTGGGTCACTTGATAGAGAGGGCTTACAATCAGACTGTAATTTGGAATATGCATTCTCCAAAAACCCACAATGCCCAAAACCACTTGTGTTTCCTTTTTGCTAGTTGTTGGAGACATGGCTGCTATTTTGTTAATCACATCCATTGGGATCTGATGACGACCATCTTGCCATTTTATTCCCAAGAACTGGATCTCTTCTGCAGGTCCCTTTACTTTACTTTGTTTTATGGCAAAACTGGCCTTCAGAAGGATTTGGACTATTTTCTTCCCTTTCTCAAAAACTTCCTCTGCTGTATTGCCCCACACAATGATGTCATCAATGTATTGTAGGTGTTCTGGAGCTTCTCCCTGTTCCAAAGCATTATGGATCAGTCCATGGCAAATGGTAGGCCTGTGTTTCCACCCCTGGGGCAGTCAATTCCAGGTGTACTGGACACCCCTCCAAGTGAAAGCAAACTGTGGCCTGCACTCTGCTGCCAGAGGGATTGAGAAGAATGCATTAGCGATAGCAGTTGTGGCATACCACTTGGCTGCCTTTGACTCCAGTTCCTATTGAAGTTCTGGCATGTCTGGCACAGCAGCACTCAGTGGCAGCGTGACTTCGTTCAGGCCACGATAGTCTACTGTTAGCCTCCACTCTCCATTAGATTTCTGCACTGGCCATATGGGACTGTTAAAGGGTGAGTGGGTCTTACTGGTGACTCCTTGGCTCTCCAGTCAAAGAATGAGCTCATGGATGGGAATCAGGGAGTCTCGGTTGGTGCGATATTGCTGCCAATGCACTGTTGTGGTGGCGATCGGCACCTGTTGTTCTTTGACCTTCAGCAACCCCACAACAGAAGGGTCCTTCGAGAGGCTAGGCAAGGTAGACAGCTGTACAGTGCTTGTCACTTTCCTTGCCTTTATCTTTTTAGATCCAGACGCCTTCTCTTCCCCTTGGGGGTACTGAATAGTGTTAAATAGGGCTTGATAGGCATGGGCCAGGCCCCAGCACATTGCAGTAATTTGTACCCCTCCAGGGCTGCCAGGGTGACAACACACTTCCTCCAAATATTCTACTAATTTTTCAGGATTCTGCACTTGTTCAGGGGTGAAGTCCCACGACACTGGTGGTGCCCACTGCCTTAGGCATTTGCCCATACTATCCCACATACCCTGCCGCGCATAGCTATCGAGCCTTGGGGCAGATCTCTGGATGATATTCTTAAATTGCATATTAACCTTAGACAGAACTGAAACCATCTGCCAGAGCAATACCAACAGATGTATCTTAACTACCCAAGGATGTTCAATATACTGAAAAGTTGTAACGAAGAAGACATTATATAAGATGGTAGCTAAGGTGCCATTCTGTATTTCCTCTATAAAAAGCCTCTCAGAGGAGGAGGTATAATTGCTAATTGTCTCCATGAGGTGGTAGCCGAAGTACAGTAACGGCTTCCATGCAAGACCCAAATAACTCATAACGCTCAGGGCCAGTGTTTTAATAACAAATCTCCTAGGCAAAACAACTCTAACCACTGCAGAGCACAGCAAACTACAAAAACCAACAGCAATTTTTAACATGTACTTTACAATCAGCATGGTATAGACTAGACAAACTAATATTGAGAACAGATGAATCAATGCTGTGACCAGCAACTGTTATTATCTCAAACCCTTCGTGCCCCACGTTGGGCGCCAAAATGGACTGTTGTGGTTCAGCCTCAGTCGGCAACTAAACACCACGCAGCTGCTCACTCACTCCCCCCACCCCGTGGGACGGGGGAGAGAATCAGAAGAGCAAAAGAACTTGTGGGTTGAGATAAGCACAGTTTAATAATTACAATAATAATAATAATAATAATAATGATTACGATACTTATAACAATAATGATAATATAATAAAATGGAAAAGGAAAAAAAAGGAAAAAAACAGAAACACAAACGATACAACCGCTCACCACCCACCGACTGACACTGCCCGTCCCCGAGCCACTATTGCTTCCTCCCTCCCCAACCAGCTCCTCCCAGGTAACATACTGGGCGTGACATTACATGATATGGAATATCCCTTTGGCCAGTTTGAATCCACTCTTTTAGCTGTGCCCCCTCCCCTCCTGGCTTCTTGTGCACCCGGCAGAGCATGGGAAGCTAGAAAAGTCCTTGGCTAGTACAAGCACTACCCAGCAACAACCAAAACATCGGTGTGTTATCAACATTGTTTTCATACTACATACAAAGCACAGCACTGTGCCAGCTGCATGAAGAAAATTAACTCTATCCCCACTAAAACCATGACAGTAAGCAACACTCAAAGCAGTTTATTTCCAAACTTTAAGTTTTATTGAGCTTCAGAATACCTGTTTTCAGTATTTATATGAACAGTGCATACAGGAACCATTTTTCCAAACTGTGATACTACTGACCTTGGAGACACAAGAAGGAAGAAACAAGCTAACTTCAGAATCAGAAGTACAACTTCTCAGTGCAGTGCTGGCCTTACCCTTCGTATGGAGGTTGTATGAATGGTGGCCTTTATTTGGGACAGAGTACAAAGCAAAATACTTAGGCTTTTGGCATGACCTGCTGCGAAACTGTATATTCTTTGAAGAAGTATTTTTAATAATTTTCTGACCTTTAACTTCTTTGTGGCTATTTTTTAATGCCTAAGGTATATATCCACATTTAGACCATCTGTGAAATGTGAAGTAGCCAAAAATAAAGCTCAGTGGAAAACTATGGGACCAGCAAAAGTGGCAGTGCCATCTCCAAAAAACTTTCTGCAGAAACATTCAAAGGAACCCAAGCTACCAGCAAGTAAGTGTAGACATGAAATATATGAAATGTAATGTATTTTTAAATTTTAAAATCAATAATATTCATGTTGAAAATAACAGTTATGGAGAATAACATTTTTTAAAAAATTGAAATAATTTCATATGCTGGGGCAGATTCCATTGTTCATTTTATAGTATATAGCATACCAATATTATTTCTCTATTTTACAAAGTTATTTCTTACTAATTGTGTAAAATACTGAAACAAGTGACAAGGAAATTATATATGTGATTAGAAAACACCATAAGCATTTACTGTCATGTGGTACAAAAGCAGCTGAAATACGAAGAAAAATTATATCTCTTTTGGCTGTAGCTATTCAGATGTTGAAGATGTGTTGATGATATGTTCTATCCTGCTGGTATTTCAGTTTGTAATCATGTAGTTTAGATTTGTACACCATTCTTTTCTGCAACTGATCATTAATATTAAAGTAAATAATATGAATGGGGGTATTAAAAGTGAACTAATTGTTTTCAGTGCTTGAAGAGATATGGGAAAAGTATGTGTACGTTTCTTGCTGTTATAACCAACATACAGCTTTCACTCCTCAGCACTCATTGTCAGCTCTTAATCCCACAGCATTAAACTGGCTGGCAGTGTTCAAAGCACAGAAGTTTTTGGAGAGCTGCATGTCATAGAAATAAGAAAAATTGAATATTTGGTTGCAGAATGCATTCTATCTTTGGGCACAAACCATAATTCTGGGTATCAGGAGTTGACAATTCTAATGTATAGCCTCATGGCTGGTTCTGCAAGGACAGAGTGACGAGCGAGTGCTGCTGGAGTTCTAAGTACATTGCTGTCAGAATTTGTAATTGAGTTCTAAAGTTTCAGCTTGAAATTGTTTTAGCCTGGAAAAATAGAAAAGCTTAACATACAGTATATATTAAAAAAGCTGTCTAAGAGAATGTAGGACTCCAGCACCCAAATTTGCTTGGCACATGCAAATGGCTTTAGCACTGAAAATGCAGGCTCTGGAGGCTTAACACCTCAGGCAACATGGATTATTAGAACCTTAAGGTAAGCTTTGGTCCCCGAGGTCCTGTAGGCATCCTGGGTTGTTTTTGAATAAAGTCTTCACTTTTTCAGGAAATCTGAAGAGCGTTCGGTGTACTGGAATGTACTACCGCATGACATCTGAGCATGAATGCTTCCAAGCTCAAGACCTTGTTAAATTACCACACTAGTGGTTTAGATGGGCATAGGAAAGAAGGTTGATTCACCAATAATTTTAAGCAGTCCGTAAGATCCTTTTTAAGTACTTCTATTACAAAATTAGTGTTATCTACTTCAAATTTGCTATATAGTGAGATACAGCACTCTGACCCATTTTTCTCAGACAAGCAGCTCATAATATTTCTGTTTCAACTTGTTGAGCCAGGGCTTCATAATAGCAATATGTGCTTTGGTGTTTGCATTTGGAGTCAATGTACCAGAGCCTCAGAATGACTATGACACATCATAGCTTCAATCCAGACTAGTAATTTCATTGCCTTGATTAGATCTTAACACATCTTGAGAAGGAACTGTGTCATTAACTCAGAAAGTTCTTGTACCTTTGTTGGATGGAATTTCATCCCGACCTCAGAGAAGTTGCACTGCTTAATTATCTCTTTTACAGCATGGCACTTTCATCACTTGGAATTTAACCATTTATTAGTTGTCTAAATGGGATTATGACATTGTCTTTACGCTACCTGTGCCACCTTCAAAACTGGGTTTGATCTGACTAGTCAAAAAACAGATTGCGAGGACAGAAGAGAAAGATTAAATTTTTTTCCCTAAAGTCTGGGATAGCATCATTTTTTTAGAGTCTGATTACTCATCACTTCCTTAAAAAAGGTGTGTTTCTTAACCTTCAGCTGAATCTTGTTGTATTACTGTATTTATCCAAGCTCAGTTGCTGGCTCCAGAAGAAGCGGGGCCTCCCAAAATAGCAAGTGTGCACCCATGTACTGCAGATAAGGGTGAGCCAGTGCTCACTGAGAAGCTTCAGAGATCTTGTTTCCAAAAGGACATCCTAAGAGAAACAGATATTTAAGTCTGCGTGTCCTACAGTACTAAGTTATAGCAAGCTATCAGGTTGTAAAAACAAAACCCAGGGAAGGACTGGTTTGTGGAGTCAGTATCAGGAAACCAGCTGTTGTAGGAATGAGCTCTGTCACATGTGACATTACAGTAATTTTCTGCCAACAAAGAACATGAACTCAGACAACCTGAATCAAATCATTATCTCTGATAATGATTGTGAGTTAAGAGTTATATCTAGTGGGAAATATGGTGGGAAATTAATTGTCTTTCACCACTCACCTGAAGTCAGACTACTCAGGAGACTACTGACTTTCTGCTGGTGCCTTGGAAAAAATATTACACAAAAAAGGAAGAGTTTCTATATTCTCTGGAGAAAGGATTGTGAGAAGTTGTTTACGAGTGTTAGGGGGCAGCAAGAGCAGGGCTTTTCCCTAAGGGGAGGGGAGGCAGAAATTGAGGGCAACCACAACACAGGCTGGGCAGTGACCTCACGAACAGGGCACAGTCCCACCACACCAGAGGCAGGCCAGAAGAGCGGGTGGTGATGAAAATGTGTCCTATCAGTGGCCTAGTGACCATCAAGAAAGATGGGGTAACAGGCCAAGTCCATTCACTGATTCCACACAGCTCTTCAGGAATAGGACTAGGAGCAGGCATGGCTGAGGCAGCTACAGCTACATCTCTAGTAGAAGTAGTTTTAATTACATTGGAAAGAAGTCTTGTACTACTGCAGTTAGGAGGAAATGAGTGGCATATTATGAAGCAAAGCCATCTAAAACCACATAGTATTTCCTAGGTTATGAAACCTCTGTTATACCAAACAAGCATACTCACTTTCATCATAGTACATTCCCTGTCAATTATTTCATTGTAGATACAGTTGGTTTCTATTTTTATGTAATTTTGTACATAATTTTTCCCTTTTGAAAAATGTAATAACATCAAGTTGCAAAGCTCTTCATGGTTGTTGCTGAGAATGTTTACATGCTCAATTCACAGGAAAAAAAGAACAGGATAGTAAGAAATTGCCTGCATTATCCGTGCCACGGAGGACAGATCACCCAGTTATGGGAATTCAGAGCAAAAAGAATTTTATAAATACAAATGCAGTTGCTGCTATCACAGGATTGCCTAAAAAGCCTCAACCTATTTATGTTGATAGAAGACAGGGAGATAAATATCTGCTTGAAACTTCAGGACTTGTTCCAAAATATATTAAAAAAAAGGTAAGTTTTACTAAATGATAGTGAAAATACTGGTAGCAATGCCTATTTTAGGTTCTCTATGTCATTCTCCTATGAAATGTTTATGATTCTTTTTGAGATGTTTAGATACCACTGCTGTTTGTGGTAGACCTTTGAAATTCATCAGGGAGAAATCACTGGCCCTAGAGCTGTGCCTTGCCTTTGCTCTATATTCACTTGCTTATGCTGTCAGCAAAAAATTGGCAGAATGATGCTGCTAAAGCAACAGCATATGTGTTGCATTGGGAACCCAGGGAGTATCTAATGGGGAGACAAATGGAGTTCTGTGATGAATGAATGCTGGAAAGACAGGCAGGGGAGAAGAGGATGGGGTGCTCTTTGGATGAAGGAACTGTTCAAATATATGGAGCTCTTCTATGGAATTGGCAACAGGCTGTTTGAGCTTGTGGGTCAGGATTACAGGAAGGGCCAGGAAGTGTCAAAAGTACGTTTGTTATGGACCATCCAATCAGGTGAGGAACTGGGTGAAATATCTTTAAGCAACTTGAGGAAATCTTCAGATCACAGTGCACCTTCATACAGAAGGTAACCTCCTTCACCCTCCTTGATATCTGCTGCAAGCACAACACAATGGGATGAAAGCAATCCAAAAGGTTCCTGGAGCACGTCAGCTTCTTAACACAGATGGTGGATGAGCCAACCAGTGGTCATGCTCTTCTGGTTCTGCTACTTACAGATGAGAAAGAACTGCTCAGTGTGATAATCAATAGTCTTGATTGCACAGGCCATGAAGCAGTTCAAGATCCCCTCCTCCTCGGGGCGGCAGGTGGTAGTGTACAGACCCTGTACTTCAGGAGAGTAAACATCCGCTTATTCAGGGAACTAGTCAGTAGGAACCGGTGGGAGGCAGCTCTGAAAAGCAAAGGGGCTTGAGAGAGCTGGCATGCCTTTAAGGACAACCTCCTCCAAGCACAAGAACAGTCCATTCCACTACTCAAGAAAACAAGATGTGTCAGGAGTCTGCCTTATCTAAGCAGGTAACTCATGAGAGAGCATTATGCCAAGAGAGACATGACATATGACATAACTCATGACAGAAAAAATGCAAAAAAAGTGAACCTGCAGCCCTTGCAGTACCTTTGCATGGCTAAACATATATATAACTGATGCTAGTCAGAGTGCTACCCAACACAAAAATATTTGTGAATCATTTAGCCTTTGGTAGAAAGAAGGTAGACTTTGGTACCTTCTGGCAGAGCTAGATAGCCTTCATTTTACAATGGATAAGGCAAAATAGATGTGTTCCCCCAAGTACATCTGGGATATTCAGAAACTATTTTTCTTCCCAGAAACACAGTTCTGCCACATCCAGTATGGGATAGTTTATAATTCCTAACTAGTCCAATTTTCATGTATGTGTTTATACTATTCACTCTCCTGTGGCATGCAATGTTCAGCAAAAATCAGGATACAAAAGGCCTTTCAAATAAAGTATCTAAGGATTGTGTTTCAGAACCTAGAATATGGCACCATATAAAAATGTAAAGTGGCTTGCTGTCATCAACAGGTTTCAAACTCCTCACTCAACCATCAGTTCTTAAAAATAGACATTTTGGTTTCTGGATTCTGTTGACTTCCAAGGTTGCAAAAAGAAATTGAAGGGAATTGTTTATACATTTTGCTCAGGCTAGAAAGACAATCACGTCTGATACTTCTAAGAACACAGAGATTTAGAATTTTGTTGCTCGGTGGCACAAAATTCCATTTCAAGCTGTCTTTGCAAATGTAATATACTATGGATGTCAGGTATGTCTTTGTTTCCGTCTTCAAAGCACATGTAAGAAACTTCTTCCTTACCCTTACAGGATTATGGTGTTACACCAAAATATGTAACACAGAGAAATGAAGAAATGAAGAGAGCTCAGAAAGAATATGAGGCCAGTATCTTGGAGCATCTCAAGAAAAGAGCCATGAAGCAGCTATCTGATGAGGAAAGGACAAATCTTCTGCAGGTGCGTATTTTGGTTTAGTGTAATTAGTAACGTGTACAAAAGATTAATAAGGTAATGTAAGTCAATATAAATAATAAAAGTATATTAGATTCTTTAAGCAAGGCAAATGAATTAGCTACTTTTTCACTAGATGGAGCTGTAGAACAATTGTAAACTGGACTGCAGGGAGCTGGTTTAGCTACAGTTTTAGTCCAGTTTTACAAGTACTTCAATTCTCTTAGATTTCTGTCCCCCTTAATGACTTGGAATTTAAGTGAAACTTCAGAGGAATGCAGAAAGTCACCTATATGGATTTAGTGACAGTTCTGACTCTCCACTTCTGAATCATGGAAAAATAGAAATTATTGTGGGTTCTTTTTTCCTGATGCATAACATTGCCATTTTTATTGGCAGTTTCTATCTGCATGTTGTGACCTCACTGACTAAAGCGTAAGGTCATGCCTTAAAATGTGGCAAAAACAGAAAACAGAATTAAATTGCGATATATTCATGGAACTATGACTGTGAAGATTGTATTTTGTCAAGCTGGTTTGGGTACTGTCTTCCATACAGTTTTTATTGCACAAGATTTTTTAAAAAGAAGTAATACCATAAAAGAAGTAGAGTGGAAAAGAGAAATTTTAAAAGTACATCCAATCCTTGAACTTGAATTTTTCATGACCACATTTTACCCAAATTTCCTATGAAGAAGAGCCTTACATTACTGTGATATGTTTATCAGTCTGTCCCTTAATAACTTGATATTAGCAGCCACCTGAAACTACTTAGCAGATGGATGGACATCTCCAAGATGCTAAATTCCCACAAAAAAAGCCAGCAGAATATCTAGAGAGAGAACACAGTGTCTAAGTCACTTGCAAAGATTAACTGGTTAATCAGCAATATCCAAAATAGCTAGCAGAATGGTGTCTCTTGCTTATGCAGCAAGCAGTAGAAGATAGGAAGGAGTATGGGAGAGAGGGGAGGGTATTCCATTGACAGCAGTATAAAGAACGTAACAGCAGGGGAGAAGATTAAGATATTTTTATGGTGGGAAAAGCATGGGACAAGCTGCTGTTGCAGCAAGTTAACTGTGCAGCAAAAATATATGTGCAAAAAGGCATGAGAGCTGCTCACAGTTCTGCACTTAGATTAAAATTCTGTTGTATATTTTTAAAATACAAGAGTGCACTGAAATATTTCTAACTGAAAAGTTTTTAGATTGTTTTTATTAACTCAATATTTTCTTCTAAATTTTTAAAAAAGTTTGCTTTTTCATGGGCCTGATTACTTATACAGCTATATTATCAGGAGGAATTAGTGTCCCCAGGGTATGTGGCTTCTGCCCAGTGCTCAGCTGTAGACATATGAGAATTCCTGTCTTTTAAAATAACTGACCTTGCAAGGGAACACGTGTACACTATCTGATTTGAAAGAATATGTGGCAATAGATGTCTGAGAACAAAATCCAGCCTCATGAACTTAGAAAAATAAAGGGAAATAATTTGTGCCAACATTTTTTGAACTCTCTCTCCACTATGCATACTTTGGTTGGGATTTTATGAGAATAAAAGAGTATGTTGTTAAATGCAGCACATACTTCTCACTGATCCAGCATGTATTAGAATTCCTTATATAGAGTTAGATACTGAGTTTGTGATCTAGCCCATAGGCTGATACTAGAAAGGAAGCTGATCTACATATGCAAGTCCACTCTTAAAGTACTCTGTGGTTCAACAAAATGCCTCCTTTTTACTTAGATGATTTGGAACAGTCTTTAAGTATGCAAACTAAATGAACTGAAGAACAACGTTATATTTTGCATCTGACTACTCAGTGAATCTATGTTCCTCATCTGTAACAGGTAGCATTAACAGTTTAAAACTGCATGGCTGCTAAAATCCACGTCCACAAAAAGTAATTGTGATTTAAAGTATATAAAGTATCATGGTTTCAACAGAAGGACCTGTTGGAGTGAGTCCAGAGGAGGGCCACGAAGTTGATCTGAGGGCTGGAGCACCTCTCCTATGAAGACAGGCTGCGAGAGTTGGGGTTGTTCGGCCTGGAGAAGAGAAGGCTCTGGGGAGACCTTATAGCAGCCTTCCAGTCCCTGAAGAGGGCCTACAAGAAAGTTGGAGAAGGACATTTTACAAGGGCGTGTAGTGATAGGACAAGGATTAATGGCTTTGAACTGAAAGAGGGTAGATGTAGATTAGATATAAGAAAGAAATTCTTCACTATGAGGGTGGTGAGGCACTGGAACAGGTTGCCCAGAGAAGCTGTGGATGTCCCATCACTGGAAGTGTTCAAGGCCAGGTTGGATGGGGCTTTGAGCAGCCTGGTCCAGTGGAAGGTGTCCCCTGCCCATGGCAGCTGGGTTGGAACTAGATGATCTTCAAGGTCCCTTCCATCCCAAACCATTCTATGATTCTGTGATAATAGTGGCCAGCATATTACATTGCTGTCAGAGGAGCTGTGGGGGAGATTTTACATAGGGAATCGTGATCTGCTTTTTCTCTCTCCACTTTGTAGGGATAAAGAAAATGGTCATGAGTGCATGCTCGAATGTGTTTTAAACCTCACTGTTTTCAATTATTTCCAAACCAGTTTTTACTAATGCACAAAAAGAATTATTTAGAAGAAGCTATGAGTGACTCTTCTATGAAAGTTTTGGAAATACTTTACTTACTTTCCTGACTATATGTTTGTAAACTATACCTTATGCCCGGTAGACTAGGAACTTTATTTAAGTACTTTACAGCCTTGAATTGCACAGACAATCAGCATTACAAGGCAGTAAATAAATAGGCTTGTTGCTCTTAGTTTCACACATTGAGGTAGGGTTTTTAAATTTATGTAGATGTTTGTATATGAAGATTGTTGAAATAACCTTTATGGACAACACTTAGGTGCTCAATATGAATATGCAGAAAGTGCGAATTGCTATGCAATAAATACACTGTTTTGAGTCAGTAAAATATTAGTTCATGTTAAAAAGTATGTTTTCTTTAGTATTAGCAGGGACAGGTAATTTTTTTCTGTTAAATCAATTCCTACAGTGGACAAAATCAAACAAGTTTTTAAGCACAAAGAGTCCTTGAGTTCTGAAATAGAAGCAAGAATCTTCAAAGCTAAATATGTATTAAGAAAAATTCCTCTAAATTTATCTTCAGTATGTTAATCAATTAGCTAATCTGGAGAAGAGGTGCTGAAGTGGAGAAGAAGGACATGAGGTTGGAAACCACAACGTGCCATAAAATCAGTGTGTCAGCTGAATCCGGTTTAAGTTATGGAGGAGAACTGAAAACCTTAGTTCCCAAGAGAGTAATTTCAGATCTTCATTTCTGAAGATACTTTGTGATCTCCTGTAAGGAAACACAACTGAGAGCCAAAAAAGTTTTGGAAAAATGTTTTCTCACTGATAGCCATATGGTATTATTTACTGATTGCTGGTTGAGTTCCTTGTCATAGGTGTGATTATTAAGTTCACCCATATAGTTTTCATTAGGACATTTGATGTGCTGAATAAACTCTACCAAACCCTCATATATGCCTGTATAGGGTGTGCAGATTTTGATTATCCTCTTCAGGAGAAAAAGTAAGAGTAATTGTTGCAGTAATGGTGAGGATATAAAGACAAGTTTTAAATTGTATTTTTCTACCACAGTCTGGTTGCATTCAGCATATATTGGTGGATAACGGATTGTCTCTGATGTTGAATTAACAGGTTTATGAGTACATTTCAGATGATTGCATGGGGTTTTTAGGCTGGGTTTTAGCCTTGGGCTTTTATATATGGAAGATGCAGTTCACTTTACCTAGTAAGGTAATTCTTTGCATAGCAGCATTCAAGAGAGGTAGCAGTTATTGGAATTATTGTTGATAGCATTGGTGACAGCTAGGTTTTTTAGTCCAAATGATAAATAAGTTGCCTATACATGTTATTGTAAATGTAGATTAGGAAGGGAATGCAATTATTTAGAACTTTTTCCAAGTAGTTCATAAAGGTTAAAATATTGTGGGATCATTTTGGTGTCTGTGGTCTGAGCAAAGCCTCAATTAAGGAAAATGAAGCTGGCAGTGTGATGAACTGAACCTGCTGCTGAATTTTGGCTGGAGTTCCAAGTGTTGGTACTCTTGTGATTACTTAAGGTGGGTAACACCACTGTGTGGGACGAGGTGATAGCCGTGGTAGCCAGGTTGCTGTTTATGGGGAAGCGGTGTCTGTAGTACAGTTTGTAAGATATTTCCTGTTGCATTTTGGAGAAAAGGGGGCATTTGAGTGATATGAGTTTTGAGGCAGCTTTTAAGAACCCTAGTAGTTCCTCAGTGAGCATACTAGCATTAGATGCAATGGGGCAAAGTTGCCTACCTGTAGATCATTGAAAGCACAGAAAGTCTCTTATATAAAATAAGGAGGAGCCACTCTTCATTTACCTGGTGCAGTTTTTCCTGAGGATGCTGAGGACTGGAAATGAAGTGTACGGGCTTCCTTGAGCTCCTGATAGGCTAGAGTTGACTGTTAGTAACATTGACATACTTTTTTTCAGTTTAGCATTTTTGTAGCTCATTCTTCATTGACTAGTTTAATTATTGTTTTGTTGCCTCTTAAAGACTAATATTTTCTTTCCAAGGCACCGTTTTTTAAAGACCATCCTTATATTGCATCAGAATGAGTCAAAATTATTTCTGTTGTAACTGCTTTGACTTGTAAGCATTTAATTGATTTGGTCCAATTAAGACAGTTAAACATTATTCATATATTTATCTATTATATTAACATTGCAGTGACACTTATCAAATGCAATATTAACAAAAAACCCTAAGTAGTTTATGTGCATATTATTATTAGTGAAGTAAGTTTTTCTCATATATTTCCTTTTCATGTAATGGTACTAGGGGCTGAAAAAGAACTGGGAGGAAGTGTACCGTGAATTTCAGGGTCTTTCAGTAGAAATGGACACCATACCCAAGAAGATACATAAAGAAAAGCTGGAATCACAGATGAAACAACTGGAGCATGACATAGAAGTAATTGAGAAGCACAAAGTTATCTACATTGCAAATGAGTAAGGACTGTTTTCAGGTATTGCCTCTTTCCTCTATTTCTTTTTCTCTATCCCTGCACCTCCAAGAACCACCCCCCTAAATTCTCAGAAGAAATTGACACCGCCAGCTATTCAGAAGGAAATATTTAACTAATATAAGTCTGTAGCTTCTTAGAAAAGTTGTTACATATAGTTCTCATGTATATTTCAGAAAATGTTTTAAAATAAAATTCTTAATTAGCATATAAAACATGAATTTTATCTATTATTCTTCGTAATTTTTATTAACTACTAAGCTTTCTATAAAAATAATACAAAAAGCATAAAAAATACTGTTTCTTATGTTTAGAGCACTTCCTTCCTTGCATAACCAAAACAAAGTGAAATAATTGGCTGCTGAAGACAGCTTGGTAAATATAACTTCAGGGAGGGATGGCTTCTGGACTAGTTATTAAAGAGCTGTTGTGCTTTACTTAAAAGCTTGAGTGCTTGTATTTCTAAACAGCTTGGCTTCTCCATAACATTTTGTGTACTCATTTTTGTTACTGAAAATAATTTTTGTAGTGGAAGCCCATAATAATATAGACTTCACGCAATACAGATACCACATATAGCTTGCTGTGTGCATTTATGTATAAATAATTCTGTAATAGTACAGTAAATCTACAGCTAAAGTAGAAAAATGTGTTTTAATTGCCATATGTATGTAATTAAAGCAATATACCAGCATGTGAGTCAAGACCTAGGCAGAAATTATATCAGCACACTATACTGCAATTATTTGCATAAAAAGGAAACTTGTTTTTCTTTCCTACTGCTTAACCTTAGCTTCAGAACATGGCTTTTTCTGTATGGTATCAATCATTACCACCAGTAGCTGTTGTGACATCATAGTCAAAAGTAAAGAAGTTAAGTAAAAAATGAAGTAAAAAATTTCAGATGAACCATTAAAAGCCAGATTTTCACGTACATTAAGTTCCTTTCAAAAATTTGTCAGGGAATGGCTTTGAAGACTTCACAGTGATTCTAGGCTGAATTTCTTGTGCATCTTAAACTTGTCTATGACATGCACTAGGAAAGCGTGGGTGAGCAGGAATGTGTATTTTGTTCTTTGTAACTTATTGTCAAGCAATCATGTTTATTTTTGAAAGATGTAAGCTGGAAGAAAGCTGTGGTTTTGTAAAATATGAATTTAATTTACTGTTTACTCAAAAGAATTACTTATACTGTATATTTTAACAAAACCATGCCAATTATAAGCACTTAATAACATGTCACATTATCTCCTAGTGAAGTACAAGATGCCTTTCTTAAGAAATGCAATATAATCAAACATGGCTGTTTCTTGTGGCTTAAAATAAAAAAGTAGATTTGACTCCAAACCAGCATGCATTCCCGCTGCTTCACACTCAGCTTTTAGTGGTGTGCGGACCATTTGGTTGAGTTAGGCTGACAATCTGGAGTTGGTTCTTCCATGTATCATCGGTGCTAACTTCACAGGAATGCAAAGAAGGCGATGGCCTATCCCAAAATTTGGGACAAGCAACTATGCGACACTTTGAAATGTTCACCATTGACCAGTAATAATGACTGGTCATTAGTCATATTAGTATATTATTGGGAAGTTAGGAAGTGGACGGGAAGGGATGCAAAAAGTATTTCTGCTGAGGGAGAGACTAAAGCCAATGCACTTCTGTAGCTGAGTGGGCTGAAACTAGCGTCTTTCAACAGTACTGTGGGGTTTTTCTGGATAAACCTCATGCGGTGCTGTGCAGGTAGCTCTGCTGCCACAGGGGATGTTCCCCTCTTGGTACACATGAATAGCTTGTGCCACCCTAAGGGGAGGTTATAACTCCTTCCAGCTATTTTGATGTGTATTCCATGTGATCTACCAACACTTCTGATTGTGGAAAAAAACATATTATAATGAAAACCATTGAAAATACACACAGAAAGATAACATACTTACCCTTTAACTCTCTCTGGGAAGTTTGACAAAATAAATTTACAGAATCCAGAGCGTGCAATTCTGTATTTATGTGTTCAGGAAATGCCAATAATTGAAGGTGTAATGTTCATGAATAAACGAATATCTACCGTCAGTATAACTAAAGCAAAAAGGTGAGTAAACTCAATAGTTCTGATGGAATTGTTCCTTCATAAATGTTATTAAATATTAACAGGAACAAGTCTCAAATCTTTTTTATTGGGCAGTTTTTCTCCAACCCATATCTTCAGAACAGTAAGTCCTGAATATGATAATCTGTTTCTGGAACTCCCTAGAGTCAAGTCAGGTTGAGACCCAGTGTGCAGACCTGAGAGCAGAACTTTTGCTGGGATATTTTGAAACAAAAGGAAATTATAATGTTCTTTAGTTTCAAAAATGTTTTAAGCTGTCTTCTTGGTTAAAAAAAAAAAAAAACAACAAACCAAAACCAACTACTAATGTATAAAAACATAGCATCTTGGACATTTCTTAACATCTTAATTTCACATAAAGATGTCTCATGTGACTTTGATTTTATTTACAGATTAATTAGTTTTCACCAGCAGGAGCTTCCAACCTCACCCATTTTTACCATGGCATTTTTACTGTGGCACAAGCTGCTGCAAGTTTTACTGGGGTTTTGAAATATATTCTGAGCATTTGCTGAGGGTGCAAGTTGTGTAACTAAGCAAATGTGTTAAGCGTGTAATTCAAAGTTGCTGGTGCCAATGGTGACCTTTCTACTGACTGTGACCAGCTGCATGTGAGTAAAAAAAAGGTAAAAAGCCCTCAGGATTGCTCAAATGCTTTTCTACAAACAATGGTGTTTAGAATGGATGGAAAACTTTTATCTTTCTACACTTGGTCTTTCCAAATCATAATTTCCGGGTGTTTCACCTTCACAGATAGGCCATAGAATTATACCAGCCCTAGCTGGAACAGGGTTCAGTCTTCAGAAATTCAATGCACTTTTGCAAATATAAAAGTGAAATTTCAATAAAATTGTTGATCGTGGGCTATCACTAAAATGCAGCCAAATCACACAAGCTGTGGGACTTAACCTGTAGTGAAGTTTGAACTTCACTCCGCAAAACCAGCCGCCACTATGGGAGTTCTGTCCGCAGGCTGAGAAGTAGCATCAGCGGTTGAAACATCCTCTAAATTCACTAGCCAGTTACTGACAATCAATGAAATAATGAGAGACAAAATCATCAAAATGCTTCTAGTACTTCATAATTATTTTATCAAATGTATTTTTAAATGTTCAGTATTTAATTGGATAGCCACCACAAAACACGTGCTAGACGCGGGATGAGTGCTCTGATGGTCAGTAAGAGTTGTGTTGCCACAAACTGAAAATACTTCCTGTTGGAAGCTGTGCATGCCAAAACCATGTATCTATTTTTTAAAAATAGCAACATGAAATTATGATAAATATCTCACTAGCTGTTCTTCAGAATGAAACTATTTATATCCAGGAAGGAAGGGATCAGCTACGGCATCATCGCAAATGCAGGGAGTTCCTGATTGTATGGCTCCGATAGAGCTGCCTCCAGCGAGTGTCAGGTCTGACAGGAGCATATGGGCTCCATGTGGCTGGTCTCAAAGTGCGGAGGTTTCTTGGGCTCTGCATGCATTCCTGGGGACTAACTCTGGGGCAGAGCCTCAAAATCTGCCTTGCTGAGGGGTAACCTCATTCCCCGCATGAAACAGTAAGGGCAAAAATCTGTGGGAGAAATAATATGGGAGAAATTCCTCACTGATTTCCTTAGCCTCTGTGTGTGGGTTTTATTACAGGAGGGCACGTTCTGGCCCTTTGTATGTTTTTGTGAAAAACTGGCATTTCAAACTGCTGCTGTGATCACTCTGCCACAAAGCTAAAATCTAACCCTTTCACTGGCATACATTTCAGGGAAAACAACATATCTAAACATTTCAGCCCTAACGAAGGCAGACACCTTTCAGATAAGAAAACTTCACATACATGCAGATTAATGGGAGTCCTAGATAAATGCTAGTCCTAGTCAACGCTTTCATCCTCAGCTTTATGATGCTTATAATATTAATAATATAATTACAGGAGAGACAAGAGGTAACACCTATTATTAAGGTTGCCCAACATTTCCCATAGCCAGGGAAGCCAGCTGCTGAGCTCTGCAGCTGATGGGGATCACCCACCCCAGGAACCAGAGGCGTATTGAGCCTGACCAAGCTGAGGAGGACTGGCCATTTTGCCCCATGAGTGGACATCCAAGGTAGTGATGTATACTTGACTGCTGAATGCCTAGATTGTGGGGGTTTTTTTGTTCTGCCTTGATCTTGCTCCAGCTCCTTTTTGTTATGTAATGTGATGTAAACAGAATGTGAGTAAATTCAGGGTTTTCATCCTCCAGGCTTGGCGGTGGCATTAAGGTAGGGATACAAAACGAGCTGAGCTTGTTTGTGTTTTTTTCTTTGCTGTTTAAAGGGTGCTGAGGCAAATGTGACTTCCATTTCACCAGGTTATAAAGAACATACTTATGGTTCTTTTCAACATTGTACCACCTCAAATGATCGTACATGAGTAGGCATAGCCAGAGAGTAGATTACATTTGTGTCAGCTGGTCCTGTTGATGTGGCTATGAGGATGAACTGTTCAGTCGCAGCACTAGCCTGTGTTGTTAATTCATTATTCCATGCCTGCCTCCACGTCAGCTCCACAGCCTGGAGAAGTTCACACAAGCACGCAAACGCTGGAGTAACTTGCTCTTCAAATCCTTCCTCAAATGTTCCTTTGCAATGGTGCCTACCAAAAATTTAAGAACAGCTGAGCTGCTGCTGAGCTGAGATTAGGGGTTTATCTCACTGGCCTGCATGGTTTCCTTGAACTCCCCTGGCACTGTAGCCGGTTGTTTCTGGACTTAGGCTTAGATTGTAAGTTATCTGTGGCCTGGATCATCTTTTTCTCTCTTTGCACAGTGTCCAACACAATAAAATTTTTGTTTGTAAGTAGAGCTGCTCCATGCTTACAATAATAAATAAATATGATCATCTGGGAATGAATTAGGACCATGCAATAAAGGGAACAGATTCAAGTTGTTTACTAAAAGGGTCTGTCTTCCAAGAACCCTCATCTCATTTGTTTTGGCGACTGGAAAGTAGGAGTCGAAGGAAGAGAAGTGAGATTTAAAGCACTTAACCTATTCCCTGGAGCAACATGATTTATTCACAACTTTGTCATAGGATGTTTTTGAAATGCAATGGTAAATGGCTTGTACCTGGCTTTTTCACTGGGAGCCATTAATACTGCATTTCTCATTTTTGGGGTTCCTGACTTCTGCAATTTGAGCCCGTGTTTTAAATACAGGATGTATGTGCATAAAGTTAGAAGCTATGCTTTGAACCTAGACAGCACTATGTAATAGTTTGAAAGCTGTTGTCTCAAACTGGTCACTCAAGATTAATGAAATTAATGTTTAATTTACTCTTGCTAGGTGAGAGCCCCCATATGGAAAATTCAGGTGATTCAATCCTCTAATTCCCAGAGCTGCTGTGAAGATAGACAAGTACCTCTAGAACTGCTCCCACATTGCTTCAAGGGCTGTATTAAAGCTAAGGAAGCAACGTAATAATTCTCTCTTCAGAGGAACAAAAATTCAGCAGCGTTCAACATGTGGCCCCAAGCACTGCACAATAAGGGAACAGCCACAGTTTTTCTGTTTGCTCAAGAGAATGGTCTGGCTTTTAAACAAACAATAAAATTAGGAAGTGGTCTAAATGCAGCATTCCAGCCCCCTCAGGGAGCGGGTCGTTCTGGGCAGCAACAGAGCTCAGGGGTTGGCGGGCCATGAACATTTAGCCATGCCTATGCTACAGGAGAACTTGCTGGATCAGACTCTGCTTCTCAATACACTTTGTGAGCGCATTGTTTATTCTAGGCAAGCTGTGAAGTATACAAAACTACATCAAAGATGACTGAGCTATTTTGGGGGAAAAAAAGTCCTTAAACTATTGCTCGTTTACTTGTTTAAAACACTCTGAATTCTTTTGTTTTGCAGATTTTCCAAAATTTGTTGTAGTTTATTAAAAGCAAGAAAAAAGAGGGATGAAGTCAAGTGAATAACCTCCCTTAAAAAGAAAACAAACCCTAACAGTTAAATTAATTACATTGGGTGTGACTCGCTATGTATTTACAATTCCCTGACTAGTTTTCATGGCTGTGCATGATGAACATGTCATAGGATATGATATGAACAGCATGTCTTGAAAAGAATGCTTTATCATTCAAACGCCAATACTTCTCAATAGCTGGTTAGGGGAAATATTTGCATAATATTATGAGGGAAATAAAGTTTATTCTAGTAGTGCAGGACAAAAGGAAATTTTTGTTTGTATTTATTTCAGCTGTAAAGAACTCTATATTAATAACATGAACTTGAAAAGCAGGAAGAGTATCTGCAGGAGCCAGGAAATTGCAAAGTGAAGCTCTCACTGCCCTAGTCTGGCACAGTGAGATTAATAACAAACAAAAATGTAGTTTTGTATTAAAGATGTTTATCGTAGACTGAATAAGTCAAAGCCCAGGATCCTGTCAAGCGGTACCTAACACTGATTTAAAGATCATAAAAACCAGACTAACACTTGAATGGCAGCTTTTAGGCATTTTTCTGATATCAAAATTATCATAGTTAATTTTCAAAGCCTAAGTCAGTCTTGTGGACTCAGTACTGTGATAGCTAAATGCTCTGAGTTTCCCTCATGGACCTTAGAAGCTGCAGTTGCTTTAAAGCTGAACTTTCTGATTCCCCAGGGTGCTAATTCCGGTGACACTGAAGGTGGACAGAAGCTAGATTCCAGCTTGCGGTGCCACTCCATCACCTGCACAGCACAGCAGTCACAGAGGGGAAGTATAGCATCTACACCACTGTATATTGTAGGATGCTACCAAGCCCTGCCTAATTGGACAGCTTTTCCTACAGTCCCCCTAGGCTCCTGAATGTAGGGAAAAGGTTTTAAAAACTGCTTCATGTTCTCCCATGTGTCTGTAACACTGGCAAATATGTTCTGCTGCACTCAGGGTCTTCAGCATCCAGCCTATGGACCGGTTAACTGCCTCAGGTGATGCAAAAGAACGCAAAATTCTGCAGTATATGAAAGCTGGATGTGAAAGCAATTTAGAACTGCTTTCAACATACCCTGAAGTACTGTATCCACTAGACTTTTGTTTTCAGTAATCTCTTCAGTGGCCATTTTACCCAAAAATATCTTTCTCTGCAACACTGGGGGGGTTCGCTTACCTTGTAAGCACTAAGCAATGCAGGTTTATGCTTGATGAGATTGTTTACAGATCTGCTGTTCACATACCAGCTGCAGCAACAGGCAGAACCAGAATAAGAGCTCTTACTTCATCCTCTAATTGGCAGACTTCTTCCTAGGTAAGCCATACCACTTGAAATATTCTGGATTTTCATTATTTTCTTGTCTATTTTTGGTGTTTACATATTAAACGGAGTTGTCAAATGTTTGTTATAACTTCTTGGGAGGAGAATACGTAATGGAGTTGCAAAGGCTAATGGGCAACTCCATGATAACGTTTGTCTTGGATTGCTTTCTTGATGTAACCCTGCCCCCAACCTTCTATTTTCAATATTTCTTTACGTTAGAGCTGTGAAAGGGTAGATGCTACATGTCCTGCTTTTATCAGTAACAGGGTAAGAGAGGAAAAAATATGTAACTGAAATTATAAAATTCATTCTGTAAAGGCCCAAGTTATAAATACATTCACAAGGGATTTGCATATAAGCCTTAACTCTGCTTTGTTTCTCAGTGTGTCACTTTTTCCATCTGCTCCTTTATATCTTTTGGCTATGTGTCCTGACCTGCCCGGACCTACTTGTCAGTATGATCTACCCTATTCTCTTTGTTCTTGCCCCCCTTGATCATTTCCCATGGTTGTGTATCTAAAAGTGTTTATTCTTTTCCTCCTACCTTTAATTTATAAACAAACAGCTGAACAAAGATAATAGGAAAGTTTTTCAGAATGCTTACAGTCTTTTTCACAGTTAAGACTCTGATATGTTTAAAATAATAATATTTTGGCCCTAATTAAAGAAGATTTTGAAAATCTACTCTAAATTCATTCATTCTATACCAATTGATATCCTAAAAAGAATGTAGACCCTCAGAAAGTGCATATACTGCCGCAGCAAAATCCTTAGCAGCTTCATTTCCATCATGCAAAGAACCTCACTAATTCTAGTTTATGTTAATTCTGTGGGTTTACAGAACCACAAATTTGTCCCATTTGCAACAAAACTAAAAAATGTATTACACTTTATGCCACGGAAAAAATCTTACATGGAGAAGAGCAACTGTGCGGATAGGACCAGTGGCTGCTGATAGCAGCACTATCCTTCAAACTGTACCCCAGCTAGATTTGTCTAGTTTTTCATTTCCATATTTTTATTTATTAGTGAGACATGACACTTCATTACACTTCTTAAGTGAGCCCTGTAAAACTGTTGGAAGAGAATAATACCAAAAGAAAGACTTGACAAAACACAGTCGTCCAACCTTGACAGGAAGAACAAACATTTCCTGCTTAGGTTTTTCAGCTCAATGCCAGAGGAATCTATTTTTTAGTATCTGGTTCACATTAACCTTTTCCAAATCGTTAAGCTTCTGTCTGTGGTGTAGGTAGAACAATCTCTTGTATTCCAGTGGTCTCATAAAGATGTGGTTTAAAATGACAGAAAACTCTGTAACAGTGACCCAACTAGTCCAAAAGGTAGAAGAAACCAGTACTCATACAGCAGTGGCAAAATTAATGAGTTTCTAGCTGTAATCCAAATAGCTTCAGAACTACAGAGCCCTACTACAGAACTACTGTGATGCTGATGCAACAGCAGCTTTATCTGTATTGAGGTGGGAACTGAATTGATTGCATTATCTTTAGGGTGAACGTGAGCTTTAGAAGTTGTTCTTGCCCACCTCCAAGCAAGAAGACTCTTCAAATCTTGAAAAGTGATTCTGGGTACGAATCAGTAGCTTTTAATCCCAAAGTTTAGATGAAACATTAGACTTTCTTTCTCAATAGTCACATGAAATGTTGACATGCAGTTGAAATACAAAAGGATTTTGCCCATTATGAAAATCTCCTATATATTTTACAAAAATATTTTTATTTACTTTATGTAGGTTTGTACAAATCTGTACCTGCTGTTTATCAAATTCACTACTTTTTGTTAAGTTTATTCTAATGCACTGTGAAGAGCAACTATTTTTTTCCAGCATAACTCAGTCTTAATATACAGGCACCACTTCCGAGGCAGGCATATTCTGGAGTCGGCCTCTGTCACTTTGTAAACCCGATCTTCTGTTCTTTCAAACATGTTGTCAATTGTAGCAATAGTTCTTCTAAGACTAGTTCCTTAACCCACCAAAAAGCAAACAGATCTGGCTTCATGTAAGAAACAAAGCATTTATCACAAGAGAATTTTCACTTGCTTTAGCACTCAGCCAGACTTTAATTTACAGAAGCCTGCTTAACACCAGACTCGGCCTGTCAGTTCTGATGTAAGTGCACTAACAGGATGCACCTAAAAAACTGCCCACATTGGACACCAAACTCCTAATGCAGACGTACCCATGGTACGCCCTGGATTCGTCTGTTATGGCTTGTGTCCTGCAAGTCGCAATGACTTCGTTTTGAAAGCAGCGTACCAAATTGAAATGTCTTCCTACTTGGCCTGTAAGAGCCCCCCAGGTACCACTGAGCATATTTCATTATGCCCAGGTGTCTCCTAAAACCAACTTTTTCTTCCTCTAATACTTTCTAGTACATGAATGGCAGAATTCTACCAGTTGTATATTTAATGGATAAATACTGTAAACTATTACCAACTTTCACCTTTAGGAAAGTGGAATGCTCCCCTAAAAGCTGTAATTTTACCCACAGTGGTCTGAGAGGCTGTTAGCATTTTCCCCAAAAGACTGGATACAAAATGGGTAGAGCGAGTCCAGGTTTGAACTTCTAATATGGCTATATAAAGGCAGACAACGATCAGAGCAACAGAGCAAGCTCCTTCTCATCCGTGAGGCTGTGAAAGCAATATGATAATTGTTACAGAACTGGAAGGAGGGTGGCATAAGGCGGCGTGGTTCCGGATCTGTTCTCCTTCCACTGGGCTGACAGCATGAGAAACACGGAGGTGGGCTGCAGGCATTCGGAACGTACCACTTGCTCCGGCACGTACACGGTGGCTGGGAAGCAGCACCAGCTCAGAAGACAGCAAAGATGGAAAGCAAGATTAATGAATTATTGGAAGTTGGCTCTCTGGCATACTATTCCGTCCCCCGCAGAGTATAAGTAAAAAACTGTTAAAATGTCTATTTAAACGACACCGGTTTAATCTAACCTGCTAACCCGTCCGTTAGGCCTGTCCAGGACGCCCCACCAGGACGCCCCAGCCTGCCCGCCTCTCGCTGCCGCTGCCTCCTCCGAGCCGTACCCACGCCCGTGGGTCCCACCTCCGGTCCCGCCCGGCGGGCACCGCTGCGCCCCGTGCAGCGCGTTCTGCACACCCGTCCCATGGCTAAGCTTAGCTTAGTTTAGCTCAGCTTAGGCGTTACAGTCCGCATTTCCTCTCCTCATCGCACACCTTCAGCAGATAAGCTGATTTTGTCACGGCTTAAGAAAAGCCGATGAGTTTGGTGAGCGCCGGCCGCCGGCGGGCACCCCGCGGGCTCTGTTCCCCAGGCAGGCGGGGGGCCCGGCCCCACACCCCGGGGTGCAGCCCCCGCCCTGGGGCCAGCCCCTCGGGCACCCCGCAGCTCGCCGGGCGGGCGCCAGGCCCCTCGCCGCCCCCTCGGCCGCAGCCCCCGCCGCGGCTGCAGCCCCCCGCTCCCCCGGCCCGGCGCGGCCCCGCCCCGCCGCAGCCCCTCGGGCGGGCGCGGAGGAAGATGGCCGGGCGAGGCGGGAGCGTCGCGGAGGCGGGGAACGGCGGAGGCCGCGGCGTTGTGGTAAATGAAAGCGTCGCCCGGCCCACCCCGGCCGCTCGCCCCCCGCTCGCCCCTCCGTCCCCAGCTCCCGCTTCCGCGCCGCTCCCTGCCGCAGAGCCCGCGCTGCCCGCCCCCCGCCTGGCTCGGGTCCCCGCGGCCGTCCCTCCCCCGGCGCTTTGTGCTTGTCCTCCCGCGCCCGCCGGGCTGCGGCCGCGCTCCGCTCCTCGGCTCGCCCCTCTGTCCGGCCCCCGCCTCACGTCCGTCGCCGCCGCGGAGTGTCCCCGCTTGCCCCGGGCTCCCCCGGCCGGCGCTCGGCCCGCGCGTCCCCGCACCCTGAGCTCCGGTTCCCGCCCTCGCCTCGCCCCACGGCACGGCCCGCCGTCCCCAGCCCTGCCGGGGCTGCCGGAGCGGGACGGCGCCTGGCCCGGCCCGCCGGCCGCGGCGGGAAGGTGCGGGCCGGCCTCCCCGGGCTGGAGGCGGGCCGGCCGGCCGGCTCCCGAGCTTCGCCGGGCTCTCGGCTTCCACCCCGAAAACGCGGTCCTGAATTACGCCGAGCGGGACCGCGGCCGTGGCTATGCGTCCCCCCAGGCTACTGGTGTAACTGGGATGGGGATCCCCGGGATCCCGACGTCCCTGGCTCCCACCGAAGTGCTTCGAGGCCTCGGAGGGTCTGGGAGCGCGGTAAAAGCCCGCCGTTGCGCCTTAAAAAAAGGGTAAAAGGATAAAAAGCGTAAAAAAATGGGTAAAAGCGCGGCTGCCCCTTATTCTGTGGTGGCAAAAAGCCCGACGTTTGGCAGTGAGTTTTGACTGCCTGTGAGGCTGAATAAAGTATGCAAAAATGAACGAACATGTTTCTTATTCTGAGGGAGAAACCAGATTCTCCTGTGAAGCAAATACCACCGCTGCCACCCCTTAGGTATGTTCCGGCTTTATTGCGGCGTTGGGATTTTTTCCGAGCTGCAGAACCGCCGCCCAGATCGCGGCCCGGAGCCGCGCCAGCGTCCCCTCCGTCCCCTGCCGGGGAAACGGGCCGCTCTGTGTCCCAGCTCTGCCCGAAACCACCGTGCATCCACCGCCTCTCTAACAAATCACTCTTTTAAAGTGGATGACTGTGTTTAGCACTAAAACAACGTGAGAATATTGCAAAGGAGCAGATGAATGCTCACAGCTATGTCCTGCTGTACTGGCTCCATTTCTTTTGCTTGGTACACGAAAATGTGTGCATGCGCTCCCCAACCCCACCCCAAAAACCAACCAAAAGTAAGGCCAGTGCAGTGTGATTTAAGTTTACAAAAGCTGGACTTTGCTTGATGCTCGCTCCCTTTATACCAAAGCAGAATCCAGATCGTTGTTGCTTTAAAGGGAATGCTGTGCTTGAACCTCACGTGTACCCACTTTGCCAGACAACCAAATTAGCAGTGTTTTTCCAAAGGTGTTGCGGTAGAATCTCCGGCTTCTGTCTTACACCTCAGTGGAACACTTGCATGTATTGCCATGTACTTGTATTCCTTTTTGTATACATTCACATCAACTTTTAAAACTGAAGAATTTGTGCTGGGCTGCTCGGACATGCCAAACCTGAACTTTAAAAATAGCTCTTTCACTTGAAGACTTTTTTTATGCACTTGTGTACCTATATATTTAATATATATATTTATTTATCCAGTTGAATACTGTTTTTATATTGAAACAATCACAAACATTTCCTTCATATTTTCAAGGGCTAAAACCAGAAGTAAATAGAAGTTGCGTTTAATCTGGGGCAGATTTTTTTTTATGTTCAACTATTAAACTGAGGACAATTTAACTTTTTTTTTTCTAATTCACAAGGAGAATACTCATAAAAATTTACAGTTACTTGAAAATTGTCCTATAACATAACGCTATGAGTAGCTTTAGGGTAAATGAGAATTTCTAAGTTGGGAATATGAAATAGGCTTATTATATTAGAAAAAATAACTAATTAGAAAATACATGTGAATTTAATCTTATTTGTCAAATGCCAGTGAACACTTGTGAGAACTTCCATATTATTGCAAAGTGGTACGTTTTATGTTCTTTATTCAAGAGAACCAGAAGATTAGATAGGAGAATCAAAACTTCATCCTGATCCTGTTTCATAAAGAACTGTAACCTAAGTAAAAGCTATTTGTTTGTATGCATTCTGAAGCAGTTTCCATACATCTAGTTTGTTCTTCTGCATCACGCTAAAAACCTGCAGTTTGATAAGGAAGCAATACTGACAAGGGTTCTTAGCGGGTGTTTATAGTACTTATGCAATTTAAAGCACTCTCTGGAATTGTTTCATTTTATGTTAAAAGGCCTTTGAACAAAACCATGCCAGAGAGTTCATTGCTACAAAATGTTTAAAAAGTGTCAGCCACCCCAATGCACTGAGAACGAAGGTGGGAAAATAGGCACCCCAGGCCTTCTGCAGCAGTGCTTCGGGAGCAAGATATTTATAATCTCCTGTTTCTATGGAAATGGCGAACATAACTAACTTCTTTCTTCTGTGTAGTTTCAAGGCTTGTGTAAGTCAGGGGAAAAGCTTTCATTGCTCCATATGGGCAAATGTTCAGTAGTAGTTACCAACAAATAACTTTCTTTGATACAGAAACTGCTGGGCTGAGTTAAGAAAACAGGACAGTCGAGGTGTCTGTAGCTGCCAATAAATATGCAAAAAAACCCCAACCAAACAAAAATCCATGAGTCAAAGAACACCCTTTCAGTACGGCATGAGGCAAGGCTATGCCTAAGTTCACGAAGACTATTTGAGGAGGAACAGCTCCACATCAGATATGTTGTGTTAGCCTAAATATTTCTGAGACATGGTTTACTGCTCTACTACATGAAATCATAAGCAGAGGTTAGTTACAGTGGTGGGCCTTTAAAGGCTATATTTAGCAGAAATGCCATTAAGACTTGCGCTTCACAAAGGCAAGTTTGTCACCATTTATTCGTCTACTCAAGGTTAATTTGGCCAAGCTGTAGAAAGAAGACAGACAATATGTGACTTGAGGAATATGATTGTAAAGAAAACCTATTAGGTATTACTTTTTATCCTGAAACAATATTGAAGCAGTGTTTTAGTGATTCCAGTGTACCTTGTGAACCTGCAGGTCTTGGCTTTCGTAAGGAGTTGTGAAAATTGTTGGTTTGGAGTTTGTTTAGTTCTTGTGCTGATGACTTTGCACCTTCATAGCTTTCTGAAGCCTTTACATGTTGGCTGATTTTCGCCCTACTTAATCCCTACTGCCATTGTATGCTGTGGGGTCTCCTAACTGTTGTATTCTGATACTTATGAAGCTAACATATATTAAATCTGTAAAGTATTTTGTCTGTGAATGTATGGATTTACAGACTAGCTGATAGTGAGGTGAGATGCAAGCACTTAGTAATAACTTATATTTGATGACTTATCTAAATTAAGAATCTTACCTTTGGCAAGAAGTAGAGTCTTCCACTGATTTGTATAGATACTGTCCATGAACCACTTAATATATTCTCCCTCTGTGCTGTTTCACCTGTAGAATATTTACTTACTTATGTGCAACTTTAAAATACCTCTAAACCAGAAATTTACAAATTTTATGTATGATTTTATGACTTGTAATCCCACTGTCTGAATCTGCCATTGGAGAATCCCTTCTTACTGGTAATCTTTCATTTGCATTTCAAGTTTGAAAGTAGTATGAAACTTAGACTTGCCACTAGTTTAGTATTAAATATTTCCTCTTTCTATCTAGTTGTCATTTCAGGTCAAATTTCCCACATTCTGTGGGGAGAAAACTGTAGCATTTGATTTCTGAGATATACCAAGAAGCAAAATAATTAATAGGAAAAGTGAAATAGTAAACTATAACTGGAAGAGTCTATGTCATACGATTAGGTCAGCCAATAGAGCGTACTAGAACACTGATTATATATCAGTTACACATTGTCAAACACCATGAAGTATTCTTAACAGCACTATTTGATATTCAGATTTCAGACAATTGGCCCGGATACAGTCTGGATTTGTTCACTTATCCTCAGCACTACTATGGAGACCTGGAATATGTGCTCATACCTCATGGCATTATTGTTGACAGGTATGTGTAGTTTTAATGTTATTAAATACGTTCTTTGGTCATTAGTATTGTTCTTTTATATAAAGCCTGTCATCCACAGACAGTGTTTGTATAACATTTGTCCTAAAATATTGTATTAGCAATTATAAATATACTTCTATTTATTTAATCTGGAAAGTAAAAATATGCCTGAAGTTTAGGAAATGCTAGAGTTGTAGTTGCCTTTGCAACTCCCTGCCTAATTTCTTTCACCTAATTTCTGATTTGGGCATTGAGTGAGATAGGGGTCCCACAAGAAGGAGAGTGTGATCATGTAGTGAAATTGGCATTGAAACTTAAATTACATGAGAGCTGAACTTAAGGTGAAAGAGCACTTACAAAGCTTTGTATATAGTTTTACTTGAATGTCCCACTTGCTTTCTAACCACCCTGTGTTTTTAATACAAAAAGGCTACGTTCAATGATGTACAACTTTGGCAACTCCCTGGTACAAATCATTGATGCTGATTAACCTAATGGTTTCTGACTGCACCACTGACTTCTACCATTCAGGACAACTGAAAAGCATGTTGGGGACCGCTTGGGTACAGATGCTTGGTTTGGAGGGTGGCAGTGGGAAAGCTTGATCATCCCCCATTCCTTACTCTGTATTAGTTCCCATGTGCTCTCAGTGTAGGCACTTGATGGTGCTTTGTTATTTGTGGTAGTCTAGCTCAGTGTTCATGCTCAGTTATTATTTTGACGTGCCATTAAAAATCTTACAAAAAAGTTACAAAATGGAAATGGTAATTTTCAACAGTGTATTTATTAGGAATTTCTGAGTGGAATTTCACAGCACATTTTCAGCCTGCTGCTTTCTACCTACCACATTTAAACAGCTGGTTGCAAGTACTGAAATTGTTGGAACTCCTTTAAAGAAGCTTGTAAACATCCATCATAAGGAAGAATTATGACTCCTGTATTTGTTTTTAAACACAAGCTTTCTTTCATTGCCTTTTCAGTTGCCATTGTATTGAGTTTTTCATCTCTCTTGGTTAGGGTCAACTGACTTTTATTCCTCTTTTTTAAATAAATACATTACAACTTCACCTCTCATAGAGTTCAATACAAACTTGTTTCAAGTAAGCATTGAACTCCAGTGTTGTTTTTGTACTCCAGCAGAATGAACTCCACTGTTTTTTTTTACTCCATCAGAAAAGACTCATTTTGTTCTAATGGAAGAGGACACAGAACTAAATATGATGTGATTATACAAAATTTTAATGTAGGAAGAAGGCTCAGCACTTGAGAAAGTTCTCTTGTCAGTTGGCAGCAATTAAATATAGGCTAAAAAACTGGTACGTCGTTATTTAGAAATTGAAATTACTACATTTTTATCTACGCTGGAGTTCATGCTCTTTTAAAATACAAAGTGGTCTTTGGAATTTTGGCAAATTTCAACTCCTCAAACAATCTGAGGAAGAATATTAAAAAATTAAAATCACCAGAGAAATGTTTCTTCTTAATGAGACGTTTTCACCGTTATGCTGAGACTTGATAAAAGGTTATAAAAGACTACTTTACTAATCTTCAGTAAAGTAAGTGGAAGTCTTTTACTAATCTTCATTCTTAGATCAGTAAAAGGAATTATATATTTGAGGTAGAACAAAATGATCTAATGATATCTTCTATTTTTCAAATCTAAAAAATACTAATTCATGCTATATGGAATTTACTTGAGCATTACAAATAGAAAGATGTGAAAATGAAGTGACAGCTTTTGCTCGTAACTAGTATATTATCCTCAGTTTAGAGCTTATTCTTCTCTGGAACATGCATAAAATGTAGATTTCACTAAGGTTCAATGTATTTATGTAGTGGCAAATGGATTCCCCTATTAAAATGGGTAGATTAAAAAAAAAAAAATGTAATCGTGGAAGACATGGAATAAATTATAGGATTATTTAATAAATTGCATCCTGTCAAGTAGTCCGCTCTCATTGAAACTACTGATCTAATTCAGAGAGCTATCAAAGAACTTTCCAGCAAAGGTGTTTACAGAAAATAATGCACTGAGCTGTTATTTCCTTAAAACATCAAACAACATTGTTCAGTTTTCTGTTGATACCTGCTTTACTTCTAGAAGTGACCTAGTACCCTGTTTTATGTCTAGAAATGCCACCTTGTTCTTTAGAAAGCAAAGCTACTTAAGATAAGCATTCAAAGAATCACAGAATGGCGGGGGTTGGAAGAAACCTCTGGAGATCATTTTGTCCAACCCCCCTGCTAGAGCAAGCATACCCAGAGCAGGGGGCACAGGAACGCGTCCAGGTGGGTTTTGAATGTCTCTAGGGAAGGAGACTCCACAACCTCCCTGGGCAGCCTGTGCCACTGCTCTGGCACCCTCACAGGAAAGAAGTTTTTCCTCATATTCAGGTGGGACTTCCTGTGTTCCAACTTGTGCCAATTGACCCTTGTGCTGTCGTTGGGCACTATTGAAAAAAGCCTAGTCCCATAGTCCTGGCACCCACCCTTTAGATATTTGTAAGTATTGATGAGATGCCCCCTGAGTCTTCTCTTTTCCAGGCTAAACAAGCCCAAGTCTCTCTCTCAGCCTTTCCTCTTAACAGAGATGCTCCACTCCCCTGATCATCTTCGTCACTCGCCGCTGGACTTGCTCAAGCAGTAGTTCTCTGTCTGTCTTGAACTTGGGGGCCCAAAACGGGACACAGAACTCCAGATGTGGCCTCACCAGGGCAGAGTAGAGGGGGAGGATAACCTCCCTCAGCCTGCTGGCCACACTCCTTTTAATGCATCCCAGGACACCATTGGCCTTCTTGGCCACAAGGGCACAGTGCTGGCTCAGGGTCAGCTTGCTGTCCACCAGCACTCCCAGGTCCTTCTCAGCAGAGCCGCTTTCCAGCAGGTCAACGCCCAGCCTGTACTGGTGCCTGGGGTTGTTCCTCCCCAGGTGCAGGACCTTGCACTTGCTTTTGTTGAATTTCACGAGGTTCCCCTCGGCCCAGCTCTCCAGCCTGCCCAGGTCTCGTTGGATGGCAGCACAGCCTTCTGGTGTATCAGCCACTCCTCCCAGCTTGGTATCATCAGTGAACTTGCTGAGGTTACACTCATGTTTATTATTTTTATCTGGAAAATTTATGTACTATTGTATGGCAGAAATGTGTATCTTTTGGTTTCAGTCGTCTGCCACATTGTGTTTGCAAAGCAGAATTCTCAAAGAGAAGACATATATGGGAACCCTGCAATTCCTGGTTAACTGCAGCATAACCTTGATCATTCTCATGTGTGCGACCTTGAAAAAGTCACTTAAGCTCTTTGCACTCTTCTTTTTTGGTGTGTGAAATAGTGATAATGTACACCTTTTATAACACTTTGATGCTATTTTTCTTTGTAGTATTTGTGTATATTTTTCTTAAAATTGTATGGGTAGTGTCTTCCAAAGCCTATCAGTGCAAAATATTTCTAATAATTCTCTTCCCTATCTTTCACTTAATTTATTGTTCTTGTATAGTAACTAACATAACAAGTTAGGGGATTGTCCAGGAATATCTTATATTGATGTTCCCTGTGAGGTAAAACTGAAGGCTAAGTTGCATTCTTTACTCCAAAGTCTCTGAAATGCTTTTGAATTCAGCATATGCTGAGATGTGTTACTTCCTTCTCTATACCTGGGAAATTTATGCATTTAAGGTTAATGAGTTTGATTCACATGCTTTGCATCTTGCATCTGTCACTCCATAGCTGCCGTCTGTGAACTTGATCCAAACCCAGGCAAGTCAAGACACTTAAACAGACTGTCAGTCAAGCTATCTGCTCACCGTAGTGTTTCTTTGTAGCCACATGGAAAGCATACCATGAACTTAGAGCATCTGCATCTAATGTTATTTTATCCTTATTTTTTTTTGCCCCAGGACAGAACGATTGGCCAAAGATATTATGCAAGACATTGGAGACAATGATATTGTGGTTCTCTGTGTCCTCAAAGGTGGCTACAAGTTCTGTGCTGACCTTGTGGAGCACATTAAAAATCTCAGCAGAAATTCAGAAAGGTTCATCTCCATGAAAGTCGATTTTGTTAGACTGAAAAGTTACCACGTAAGTCAGCAACTTATTTATGTAGATACTGGTTGTGTGTTCATAATAAATAGTGGACTTTTGTAAATGTGAAATTTATTTTTTCCCCCCAAAATTATTAGGAAAACAGTGTGAAAAATATTTTTGTTTGAAAAACGTGAGGTTTTCTTTCAAAGTATTTGCTCATGTCTCTCTATATTTTACGGATAGTATGAATGAGGATATGAAGCATCCTCAGACTGTACTTTATTTAGTCTGTCTTCACTTTTGCACAGAAAATTATTCAAGTTTTCATCACGTAAAATGTCAGCATGTTGTTTGTTCTCAAAATCCTTAACAGTTCTGTGAAGTTTATTTCATATTACTTAATTTTCCACCCCCACCTCCTCATAGGTTGGCATAACTGCCAGATGTTAAATCTATGTCTTATTCTAGATGTTTAATGCTAAGCAAATGAAATGCTTTCATCTTTATAACATGCAGTTTACATAGTAGCAAAATACACCACTAGATGATGATAGTGTTTTACAAGAAAATGAAATAAACCATTGAACCAAATCCAGTGTTGAAGTAAGGGTCAAGACTTCCTGTTATCTTCAGAGGAAATTATGCAATAATGATTCACTTGTTTCAGTGAGGCAATGATAGTGAGATGACCGGCCTTTTTTTAGAATGTGTGATTACAATTTCTGTTTGCATAAGCTATAAATTTATATTCCACCTTGTAGTTCACACTCCATAGTGAGGGAGCATTTCTAGAAATAAGTTGTCCTAGAAATGTCTGAGTAAGTAGACTAAATAAATGGAGTAATAATACAGTTGCTCTCTGTTAACAAATGCAACTTGCTGAGTCCAATAGTTCTTGCAATAACACTACGTCCTTTCCATGACAGAGGTTGGTTGGGTGGCATTTTGCACTAACACCGGTGACCATAAACTTTTACTAACTTTCACAAATCCAGTCTGAATTTTTTCCACCATGGAAGAAAAGTGGATGAGAGCCTTTGTAGCCATTTGGTTAGGATTTGGTCCAGGGACTTCTCCTTCAAGAATTGGTCAGGTCTATGAAGGACTTGTGCAATACTGATATTGTGCAATTTCTAGCTATTTAGCATTATTACAGAACTAATTAATAAAATAAAATGTAATGTTTGTCTCACATAAAGGCACATGGGAATTATACTCAGTTTTTTCTTGGTGTAGTAATAACACTTCAATAATAGCGCTTGGCGAACAGTGAAATTACTTAAATTGTTTTTTATTTTGCACATGGCATACAGGTAGTTCACATGCTTTTCCTATTGGGTTATCTCCTATCCAGGGTGAAGATACCCTGGTTCTAAAACTTTTTTCCTTGGTTACAAGTCAACTGTTATTATCCATACTAACCCATAACCAATGAGTGGCAGGAGATGGTACCACAAAAGTGTGGAAATCTTCACAATGCTGTTTAGGAAATAAAATAAAAGCATGTTATATCAAGCTGAAACTGCAGTACAAATTTTGTTATGCAAGGATGCAATTATCAAGAGTAAGTCCTAGATGATCCTAGCATTTAGTGGCTGTGCATATTTTGGATCTTAGCCTCTTGCTTTAGCAGGAAGGTAGAGCCTTCCCTAGAACTAGTGCTTGCATCTATTTTTTAGAAAACAAATCCTTGTTTTCTTATAAGTGCTTCCAAACAGGTGTCATATATTTGGAGCCTGAAGCTGTGCTTGATTTAGTGCTTGGAACAGTGCTTGGTATCTGCCTGGTCTTGAGAAGCTGAATGACACTGCAGTATAAATTTGAAATTAGATTAATATTGGTAGATTCATTCCGTGCAATATGAATAATGTAATGCTGACTAAAGTACCAGTACCACTACAAGGCATCCCTCACATTTTGAGTTATCGTTGTGTCCTGACCAATTGCAGGTTTTACAGAACGAACCCCTGTCAGCATAGCATAGTCAAAACCCTTGAGGAACTAGCTGTTACTCGTTTGAGTGACTCTTTATCCCAGCCTTCTGTGAGACTCCCGAATCCCCCACGTCAGTTTATTCTGAAATAACATTCCTCTCACAGTGTTTTACATTTTAATCAGAGGCAACTGATTACAGTTTTAGAGGTAAGACTTCTTTGCTTCCCTTTGCCTTTTCTTTTCCACTTTCTGTTAAGACTTACTACAGCTCTCAACCCGTTTTTCTCTCTTTTTATCTCTTTTTCATTTTATAGACACTGTTCTCACATTATTTATCCTTCTTCCTTTTACTAACTGTTCTCTGTTTCTCTCCTAAAGGGAGTCCTGCTGCTCTCAATATACTTCCTTCAGATATGTCTCTCTTCCCCCCTCCAGCTGTTTAAATCCAACAACTAATTTCAGCTCAAACTCATGGGATTTTTGAATTGTCTCATTCCAACTTCAGTACTGAAAGGTTAGTTGATTTTTTAGAGGTTGTAATTTAAAGTGGGATTTCTTGGTTTAGTCATGTAGCAAAAATGGGCTGTAATTGTGACCTGAAGTCAGATCTTGGCATCACTGAAATGATTGATGGATTAATTGATTTTTCAAAAAAAACCATAGTACATTTAGATTCTCTGGATATTAATGAGATGAGGGGTTGTTTGTACTTCCAGAATCAGGATGGGTTTATCTGGTTTCCAAAGTATTGATGTAAGCCTGGACATTTTAATGAGAAAACCTCCTGTGTTTTTCAAATAGCGTCTTAGTTTTGTTATCTCAAATTGGCAGGTCACATGGCTGAATTTAGTGCATCTAGAGGTAAAGCAAGAAAATACCATTTGTTTATTATTTTCAGAGGAAACAAAGCAGTATGCAACTTAGGAAACCGTAGCTTAAAAATAATGTGGTTATTCTGTTTATACTTTAACGACATCAGTACTAGTTCTTAGACCTCATAGAATTCCTGCAACTGAAACTGGAGGTGCAGCCTTGTCTGAAAACATGTTTCTACTCCCTCTAGAAATTGAACTATGTATTCCATTTCTTTAGTTTTGAGTTAGTGGTTTGGTTTTTTTTCAATACAATGCTAAAATGATACAGTGGAGAAAATTAAGTTTATACATGTGGCCAGAAACTTATAGGCTTAGGTGTAGATTAATAATAAAAAATGAGGTGTGCTTAATTGTAAACAAAGCTTATATCTGTAAATCCATAAATATACCATTTACAGAGAAACACTTGATAACATCGTTATAACTCAAATTTCGAAGGCTTCTTAATCAGTAAGAATGATATTTCAAATATTTATGAAAAGGAAAAGAATGGTGGTTAGAAGATATGCGGATAGTTTTCCTCCATAGAAATATGATGAACTCTTGGAGGATGCTGTTTCCGGTAGACTTACAAGTTATATGATATACTTGTTCAAATTTTAATTTTGTGTATTTAAATGAGCTCAAAATAAAGAGATTGTTTATGTGGGGATTTATTAGGGACTGTAGGGTGACTTTACAAGCTTCTAGCACAGCAGGCAAATAAAAGAAAGCACCAAGGTGAGAGTTAGAAAATACAATTTCAGAAATAAACAGATATGGAAGTATCATGTAAACTTAAAGGTAAGGGTCAGAAAGTAGATGGAGGGGAAAATAAAATCAAACGATCGAAATTTGAATGAGAAGAAGCAGCTCTGAGTTTTAAGAGGCAGAGAGGAGAAAACATACACTTTTTTGAATGAACTCAAGAGTAGTGAGACAGTAAGTATAGTAGGTAGACAAGGAAGTGCTAGAATAGTCCTCACATGAAATGGAAAGCTGCATGCCAAGTTTTAGGGGAAAATTATGTTTTCTGAAACACTGACATAAGAACTGATAGAATTAGGCAGCTTCTTAGATATTAAGTCCTAAGACATTGGATTTTAATGTAAGATAAATTAGGAACAGTGGAATTGACTGCGGAGACTTTTGAGATTAAAACTAGATTAATATATTAATATATTACATTTTCACCATACTGAATTTTTCCTGAGTGATTGCTCCTCCATAGGAAATCAGCTCTGAAGTAGAAAAGAGGTGAGGGTTTCAGATTGATAGAAGAATTCGAAATTATTTTCAGAAACATGTTAGGTTGAAGTCAAGGATGAAAAGTAATGGAGGAAGAAGTTGGCCTTGGGAATGTCATCCAAGGAGAATATGACACCAGCAGGAGAGGTAAGAAACAGGAATCCAGAAATCCTTTTATATGTTTGTGATACTGATAACTTCAGCAGATTAAAGAATTAATTAGGAAGAATCCAGAGGGAAGTGCAACAGAGGAAGCAGGAAGGTGTTTTACTAGGGTGTTTACAAATTAATGGATAGGACTAGACAAGAAAGATGAATGAAAAGAGAGAGAACAAAGGAATAGAAGGACATGGATGTCACAAAGAGGAGGGCTGAATGGCCTATGTCTTAGTGAAAAAAAACATAGCATGAGAACCATACTGGAAGAGTATACATACTCATACATGAACAATAATTAGAGCTTCTCTTTGTTCAGTGTGGAAGCAACAATTTATGACACCGATAAAGGTAGAGTTTGAATTAGAGCTTGGGACAGAAGAGGATGTCATCAAGTATAATCCCCTAGTAATAGATGCAACAATATCACCTAATCCTGTTCCATGGGTATGCCAAATGCGATCTTTAAACCAAAGCTTAATTTTGAAATGGAATTGGAAAAACTAAGTGGAGAAGTAGAGGAAGTATGCAGAGCCTGTAGACTTTCTTGAGGAGTTCTTAGCAACCTGTCAATAGAAAAGAAAGTAAATGCGTGTGAATTAAGACTTCTTCAGTGGACAGATGATGGAAGCTAAAAATTGAAAGAATCATGCTAAGAGTCATTGAAACTGGTGGTGGGGGCTGGTAGAAGATAGGTAAAACACCACATAGTTTTATTAGGCAGACCAGTGCGCTTTCTACATGCATTGCTACCTGTTGTTGTGAAAAGTTTACTATTCCCATACCATTATCCTTGGCTGTCTATCTAATTCTCTGAATTATTATATTTTACAAAGTAAGTATGATAGTAAACCTCATGTTTTGGGGAAGGGCAAGTGAATGTCAGTGGCATAGCTTTTTTTCAGTAAAAACCATGGTAAGCTAAACTAGGAGTGAGATGGATACTTTTCCTTAAGAAGTTTGTGCACTTTTTTGTAGAATCATAGAATAGTTTGGGTTGGAAGGGACCTTTAAAGGTCATCTAGTCCAACCCCCCTGCAATGATCAGGATGCTCAGAGAATAGTAGATGAATTGTTGATAATCAGATTATACATCATAGTTGTTAATTCCATTTTAAGCACAGATTATTACAGAATATTGTTCTGTTTTCCATATAGTATCTGAATTGTGGATTCTAGAAGTGCATTTTTCATCTTCTGGTGTCAAGATGACATTGGTGAAAATCATCCTGAAAAATATGAATAAACTTCAAAGGAATGATGCTTCCTAGACACTTGGAGAAAAACTCTAGAGGATTATGTGGATTTGGTCAATTCATGTAATTCTTTAAAATGAATACATTATTTATGGTTTCCAGAACGTAACCAATAAAAAAAAAGTGACCTCTGAATTGTATTCTGTGCACAATGGTTGCACTGAAGTATGTTCACAAACAAATCCATTGATATGATCTGTTTCCTCTTCAGCCTCCAGCTGTTTGAAATATATTTACAACTGTTGGTTATTAATCTTGGCATAAACAGGACCATTAGTGCTGCAAAATTCTGAAAACAAGCAACAAAACAAGCATTATTTGATGGAAATCTGAATGGATTTGCTATATGAAGCCATGTCAGTAAATGGTTTTGCTAAATCTCTCTACTGTAGGAGTAAGGAAACAGAGGGATTTTGTAATGAGTAGGTTGAAAGCTGATTGGGAAATGTAGTAAATAATTTATTTTTCTGCCGTGTACCTTTACTTCTCATACACCTTTACTAAATACTTACATTGTAAAAAACACAGCAGCATGAGGTATCAGACTATAATCAGAGCAGAGAATGGTGTAAAATGTACATTCCTGCTTTGCATAATAACTTATTTGTTATAATTTTACTGTATGGAACTTGGTTTTTTAAGATCAGTATGACCTTTCCATCTGAAAACAATGTGTTGTAATGCTGACCCTCAAAAGCAAGTAATTTCAAAATGTTTGTATTCATTTAACAACACAAAAGAAACAGCTAAGTGTATTGCTTGCATTTAACATGCATCCTGAGATGAAAGAGAGTCCACGGTAGCTTTTGTGCTTGCAGGTTTTCTCTTGGGCAGGTTGTTATTCCCTTCATTTTGCTTCATGCACACAGTTTAGCTGATGACCATGCCATCTTGATGCTGAGTAGCCATGGAAGAATTACAAATTGGAGCCTACCTGGTAGAATGAATTCCTATCAACTTTAAGGCCAAATTCTGCAATAGTTTCACAGAATTGAACTCCAAATTATCTGTGAATTATCAATTTGACCTGCAAATGAATAGCTTCAGTGTAGGCAAAATGTGGTTCATTTATTCAATTTGGAGAGAGGTTGTGCATGTACTAGACATTCAAAAACTAAAATACACTCTTGTCACCTTTTTCACATGCATGGCTTGCAGTCAGCACTGTTGACAGTGAACACCTGTACAGAGAATTTTGCAGCATTGCTGCCTACAGTACTTGCTACAGCCGCTGTTATTACAGCACTACAGTGCAGTACACTGCAAAGTACGTAATTAGCTGACTTTTAGAAGCTAATGGGCAGCAAAAATATGACATCAATGTAGTCCACAGGAGCTGCTAGTGTCAAGGATATAGACCTTAAAGTTGTTGCTGTTCTGAGAAATGTGTTTTAGTGATTGTAGACAGTGCTGCCAAATAGATGTCTTATGGACAAGCTAAACATGAGAGATTTGGGACTAGAAATCTACCTCTAGAATTGCCACAGGGATTTTGTCTTTTTCCATGTCTATGAATGGATAAAATGACATTTGCATCCTAAAGTAGTGGTATCTTTTTGACTGAGAGCTCTGTGAAATGCTCAAACCTGCTCAAACTAGTGAGTAAAAGGTCCTTTACAGTTCCAAGCCAAAGATACTCCCAAGTCTTAAGCAGGCACTGATGTTATCTATGTATCTCTGATGCTTCAGTTATTTCCTGAAACTTAATAAGACCTGAGGTGGTTAATAAGGTGAGGAACAGTGGAAACAGGTCATATTTTGTGTGGATAGAATGTTTGGAGATGCTACAGTTCAGAGTCCTCATATTCAAATGTTCATTTGCCAAGTGTTAAAACTTTAAAAATAGAATATTTTTCATGAAAGAAACAAAAAACACTTCTACATGCAGCAGTGTCTTACTGCAAAATGTCAGCCTCAGAGACACTAAAGCTTTTCAGATAAATACCTGAAAATGTGTTAGTAGCAGAAGTTGTCCCAAAATCTTATTCTTGCAACTAGCTGATGAATTTTTTTAAGAAATTTAGAAAAATGTAATGAGAACAGCAGCCTCATTGGTTAAATTGTGGCTGGTGTTATTAGAGTAACAGCAGGATTCAGGTGACTTTGAGAATAAACTCTCCTGCCAGATTCATCTGTACGTCAGGTGCAGATAGTTAGTGGTTTGCTGTGAAAACTAAGACACTGGAAAAGGGTCTCCTGATTGCGTCTGCACTGGCTGGAATGATGACAGTCTCTGGTTCATTCCTCAGTGACTGCAGTGCCCTTCTGCCCGCCACGCTTGCCAGCTCAGCTGCTTCTGAGCACTTCCTACCTGTCTCAGCCCAGATGAGACAGACGAGTTACCAGGGACTTCCTATTTGAACAGCTTCAGCTTGCTGGATTTATTTTTCCTGACCCAGATGCATGCATACATCTCAGCCTGCCGGTAGCCCCTGCCAGAGGGAGAGTTACAAGCAGCTGGGGACAGCTTGTGGGCAGTAACTTCTTTAGTTAGCTCAGCTCCTGCTGGAAAAAGAAGTCTGACCACAGACAAGGGATCCTCATCACCAAGGGTGCAGCACAGCAACCCTTAGACCCCCTTTTTCTTTATCCGAGAGATGCTCCTTGGAGGTGTCAGTAGGAGGTTGGATATTTCAACCCTAATTATTTTTGAGAACCAACCTACTTTTCATAGTGTTCTAAGGCAAACTGGAGAAGGTTATATTGAATGTAATAAAATGTGACCTTAAAATTCAGTGTTGTGGAACTTCTCGGGTCTGGAGGCAGACGCTCTCCTTTCTAGGCACCTACAGCTTCCATTTAACGTGATGGCAGAGTTGTGAGATATGAAAGCTTAAATTCATCACTCGCTCAAGGCTGTCTTGAGTGTAAGGTGGAAAAAAGTGTTTCTGATTTAAGTTATTTTAATTAAAACATACAGTATTTTCCTGTTGGACACTGCTTAGGGGCTTGGAGTGTTACTAATAATATAAGTAGGCGTTAATTTGTGGGCATGGTTCAGGGAAGGTCACAATAAGCCTATCATACAGTCAGTTTATCAAGTTTATCTGTAATGTAAAACTTACTCATAGAGGGATGATCTCTGTAACTGTATGCATCAGATATCACACCTACACATCACTTAAATATGTTAGCACCATCTGAATTCTTAGTGATTTTTTTAAGTATGAGTAAGTGTTTCAGTGACTCACATATAAAAGATTTGGGGGAACCAAACAGCTCAGCCGGGGGAGAACTGAGTAGGAAGCGGCCTGATTGCCATGGGGACAGAATGAGAACAGATGTGGCAGTGAAGGCAGAGTAGTTCTGAGCTGTGCTGCAGCTCTCCAGCAATATCAAAATATTGTTTTAAGGCATTTATGAGGCATATTAAAGCAAGTAATTACTTGCCTTGTAAAGATACTTCTAATTTTTATCTATTGTTCACTACTTAGGTATTGACTTCCTTTATACTGATTTGTGATTTTTAGCTGTGGAATTCCTTTTTCTAGCTGAAAAGATTTTACAGTCTTCCTGTACTGTGGGTTGGTACTCTGGTCTTCCAGACTTCAGATCTAACGCAAACTCCACAAGAGGTATTTTCTAATCTTTCTGGAGAAATTTGTCTCCCCAAAGGCCACATTTTTCTAACAAGTTGTAATGTTTTATTTTGAAATATGTTTTTCAATTTGAAATAAAAGTTTTAGATTACAGTAGGTTATGGAAGGTACAGCTACTATGTATAATTGGAGTTTTAGATCTAAAGTTCAATTTTCTTAAATTTTTTTTTTGGGTGAGCTTAAACCTTTGGTATTTTTAAGCAATCCAGGTTTCTGGAACATCTTAACATTTGAGACCATGGATGTTTTTTAAATTGGTCAGTTTTAGAGCAGATTCAAAGGATCACGGGATTTCATTAAAAGCATTCAAGAGGTTGTCTTTTCAAAGAGTTAGAATCTAAAATTCCCCTAGATACAATGTTTGTTGTAAAGCAGAGGTTTCTTACAAAGCCTAAAAAATTGAAGTTTAGTCTTAGTAAAATATTTTGTTTCATATTCTGCCAAAAATACAGCAAGATACTACTAAATAATGACATTTGCAGCAATACTATATGTTATCATTAGGAGAGACCATGGTCTGCATTTTCAGTCTGGTTCACAGATTTTTACAGTGACAGGGAGATAGGCTCTTACGTCTAAGAAAGGTTCAGAACATAATGGTTGCTAATCCTATTGTACAAATAATATCTGACGAGTTTCAAAGTACCGTGACATTTTTAGACATTGGAAAAATATCACCTTGATTACTTATGTGGTTGCTAATAATAGCATTTAATTTGTGTGTTGGTTTTTTAAAATTATTTTTAAGATCTGAAATGGGGCAAAATTAATTAAAGGAAGCTGGAGGGTTCTAATTTTCCCAAGGAATTCTATGCCTCTCTTTTACTGGCATGTCTTAAATGCTGTTTCTTAAAACAGATCATAGCATGTGTGATGTTGATGCAGTGCCACACCCCAGGCATGCTCTAAGGCATAAACCAAAAGTGTTACTTTAAAGGAATATAACAATAATAAGAAGTACCATATTATTGCAGTGCCTATCTTTGTGACAAATACAAAATTATTTTCCCTTCTTATTTGATAGACAGAATACTTAAATAGAGAAGGGATGCTGTAAAATAACCTTGCAAAAGAACTCACAAAGGATACACGTGTTGTCAAAGGTTTCCAAGTTGTGACTAGCCAAGGGACAAAACACAGTGGTATGAAAGAGAGTGCTGCTGAGTTGTGATAGTCAGTGATACGCTACACTCCAGATTGCTGGAAGGGACTAAGCATTTGAGGTTTTTATCAGTCTAATCTTCTGTGAATTTGCTTACACCTATCTGTTTTCTCAGCCTATGGCTATTTGACAAATTTGAAGATTCTTCGCCTACCTTCCTTTTATCACCAAATCCTAGGAAATGCTGATAGTCAGGGTCAGAAGGTTAGTACTTGGTGCTTAGTCTAGAGAAAGCTGTTTTCTCTTGTGCTTGCAGAACCCCTCAAGGGGCAGGGTTTTTAGTATGGAGCTATAAATTTACTATACAATTTTTCACAATGTTAATCTACTTTTTTTCATTACTTAATAACACAATTTTAAAAAATGGGGTAAGATGGTACATATGGATCTAGTAGTGTCCCAGCTGGCGTGCTGAGACCCTCTGTTGATGCTGGGCAACATGACTTCTAGGTCCACTGCTTTAATGTTCATGCATTTAATGCTGAACAATAATTGGGTAGAAGACAGATACTCCAGTTAACATGGACTTGAACCCAAACTGACCTTTTCCTAGCTAAGTCCAGTATAGTTAGCCATAGCACACTTGATGTCCTTTATAGGTTTTGCATTACCGTAGCATAGTTAGAGAAGGAAGATTTTCTCTACACTCTTTAGCTTATGGTGGGCTTGAGAAAGCTGAGGAGGAAAAGAAGCCCTACTCTCCTATTCCAAGAGTATGGGCTTGTATTATGTTATCATCACAAAAGGTGAACACCCTTAGTAATGCCTCCTGGCAGTCCAAAATGAGTACCTAAGTAGGATTAAGGCAATTCTGGAGAGTACACTTCCTAAACTGTTCTTTTGCCTGTAAGTTTTACATTTTATTTGCCTCCCATCTCTGGAGACAAAGTATGTGTCTGAACCTCACTTCATATGACTAAACAGCCCTATGAAATTGTTAGTACCTTTTCTCATTCTGGAACATATGCAGGTTTTATTCTATATTTTAAATATTCTTTTACAGAATAAGAAGTTATAGTACAAGGCAACCTCAGACTACACTCTGTGGAAACTAACCTGAGTTTTGAGGATATATTGTGTTTCTGATTTATATATGATTCAAAATATTTGGTATCACATGTTATTGATTTCAGTTCTTGCTGATCTTTTTAAGTGTACAGGTGCTGTTCGTGCCATATGGTTATATGTGATGCTGCAATCTGCCACATTGTTAAACAAAATAACCCATTGAACTAATACCAATCAAATATATAAAACTTTATTGCTAAACCAGAAAGGAAAATATGAAATAATTTATTGTCTATAATCCTTATTAGCCAAATTAACTGGTCTAAATTCTGCTGCAATTTATAACAGTTTGGCCCTTTTCCTGTAGAGTTACTTCATGTTTTTTCAAATAAAACTGAAATCGTATCTCTGTTTAGAGATTTTAAGGAAAGTTTTTCCTACAGTAAAACTACAGGGGTAGATCATGTATGCAGTTGTGTTTTTATAAAATTTTCTTTATTTGATAATATTTGAAATATCTTTATTCTGTATATCTATAGAACTTGTTAATAGGTGGAAATATAGTGTTGGACACTTCCTTATTTTGCTTATTTTGCTTCCAGCAAAATAAGAGTGTAAAGAATTTACAGCTTTTAATATTTGCCCCTAGCAAATATGTGCTTAGTTGCAGGTATAATCTGTATTAACCTGTGTTAACTACATTAACATTGCATGTGAGTTCACCTTTGTTGATGTCTGAGAATACACACAAGAGAGATCAATTCCAAATGCCTTGACCGTGAAGGGAAAAGCTTCAGTTGCAGTTTATGCTTCATTAGATCCAGAGAATCTCCATGGAAGCAACTCCTATAGGGGATGAATTTTCTAGTATCTGTTTCAAGATACCTTACCTTCTTTGTATTCAATACAGAGGAGGCATGCAGGAGTCCTGGTACACAAGAAATTACTGAATGTGTGAACAGATGATTGTAAACAATCCAATTTATTAAGTTCAATAACTTACTGTTGCACTGAGAGTTGTTTAAGCTGAATGATCTGCCTTGCTTTTACAGCAGGGAAGAAATATACACTTGTGTTACCACAGCTCACCTGATAAGGAGTACCTTGCTGTCATTAAGTTCGTTTGCCTTTCCCTGTCCAAAGCCAACTTCCTCATTGCAGAACTCTGGCCTTCCCTGGAACTGGATAGACTAGCCTGAATTTGAAGCACTTCCAACCCTGTGTGAAGGAACTTTTAGTTAAGAAAAAGAATAACTGAAAACTTCCAATAAGTTGTAGTGTAGATCCAACCATAGAGAAGTAAAGTATGTCTTGCACTGGAGTAACTAGAGCTCTGATAGATGTACCTACACCAGTTTGAAATTTACTCTCATTGCAGCGTAGCCAGTGGTGTGGTTAGTAAGTAGCTCAGGAAGGCAGCTTTAAAGCTAACAGACATGTATGAAACCGTCAGTGCTTCAGTGCAAATGTACCTTTACTGTCCCTGCAGGATAGGTGATGTTCTGACAGTGGGTGTATGCCAGTTTATTTTATTTGATTTCCAGTTGGTTCAGCATTGTTGGCTTGTTTGCAAGGTATTCAAAGCACCTCCTACTAATATATCAGTGACCTGGCACTTGGTTATTTTGAATGTGGGTGTGCCCTGGAGGCTGCAGTCTGCCCTTTGGTATACATTTGATTCTGGGGAAGGGAGGGCATGCTTTCCAGTCTTTACTGGGAAACGATCTATGTCATTCCCACTCATTTGCACAACTCTCCAGCTTAAGAGTATTTACTAGCTGCCCTCTGAATGTTGCTACTTAAGCCCGGATAGTCCTCCGAGTAGTCTGCTGTGAAAACCATGACAGTCCGTGTTCTGACCTACATTCTTGAGGGCCTTTATTCTTAGCTGTTGTTCTTTAGAGAAGAAACCCAAAACGGTATCAGTTCAAGAGTATGTTGCTTGCAAATACAGCATCTTATGTATTACCACTCCACCAATGTTCTTCTTTTTCTGCTGATATACTGAGGAAAATTTCACAGCCTATACTTTATATATCAGTTTGACTTTACCTAGTAGTCAAAATACATTGATGATGTAGACGCCATACTGACATTTCGCCGACTAACATATTCATATATTGAAGTACTTCTCAGGAGGCAGGCTGCAAAACAATTAAGTTTCATACAAGGGTGTCAGCATCCAAACTGGAATATCAAAATTTTCATTTTCATTATTATGTTCATGACTGAGATGTTAGAGCATGGTCATGTAGCAAAAGGTATCATAATTATTGAACAGTATGTCATTTCAAAGCAGACGTCTTTATAATTGCAGATACATCTATCTAATCTCTGCCAACACCTGCAATTAACTTCTGCAGTGCTGTTTTTTAAGTGCAGGAAGTTTGGTTATATCATGAATCAGTTTGCTGCAGCTAAGTCACATGGAAGTAATAATTTTCTACCTGAAAGTTGTGTGAGAGACATTGCTTCTGTGGTTTCATTTTTGAAAGATATTAACTGGGAAGTAATTTCTTGTCATATCTGCTCTGTTTTCATCTGAGCATCACATTCTTTTAACTGAAAAACATACCTGTAATACGTGTTAATTTATATGCCAGAATATGCAGTTCTGCTTGGGTTTGCTGTAATTTTCAGTTTCTGTTGCAGCCATGTATTGTAGACATGTCTCTGAAACATAAATCCATTTCATAGGTCAGTTGTGTCCCTGTGATGTTTCAAAGTCTCAGCTTTTCTTTACTGTATGAACTACAAAGAATTTTGTTCAAATCCTCATCATCCATTAACTTGGTAGATTTCTTCTCCCCTTTGCTTTTAATACCATCCACCTTGTTCCCTCAGTGCCATTCAAAATGTAGCTGTGCAGATCACCTTCAAAGTTACTGTGGGTGTAGCCTACCCGGTTGCTATCCTTCCTCCAGTATCAAATGCAAGTTACTGTTTTATTGAGGTTTGCTGGGACTCCATTCTTGATGATCACGGACCCCACACACATGAAATCCAATTGTTTTCGTTATTCAGTGGGTAAACCCTGTAGGTAGATTCATATTTCTGCTCCAAGAAGTTTAGAGTGTAGAGCCCTATTAATCATCCAGTGTAATACTTTTGTAAAAAATCTGCAAAGACTGGTTGCTAATATTTTTTTCATGGTGTAAGTTGGAAGAAATATTAGATAGGTTGTATCTTTTGAAGTCTTTCCTCAAATACATTTCACCTAGAATAAAATGAAACCTCTGAGTAAATGTGCAAGCAAATTATCCTGGAGTGGTACCAAAAGAGTTGTGTTAAACATTTCTGTGATACAGAGCCTGAGTGCATAGTTCAGGATGTTACTAATGGAAACTAGTAAAGATCATTGCTTCTTATGTGCCTGTGGTAAATGCGTTTGAAAAATAATTTCTTTCTGAGTGCTCAGTGAGGTTTTTAGGAAGAAAAGACTGATCTCATCTCTTATGCTGGGGTTCATCTCACCTAACTTGAGATTTCTTACAGTTAGTTGTCTAGGTGTAAGTTATTTGCTGTAGATTTACCATATGGTGAAACAGACGATTTACGTCATCTGTCTTGTTTTCTCCATTGACTATGAAGGGAGCCCAGGACACATAGATTTAGATGTCTTAACCTTCAGCTATCTAAATTAGTAACAGAGTAATGCTGTCTCTAATGAAGACCTTGCAAGGTTATGGGTCACCCTGTGAGAACAGAAGCAGCATAGATCACGTGCAGCTAATGGCAGTCTTAACAGAAAATAAAAAGGTGAGGTCAAAGTGAATGTGGAGACTGAATTCTGCTTTAGTGGACAAGTCACACCAAACCTATTGCTGAAGTGGTGCTTGACTCTTGCCTTTCAAACTCTGCCAGTGTTGGTATAAGTCAGAAACCTTACAGGCAGTAATTCTGAGCTAACCATTTCACTTAGCCATTGGGGAAGTACAAGGGAAGCCTTAGACATGCTCTGTGTTTAACGGCTTGAAGTTCCGAGGGACAACTGAAAGTGATGGTCTGTCAATCACTTCTTTTTGGTCAAAACCTTCTTGGAAAACCCAGTTGTAGGAGATGGGATGCTGGTGTGAAGTGAGAGAGCTGGCTCCATGGGAATCCTCAGGTTGGCGGATCTGCTGTACCACCCAAGTGGCAGAAAGCAAAGCAGAACAGGCCTGATGGTCACATCCTTCTTTGTTAAGAGTTTCCCTGATGAATTTTGGGAGTAAAAGGTAATCACAGTTTTTTGAAGAAATTCCATATGAACTGTGCAGACTGTAGTAACTAGATGTGTGATAATGACCTGGTGTCCATATTTCATAATTTAGTTACGCATTTAAACTGTTATGTTAGAGCTACTTTTTGCCATGATTAAAGAATCTTTGTTTCGCTGAGCCCAGTACTAATGTACTCCAGATTCTGTTTCTTTAGAAGAGTAACAGATGTTCACAGTTTGGTGCAATTTTCAGATGAGCAATGCTGTTTATAACAAATTTTCCTGAGACCACCCAACTCATTTCACTTGTAACTTGAACTATGTCCAAGTGTTGATCTCAGGAGATGTGAAAGATGTAATAATTCTGTGCCCCACCCAGTTCAAAAGACATGACTTAGTATAGATGGAATTTAAACATCTATACTTCCAATGAACATAGAAAGTCAAAATTTTATCTTGCATGTAATGAAAAACGGAGGTGGAAATAGCCACATTCTTGCTTTCATTCATCAAGTATTCATAGGATCTGAAGCTATATATTGACAAGGACTGAATGAAATAAAATTATAAAACAAAGATGAACAGGTGAACACAGCAAATAAAAACAAAGAAATTGAGGTTTCTCCTGGAAAATGCAGATTTATTAAACACAGAAAAAATCAGAAATGCAGCATTAAATATAGCTTGGGATGAGGTGTATGGATGTGGCACAATGCATCATGCCTTGTTAGAAACAGCTGCAATAAATTTTGTGCTGCATTAAGCAAAACTGTGATTTTGATATGTCTCTATCTGGGACATTATATTTACCGTCAAGCATTTAACAGCAAAAATTGTGTTGATTGGGTTTAGGGATGTTAGACAGCAAGTCTTGACAAACTTTGGGGGACTGAAAGCGAACCTTTAATTCATGTCTCTGCATTTATAGGAATTCCTAGAGACTCAATCATATCAGTTTTGTCAAGGTATGGAAGAACTCCCAAAGGAAAAAAGAAGCTCTGAATGACTTGAGACCATGAAAGTTAAACAAACAGTTCTGAACTGACAGTAATTGGTACTGAATGAAACAGATTTTCTTTCTTTTCTGACATTTATTATACTTTACACTTAACATTTAATGCAGTGTTATTTTGAGATTATAAACGGAGAACTCAGAAAAAAACATTGAGAGGTTCCTATGGCAACCATTGTGTGCACATTATCTATATGAACATTATGATTACGGTAATGTGACATTGTAGTATTGGGTCTTGCTGTTTGGCAGGTATGTATGTTACAATATGGGCTAATTGAGGGATGTAGGGATAGTTATAAATTGCATTAAAATAAATTATCTGGTTTTTTTGTGTGAGAATTGCTCTACTGCATGATGCATGTAATTTCTTTAAATTTCTTGAAAGCACCTTAGCTAGAGGGTTCTGAGCTTGCATTTTTCTGTATGGTTTTTAGGCACAGTGAATACTCAGCTCTGTCCTCTGACAGCAATCGTTCTCCGGGCAGAACACGAGGATTTTCATAATTGTCTGCAGTTGTGTCACAACAGCTAATGTGTGGATATGCAGATTGACAGGATGCTGTGATCCCCCAGCTCTCAATGGCTTTTGTGTTTGCTTAACTGCTTGCCAGCAATGAAGATGCTATTTCAGCATCTTCCTTTCAGCTGGAGCCAGAAATACCAAATGCAAAGGACACATAGCTGCTGTGAAGACTGCTGAAAGAATTTTTTTTGTTGTTAAAAATAAATACATTCATTAATCATTGCATCTCACTGTCATCTTTTTCCCCCCTCTCTTTTTCAATCAGCAGCTAAAGTACTGCCTCTTCAGTACTTCTTGTATGTTGGTTGTTAATGCAATTCCAGACTTTCTCATTTGGAAATGAAAAAATATTTTGTCACTGCCTTGGTTACACATGCCATGATAGATATTAGCAACTGCTTTTTATAATCTTATAATAGTCTTGACCTGAATATGTCCCTGACTGTTGAAGAGTGACCTGTCTTGCTCTGCAACAAAAGGCTTATGCTTTTAAGTCTGAACTTAAAATCTTCTCTATCTCCACTTTTTATTTAGTTTAAAAATAATCTGAGGAAATCAGTTGATTGCTTTGTTGTTCTATTTTCTTTCTGTTTTTCTTTACAAAAATAAGAGAAGTGGTGAAACTTGTATTAGAAAACATATGGGATCTAGCCTTCATTCCTGCTCTAGCTCTGTTTCCTGGGAAACAAATAAGAGCAGCCTGAATAGGATCTAAAACTCCTAGATCTGGTGCAGAAAAAGTGAAGGCAGGTCTAAAAACTGTCTTTTAAGGCAATGACTGCTAAGGACCTCTTAACAATGCTGTGGTGTGAGACTTTTTCGAGGAGTGGAATCTGAGTAAAAGGGGAGTCTTTTGGTGGGTCTGCAGTTTGCAAACCTGGAGAAATTGTCATCCGGGCAATTCTGTAACCCTTACTTACAGTTACTCAGGAAGGCTGTAGTAATTCGGACAATCCATTCCCATGGGGACCACAAATAGTTCCTGGGGTTGTCAGACTGCTTGTGATCAAGTGGCTGCAAAGGTGCCTTGGAAGTCCCTGGACTTCCGCCACCTGGGCCGTGAGCGTGGGCAGATGCAGTTTCCATCTGCACAGGCATGCATCTGTAACCGTGCCGCATGGCAGGCGCATGCGTGCTACCTCTGCCAGTGCTGCTTTTTGACGGAAAGAATCACAGAATCACAGGTTGGAAGGGACCTCAGGGATCATCTAGTCCAGCCTTTCTAGGAAAAGCAGAGTCTAAACAAGACGGCCCAGCACCCTGTCCAGACGACTCTTGAAGGTGTCCAATGTGGCCGAGTCAACCACTTCCCTGGGGAGATTATTCCAATGGTTGATTGTCCTCACTGTGAAAAATTTCCCTCTGGTGTCCAATCGGAATCTCCCCAAGAGCAGCTTGTGTCCATTCCCCCTCGTCCTCTCCATGTGACTCCGTGTAAAAAGGGAGTCTCCATCTTCGTTGTAGCTACCCCTTAAGTACTGGTACATGGTGATGAGATCCCCTCTGAGGCTCCTTTTCTCAAGGCTGAACAAACCCAGCTCTCCCAGCCTATCCTCATATGGCAGGCATCCCAGTCCTTTGATCATCTTGGTGGCCCTTCTCTGGACCCCTTCCAGCCTGTCCACATCTTTTTGTATAGAGGGGACCAGAACTGTACACAGTACTCCAGGTGTGGCCTGACAAGCGCTGAGTAGAGCGGGATAAGGACTTCTTTATCTCTGCTGGCAATGCCCTTTTTGATGCAGCCCAGCATCCTGTTGGCCGCCTTGGCCGCAGCAGCACACTGTTGGCTCATGTTGAGCTTTCTGTCCACCAGGACTCCCAGGTCCCTTTCCACTGAGCTGCTCTCCAGCCAGGGAGCTATAAACCCCTTACCCAGTATATCCTCACCTACCTTATAAGTCCTGCTGTCCCATTATATATTTGTGGAAAAACATTTGACTTCAGAGCACTGGATTTATGAAATAAATGCAAAGTATTCAAGTATTGCATTTTTATCAGTTTGTAACAATAAAGCTTCCTGATGCTACTAGTAAACTACAGTGTACGTTGTGGTACTGCAGCTATTGTTAAAATTGGACTAACACTGTCTTCCTATGGGTAGGGAGATTAGATTAGCACATGCACCAATTTGGCAAAAACCCCACATTAACTAGATTTAGTTTTGCTCTTGCGTTCTCTGGGAAATTCATATAGCCTAGCCACGACTGTCTATTTTTTAATTTGGTACCTTCTTTAAGGCCTCTTTTGTCTTCCCTTAAAAGTATGTCTCCCTTAGGTGATCTTAACTTTGCATGCGCTGATAATGATCTTGGACTAGAGCTGGTTGAGAATTTTCCATCAGAATGTATTTCAGCTAGAAATGTCAGTAACACAGATTCACCAAAAAAAAAAAAAGTTTTACTGCTTTTTCCAAAAAAATATCTTTTTCTAATAGGAAAATCAAAGTATGATATTCTGGTGCCTTTAGTTTGACCTGATTGGCAGTATTTTATTTTAGGAAATTGACCTCAAGGATTTTGTCTTTGAGTTAGTTGAAGAAGCAAAAGCAAAACTCTTGAAACTGTATGGCACACTGAAACTATTCTTCATAACAAGTGAGAATTTTTGCAAAACTTTTTTCCCCTGAGAAAATACTGAGTGGATTTTTTCAAAAATAGCCGAGTTCTCTGTGTGAGTGACAGATGTAAGCACATTTCGCCTGTGTTTCTAAAGCCTGTTCCAAAAAAAGAATGTGCTTACAGGTGTTTGGTCAAGTGTTGAGATGCTCCTGTCCTCTCATCATGAAAGGAACAAATACATTACTCAACACTTGTCACAGTAAGAAATAGCAAGCGAGGGAACATTATTTATTTTGAAAAGAAAGATGCAATTTTTTCTAGTTCAATAAAGCCTGGAGCTTGATGTTAGCTTAAATACAACCATGAGATGATGGAAGCCACAGAAACAAGCGAGAGTGTGGTTTCATCATATACCAATACTAACGAGCATTAGAAAACATTGGTACCCAAGACTGAAAGATCCAAAAACAACTAACATGTTTATACTTCTATTTTATACAGTTATATCCAATTTCAAAGTTTTGTCTTTCTTCTTTCAGAATGATCAGTCTATGCAAGATATGCAGATAATGGGAGGAGATGATCTTTCAAAGCTGACTGGGAAGGTTTGTTAATTTTAAATTTAAGAAAGAAAATACATGCACTAAAAACACTTGAGAAGTTGTGTAATTTTGCATGTGGACTGTCAGATACTAATACTGGAATCAAATAAATATATTAATCTCTCTTAAATTGCTTTAATGCCATTGCTTGCAGATTGCAGATGCCCAAAAAGGTCAGTATGTATCCTCTTCATCCTAGTGTGGGGATTTCCCAATAGTTACATATGTACCATCGGTGAGACTGTGGGCAAAATTTGTGCTGGAATGCTTCCCCTGAGCTTGTTTATGTCTTGGAGCCTTGTTTTTATTGCCTTTGATGGGTGCATGCAAGCAAACCGCATGTTGACTATCCCTGCTGAATTCAGCATATGAGGAGTTTAATACAATTTTTCCTACTGCACAAAGTTCCGTTGTGGAACCTTTCACTTAGATAATCAAATGGAATTTTTTTAATTTCAACATCAGGCTGGCTGTATGACTGAATTTGCTTTGTACTATGCTTGAACATTGTGGTAATGAAAGAGAGTGGTTTGAGTCAGTGAAAAGGCTATTTTCATCCAACCATGGTAATACAAAGCAGTACTTTGAAGAGGAAGGAAGGCTGATTTCATTAGCCAAATGGTCTATGTGGAAAATGGTCAGAAATGGATTCTTTACTTATGCATTAAGGCAACATAATACTTATCTTGTTATTTGTACTGTATGTGCAATTACTCTTTTATTAGCTGGCACTAAATAATACCCGTTTCTTCAAAGCACTCAAATGTAGCATGGGCAAATTCATTTGTTTTGTTGTACTAACTATAGCACAGAAGAAAAAACCAAGATAAAAACTTAATTTTAAATATTCTATTAATATTAAATATGTTTTGATGCAACTAGAATTTAAATGAAAAAAATGCTGTTTTACTCAGTATATTTTAGTGATACGTATGTCCTCGATTTTTACTTCTAAATACTCCTGCTGAGTGTTTGTTTCCAAATTATCACTAAATTTTTAATCATGTTCTTGGGAAATATTAATTCATTTGCTACTATCTAATATTCAAACACTGGTGCTACTTGTTTTTCCATGATGATTTTGCATATGTTTCTCTACTTCACAGGCAGAACTGGCAGTGCACCTATTCATCTTCCCTAACATTTCTCTTTCCCAGGTTGTCCAAACACTTTCTAAGCTTCCAGGCCCAGTTCCCCTTCCCCATCTTCCAATCGCCAATTCTTGATGAATGGTTTCACTTATTAGTATCTTTTCCAGACATAATCTTTCTAGTATCCTTCAAATTCACTGGGCCAAAACATAATTTTCTTTCACAGGACTTTTGTGTATTTGTATGTGACCACATGTGTATGAGAGAGAAGGAAAATTTCACCCCAAGTAGTTCTGCTCCTTCCAAAAATAAAGTAAATTTTTCTCTTATACTGAAAATCCCAGTGACCTTTTTCTCATTGGCACAGCCCTCCCGTTCCCAGGTTTGGAATGAGACATAAAATTTGGCTGTTGGTAGGCTAGGAGATACTTGGGGAGAGGACTGAACAGCAATTCAGTTTAAGATTGCTGGGTAAGGAAGGTGGGATCTTGGGTAGGTGTGAAGGGGCTGGTTTGGAAATGAAAGTGGCTGCTGATCAGGAAGGGAGCCCAGTGCAGGAAGCTGGGCATGGAGAGGCTGAAGCGGAGCAGGAAGGGAGGGCTGGGACTGGCAGGGGAGCAGACTTGCTGAAAGGACATGGTTGGGGGTTGTTTGTATGTGTGGTTGGCTGTGACACAGCTGATGTATGAATAATTAATAGCATTTTCACTATAACACATAAGAATGGGGTTTCCTTAAGACTTATTTTACTGATTGAAAAGCTGAGATGTAAAGCTTGAGCTCAAACACTCATACTTACACGTCTAAAGTTGGATATATGAAGGAGTGGCCTTATGTCCACAGATGCCAACTCCCCCATCTGTTGTTGACTTAAGCAATTAGTGCAAGTATTCAGCACATTTTACTAATCAGCCATTTGCAGACTGATTCAGAGCCTCCTACAGTCAATGTAAATCTTCCCTTGAAGTGTTTTTAGTACCTTAGTTTAGCTGCTGGCTTTTAAAACTGCTGGCTTTAGTAACCATTCTAAGTCACTGAGCGAATTAGTAGACTTACTGTTAGAATTCAACTTCCCTACTTCTAAGTGAGCTGGGTGTTTCTTCTGCCTGCTTGGAGTACTTATTAAGAAAAGATTGTAATTATATTGAAAAATTAATATGCCAGGTTAAGTCCCATTAACTTAGTGATCATGGAAGGTGTTTTCAGAAGTGCCAGCACAGGTTTGGAATGTAAGTTCCATTAAGTTTCTGTAAACTTCAAAAGCATCAATAACATAAACAGGTTTGAAACCTGCAGACAAAAGATTCTGAGATTTTGACCTTAAAGTGCTCTTCATCAAGTAATAATACCTGGAACCTCAGCTAGCCTATAACCTTAGTGAACAACTAAATAATTTCCATGTGTTTCTTACTACTGGAAGAAAAGATCACTGAGTATATTCATGAGCATGCTGTTTTATATCAATGTGTTTTTTCTGAGAAAGCTTGAAGTAAAAAATTCTAAAGCTAATTAGAGAGATTGTTAAGGATAATAGCTCTTCAGAAGGAAGAATATCTCCTCTGTACTTCTCTATAATATGCTGTATAAAAAATTTATAAGCCTGGGAAAAATGTATAATGACCCAAACTGTGAAAAAAAAATATTCTGGGAGAGGAGAGTTAGCATACAGACCCAAACTATTACCTGAAGGAAATAATTCACAATTTGAAATTCTTCTGTGAAGAAGGTCACAGAGGCAAGAATGAAGATTTCCATGGCATGAATCATTAAAAAAGGTACTTGACGGATGAGTCCTGATATAGCTTAAGACTCTAATGCTTTGTGACTATTCATTTCTATGCAGAAAAAATATAATTTCAAAATCTCTCCTTTAATGATGTAAATAGTGAACATAAAATTTCTCATAGTTAAGTAGCTGCTGAGTTTTCAATTACTCTAAAGTTGAAATTCTCATTTGGGTAAAAGTTATCATTAATGTTTGTAAACATTGTAATAACTGTCCAGAAAAGTAGAGGCACTGTTTCAAAACAAGGTGGCTATGAAAATTTATATAGATGAGGTGAAAGAACAAATAATATAACCCTGTTTGGTATTAATACTGTAATCGTACCGTGTAATACTGTAAAAAATCATTACATATTTTAAAGTATTTGTGGCATTTAAACAAAGTAAATTTTAAAACATCTAGAAATGTCAGCAGATTCAGCTGTACCAGAGTCGTGAGTTTTCACTGCCATTTACCTCTTATACTTGTATGTGTGTATATTTTCCCCTAAGAGCTCTGGAGCTGGTTGTGTAGTCCAAAGTCTCTGCTGACAGGAATCATTCTGTATATCACTCCCTACACAATATGTCCTGTAACCTTTCAAAAAATACCACTTCGACTTGTCTCCTTGCAAATGAGACAAGTTAGACAAAATTATAAACTTAAGAGTTTATATAATTCTGCAAGTACTTATTCCATTTGCATAATGTATTTGATTTCAAAATTAGATCCATATATTTTTGTCATTATCACTATTTCTGTATAACATAGAATGTGAACAAAATTAATCATTCTAATTTGGTTAGTAATTAAACCAAAGTAGTTATGCAGTTAGTATGATACAATTATCGTCCATGACATTTCATGGATAAATGTTCCAGGAACACAAGGCTATCTCACTTCCTTCTCTTATGCCTCTCATTTCTTCTCTTATTTTACTGAGCCATTTTCTCTGCATGTCATAGGTTATAACAACAGTTCTGAGAGCTGTTTCTCTAGCATTCTCCTAAATTTGTTAGCATTTCAGTATTTTATAAATCATATATGTGGCAGTTGTGTAACATGAAGTTTTACTCTCTAGATTTAAAATACATATTATCCTCTCCTTCCCCATTTTAGGTTTGTTTCTCAGAATTGTGTTGGTTCTATACCTATTATTTTTTTCTCCTTCAGCATTCACTGCTTTGAGCAATGTTGTGCTTCCTCTCCCTATATGCAAAAAAAACAAAAAAGACATTCTCTTCAGAACATTATGCGCATGACAGACTATTTATATGACAGTAAAGGTATACAAAATCCACTATACACTTCTGCAACAGTCATGTCCCCCACTCATCTCTACATTTTACTGTATTCCTATCTGATGTGCAGCCTTGCCTTTTTCATCTTTTCAAAGTTTGATTTTGTGTGTCTGAAGCATTCCAAATCTTCAGAACCTCTACTTAACCACCATCTTTAGTCACTTTTGTTGTTCTGTGTTTTTTCTTAATTAGATTTTATACTGTCTACTCTTCTGACAGTTGCCATCCTTAACTGCAAAAGACAATTTTTTTTCTTCCCCAAAGTCAATCGCCTTTCTTTGCACTTCCTTCTTAAGTAACCTGTTCTACTGTTCATCACTATTCTCATTTCTTGTTGTTGTTCTGGAGGAAGGAATGTACAAAGAAAACTTCCCAGCCTTCCAATCCCATTTTTCACAATGGCTCTGCTCGGCCGCTCTCTACCTGCTTCTCAATCATACATGTTCATAATTCTGTTGATTTCGCCTGTGCCCGGAAAACCCTCTTCCAATTCCAGGTGATCCGAAAATTATACTTTCTCTTTCAAGTAAGAGAACGGAGACAGGGATCCATTCCTGTGTTACCTTTAGATTGATTATAGTAATTTGCTCTACTTCTTATGCACAACAGAAGCATGCTGTAAAGACGGCTGCAAGCAGAACACGTGCATGTACAGCATTCACCACAATGCCCTCTAACAACAAAATGTCAGTAAGAGCGTATCATCATGCCTCCATTGTGTCCCCCACTCTGTTAACTCTTGGAGGTACTGAACTGGTTTCACAGACTTTAAGTAGCTAGAGTCTGTATACATAGACTCTTAATGCACTAACCAAGTTGCTCCCATCAGCAGCTGACACTGACCAAATCGAGTGTCTAAAATATAACACTTTTCAGATGTTATCTGTCCTTTCAGGAATGCCATAAGATGTGGATCAGCCCAGCAGAAAAGATCAAAATCAGACATTCACAACCTTTTCTAGAACCCTGTAGAAAGCTCCTTCTTAGATGTCTACTTTGTCAAAAGTCTTTCATATTATTTTCTAACATCTTGATTAAGTGTTAGTTTATGTGGATTTAATTCCTGTGGATGCCATAAAATTATTTCACTTCTAACAGAGTTCCCGTAGCCTCCTTTGGACCTCTTCACTGAAACTGGATGCATTATTGTTTAACCTTTGTATGCTGATGATTCTTCAGGCCTATGGCACTGCTTATTCAAGCCTAACTTAAATTGTCATAAAATGTCTTGTTTAACAAGTAGTACCTGAGGTTCCCCAAATACAATGCTAAGAGAGCAAGTACTGCAGGTAAGCAAGTACTATCAGGTAAGCTGATAATCCGTTAACAATTCAGTTTGAAGAATCTCATTATCAATTTATGGAATTCTGATGATATGAAGTACACATGAAAAGAAGGTGTCTTTAAAAATAATCTCTCTGAAAATGCAGATTTCTGAATGGAAATGGAACTAAAAGGAATGAAAAGACGCTATTTTGTAGTCTTCCACCTCCCCACCCACCCACCCACCCCCAGAAAAATAGAGATAGGTATAAAGAGGCTGTGTCTATTTTTTAGTCTTGTATTTTTTACGAATATGCATTCATCTGTGGAACTGGATGTATGAAAGAACTCACCTTTTCCAGCAACTGTGTATTCAGATACTTTATAAGGTGGTATAACTAACAATACGTTAACTGTATCCCCAAATAGTTTAAGAATAGTTCTATCAAAGAAGGAGAGAGGAAGGAACGCAGGACACCAATGGGGACTTGAAGATATAAGTAATTCCATCATTTCCATGTATTTTCTTCACTTGTAAGACCAGCATTACCACCATACTAAATAGGATGAAAGTCCTGTCTAGGCTTGTGTCACACCTTCAGCAGCAGACAACTGGAATTTTATTAGGGAAAGGATATATGAAACACAGCAAGGACAGAGACTTATAAAAACCAACTTACATCTGGACCATCGTTTTGAATATATCAAGTGCTAGAACTGTTTATCCATGTCTGTGTCCTCTCTTTGTAACTCCAGTTACACCTCTAGTTCCACAAGATCCTATAGCAAGGAGGTTCATATTTAAGTAGTATGTGAAAAAGTTGTTCTTTCTTATAAGCTTACTACCTGCTTACCTTCAAAGAGCTTTACAAGACTTAGGTAAATCTGCCTTTTTGAATTGCTTCCTTAAAAATTTCTGCAAATCTTGCCACATTAACATTAATTTTATTTTTTTTCCTTTTTTTTTTTTTCCAGTACAGTTATTTGGCCTGATCACAAGCAGAGCTTTGTTTAGAGATTCCTATATTTTAAGGTCCAAAAGCACCATTACATTCTTGCCTGAACTCCTGGGTAATTAGACTGAAGGGTCCCAGATGGTTCTTCACTGTGCCTACAGTTTCTCCTTTGAGCTACCAATTATTTTGATTTAAAGACTTGATGGAGAAACCTCCATACTTCAGGCATGTTTTACCAAGAGTCAACTGTCATCACTGCTAAAATGGTGAAACTAATTTCTCTTCTGAATTTGGGTAGCTTTTTGCTTTTCGCTGTTGCCTTTTTTTAATACTTTTGCCTACTAGATTGAGCAGTTTGCCATTATCAAATTTATATTGCTATATGGCTGCGTATTTGCCTATCATCCAGTTATTACTTAAGCTTCTTTCAGATAAACTAATACATTGGGAGCCTGCTGTAAAGTACAGGCATACGGTAGGATGTAAATGAGAGAAGGTTTGAAGGTAGAATTAATCACAGGAGAATAATACTAGGCAATTGATTTAGTTGTAAGAAACAAAATTTCAAGCATGCAGATCCTTCTGTTGGTCTGAACAGAATCAGCAAACTTCAAGCTAAGCACAGATTGGGAGAAACTCTTAATTTTAATCTAACGTGGTAATCAGACAATTTGGGAGGAAAAAGTTATTGCCCTACGTGATCACCTGCCCAATGACCAAAGGGGCAGGTAAAAATGTTAAGAATTCCTCTGAGCTAAAATAAGAGAGCAAATTATCAGCTGTGGAACACTGATAAATGAGTTGGAGGTCAGCTGCAGTGGAAGATTATAATGTGCCGTAAAGCCAGTATTTTACCGAGTCCATGATTTCTAGTGCATACAGCAGTTCTGAATTTTTGTTCCCAGGCTCAGCTGTTGAAAGTATTTTGTGGTCTCTTTGAGGTTTTGGGCTGAAAGGTCAAAGTTCTTTTGTGAAAAATGTTCTCCCACTGGGAACTGGGCTGTTAATTAAATAAGAGCTATTACTTCCTGTTACAAACCTTACTTCACTGTAAGGTGTTTTTTCTAGGTCTCAAATCACTCCTCTCAGTCTTAAGTTCTTTGTGCTTTTTATTTTTTTTAAACAGCTTTTTTTAAAAAAATGTGTGTGCATGTTATTCTACTGATTTTATGCTGAAACATTTAAGGAGAAAATATCCTCTTTGTGTATCTACCTGGTTTTCTTGCTAAACATGCAAGGGCTGTGTTTGTCCTCTTAGCTGTAGTATTGCATTGAGTATGGTTGTTTATTTGGTTACTTAAGTAGAGTTTCTGCTTTCCAGGAAATGCTCCCCCTTTCTAAATTTGCAACTTAGCGTTTTATCTTGTTAAAATTTTATGTTTTATGTCAATTCAAAGACAGCTCAGTGCAAATGCCTACATGCAGAGTCACAAGTTTTGTGCACCCTGGTCACTCAAAACTGGAGAATTTTAAACTTCACGGCACCCCTTTGCATTTAAAAACACAGAGCACAGTTTTTGGGCCAGCGCTCTTTAATGTTTCTGTAAAGGATCTGGACACAGGAATTGAATGTACATTAGGTAAGTTTGCCAATGACACTAAACCAGGAGGAGCTGTGGACTCCCTTGTGGGTAGAGAGGCCTTACAGAGAGATCTGGGTAGGCTAGAGAGCTGGGCAGTCACCAACCATATGAAATTTAACAAGAGCAAGTGTCAGCACTTGCACCTGGAATGGGGTAATCCTGCTTATACATACCAACTGGGGGACAAGAGGCTGGAGAGCAGCCCTGAGGAAAGGGATCTGGGAGTTTGAGTTGATGGCAAGATGAATAAGTCAGTGCCCTGGCAGCCAAAAGGGCCAACCATGTCCTGGGGTGCATCAAGCACAGCATAGCTAGCCGGTCGAGGGAGGTGATTGTCCTGCTCTACACTGCACTGGCGCAAACTCTGCCCAGTTTTGGGAGCCTCAATATAAGAAGGACATCAAATTATTAGAGTGTGTCCAGAGGAGGGTGACCAAGATGGTGAAAGGTCTCCAGGGCAAGGCTTACAAGGAGTGGATGAGGTCACTGGGCCTGTTCAGGTTGAAGAAGAGGAGGTTGAGGGGTGCCCTCATCGCAGTCTGCACCTTCCTCAAGGGGGGCAATGGAGGGAGAGCTGCTGATCTCTCTCTGGTGAGCAGCGATAGGACATGAGGAAATGGAATGAAGCTGCATCAGGGGAAGTTCAGACTGAACATTGGGAAAAGGTTCTCCACTGAGAGGGTGGTCAGTTGCTGGAACAGGCTCCCCAGGGAACTGGTCATGGCACCAAGCCTGTCAGAGTTCAAGAAGCATCTGGATGATGCTCTTAGTCATATGATTTAGTTTTAGGTAGACCTGAGGAGAAGAGAGTTGGAATTGGTGATCCTTATGGGTCCCTTCCAATGTGAGATATTTTGTGATTCTATGATTCCATATTGCACCAGCCTACTTCCTGCCAGCTACCTGGTAGAAACAGCTGTAAACACAGGATGAATCACAGTCATCCGTATCTATCAGCTCCATCTGATCCATCAGCAATGAAAGCTGCTGATTCTCTTGCAACGACTCACGACTCAGTAGAAAGGTGTTTCAGTCTCTCAGGGTTGAGCCACCGCCCCTTCTTTATTTGGACTATAGAAGAAATCTTTCCAGGACATATTTTAAAAAACTGACTGTTCTCTGTGTTGCACTGTAAGATATATTAGCACCATTATTAGATTTCTGGACGTACTTCACAGATGTATCGGTGAAGATCGCTCTACTCAGAAATTAAGCCATCCTCAGTCTAGTCAACACATCAATAAATATTCCTATTTCCTGTTCTCCAAGCTCCAAAATTAGACAGAAAATATGAAATGCATGCCAGAAGGCTGGATTACTTTTCTTTTCATGTGGTTTCCTCCTCTGCAACTGCCTCAGAAATATCTGGAAGGACAAAACAGTCTTGATCTATGTGGTACAGGAGCTTCAAATGCATATACTTGAAAAAAGATCTTTTCTTCAGAGTCCTTTAGCTTCCTATTGTTTGTCCAGCTATCAGTTGCTGCTGTAGCACCACAAACTGGTGAGTTTCACCAGTCTCCTGCCCACCAGCTCACAGGTGGACTTTATGGTGAAGCTGAATAAGTCTTTTCATGTAACCGTGGTGTTTCGCAAGATATGCTGGATGCAGCCAGCGGTGCATTTAGGGTAGTGGTGACATTACTGATAGTGTACCAGTTTGATGTATCCATTGCATTTGCCTTTTATCTTCTTCTATCCATCTGCTCAAGGATAAGCTAATCTATTTCAACCAGCTTTAGTTACACATCACCACTATCTAGTCTTGGATACTGTATATCAAAACATTTCTTGGCAGTTTGTTCCTCTGATACTCTGCTATGCCATCTCTTTTCTGGAACCCTTCTATCAGTAGCCTGCTTCAACAGGAGAAAGGTAGGGGATAGGCAGCAATACAGTCAGTTTCCCAGCACATCATGTTGTTTTGTAGGAGGTGGTTTCCGAATATGGTACCAAAAGATGGCAAAACATTTTGAATGCCTTCAGTCATAAGGAAAAGTTAAGTATGATGACTTTAGTCAAAGTAACCCTGCCTAATCGAAACAGGGATTAATATATCACTCTCAACAATCAGGATGCCTGCTTATTTATATATACAAATTTTTTTCATATCTGAATATTTCATACTGGCTTTTCCACTACAAAGTCCTTGCACACAGGATTTCTCCACAGCACAGAAAATCCTCATCAATGTCTTGGAAATAATGAGAATGTGCATAATACAAAACAGAACCTATGTTTCCTGACCTAGAAGACTGCCTGATTAAAGGGGCTTTCAAAGGACCAAGTCTCCCAGTGCATATCACCTGCAGCTGTTGGACTCCTTGACTCTGAGGAGAAGAGGCAAGAATAACAGAATGCTGGTCAGACAATTTCAGGGTCCACCAATATCCTTCCTTCTCAAGTTAGTCAACAAATACGAGATCTTACGCTTCAGCTGGAGCCATGCACAGTGACTATCACTCTTGTGGTCAGACAAACCCTACAGGCATGTCTGGATCCATATTAATCTTCTTTCTTTCGTATGAGTCATTTGTGATAAGGAAATGTAGACGATTAAATTTCCATTAGATGGATGTATAACTGGTTGGAAAGACATTCTCAAGAAACAGTTAATTACACTTCACTGTCAGACTGGATGCATTAAAGCATGTTCTCCAGGGACTATACAATATTTAATTCATTATTTAAAAGATGGAATTAGCATTAAATGCTAGTGATACTACCTGGAAAAATACTACAAGATAGTATTATGATCTTAAGAAATTATTTTAAGAATTTGCTTCAAAGAATGACATGTAATGACAATAAAGATGAATACTAACTTCTGTGTTTGTATAGAAGTAACCTTTTGCATAAACGCGAGTGAGGAAGGACTGACTAAGCAACAGTTCTGAACTGGAGACGATTGGTGGATGACAAGTTGCACATGAGACAACAGCGTACCTTTATAAAAGACGTAACTGTTGTACTGGAATATATAGAAAGGAGGATTATTTGTAAAGTGTTTAGAGAGGTTCTTTGATTCTTCTCGACACTGGAAAAAGCTTCTCTCTGGTTTGGGGCACCACAGCTGGAGAAGGATTCTGACCAACTGGACAGGTTCCAGAGGAGGACAAAAGAATGATCAGAAAGCTAGAAAATATAACTTGTGAAAAAATGTTGAATAAACAGGGGTTGTTTAATCTGAAGAAGATGAAACTGAGGAAATACATCTGTCATCAAATGTAGAACAACTTAAAAAGAGAAGGAAATAAAGCTTTTTCTATGTATGTCCACTGCAAAACAAGTTCAGGTCAAATAGCAACAGAAGTTTTCTAACTGTATTTTTGCTCTTAGATAATGAGGCACTAAGACACATTGTCTGGGGAAGTTCTGAAGTCCTCATCATGTTTAAGAACAGGTAAATCAGATATCTGTGAGGGACAGTTTTAAGTTAATTCTTTGGGCCACCAGAATAGTCTTGATGACCTTTCATGTTCTCCTTAGCCCCATTTTCTATTAATGTCTATGATTTTTTTCTCACAAGTTAATTAGTAAGGTCTGCTCTTCCCTGTTGGATTTATCCCGATTCCATGGCCAGAGAGGCTGCTGTCCCCTCATTCTGTCTAATTTTATGATTTCCACTTGCAAGTAAGCAAGAGAGTCCCTGTTGCTGCTCATGATAGGATAGCTGAAGCAGCTGTGGTAGCAAAGTTGTTTATTTGTCTATCAATGAAATATCCCAGGACTAGGCTTTTCTCTCAATCTGTCACATCCCTGTGTGCACTAATAGGACTTAATGGCCATGACCAGTGACACTTGGGTCCCCTACCCACACCTGTGGGCACAGGAGCCTCAGTTCAGTTCAACCCTGGGCTTTTAGTCCATGCCTGAGCTATGCTGTATGGGTACCAATCTTCAGCTCAGCTACAGCCATGCGTGTTCGTTACTACCAATGTTGATCCAGACTCTTAACTCACAGACTGACCTCTCAGTTTAACCTTGGACGTGTCTCATAGCTATGGACCTGTCTGGAGATCAGTGGGCTGTGTTTGATCATGGTTACTCTCACCGGACCTGATCCCAACCTGTGGATTGACTTCCCAGCTTGACCTCACCTGATGATATGCACTCATGGCTGAACAAGTCTCAGGTCTGCTCGCTTGCCTCACTGGGCCACTGTGGGGCTGGGCCCTGGCTGGCAGAGCCCCTGCACTGCCAGCTGTGTTCTTGCACTCAGCTCATGGCTACCCTTCACTCAGGGAGCCACCGGCCCTTGCTGCACCCTGACATGGTGTGCTAATGCAGGACTTTGCAGCCCTCTGCCACATCGGTTTTGGTCTGTCCCAGCTGATGCCATAGCTGCTGGATAGGTCTTGTCACTGGAAGATCTGTGCTTTTCCTTTGGAAGGAAAGCTCTCATCAACAGTATGGAGAGCAGGAAGGAATGCACTGGCATGAATGAAAGCTGGCAGAGTAGGTCAGGATGTCAGGTCAGCCTCTTACCAGGTGCCACTCGCAGTCATCCTGGACTGTTTGCTGGTCCTGAAGGAGCTCATTTCCATCTTTAGTTCTGGTGAAGTTCTTTCCTTGTCAACTCTTCTGCTCTTTCCTTGTATCATATATATATATGTGTATGTGTATGTATGTACACACACATAAATATTTACATATATCACCAGCTGTGCGAGTTCCCTAGGGGATGGTTAAACCATTACTCCTGCACATAATCTGAAGGTATCACAGGTGTCCACTGACTGAATCAAGTGATTTGCTTATGCCTCAGAGCCAGGTGTTCCGGGCTAGTCTTTGGAAGTGTTTTTCTAGTTATGACTTCATCCAGGAAGCCAGATGAGAGCCAAACCCTTTTTGGAACAGATGGCTTCCTTCAAGTAAATGTGTCCCTGCACACATGTCATAAGCTTCTCCTGAACATGATTTTGGTCTCTTCATCTTACCTAGAAGACTGACATACTTCTGTTCTTTCCTGAAGGAAGAAACTTCTAGAGCCAGGGCATCTTTGGACTGTTGTTGTTAAGAGGCCTTTGACTTTTTACCTCCACAGGACTAGGTCTTTCAGATCCAGAGTTGTTTGTGTCAGCAGATGAGAGGTTGACAGTCAGGAGTGCCAAGCAGGATAACCACCAGTGAAACCTGTTATGAAAACACCAAAAAGGAGCCACCCTCCAAGATTAACACACATTCCACCGGAGCTCAGTCTAAATTAGTGGCTTTCTTGAGTGATATCTCCATTGCTGACACCTGCTGAACTACTACCGGGAGTTCCCTCCACACCTTTACCAAGTGTTTTGCCATTTCAGATGCATCCAGGTATAATACAGTGTGTGGTAACATGTTTCTGCAGTGGTTGGTGCATGAAGCATGCTGTGTCTCCTTACCAAGCACTGTGATTGTTAGGAGGAACTGCAGTATGAATATGGATAATCTATATTAATAATTTCTGTTTTGAAGTTTTTAAAAATATTTACGTATCAGTTAATGAAACTGTCAGAGGTGTGCTTCACAGTATGAGAATGGGTGGTGCAACGTGGCCTGTAATCCTTCACTGTGAGTTTTCTGGAGGGTGGAAGGTAATTTATTTTGGAGTAAGATTATTATTGCTGTAGTCTCATATTAACATTGGAAATAGTATTTTAGTGAACTCCAGGGTACACTATAGTACATGGATAGACACACTGGAATGAAGTGAAGCTCATCCCCTTTGGATTTCTTCCATCTAGTTTTATTTTCTGAAGCTACATCTGTTCTTGCACAAAGAGGATAACCTAGACAGAGCTGAGTAAAGTCATAGCCTCTGACTGCAGGACTTGCTCTTACGGCTGGCTCATTTTCAGGCCACAGAAATGAAACAGGAAACTCCTTGTGTCCTGCCGTGTTGTACGCATGCACATGGACCTATGTGTCTTCATTTCACTTTTTCAAACATTTGTTTCTGTTAGTTTGTGGATATTGTGTAATTGTTCCTTTTTGTTTGTTTCTTTCAGAATGTTCTGATTGTGGAGGTAAGTTGGGTGCTTATGTCATATTGTACTTAGGTAAAGTCACACTATCAAGTCGTGATTGCGTGTTCACTTTCTAAAACCTGTCTGTGTTTACGCTTCTTTAGCTGGGAGGTGGTAAAGAGGGAGGGGGTTTGATTTGCTTAGTGACCTCTCAGTCTTTTTGCAAGTGCATGACGGAATAAACTACATTGCTGCCGCTCTAATTGGTACTCTGCCTTGTGATACCCAGGAGTCTTTGTTTCTGCATCATTTGATTTGTTCTTTCTGTGGTTTCATCAACTCCTGTTCTGCAAGTTGTTCTGTTCCTTGGAGGACAATGAATCAACTGCAGTGATGCCCTGCACTTCTCAGTTGCATGATTTTGAAACAGTAGCACAGCCCTGCACATGCTTTACAACTTCAGGGCTGTTCACACGCTGGTCGAGAACGTCAGTCATTCTCTCAAGTCCCTGTGACTCCTGCTCCTTAGTATTGCATCCTGCAGTGTCCCCTAGGGAGGGCACATCACGGATATGTTCCTGATGTAAATCAACAGTGTTCAGTTGTAGAGGAAAAGAATGTGTCACCTCATTGATGCTGCAAATTTTCTCTTAATTAATGTAGGTGATTCTCTTTCAAGATGTTGGAAAAGCAACTGGGATGGTTAGAGAGCACTCAGGATCTGATGGGCATTTTAGGCCTGGTCTGCTTGTGTGGGAAGTAAGCTGGACAGTGAATAAATGTGGGAATGTCTTTTCTTAGCAAAGGAGAGAAAAAAAGTCATCAGCCACAGAGATGTCTGCCAGGATAGCAGCTGAGTCGCTGCTAGGAGCTTCATATTCGCTAATGCTAACTGCTGTAACAGCAATGAAAAATGTTCACAGCAAATTTTGTTAATGCTATTAGATAGCTGGGAAGCAGGGACAAGGTGTTGCTAATCAAAAATCCACACCCAGAGTTGAGGACCAACAGCTGCTCTCCATGCCATCGTCAGTTTTGTAGCCAGGTTTCTACTGATCTCATTCAGACCAGGTTAGGTACAGCAGCTCTGGAGACTCCTCATTTGTACTGGACTAGTAAAAGAACAGATAGGGCAGATTTAGCCCTGCCACGGAGAGATGTTGATACACCGTAGTCTTGAGCATAATATGAAAAGTCTGATCCCTGCCTCCTTGCAGTGCCCAGTAAAGTCCTCTCCAGTCCTATGTTACATCCCAAGTGCTAGGAACGTAGCTATTTTCAAGAGGAAGTGGGAAGTCCCTTAACTGATCATTTTATGAGTAGAAAGTGCTTGCTTCAAAGAGTGTGAGCTCAGTTATAACCTTTTTTGAATGTGGCTCACAATACCTGGGAAAAACGCCTTATTGCCACAAAATAAGAAGGTGGAACTGCTCAGTCATGGCCCAGATTTCCCCTTTTCAGCTCTCCTTTGGTTTTTACTTACTGTGTTTTTCATGTTTTGTAAGGATATTGTTGGAACTGGAAGGACTATGAAGGCTCTGCTTAATAATATAGAAAAATACAAGCCAAAAATGATCAAAGTGGCAAGGTGAGTAAAATGCTGACAAAACTTAGTAAGTGATTAGTCTAGCCTGACATATTTTCCAGTGGAGGTTCTCATTCCAAGATCCTGCTTTAATTCGATGCTGCAGTATCACACGGGGAGCTCTGCAAAGGAGCTGCCTGAGCCACTAAGAGGAGGGTGGAGGAAAGGAGAGGAAATGCTTTTGTGTTGTTCTGCAGTGGCAATGACCCTTCAGCCACTTCAAGACTGGCACTGATGGACTTTGAAGGGGAACACACCCATCTCTTCCCTGCCATCAGTACCTTATCGGGAGGAGAAGCAAAACGAGAACAGTGATTCACATCCCCCAGAAGTTTTTTGATAAAGGGAAGTTTTTATGCATGTTATTCAGGTAAATATCTAGATTTACATGGGTTTTATTTTGTTTTTAATTACAGTTTGTTGGTGAAGAGAACATCTCGGCCTGATGGGTACAGACCAGATTGTAAGTGCTGTGAAAATCTGTACATGACAGTACAAGAAGTTACCACTATTCTACCACTTGCCTTTCATATCATTCTGTGGACTGCTAGAAGCATTGTGAAATATCTGTTGTCAATGGGACTATGGGATGCAATGGAAGGGTTTGTATAGTAGTGCTTTGGAAAGCCCAGCCTCCTTATAGTCTGATGTTTTCTGCAGAGTACTAACATTATAGGGAAGTTATGAAAGGGTTTAATTTTATCCATGAAAGGTGAGTGTTTTATCTTCTGTCTCTGACAAACTATATAGAAGAGAAAATCAATCAATTTCTTCCTTTTGCTTCCTCATTGCACCTCTTTGGAGGAGCTACAGGATTCCATCTGAACACGAAAGGTGGTTTATTGTGACCTAGTTATTCAAAGTTTCATTATATCATAATTAAATCCCCCAAAAGCAAAAGATAAATTGGGCTTTTTAAGCTTCCTCCTGCTGCTCTGTTTGTGCCACACCAGCACCACTTCTCTCTGAATTATCAGTACTTGCACTGTGCTATGATGAAGCCATAAATGGAGCTACACCAAGCTGTTGTCATTTTAGACTTATTAGAATAAATGATGTAATAACAGGTATGTGGCTAAATACTGAAAAGAATAGATCCATCTAGAAGAGATCAGCCAGTATTTGCTACTGAAGAAGGCTCTGGTCAGCTGAGCTGGGGAGGAGGGTAGAAGGAAAGTAGGCAGGTGAGTACCAGGAGACAGCATGAAGGGTCTTGATTTGGGATGTGGGAGAGAGGGAAACTTTATGAAGCAAAAGTGACTCAATGTTGGGCATGGCCCTGTGGCTTTAGCCCGATCATCTGAACTGTGACCCAGACATTTTGTTGTGCAACTCCTTATACAACGGTGGTTTTAGCATTTAGAATTTAATCCAGTAAATTAAAGTATATATTTGACTGGATTCAGTAATGTTAAACATATAAAAATACGATAAAATTAACTCATGAAGGGTAGCTTAATATTTTTATGTAACAACTTCTAAAATGAAACAGGTTTTATCCTTGTTTATTCATACTGTGATGAATTTTATAAAACATCAGTGATCTCTCTTGTGAATCACTGACAGTGCTGTGTCATTTCTTCCCTTACCCAAATTTCTGATTCCAGAGTGTCTATTGCCACAATTTTAATAATGGAATGCATTCCTTACTTGAATACCTGTAAAATTTTGATGCTGACCTATTTTTGTGTCTTAAGGTTCTGGTTTTCTCTAGTTACTTAGTGAATAATTTGGAAAGTCTTAACTTGTTTTATATAGTGCTGATACTGCACAGACCTTCACACTCAAAAAGATACATACCTACGCTTAGCCTCAAGTGTGTGAGTTGTGTGATTCAGCTACGCTGCATGCATTTACTTTGTTAAGCATGTGCATGAGTCTTCACAAGGTTGGGGCCTTAATTTAAGAAGCATTTGACATGTTTTAGTAGCATAATATGCAAAATAGTTTTTGCTGTTCTCAGAATAAAATATATAAATCTCTGAAAGTTACTTCTGAATTAAAACTACATTTTTTTCATCATTAGTGTGATACTGGACAGTTGTCATCACACACATATACCAACGGAGCTTCCAAACGTAGGCAGAACTTTTCAGCTCTGATTTTCGCTTCCTTCTGCAATGTGGCTGTTGCGTACAGTTACCACTGGCACAGCTCCCCTACTCCCTGCTGACTGTTCCCATCCCTGTCACAAACAGTCTATGAGCAGAAATGGTTATAGGGCTGCTGCTGACCCTGATGCCTCAGAGTCAAAAGTAACATAACCTCAGCTGACTACTTATATCTCTAGTTTGTTTGTCAGAGAACCAACAGGTGAATTTAAGGGCTATATAATTGCCACTGACCTTGTAACGCTGGTGTTTGTTATTTGTCTCAATACAGATTACGGATTTGAAATTCCAGATTTATTTGTGGTAGGTTATGCTTTAGACTACAACGAGCACTTCAGAGATCTAAACGTAAGTTTCTTTAAAAAAAATAGTTCAAAAAATCACTGTTTTACTTTTACAGGGTGTCTTAAATACCCCATAATTTGCCTCCTCCCTGGGGCCTTAATGCCAGGTTGGGGTCCTTTCAGTGAGTGTAGAACTCCCTGAAAAACCTCAAATAATCCAAAGGAGTCACTGCTGTGACAGTGCTGTGAATGGTTCCTTCCCATCTCTCCCACCTAAGAGCAGAAGTCAAACCTCTGCTCCACTTCCATCTTCTGTGGGCCTAGGATTTCATGCATCCACCATTCCCAGTACATGCCAAGGCAGCAGTAAAAAGTGAAACACAGCTATGGTTCAGGCAGGTTTGGACTTTTACTGCTATGTTGCCTGCCCCTTTCCTCAGCGAGACAATGAAGGAGAAAAGGTGCAAGCCGTGCCTTTGCTTCCTGGGGTACTCCCAGTGGTGGACCTCAAAGTTGGGAATTGCACATGGGAAAACTTGCTGTAGCTAGAAAGTGAAATCTGAATTCAATTCCAGGACTCTGGAAAGGAAGGGGTAGTTACAAGGTCGCTAGATTGGTCAGGCAAAAGTATTTCTGAACAATTAATTAATAATTAATAACCTAATTAGCTATGCTGTTGCAATCAGTGTTACCTTTTTTTCCAGCACATATGTGTTATCAATGATCATGGCAAAGCAAAATACAGAGTCTGAAGCAGTAACATACTCACCTGAAGATCTGTTAGCTCAGCGAAGCAGAAATTCAGCTACACTCTCTCAAGCATCTCCCAGAAGAGCGATTCAACTGACTTGTGTTTCCTTCAACTCAGTATAATAAGGGGTTTACTCTAGAGATTCTGATTAATATTTACAGAATTGACAGCTCTGGTCTAAAATGTGAAGTAGAGGACTTTTAAAGTTACTACCTTTTTTAAGTATTAAAATTACCACATAAGATGCATTTTGACTAATAATTTGTCTGCCTGAATTCTCGTCGTGAACGCCTCTTTTCTTCGCTCAGTCCATCATTCTACCCATTGCAATTTTCAAAAGATCATTCAGAAGTGCCATTCTGTGCGTGAAGATTGTTTTACAGAATTGTATTGACTTCAGCATCCGTTTAGCCTTGGTTGGATATGCTGCCGCCAAATCAAAAGCATTATTTTGATTTAATTTCACACTACAAAAGTTTCACTGGGAGCTGCATGTTGTGTGATGGTGCATTTCTGGCCATTCATTACAGCCTCTTCCCAACAGAAGTTTTAACTCTCAGAATGTGCTGAATTAGAGTGCTGGTACAAAATGAACCCTTGCAAGTCATCATCAATCGGAAATTGGAAGATGTCATGGTTTTGGTATGTCGTGCAGCCATAGATCCAACCTGTCTGATGTGCTGAATTTTAATCAAGAGGAAACAATGCCAGGCAGGTTTCAATGTCTGTGTGGTGTCCTCTTACTTATATAGGACACAAACAAGTGAAAAAATTAACATAGTGTTCTCCTGTGCGTATATTCTCAATTAAACCTCACTGAACACAGAAGTTTCATGCTGGTCAGACAATTATTCAGTTATGATTTAATTTTTGTAGCATGTCTAAGTTGAGATTTTTTGTAACCATTCATTGCCTTTGAGAATACAGATCTGACAATGTTAGAGAAGACTTGTATAAAAAAGGAAAAAACATAGAAAACCTGTTAATGCGTGGATACTGTAGACTGTAGAGATTCCTTCCTTCCCTCTTACATCATGTTTGAAGAAGTTTGTTAATTTGCATGCTGTATTAAGTGTGAAAAGTTGAATTCCGTACTGTATGTAACTGTTCTAAACAACCTCCCATGGGAAGCCAGCGCAAAGTAAGTAGCTGTATATCAATAGCTATGCCCTGGACGGTAAGAGGCAGGTTGTTATTAGCTTTAAGTTCCTTCAAACAAATAAAGAAACACTAAGAACACTTGTTACATTGCACAGTTGTTTATTTTTCTGCTTTGGCGTATTTCGCACATCCTGTAAAAGCTTGTCAAAAATATGCATTTAACTGGTAATCTAAACATACCTACGTACGTATCCTGGGGCTCATCAGCTATTGTTATTTGAGGAAAATCTGTGATGTTAATGGAATGAAGAAGATCAAAGAATTATTGTGATTGCTACAGAAATGCTTTAGCCCTCTCTTCTTTACTCCTTTAACCTATATTTTTAAAGAGTTCTGTCAAAAAGCTTTCCCTCATAGAAGAACTTTCTTCTGGTTTAGAGAAGAAAACACACCCATACAACCCCTGGAAGAAGCTGGTGAAGAGTTTAATCTCTTTTTTTCCTTTATGAGAGTGTTAAAGTTTTTCCTAATGCTTCTGATTTCCATGGATTTAGTAGTATTGGTACATTGCGTAGGCATGCTTAGGCCTATGCTTAGCCCAGGAGATCCATTAGGTTATTTCATTTTTTTCCTCTCTTCTTAAAAAGTCACAATCCAATTCGCCTTGCTACAACGAGCGGCCTTCAGCGGCAACAACACAAATGTAAGAAGTGTATCGGTGTGAAATCAGTGTGAAAACATGAAGCACTGTAGATGCACATAATTCAGACTCTTAGAGTGGTTTCATTGGAAGATTCTGTTTATTGAAATCTACATACTTAATAGAAAAGACCAGATTTATAGAAAAGAAGAACCGGTATCTTTCTTCAAATCAATTTTATTTCCTCCTGCCATCATATTTTTAACATTGTGAAAAAGCACTACACAGATTTCACTAGTGAATTTGCACGTGCAACTATGCTGTGAATAAGAGGTGGTTTTCTCTTCTGATGTCAGATTTGAATTGTGCACCTCTGTACGTCTGAGCACGTCCAGATGTCTCCGCTGCCACCCACGTTACTCTTTGCTTGAAGCACTGAAAAATTAGTTTTCAATTACTTTAATAATCAGATTCCAAAATATTATTTGTGCAACTGGGGGAACAGGTAACTACGCATATATGTCTGATTAATATTGGGCCTAGTTTCTTCAGCGTGCTCAGAGTGTTTAAAAGAAATCATACGTTTTTCTGTAGCTGTCTCCAGTTTAATAGTCGTGTTGATTCCATTCCTTTAACTAAAATGCCACTGCACATCTTTTCAGTTGCGGTGGCACCCTACGACCCCCAGAGCAATGTATATTTTTTTAATCAGTTCAGCAACATCTCTTACTGAAGAAGAGACGATGTTCTTTACAATCCATTATTTTTCTGGACATCGTGTTGATGTATTTGGTGAGTAGCCATTTTTATCTCTCAGTTGTTCTTCCCATGCACTCGTAACACCAGCATCCTTTCCCTACCTGGTGAACACAGAGTAACATGGGCAGCAATTTGGTTTAAAGTTACATAAATGTTCATCAGCCGTCAGGTTCCCCACTGTATTCAGTTCATTCACGCTTACATCTGGTCCAATTCCAAAATACCTGAAAGTGATTTTCTGGAGAGAAAGCCAAAGTGGGAAGAATAATTCCTGCCACTTGGTTAACTGAATATCATTTAGGATTTCATGATACAAACTAAAGATATCGACTGAATTTCTAGTAGTTTCTGCTTAAAAAATACATTTTAAATAGTCTAAAAAGTCTGTAATTAAACTTTTTTGAATTCAATTAGCTGCTGCCGTATTGTATTTATAGTTGAACAAAGTAGAAAATAGTGTGGTTTTTTGATTGCTTACTATTAGTGTTACATTTCCTGACCATATTACGTTAATCCTCAAAGTTTTATTGATGAATTTCTAGAATGTAAAATTCCAATCTCTCCCCCCAAATACAACATTAGCTGTAGGTGACATTCAGCTGCAGAACAGTTTCTGGTCTGTGAAAGAGTCAAATCATCACAGTTTATACACAGCAGAACGCTTAACTTGGAGATGTACTTATGTCATGAGTCATCATTATTGCTCTGTGGTGAGAATAACATTTATTTCAATAAAAATATTGGCATTTTAAATTTTAATATTTCTTTATACTGAAGAAGATAAAGGCAAAATCAGCTTCTCTGCATGCTTGCATTTTTATTTTCTCAGATAAAATAGCAGTGAAAACCCCTAGTGTAATCAAACTTGTTGCACATGCAGACTGTAATTGAGTCTAGCTACCTAGAAAACTTTAATTTTCAGTTTCAGTTAAAAATGAGAATCTCAAAAGAAAAACTTTACAAGAGACAGAGGGATCCTTGCCCTTTTTAAAATGTTTTCCAAAAACTCTGATAGCCTACCTATAAAGATCTGAGGTGAATGCAATACCTAAGTGTAATGTGAAAGGTATCTCCAATTCTTTTTCTCCTTAGATTGGAGGGAGGAATTTAACACATGCAAGTTAATGTAGGCGTGGGATACCTCAGGTCAGTCTTCCAAAAGTTAGCTCTGGCCGCGCTCAGCAGAGAACTCAAGATACCTAGCGAGCAAGCGTTGGCCTCCCTCTGTGCTTGTTTCAGTGTCCCCATTTGAAACCTCGCAGGTGAGAGAAGCAGAGTGTCAGGTACTTCACCCATCCTTTCAACAAAACTGAAGTGGGGGGGTAATAAAAGCTTTCACCCCAATGTCACACACCTTTCACAGTTATCCATTTAATGCTGTATACCTTCCTCCAGGAAGTCAGCCACCTCCGGCTGTCTCAGTACCCGAACTAATAGTGTTTGTACCACCAGGGAATGACTGCTGCGTTTGCCAGGGCTGTTCGGAGGAGTGAGGACCATCGCAACAACATGTGGCCAGCTAGAAAAGATTGATCACAAGCCATAAACTATGCTGTGGGATTATTTTGCGGTGCTAAAAGGGTAATTCTCTGTTAAGAAAGAGCAATATTCTGCACTTACTATAAATTACAAGGGGGGGAAGGTAACCAAAATAGAGAAGGGAGCGCTAACATATTGAAGAAAGGTTGTCATCTATTTTGCACAAAACATGGAGAACACCCAATACTTTTTAGAAGGGAAAAAGGAGACATCGGTTCTGGTTTAGGCTTTGTAAGGCCCTTGAAGGTTGTCAGCTGTAGTTCAGATACTTACTTGTGCTCTGTCACGAAGTGCTGGCCAACACTACCTTCCTTTCTGTCGATAAACTAGGACTTGGTTTCTTTGTACCTTCACAGGAACACGTGTATCTACAGCTGAACTTTTCACTGTTGCCAGTGGTTTTTCTGGAACACAAAGTGGTTCTAAATCTGCAGAAACTTAGACTCAATTAGTTAAATACTTTGCTGTCATGCCTTATTCCTTCTGCTGCTGCATGGAGCAATGAACTACCGACCAACTACTGGAGTTTGCAGTACAGCATTTTACTTGTAATACTATGAGAGAAAAAGGTTTGGATACCATTCAAAGGCTGACCTTTAGTTTGTTTCAGGAGTGGCATGAAAGATTTCCCCTTTTTTCTGTAGCAGAAAGACAAAAAAATTACTTGTGGTGTTGCGATCTAGCAGTCTCTCTTAGACCTGCACGATTGCATCTCTGAGAATGGTAAGAAAATCCTCTTTCTAATCATGACGCAAAATGTCATTATATTAAATCATTACTACACATTCCAAAAGCCATTGGTCCTACTGTTAGTAAAGCTTTGTACATTTGTCAGCACTGTTAAGTCATGAGGTTATACAAGGGACAACTCTATTGCTGGAAGATATATGTTATGCCTTCATAGCTATTGAATTTGCATAGAAAAACATTGGAATTTAGCTAAGATGTTTTGGAAGCAATGCCAAAAACCAGAGTTATCTTGAAGTGCCTTTTCTCAGTAATTTTCCATTTTCCTAAACTATTAGAGGTATTAATCTCTTTTCTTCAGATTGCTTTTCCCCAGTTACACCCTATTTTTATGTTGTGTTCTATCCTGGCGTCTTTTAACCAAATTCTTGCCAGTCCTGTAGTTTTTAATGACACTCACAAAAGCCTCTTTTTTTTCCAGGAAAGATAAGCCCTTGTTCTGAAACATTCAGGGTGCTCAAGCATCCAAGAAAATTTTATGGGATTTCACCTGCTTGGGTGGGTGCCTAGCTGCACCCTTCAGTGGTTATGTACCTTAGAAAATATGTTTCCTGACTAATCTGGATAGACTGGGAAAACATGCAATAATATAACTTGGAATGAAAACAGGAGGTACCAGAATAAAAAGGAGAGGCAAGCAGAATCATAGAATCATAGAACCATAGAATTGTTTAGGTTGGAAGGGACCTTTAGAGGTCATCCAGTCCAACCCCCCTGCAGTGAGCAGGGACATCTTCAAATAGATCAGGCTGTTCAGAGCCCCGTCCGACCTGGCCTTGGGTGTTTCCAGGGATGGGGCATCTACCACCTCCCCGGGCAACCTGTGCCAGTGTGTCACCACCCTCATTGTAAAAAATTGTTTCCTTATATCCAGTCTAAATCTACCCTCCTTTAGTTTAAAACCATTTCCCCTTGTCCTGTCACAACAGGCCTTGCTAAAGAGGTTGCCCCCATCCCTCCTATAGTTCCCATTTAAGTACTGGAAGGCCGCAATAAGGTCTCCCCGCGGCCTTCTCTTCTCCAGGCTGAACAACCCCAACTCTCTCAGCCTGTCTTCATAGAAGAGGTGCTCCAGCCCTCGGATCATTTTTGTGGCCTCCTCTGGCCCTGTTCCAACAGGTCCATGTCCGTTCTGTGTTGGGGGCTGCAGAGCTGGATGCAGCACTCCAGGTGGGGTCTCACCAGAGCAGAGCAGAGGGGCAGAGTCACCTCCCTCGCCCTGCTGGCCACGCTGCTTTTGGTGCAGCCCAGGATATGGTTGGCCTTACAGGCTGCAAGCACACATTGTTGGCTCATGTCCAGCTTTTTGTCCACCAGTACCCCCAAGTCCTTCTCCACAGGGCTGCTCTCAATCCCTTCATCCCCCAGCCTGTATCGATACATTGGGCTACCCCGACCCAGGTGCAGGAGCCTGCACTTGGCCTTGTTGGAACCTCGTGAGGTGCACATGGGCCGACATCTCGAGCTTGTCCAGGTGCCTCTGGATGATACCCCATCCCCCTGGCGTGTCAACTGCACTGCCCAGCTGGGTGTTGTGTAAGTGTGTCATTTTTTTGACATGGGCAAGAATATAACTTTTTCTTTCTGAATCATGCATGTCGTTTAATTGTTTTATTTGTTTATTTTTTTCATGAGAATTATTGTAGTAGTGTTTCTGCTTTTTCTTGGGAAATTTGGAATGAGGTGTAAGTGCTCAAAATTCAGCTTTTGGAAATAATGGTTCAGCATAAACAGTAGCACAGAGAGACAAAGAACAGACCAGATACAAAGGAATATTCAACAGTAGCATGAGCAGCAGAAGAGTCAAGGAAAGTAAAAAATGAAGTGTCATTATCAACTTTAAATGTAGAGTATTGATTGGAATGGATCCATCAGTGAGTGTACAGGAAGGCTATTGAAATCAGTTAAATATGACCTGCTGAATGAGGGTGGAGACGAAAGACTTTCTGCTGAGAGCCAGTTTGGTCCTGGGCCCATTTGTGCCATACGGGAAAGAAAACCATAAGAAACTGAAAATGTTTATCTTCCTCCAGAAGGCATTTCACATAATAATATGACGCTATTAGCTGCATTCAAGCTTTTAACTACAAACACCCAATTTAAGCTTCCAGTACTATTTTGCCTACGCTGTGTATGAGGCAGTCTCAGCTCTGGAAAATCAATTTGATTCTCTCTGGGTCTTAAATTTAATCAACCACATTAGACACCTATGTTATTCCATCTGAACAGATCTCAGTGTTACTAATAGTCTCTCTTATTTCCTGAGGTTTTTAGGTCTTCCCATCTCAGGCTTTAGCCTATTCCTTAGATCTTTATTTCCAATTCTCCAAATTCCTCTTATTCCGTGTTGGGCAGAAACCAATTTACAAGCTCAGCAGGTGCTGGGAGCAAGGTGAAGGATGATCTGGAGACATGGCACAAACACTGGTGAGTTCGCAACCCTTAGAGAAAACAAACCCCACGAACTGCTGAGACACTCTCCTGGGTGGCAGTTACTGGTCTTTCATGGGAGATTTTAAGAAAAGTAGCAAATTCATAATTTAAGGGGGAAAAAAATCTCTGGTTTGTGTCCCAAAGTATCAGAGTGGAGAAGCCGGCTGGCTTGCGAGGCATGGAGAGAGACTCCTTGTGCCACCACCAAGGCCCAACAGGGTTTTGTTTGCTCCAGGAGCTTAGGCAGCAGCTGCAGCTGGGGGAGGAATCCAGCTATTGAGACGCAAATCAGCACAACAAACATCCCACTTTGCTGCAGTATTTCTAGCTCCAGTACTCAGACAAACACAGAATAGGTTTATCCAGGTCAGGCCTGGCACACAGTTGATTCTGCCAGGCCTCAGCTGTATCCTGCAGCAGCCTAGCCAAAATATGCCTCAGAATATTTTGATATTTTCCCCACACAGGTCACAAGCTGGAATCCAAAGCTAGCAAGTGTTTTCCTGATTATGTTCCGTTTATTTATAGAAAAAGAGTCAAATATAAGAACATGTTTCCTGTGCAGAAGGGAAGAAGGAAGTCGAGGCACGTCATGGCACTGCCCCAGGCAGATCTGAAGTCTTTGGTCGGGCACAGACTTACTGGCGTTATTTTCCATCCCTTAAACTGTGTTTAGACTGTCTCAACTTCAGCAGTCTCTGAGACGTAAATTATTTTATGCAGAAGGACAACAGCATTTTGTGAAGTCAAAATAGGTTGTGAAAGCTGTATACAAAGCTACTTAAGAAGAAGGAGTGTGTGTTCTCTGTATTTGAATAGCAAACTAATGTCACAGGGTACGGGCCCCATTCCTACAGAGAAACACAGACCAACAGAACACAACTGCTCACACACCCCGAGTTAAGTCCCTACTGAGTCTTAGCAGGATCAGAGCCACAGTTTTTAGTTAGTATAGGTGTACACGTGAAAATAGTACAATTTTCAATGTGAATGTTATTCCAAGCAGTCCTTTAGCGTCCCTTAGTATAACGGCATCAGCCTAAAAATGGGAATGCTTGTACTATTATTAACTATGACAATTTAAAATTTCGGTACAACATTTAATGCATTACTAAATAGCGTGGAAATGCGGTTGTGCAGTTTGTGGTAAGGCTTACCAAACACTCATTCACCAATGTGGAGTCATGGCTGTTGAGGTAAATCTTCAGTACCTGAGGAGAGAAAGGGACATCATAGCTGTTCTCAGCCATCATTACGTAGACTTTCCAAAGTTCATAATAAATACTTACAAGTCGCATTCTAGTAAGAAAGAAAGAATAGAATATAAAATCTTGTTTATGAGTCATAACAAGCAACAGAGAGCACATCTGCTTTTTTCTGCTTTGCAGCTCACCTGCTCATAAACGCCAGAGCTTTCTTCCCTGAGGCTCCTCAGGGCCAAACCTGGTCTGCCTAAAGCCATAGTTTCATCCATGTCTGAACGCAGCCATTATCCTGACAGAGCAGACAGAACCTCTGCATCATACACCTTAATTTGCTAAGAGAAACCCTTCCCCAGCCAAAGCACTAAACCATGTAAAATTATTATATGTATTGCAGGAGTGGCCACAAAGCACTAGGAATCAGCTAAGCCTATGGAGTAACAGACTTGGGTTGAACCAGGGCATGGATAGTGGTGTTTTATCCTGCCATTTTTGGAAGGGCTGGGAGGATGAGACAGACTATCATAGTCTCTGGTTTACACAGCAGCCCAAGCACCTCACCGGGAGCACGGTGCTCCCGCAGGACTGGGAGGCTCTTGTGGCAGAAAAGAGACAGCGACGCAGCTACCAATGTCATCTCCAGCATCTTGCCAAGGTCTCCTGGTATTTTCCAAGTTCAGCTTTCAATGTTTGAGCAGATGGGATCACAGTTTAAAATTGTAGGGGTGTAGGAGTTAGCTTTTCACCGAGAAAAAGCTCTAAATAAAAAAATGTCATCAAGTTAACTTCTTTAAACATCCCTGCCTTTCTCCCAGGGTTTGTGCTGCCCTCCCTGACTGCTGCTATCTTTACTCAGCTCGTTTCCACAACCAGTTTTTCTCATCCTCTGCTGGCTCTCACTCTTGCCCCCAGACTGCTCTATAAATGTGTGTTTTACAGTCCAAAAATACCATTCCTGACTTACAATTCCCTTGCCAGCCCATGGCTCCAACTGAAATAATTGGGTGGGTGGGAAGTATTTTGAAAATCAAGGAAGTAGGTGATTTCCAAGCGTAGGTTTAATCAAAATTATAGTGCCAAGATACTTGAAACGCTACAGCAACAAGGCCTGGCTAATGTCTTCTGCCGCTGTTGAAAGGAGCTGCTGCTTTCACTCCTTTGGAGAGTTTTGATATTTAGGGAAATGTAGTGACCCAGTAGCTAGTACTGTATTTATCCATAACATAACTAGCAGCTAATAGAGAGCTGCAAACTTATGAAGTTATTTAAGAATTTAGGGTTTGGATGGTTTGGGGCTTGTAAAAAATTTTCCTCTGCCCTCACACACTTTGCAAAAGCCCCTTGCCAGCATATAGTCAAAGGTCTTCTAATTAGCCATTCCAGGAAAACAAGCATTTATGATTTGATCTTTTGTCCATAGTTTCATCTAAGGTGAAAAATCCTGCAAAGTTGCCATCACTCTTCTGAGTTAATTCAACACAAAATCATCATACCAAAATTGCTCTAAAAGTCAGTTTTAAAATATGCAATTAGGCATTCATGTTTCACTGTCTGCATTAACTGTTTTGTGAAAGATGAAGAGTAGTTCTTATTTATGTATAATATTCCTATAATGATGATTGTTAGGAGGAATGTGGACATAGAAAACCAACTCAAAATAAAAATCAGTATTTTTATCCTTGTTTGTAATAAATTCTCAGCTAAAAGGTATTTTTCTACTTCCCATATTCTCAGTTATTTTCCAGAGCTCTACCAAAACTTGTGTATTCAGCATTTTAAGTCAGTCACAGGATTCCTGCTTGATCCCTGAGGTCCCTTCCAACCTGCGATTCTGTCATTCTGTGATTCTGTGACTGCCTATTGAGTGTACTTTGTTAGCTCTACCTTATTGACTTTTGAAATTACAGTTAAAACCCTGCACATGTTGGGTTTTAACTAAGGATGCTTACTTTCCCTCCTTCCAACTAGTATGTTTCAAAGGTGGCATCGACATTGTTCATCCAAATTAAGTTTCTTTTTACTCTTCTTTGTGCTTCCCACAGCAGGCCCCCTTGCCTTTTCCGATACATCTTGTGGGTGTTGATAGCGCATCGCCGTGCTCCCATTTAAATGCTGAATTATTTCAGCAACCAGGAAATTGCTTTCTTTTGCTCCAGTGACATTTTATGGCACAATAAGGCAGCCTTAAAGTGAGAACAACTAGCTTTAGAGGAATATCCTTTACCATTTGATCCCCTCTGGCCATGACAATAGCATAAAATATATACCGGGCCTCATCTTAGTTCCTGGCCTAGATTTTTGTGGCAATGCCAGAGGTTGCTCATCTGCTTTTCCTAGTGCATTGCAATCAACAGTTACCCCAGCAACCCTGGGATTGCTTTCCCTGACTCTCTGAACTGGGCAGGCTCCTGCACAAGGCTTACGTGGTGCCGAGGTGCCGTAACCCCCACCTTGCTCCCGCCCTAGGTACTTGTTTCGCACACAGGCGCAGAGTAATGCAGGATTACATTCTGATGCCTCCTGCCTCTCCTACTATTTTTAATTATTTGCAACACCTGGAGAAACTTCTAGAAGTCCTGCTTCTGGTTTTAGCCTTCACCTGTGCGCCAGCTCGCTCTTCTTTGTCTCTAGAGATCTGTCAGTCTTTTAAAAAACAAGAACATTTTTTTTCCTGACAAAGCCAGATTCTTGGCATATTCTTCCAGCATTCCTTTGAACAGCCAGTCAGCAAACAACAGCACAAACACTCGCCTGCCCTCTCATTGTTTTCTGACCCTGATTTACAAGAGATCAGTGTGATAGATGTTTAAACTAACCACAGGCTTGGTTTATGCCAGGCCCCTCCATCTGAGCTTTCATGTCATATTAATTACAATTCCTTTAAATTCCATTGCAATCAAAATCAAAAGCAGCAGTTATATGCTTTCAGCACCTCCCACCCAAATATTGCTTATTGCTCGAGGCCAGATTCTACTCCTCTTCTTCTTTCTGAATATCATCTTCCCTTCTATTACTCATATTTTCACATTGCTCTTGAAAACCGTGGAAGTTCATCTAGTCGAGCAGACAGCCAAGTGTAGTGACATCCAAGAGCAAAGTGCTACTTTAGATAAGAGTGCTACAAGCTGGCCCTTTGCAGACATTTCTAAGCTGGCTTTCACAACATGTGATGTGGGTAAGCATACAGTCTTAGATTTTCTGTTTTGAAAATCAAGAAGTTACAGCCCTGATTTTAGAGATACCTATCAGCTCTACTTTCAAGCTATTAGGGAGTGTGCCACAACAACTGAAAACAAAGGGCTGCAGGAGCTGTAGTATTAATGTTTTTTCATATCCAGCAATGGCATTGCACTGGGCAAAGTGTCCTATTCAACAGCTGCATCTTGAGGGGACACCCCGTCACAGCACTGGCCAGTTGTGCTGGGGTTTAGCTACTCAGCGTCTTGCCCAGTAGATCAACTGCTGGATTGCACTCTGCTTGCTGCACCTTGGCCTCTTCCTAATACCATCTCCTTTGTCCCTCACTGCATTTCATTTACTGTCTAGCTTCATCTTTTCTTGTATTTTTAATTCTGCTCTGTCTTAATTTTGCTGGAACTAGCAACCTTCTGCTGGGCTCTCAGACTCCGAAGGATCTGCTGTACTTCCTTTCTGGTCTCAAAGGGCTGCTGCTGAAGCTCCTGGCAGAATTTCTTTCTTGTAGCTTTTTTTCCCCCAGACTCTACTGAAATAGCTGTTTGACTTTCCAATAAGAGATGCTGCATTATTACCAGGAGCAGGTGGTTCTCATTTCAGAAATTTCAGTCAAGAAACCGAAGCATGTGACATCTTGTGAATCACAGATTCTTGCTTTCTGTCCTGACATTTCTCTTACCTTTTTGAGTCGAAGGCTGATCCTTAAAATGGATAACTAAGTGAAATTGCATACCACGCAACTACAGCCCAGCCAAATATTATCTAGACAAATGGCTTAGGTGGAGTCACTGCAAAATGCAGAATTAAAAAAGATCGCTAGATTTTGGCCTATATGATATTTTTATATTTGTATTATTAGTTTCCAGATGAAATAAAAATGACATAGCCTGACAACTCCTAAGTCAGTGTCTCATCTATCAGCATAACTGCATATTTATTTTCTTTTTCAAACAGTTCAACCTGAGATCCTATTTTCCATTTTGCAGCCTTTCTTCACTCTTGCCTGAGAACTTGGAGTGATGGCAACCCTGGCCAGCCACCAGGCGCTTCAGCTTGCTCCAGGCTGTAGGAAGTTAAACAGAAAATGTACCATGTTAAACCTTACAATCTGTCCAATTAGAAAAAATGTATGAGGAAATAAAGCAGGAGGTCACAGAGAAAATTATTTTTTAAACTTATATTACAAAAAGATATCTACAGCAAGAGGTTATATCAGGTTTAGACATCTAAAATTAAAAATCTTAATGTCTTACACATTTTAAAATACGTCTCCTGGCTTGGAGGTCTCCGGCTAGGGTCTGTCTCTCTATTTGGTGTTATCTGAATTGAGCTAGTTGAAAGGCAATTCTGCTGTCTTCAGATGAGTTCATCCAGTTTCTATCACTAGCCCATCACGTAACAACAACAGCAACAATAACTTTATACTTAGCTCATGAAGATAGGCCAGAGAATCTTCTTCCGCACCTTGCTGCCATCCAGGCGGGCTGGAAGGCAATGCAGTGTCCTGGGAGTAGCCATGCCTGAGCCCATAACAACTGCTTTTTTGTCCTACTTAGTATCTGAATGATCTTTATGTTTGCATTTTGTGCAAAGGACAAGAGCCCGGAGCTTGTGCACATGCTATCTGAGCAGCTCTTGATAACGTCAGTGCCACTGAGTTACAGTCATTATCCCTGATAAAAGTGATGTTGTCTTGCTGCCTCCTAGGTCGATTCACTGTGAAAGAGGAAAGAGCGTATTTGCAGGTGTAAGGAGCAATGCTTCCCGAGGATACTTTAGTCTCTCCCTCCTTAAGAAACCTGTCCTTGACCCGGGTTGCCCATCTGGGTGCTCTCTCCTCCTTGCTGTGGCTCTGCTCCTTGAGCTGCACATCTACAGTCATGGCTCATAGTTTTATTCTTCAGTTCTGACCTAGACCTTCCCTGATTTGTCTTCTGCCACCTGTGCTCCACTGAATCAGGGTGCTTAGTTCATGACTTCCATAAAGTTCAGAACTGGAGGTAAGATGAGTCTTTCATTCTAATTTTAAACTATAATTTAAAAAAACATTTTAAACTGTTACTTATAGAACTCAGGTATTTTAAAGACAGGAGCTCATCAGGGAAGGAGAAGGAATAGTGCATCGCTCTCTGCAGCTTCCTTACAATGAAGGCTAACAAGGAACAGACTGTTCTATTGATGCAGCATTTCAGCCCGAGCTTCCGGAAAGACCAGTTATCTCTTAAGGGTCCCACAAAAGCCTCTATTGATTTATTTCCAGCTAAAACTACTGCTCCTTCCTCTGATGTGTCTCCTACTTTCAAGAGATTTACTCAGGTTACTCTTCATGATTTCAGCTTCCATGTCTTTAATCTTTCTTATAAGGTGTTAAGGGATTCTTGTTCTCTTTTCAGCATTTTCTGCAAATTCAAAAAATAGCTGTTTTCTTCCCTCTCTGTACTTTGCTTCTGAAGGATCTCATTATAAATACCATTTCAGCGGCTTTCTCCTTGCTTGTGATTCACCAACCTTTCTACTTCAGATTTGTCATACTCTTTCCAAGTGAAAATTTTGACTTGTCTCTCTGGCATTAATTGCCACGCTACTGTCTGGTATTTCCTAAACTGAGTTAGTGCAGCACCCACATTGAGATATTTTCGGTAATCTTTTTTAATGCCACTCCACTAAACACATTTTCTTGCAACTCTTTAGCTTGTGCGTCCTCTTATTATAGAAACCTGACTTTGGTTTCCCACATCCGTTACTCCCACCTCGTATAACATGCTCCCATAGTTCTGTCACAGGCAGGAAAGAGGTTGTAGGTTTGTGTGGGCTCACGAGTCACTGTATCCTAAAAACGTGAGCAGTTCTCAGATAGGTTTGGTGAAAGGAAGTAGATTAAGTCTTGAAAATATCTCTAAGGCTAACTTGTACTATCCTTTGCTCGTATTTTTTTTGTTTTATCTCTGCATTTCGAGAGGTGAATAATATATAATCAAACCTACCAGATTTTTCTAAAGACAACTGTACCCAACTGCAAAGGTTTAAGCACAGAAGAGAGGGGCTGAGCGCTTAGCACTGACCAACGGGGAATAACTGGGAGTAATGAGATTAAACTGAACAAAGGAAAACCACTGAAGGTTGAACATCAGGAAAATATCCTGGCTGTGTCTATCAGACCATGGACTGATTTCCCACGGGAAGTGGTGGAAACTCCATCTCTTGAGTCATTTAAAATTAGACTAGACAAATCACTAAAAAACAGAGGGCTGGGAGCAACCCAGTTGGAATTGGAAGGGGATGAAGTAGATGGTTTCAAAAGATGGTTTAAGTCTCAGTTCCTCTTATTCTGGAAATGAATACCATGCCTTGTTTAGGGTCTCTTCACGCAGGACTGCCAAATCTGCAGCTGCACTATGTTCTCCTCATTATGGTCAGGTTGAAATGCTAATGTGACTCTAACTGATAATTTTTCTGTGTTGTGGTAATGTTACAGCTCAAGCCTGCTAGCATAACCAGAGGAGTCCCCCACGGGCCCTCCTCCTCCCCGTATTGCAGACCTGGTTGGGGACTGCCATAGGATTTTTCTGCCAAAATGCTTCTTTGTTTTGGACCGATTCCTTGTTATTTCCTCTACCACATACCCTGCTGGGCTGAGCTCCCCTAGATGGCAGAGCTGAAGCAATTTAAATTGCAAAATGCTTTATGCAGCCTTGCTGAAACGGGGACTGCCATAGACAGCCCACTAATTTTTCGAGAGCTACTTGCTAGAAACAGCTTCTGCTGTCATGGTTCACTCTCTGCTGCATGTGAGAGATGGTCCAACTCCACGTATAGTGAATGCAGTTAAGATTTGGCTCCAAAAGGATATTGTTTCCCATAAACAATTCAAGTTTCCATTTCTCAAAAACAGCAGGCCAAGAAAACCATTCATTCATGGTTGTGCCTTTAGCAAACCCCCATGGTCCAGCTACACTGACTTTTCAAGAAAAAACCAAAACAAAACATCTTTGATACAGCTGGGCAAATGCTTGGGAAAGCAATGATCGTGATGAGGCAAGTTCAGAGAAGGTTGAAGTGACATTCTTGTCCATGTACATTTTTCAAGCCTTCTGTTACATAAAACTACGTGTTATCCCATTAGCAGCGTTAGCCCACAGTTCTTCTTTCTGTCCAAGCACAGATGTTTTTCCTACTAATTGAATTCTACTGCAATGCATCTTTTCGGGTTGAAGTGCTGAAGAAAGCTGAACCCAAACTGTGTCACATTCTGAGGATTTCTTCTGAAATTTCTGTAAGTTTAAGGATTTGCTAAAAATTATTTGACTTCTGTGATCTCCAGAACTATTTTAATTTTCTACAGTTTGAAGACGAGGACAACAGGTCAGGAGCTTTTTTTTTTGCGTATTCTTTCTTCTTCAGCTGAACAGCTCCATGTGGTGAGTTGCATTTCTCAGCTGGCAAAAGACTTGATATTTTTTGAACTAGTGTTGGATAGGCACAAGGTGCCTGAGAGTTTCCCATCTTACAGTCAGAGACAAAGTACATAAACCGATAATGGCTGTGGTAGATATATAGAAGGAAAAAGGAAATTACTTGGGAAGCAAGAAGATTGATCTGAATTATTTCAGGAGTGTTCTTTTCTTATGTATCTGAGCATCTAACTTTAGGTAAGTAATGCATTCCAAACCAGGAGTTGTGAGTAGAGCATAGCAAAAAAAGAAATAATTTTACCTGCACTGATAAGTCATCAGTTCAGAATCAGGCTAACCTTCTTACTGAATTTTTATAGCTTTACAGTTTATTCCTGAAGAATTTTCTTCTTTTATCACAGTTATTCTGCATGCACCCAGTCTTTTCCTGATTGTTTTCTTATTAGTCCTTGTATCTGTTACACTTCCCACCTCTTTAATCTTTTTTTTTGCTGAGTTTTACCATTTCTAATTTCTTACTCATCTTTGATTGCCTCCAGCTCGTTTCACATTTACTTTACCTATTTTTTCAGCTTTTGCGTCCTTCCTTTATGTCTTAGCTTTATAATTACTGAATATCTTTTTTTATTTTCCTCAGTACTGCTTCACAGTATCAAATACTCATGTTGCAAAATCTCCCCTCATATAAAGATCAACAATAAGTGAGCTGGAAGTCATCCGTATTTCATTATATTTGGCACTGAGAAGCGCAGCTTTTAAAGAGCCTCCACCCTACAGCTGCATCTCATCATTGATCCATTTAAATGCGCTAATCTAGCCAAAAAGCAAATGTTTCCCATTACAACCTGTCTCTAAGTGACATCTATGTGCTAGTTTAGGAATAGATCTTCATAACAGAACTACTTTGGAGGTAAAACAGGAAAAGATATTCTTCTGGTTCAGTGCTAAACACTTGCATGCTTTTAGCCTGAAATAAGTATGGAGCCATGTCCTTCCATCCAGTTACATAGTTGGTAAAATAAACATTGTGAGCATTGCTCACTGAATACAAATTCTGTAATTACAAGATACATGTATGACCGGTTAGGTGAATAGAAATTGGATCCTATATTTGTAGGGACATCTCCACAGAAAAGGAAAATTATTAAAAATTCTGAAGTTCGTAATGAATATAGGGAAGGATATCTAACATGCTACTAATATCCCAAAGGTCCTCAGCTCTTTATAAGGGTGCTCATACCACCATAGCTTTGTGAAAGGAGTAATGAGGCCTGATCTGCCCACGGGCTAATACAAGAGTGTGTGAGATGGCTTTTTAGTTTGTTTGACTTCATTGACATACCACTGGGAATCCTGCTAATCAAGATGAAGTGTCTTAAAAAAAGAAAATGTGGGTTTTGCACGTTCTGTGACACAGAGGCATTTTGATGTCAACCTCATAGAAAGGTGAAAAGGAGGTTTCTTACAATTAAGCAGGAAAATAAACAGCATATTCAATACTATATTTGTTATTTCACATATGCATATGTTGAAATAACAATTGATATCCAGTACAGATTATCTTTCAGTCCTCACGCTGCCTTCATACCTCTCGGCAGTCGGTGGGCTGCAGGACTTATCCCCAATGCTCTGTTCCAATGGCTGTCACAGGAGAACTAGAGGGTTCTATAATGAGAAAGTGGGTAGCTGTAATTTTGGTACTCAGGAACTCATGGGAGTCTGTTTCTTGACACCAAAGTCAAGTAGATAAAGAAGAACATACAGTGAGACATGCACAGGCTTCGGAGCACTTTGCAGGAGCTGCTACCAAGCGATCCACGGAGGTTATACCCAGCTACTTATGCATTCTGGCACCTTTTGAAATACTATGGTGTCTGCTGAAGGCCTTTCTCACTGCCAATTGCTTTTTGCTTGTGTTAGATGGGTCCCTGACTCATAGTTTCTGCACTGCTAACACTTACAAAACTAAGCCTATTTTTGATCACACTGGCATCTCCTTTCCAAAACTTCTTCCTTTCCCTTTAATTCACAAATGTAGTCAACTGCACTTTTGACCTCTGGTAAACCTTCCCATACACTCAGCATTACGGTAGAATTACTGTTAAACCCCTGAGCTGTATTTGCTTTCTGAATTAACATCCCAGCTGTGATAAACATGGCAATTTTGGATAACAAAGTTATAGTTTCATGCAATTCAGTCATACACCGAAGGCTGCCTTTATAGACACAAGGACTGAAAAATAACCTGCTGTAAGGAGGCTTTGGTATTCAGTCCCATTTCCATGAAAGGGACATGTCTCAACTACTACCTTGTCCAGCAGTGAACAAGATAAGAATTTAGTCACTCCTTGCTAAAGAATAGTTTAAAGAATATGTGTACTGAAAATCTTTCTACAATGCTGACATTCAGAACTGATCTTCAATGAACAAAAACCCCCAACACTTGTGAGAGTATATACTGTGAAAAGACAAGATTTGAATTCAGTTTTAATGCATTTGGCACGTAGTATATGAGGCTTAACTCTTCACCTCAGTAGAGGTCAATTATATCATGTCTCAATATTTTACTTTTCTCTAGACTTATACACAAGTCAGTTGTGAAACAGATCTTCTAATAATTTCTTATGGCAGTGGACACCACTGCTTTATTCTTTGTTACTATTAAATGGACCCAATTTCTACGTCAATAAAAATGACATGTACTAGGCATATAAACTCCAGGGTCACAGCCATTCCTGGTATAGCCCACAAAAGACAGACTGCTAAGTTTTGTAACATGATGAATGAAACTAAACTGAAAATCAGTATTTTCTTTTACAGAAGCTTTCAAAATACAAATCCTAGTGCCTTGCTCAGAGTAAAAAAATCCTGCCTTGCTAAAGGCAAACCTCCAGTAATACAGAACCTGCAGCATAGTCACACTGCCACTCTCACTCCACAAAATGGTATGACAATTTATGAAGTGATAAGCCAAAGAGTTAGGGAATAACTAATTAATGTAATTGAAATGTCTCAGTTAATATACTTGGTTAACAGCAATGCTACCAGGATAAAATTCCCCCTACACACTTGGATGAAAGCCTTACTGTTAACTCATGTCATACTTATTTCTTAACATAGAAATAATTAATACGTGTATATGTGTGGTTATATAGAGCAGAACTGCACAGCTGTCCCCTGCAACTTATCAAAGAGATGCTGTTTTTATATACAGGAATAACGTGTTACTTTTATTGTAATTCTCACAGTACATGGGTGGACAAAAAGGAAATGGGCTAATAATATACCATTACAGTTACAGTAGTCTGGGCTCTCCCAGAAGTCAGTGAAGAGAAGTAAGAACCCCAAGAAGTTGATTCAAGCCGTCTTTCATAGTGGTATCAATGTGTCTGGTCAGCTTCTGTGGCTCTTCATTGACTACTGAGAGAGCCTAGCTGATTAGTTCAGATCAAATGAACAATTTATAGATGGGTAAAATCAGGTGTCACGAATACCATCCTCAGTGTCTAGTGCACTTGGAGAGCACAAGGCAGGCAGAAAATTTCCTTTGCCTCAGGATGTTAGGGGGTTGTGTTATTAGGCTCCCTGTTTGTGCAGAGAGTTCTATTGCAGCCAGATTTGTTAGGATTTGCTTGTACCTGGAGTTAGCAACAGCAGCCATGCTGGAACACTTTACCCAGAACAAGAGCCCCTCATTCTTATCTTCACAGTGAGCTAAACTAAAAGCGAGTAAGACATTCATATCTTTGAAAGAGACTACCCAGCATTCGCGTTGCTAATCCATTAATGTTTTCAATATTTCAGGAGTGCTCCTGCTCTGAATTGGAACCAAAAGCAAGCCTTTTCATTAAAAGCCAGAAGGAGAGAGGGAGCATGAGATCCATTTAATTAAAACATTTCCAGCCAATATGCTAAGGAACGTTTAGGTTCTGCACGTACCTTATGCATAGTCAATGGAAATTGCATGAGCAGAGGCTGAAAAGGCTTGGAGGAAGCTAATGTAAAACGAGCAAAGACTACAATAGTCTAGACTGTAGATTACAAGAATAAGGATCTGGCATTTACCAGAGAAGAACCAAAATATTTTGCTACTACCCGGACCCGCTGTCTGTGGCAAGTGAGCCCCAACATAGTTTAGAGCAATCTGTCAGTCTGCTCTGCACTGAGTGCCACATTTGACAGTATTAAGGTGTTCCAGCAATGCTTCTGCAGAGGATGCTGCAAGGAGTGGTATCATGAAGCAGCACAATTCCCTTGCCCAGAAGTGCCAGTCTCCCTATAGCAGGCATATCCTCTGGATGGCTCAGTTGTTTCTATACCCTCTTTCAGTGCAGGGTAGCATAACAGGTGGGGCAGTACTTCGATAGTCCAGCAGTCTGTGAAATAACCATTTGGCTCTAGGTGTAGCTAAAGTAGGCAGCTGTCTGAGGTAGCTGTCTTCAAGAGACACTAACATGGACCACCCTTTCCCAGTGATCCAAGCAGTGTGCCTCACTCTCTGCCCTCATCTTTGCTCTTGTAAGAACAATATCGTCATGATCAAGAAGAGCATAATCTTCTGAGCCCGAGTGAGAAAACATCTTGCAGGAGGAAAAGCCAAAAGATGACTGCTGGAGTGTTTCCACTCAGTTCATCCCCTTTGCTAAGGCAGCTAACTATTGCAAGGGGACTTGAGCTCTGCACAGCTGTTATTTACCTCTGTTTTGAAATGCAGAAAATTGCAGTACTCTGTTTATTTAACCCTTTTTTGCTTTGGAAGTATCATGCAGTTCAAAAGGCAATATGACTGAATTTTAAGAAAACTGTTGTGCTGGCAGTGTTTTAACAACTGTTTCTTTGTAAAAGAAAAGCAACAAACAAGGGAAAGGAGATTAAATAAACATAGAAGCTATCAACAGTGCAAAAAAAAATCTTAGCAAACAGAGAAGTTTCACAAATGATGACTGGTGCAAATCTTTGCTTTTTGTCTGGCTTTCATCAATATTTCTCTAAAACTTAAGGATGCCTCCAGAAGAGGAGCTTGACACACCACAAAAGGAATGGAACCTGTTGCTCCTGCAGCTGTTCCTGCAGGTCTGGGAATCTGAAAAGCAAACAAGCATATCAAGGAGGAGGGTTTTCCCTTTAGATTTCTTTTTCATATTAATCAGACCCAGTTATTCAGGCTAATTACCTTTATAGAAGTTGTGTAATACTTGTGTCCCTCACCTTAGGCAGTTGTATAGTCCTGAAATCTAACAGCCCATCCCCATCTGATCAAAAGGAAAGACCACTCTTAATGTAACAAAAAGATTAAGCCTTTTCCTTAGACTTTGGGGAAAAAGTGCTTTGCATTACTGTGCTCAGAGTTTGTTTTGTATTTTGCTTAGGGCTTAAGGACCGCCTTGAGACTTAAACTAACTTGGACTATTTCCCCTCGCATCCTTTGTAACCCTTTGGTCTAATCCTGCAAATGACCTTTGTGTGGACATACTTTGCATCCACATGGAGCCATTTGGAGTCTGGTGCATGTGAAACAGCATAGTACTGCAGCAAAGAGTTCAAGTATATCTAATGAGTTAAAATATTTGGCTGCTGCTTTATTCTGGGAAAGCAGTTCTGAAATGAACATCTGAGGGTGGCTCAGCAGAAGACTGGGCTGAAAACATTCCGTAAACGTGGCTTTGTTCCTTAGCTCATTACTTTCATTATGACTTCTCCCGGCATTATGTTATGGCTGATCAGATTTCTGGATTGATTTTTGTCTAGTTTGCAACTCTAAGCCCATTGCCACACAGCAACAAACTGGTGGAGGGTGCTAACAATTAATTTAGTCACAGTAGAAACATGTTATATTCAATTCAATTCAGTCAGTTCAAAAGCATGTTTCCACTTCATACACTACAGTTTGCACAGGCAGTCAGCATAGCCTGTTTACAGAAAGTTAGTGAGCATTTCTGTTCATTAGTTGCAATAATTTACATGGATGGGTTTCTATGGTTTTTCTGTACATGCAGACAAGGCACTAGGAACCTGAGCCCAACTCCAGGTGTCCCTAATTCCCACAGTTGTCTCCGTTGGTCTCTCAAACTAGAGCAGAATCACTTGTCAGATCATATCTCTATCTTTGATCAGCCAGCATCTTCTGTAGCATTTGACATTTGTTCAAATGGTTTGTAAAACACTGGAAGAGAATGAATCCAGTATTTTCTTCTCCTTGAAAGCAGCATTCATAGACAATTCTTTCTCAAAGTACAATGTAGCTTCCTGGGAAATTTATAATATTTCTACTACAGTATAAATCCAGGAAGCTATGGTGACAGTTTAGCTCTGTTAAAATACCAAACATATTCCTAATCCAGCCTCTTCTGGAAAATTCATACCATGCAGACATAAATACAACCCAGCTTGCCTCACAGATTTTTTTTGGTGGGGGATATCATGCTTTCCTGGACACTGCCTCCCCATTTTTTATCTCACTTTTTAAAAGCCAGAGCAGGAAGATGAGTGGTGGGAAAACAGTGGGGGGAAAAAAAACCCAGCAGAACAGTGTAATATCACTTTCAGAGCCTAGTCCCCATAAATAGTAATCAGCTTACAGGTTTAGAGACCTTCTGGCCTTTAGATGGCTCCTGCTGTCCCAGAGAGCATCTCCTGTGTCTCTCTCGAGTGAAAAGAGAGCTGTGCAGTGGTCGGTCGGCACAAGTAGCAGCACATGGAGTCAGGTTTAGAAGCCAGTAAGAGCTGAGTACCTGGTTTCTACGGGGTATCTGGTAGTGAGGTTCTGATGAGCTCAAAGTGAAGTAAAAGCTTGTTGGATGAGGTAGGCAAAATAAGAAAGCAGCAACTGATACATTGCCTTTGGGTGGAGCACATCATTTTTGGAAGGAAGGAGGGTTCTGATGAAATTGGTGTGTTTCTATGATATAAACATACCATTTTTACTCCTGAGCTGTTTCTCGTTGCCTGAAAGCTATCTTGATCCAGCCCCAGCTATAGGGAAGTTTGTTAAACAGCAGGGCTCAGGAGAAAGCTGTCATACTTCATTCATTTAAAGGGAAGCTGTGGATAGTTGGAAGAAATACAAGATGGGTAGCCTGAATTTTGGGGATGGCTGTTAGCACCTCTGTGCTACTAAAACACAGTTTCACTAATCAGCGGATCAAGCTGCTGATTATGTGATAAAGGAAGGAGAGAGTGATAACACTGTTGTCAATTCATCAACAGCTACTTCCACCTAAACTGTCAGTTCAGTAGTTAAACTAAACATTTTACAAAATAGGGCTGATTTATCACCTCCCAGTCTACAGCACAGAACCAAACGCAGAGCTGTTATTTCAGTAGAGGAGCTAAGGTAACCCAGATTGTCATTTCACTTTTCTCTGCCATTCAAGCACTTAAACCTTTTCTGTCACGGCCAATTTTAAATAGATTGGATATTTATTGTGTTGAACTCTTTTAAACTGTACATGTGTGGGAGGGGAGGGTTTCTGAGGGAAAATGCTGCACATCTAATAGTCCCTGCTGGCTTTCTAAAACAAGTTAACATTGTTTGACCTAAAGTGAATAAACCCTCAGCAGAACTGAGGCTGATGACTTTATCTGTTAGACTCTGGCTCCTCTAATTTAAAACAAATGAAAGAATGTAGACAGTTTAAGTGAATGCAGAAAAGATGGGAATGATATTTTTTCCCTTAGACCTTTACAAAATTAGGAAATCTTGCTGTAAACAACAGGCATGGCATTTTCTGAAACAAGTTGTTATTCCACAGCGACAGTTTCCAACAGCAGAACATGAAAAACAGGAGTTTTGCTTTGCTTATGATTTCAGAGTGTTTCAGTAGATTTTCATTGCTAGGAACCCAAGTTAAAAGTAAAATGAGTTCTGCTGGGCTCCTCCTAGCCATAATCTTGCTTGCTCAAATTTTACACTGCAACTAATTCCCCTGGGTTCACTGAATTATACTTGAAATTGCTTTTGTCTCTGGCTGGATGATGGTAAATTCCTGCAGGCTTGAACAATTTCGTATTTCTTTACAGAGTACCAAGCTTGCTGTTGGAACTGCAACAGGAACTAATGCCCCAAACCCACCAAAATGTATCAGACTCAGAATAGTAGGGTGGTTGGTGTGAACAACTGAGGCTTACTGGTGTAAAAGTCATGCATCGGCCTGCCTCGGAGCACATCGGTAGCCTCACACAAACACTCCTGGGTCCAGTTCAGAGAGACAATACGCAGACACACATGGGAGCATGTATAAGTACCAAGTTAGTCTGTGAATTCACAAGACATCAGAAACTTTTCACCATCTCTGCTTGGTCATCCTTGCTCTGAGGGGAAATGAAATACCATGAGCCTCTCACCTGAACACAGCTTCCCCTCTGTTTGGTGACAGGTTGGTGATGCTGGCCAGGAGGAGCTGTCAGCTCCTGGCTTCTCTTTGCACCTTGGACATCTTCACCCAGACTGCATGAGGAGCAGCACCCTGACAGAGACAGCTCTCCCTTCACATCTCAGCTTTGTTATCTGAGAAGACTCCACTGAAGAATGGAAGATACATCAGCTGAGACATTGGTTTCCATAAGGTGGCTAGCTGCTTCCCAGAAGTAGACAAATGCCAGAAACCAAATGGCTCCTTTCTCCTTAAAACACAACAGGATAAGGACTAGATGCCCAGACGTCCACCCAAGCTATAACATTACTCTCTGTTGGTACCCTCAAACCCACAAAGTACTTTGAGAGTATGCAGTTCATTGCCCGCTCTTCTATACCTGGGATTTTAGTCTGTGTACAGACATACTCCTCTGTCATTGTGGTCATGTCACACCTCCTCTTTGCAAAGGTGTTGGAGGCATATGTATGCACGCACATGCGCACACAGACACACACGCTCTGCCTCTAAGGAGAACATAAAGGGCCAAGAAACAGCAACACACAGCCTGGATTTAAAAAAAAAATAATCTCCTTCATGTAGCACTGAACGGCAAGACCCAGTTTCCTGCCTCAGAGAAAGCTGACCCAAAAGCACCTCTCCCTCCATCTACCATCATCATCCCACAGTTGGTATGGGAGGAGACAGCCCGATCATTTCTACGCACGTTTCAGGTCAGGACACCAGGGCCATTCTCAGCCTGTGGATAAGTTCTGCGGTCTCATACTGCTACTGGAAAGACGCTGAGGTGTTCTTGAAGCAGTGGGTGGGAGAGTTGTCCTAGTACAGGATAGGAAATAAGCCCGGGGAAGTCAGTTCCTGGCAGCGCCTGCATGGAAGGGTCAGTTTCCATGCACATCTCTACTCAGTGGCCACAGTCTCAGGACACAGGTCCTGAGAGTATAGCCAGAAATATTCCTCACAGCTTCACTGAGTACACCCAGTAACAGCCTTCACCTGAGGTCCTGGACCTGCCATGCATTTATGCAACATCACATTCAAGCTGACCCATTGCCTCAAGTAATAAACAGCTATGCCAAGAGGAAGGATCACAGGGGAAGGCAAGAGGCTGCATTGCCCACCAGACTGGCTAGCTTAGTGCTGGAGCATATTTGAGGACATACAAGTCACCAGTGACACACTTTGGTCTTACAGAGAATCCCTTTCTCTCCCCCTCACCTGTGTTCAGCATGCCTGGAGATGCAGGCTCTGCTCTGCTTCAGTGCCCAAGTACTCACAGGAGACTCTATTTCCCCTTTGTTCACACCCAAGGCTTGCCCACAGGCTTGCCCTGTACATCTTATTATTCATGGGTACTGCTGGCAATCAACCTCCTATCTCAGATTGGAGCCCCTGCTATCCATTTTTACCATGCCTTCAATACATTCTTCTTTTTGTAATATATCAATTTTCTTTTAACTTTATCCACCTGAATTTTGTTCCTAATGGTTAATCCTTCTGTAGATGTCTGAAGTATAGTCCTCTCACGTCCTATCTCATTTCTTGTGGCTTGATGGTCACCTCTTGCAAGGTCTGCTAATTTCTGTTTCTACCTCTGTTCATAGAATCTTCAGATGTCTCTGATCAGTGGTCCTAAGCTGGCCACTGTTCCAGCTCATAGATGACACCTTAACACTCTCCCAAGATGTGCACCCCACCACACACCGCAAGCATCCTCCTTGGCTTCCCAGTAGGCAAACGCCTCCTTTTCACTACAACTTTAGGTAGGCAAAGATTTCCCCTGAGGGCCAAGTCCTGCAGAATACTGTATGCACTTAAAATGGTGTTACTTCTAGGGGATATTAGCCTAGCACCCTGTGACTTCTGAAGACAGCACGACGAGCTTCAGGATGCCAAAATTGTGTCTTACTATGGACACAGTGGCAGGTCTGGCTGCAATTCTCCTTGGCAGTGCCCTGAGATTTGAAAACCATCAGCATCTGGGGCCAAGTGAGGTAGGTGTGATCTCCTGTGAATAGAAGATCGAAATAAGAGAAAGGAGACACTTTGGTCAGAGTTCAGCATATACATGGGAGCCAATACATAGGCATGGCAGCAATGACATTTATTTCTGTTGCCAGAGTGTAGGTGATAGGAACGTCCATAAAGTGAGAGGGGAATACTGTGGTACAGTTACCAAGAAAACTGCCATCCCCAGTGATGTCTAGGGTGAATAATGTACTAGTGCTGGACAGGAAACAGATGGCTCTATCATGACTGAATCACAGGAATCTCAGTGCAGAAATCTGTAAAGCAAATAGAGTTGCAGACAATGGTCCTATTACTGTGTAGGTCTAGTCATGATTTCATGGCTTTTACATGTCTAGGAAGGGACTGTCTGCTAGCTGCAATATCTTGGAAATATCAATTAATGAAAAGTACATGCATCATTCACTTCTCTAGCTCCCATTCTGGGGAGAATCTAAAGACTTGGTCTCAGGCAGGGCATGTGTCAACATCCTTGGGAGAAAGTAGAGAAGCTGTTAGACTGAGGCCAATCGGTGCTCTGGCCATGTGCTGAAAAGTCTATAGCCAGTGTGCTCACAGCACAGCTCGCAAACACTTTCAGGGCATTAGTAGCAGTCATTACCTCCAAAACAGGAGGTTCCAGAGGTGTTCATGTTCAGCCTGAACCTCTCAAAGCAGGCCCTGACCATGAGATTTAAGCAGTTGGGGTCTATGGTGGAAAGTGTTAGAATGATCATAACCTCAGCAGCTCCTACAAGTGACATTTTCTGAGAGCAAACATTGGTACATCAGCATCAGCAAGTACAAACAACTACTTGTTTAGAGGTTTATCTGCTCCTACTGACTCTTCCTTTCATCCCCAAACTCAGTCTCTGTTAAACTTGGACCTTTTCCTACTTAACTTTTCAGACTTTCTAGTCTTCTCCTTATTCCAGCACAAAATACCCAAGATTTACTGCTGTCTCCCACTACTGCCTATCTAATCTACCCTACCCAGGTACTCCATACTAATCTAATCTAAAAAGTCCTGTAAGGAACCTGCTCTCACTTTAACCTCTGTTTCTCTCCACTCATGTTGTTCTCTACCCCAAAGGTAGGGCATTTAGGACTGGCTATGGCTGAGCCTCCTCACTGCTTGTGGCACCTCAGGTCTGACTTGTCATGGTGGGCTGCAGGTGGTTAGAAAAGAGAGGGCCTTCAAGATGCCCAGGACAATGTAACTGCTTGGGAAGTAAGTTGCTTCACAGTGGGCTGAGTGCAGGTTAGATGTCTAAACACATGGGAGAGAAAGGCATTTCTCTGGGCCCTGCTAGAGGTGCGTGCTAAGGACCATGTGGGAAGAAAGCAGGTACCTAAAACATATTTAATGTAATGAATTTCAGTCCTCCAGTCTATCTGACCAAGTAAATTTTGATGCCCACAATTTAGCCTCTAGAATTTCTATATTCTCAAGAAATCACATGCTCATTCATTAAGTGGTAGTTTAAGAAGATAGAGCCCCATAGTTGTGCCACCACTGACCCGGCAGAACAGAACAACTGAGCACCCCCCCCACCTCTGGACTGCAGAGCAGCCTTAACTCTGCCTACCTCAGCAATTTAAATTCAGCTGCTAGACTTTGCACTGAAGTGGCTCAGATGTGCTCAAAAATGTCTGCACTAGCTCTCCTGTGGGGATGATACTCTTTAGCAAGGAGTGATAATAAACAGTAGGATGGTGCTAACACTTTAAGCTGCTACAGCTGTCTGCTAAGTGAATATGTGTCAACACCTTCAGACTGGAAGGTGAGAAAGTGAAATAGCTCTCAGTTACCCTAATTTGGCTTTTGCAATCTCTTTTATTAAATCACTTTCAAGGGTGGTTAAGGAACTCCGAGGTTTTGCTTCCATGTTATGAATCCGAGATAATGAGTATGCTTCTGAAAGCTTGCATCTTCTTTAAGTTTTTCTGTCGTAACTATGATACCATATTTAGAATGAAAAATTACAGCAGCATAGCCTTATACATGAAAGTCCTAAAAACACCCCAGTGTCCCAAAGAAAAACATCTGCCACAAAAAAATAGAACACTAATTAAAAGGAAGAAAATTAAGTACACAGTTTAATAAAGATTTGCTAGTGTAAATATTCTTTTGATAATTACACAAATATAACCTTCGCAGAGTTAATAAGAAGATCTATTTCCTCTGCCTGGCTATGAAGTAATTTGTGATTCTAGGATCACGTTTTCCTCTGTGATATTTTCATCTCCCTGTTACAGTTTGGAAGCTAAAGCTACAGAAATTGATTGGCAAAGTAAGAAAAGTAAAAATGGAAGATTTGCCACTGTACTCATGTAGCTGTGCTGATATAAATAGAGACTTGATAGATACTAAACGATCACTCAGAGACTACTTGTGGTTTAATCTCTCTGAGACATTTTGTAAATCTGACAACTTTCTACATGGATATTAGTTATGATGCTAATTTAGATTTGGAGTAAGTGCTGTGGCTCCTATAGAAAAAGTGATTATTATTAATACACAGAACTGATTTTACATACATTACGGATTTTTGGTGATGTTCTGCAGATTGACACGATGACTACTGTGCAGAAAGCAGTATGCAGCCGAGCAAAAAACTACACTTCTTGGTTCTGTTTGATAACAGCTTCTGAACAGGAAAAGTGCCCCGCCGGTTCCCATTTTCCACCCTTCAAAAATCTCAACCGATTTTAATTCTGGTCTCTTCAACTTTTTGACAACCATGGACCAGACTATATTAAAAGTTTGCTCAGGGGCTGAATGGCAAATAAATCTCCAAATGTTGTATAACAGTGAGAAACGATTAGGGAGCTGGACAGAACCATCCTGTGGATTGCCAACTGGACAGCTGTATGCTTACTTAAAATATCTATATATAATCTCTTGTCCAGGTCAGGTTCAGCCACAAAGTAGCCTTTATCATCAGAAATTTACGAGGAACTCAAATTATTAATAAACTACTACAGGTTTTTAACTGTATATATGCCTACTGAAATCCATGGTAGCACACAGGATTGTTGGTAAGCACCCAAATCAGTGCAACAGGCCTGAAGTGTAACACCCTTATAAACTCCGCAGATACGACCTTGGTTGAGAAGAATCAGCATTTAGACCTTGAGACTTTTCTTCCTACTACCGGATGTAAGCTCTTTCCTCGGTTCTCTGGATACCAGTATTCATACCTGCTGCCGATGTGAGCAGCGGATGGATGGCCAGGCCGGTCACCTCTTTTAAGAGATCACTCAGAGTAGTGTCATAATCTCCAACCCCCCCCAACCCAAAACAGTGTTATTGTTTTGAAAGCAGAAACAAGACACTACCTTTCGTTTCACACAAGACACTTACCATTTCTTACAAATGCTTTTTCTTCATTCCCTTTCGCAGACACCTTACTTATCCAGCCTCTGCACTGAAGATCACCGTTCTAGGAAAGGAAAAAAAACAAAAAACCACACACTCCGATAACGATAGGTGAAGTACAGAAAATATTTCCGTTTACCACTTTCCCGGAGACAACAAAATGAGCCTCCCCCCACGCTGAGAGGCGGCCGCAGCCCCTCGGCCTGGACCCCACCGAGGGCGGCCGTGGCCGCCGCCGTCCCGCCGCGGGAGCCCTCACGAAGCCAGGTGCAGGTCGGAGCTGGCAGCAGAGGCACTAAATCCTGACTTAGGGCGGAAAAACTGAGAGCAGTGCTGTTTGGACCCCCCCTCCGGCCCCCGAAAACGCCTTGGGGGGGGGGGGGAGAAGCCAGCGCCAACTCCCGCCGCCTCAGGGCGTGCTGGCGGGCGGAGGCCAGTGGCGGGGCGCGGGCCCGGCGGGGCTCTGCGCTCCCCGGCGGCAGGGCGGGTGCCCTGGAAGGCGGCCGGGAGTCAGTTCCTGCCCTGGCGGTGTCGTCTGAGGAGGTGGGTGGATTTTTTTGGAGGGAACAGAAACCGCCAGCCTGGAGGCGGGGGAAGGGGACAGGGACGGGCTCCCCAGCGGCGGAGGCAGCGGGAGCCGCCAGCACCGGGATCGCCTTACCGCCGCCGCGGGGCTGAGGGCTCGGAGCCCCGCCGGCCGCCGAGTAAGAGGGGGGCCGGTGTGAGGGCCGGCGTTGCCCGTCGCGGGGTTGCGCTGCCGGTCCGGGCTCGGCGGGCTGGGGCCGCTTGCCGGCCCTGCTTCTGTCAGAGCGGGGTCCACCGTGAGGCGCTGGGGCGGACCCCAGGACCTCGCCGGGGCGAGGGAGGAGGGTAACGGGACGGTGGAAAAGGGAAGGCGCACTCGGAGGCCACGGACAAGGAGGTACCGCGCCGGACCAGGGAGGGACCGCGGTCACCGGCGCAGGGGAGGAGGTTAAACCGCGCAAACCCCCACACCTTCAGGAGGGCGCTGGCTGAAGCTCCCCGGCGCGCCCGCGGCTCCCCCTCAGGCCGAGCCTGGGCCGGAGCGCAGCCAGCAGCTCCCGCCCGCCGCGGCAGGGGAGGCCGGTGCCCAGGTGGCCGAGGACACGCGGCGGGCGCAGCTGGCACAGCGCGATGGCCCCCAGGGCCGAGACGCCCTAATTGACAGCGGCGGGGTACAGGCAGAGCCGTCCCGGCCCCAGCGGGCGCCGGCTGCTGCTGTCGGGGCGAAACAGCGCGTTCGTGCGAAGGGGGGGCGGGAGGCTGGAGGGAGGGGCGGCGGGCGCGGTGGTCTGATCGCGAACGACTCCGGCTACGTAGAGCGGGGGGAGGGCGGGCGGGAGCGAGCCGCCTGGTAGTGGGGTAGGCTCGCCTGAGAGACAAAAGCCCGGCTCCGCCGAGGCAGGGGCTCGGCCTCGCTGCTGCCGCCGCCGGGAGGGCTCTTTTGTTGCCGTTTCCTAACCGGAGTTTGTGCGTTTCCCGCCACCCCCCGCCCGGTCATAGCGCTGGTTACGGCTGGGGCGAGGAGTGCCAATAGGCGCCGGCTTCCCCCCCGGCTCGGTGACCGAGCGGCCGCCCGGCTCCCTGCCCCGTCCTCCACCAGTTGATCAAAGTTCGGCCGGGGCCAGGCGAGGAACGACCGGCCCGCCGCTCGGGGCTCCCCACCTCCCCGCCCTCTTTCCGCGGGCTCCCCCACTCCCGCCCGCAGCAGGAACGCCTGTATAGTGAAGTAGGAGGGAGTGGGCGCCTCCCTCGCCGGCCCTCTCCTCCCCGCGGCTGGGGCTCTGGATAGGAGGAGCCGGAGGAAGAGGAAGATGACGAGCGGGTGCAATTAGCCTAACGAGGGACGGGTGGCGGAGGAGGCGGCAGCGGCCCCGCGCCGAGGACTGACACATCTGCTCTCTCTGTCCTTCTCCAGCCATGAAGACAGAAGCCGGGGAGCGCCGCTGAAGCCTACGGCCGTCCCGGCACTCTTCCCTATGGCAGCTGCGTGAAGGGGCCGAGCCCCCTCCCCCGGCGGCGGGGCTGGCCTCGGCGCGTCGGGCGTGCGCCAGTGGCTCTGGCGCTTGTTCCCCCCTCCCTTCCCTTCCCCGATGTGGGCTCCAGAGGATTTGCTCCTCCTTTGTAACTGGGAATGAAATAATGGCGACCCGGTGGGCTGCGGGGCCACCCGGCGGAGATGGAAGAGACAACGAGCCCCCCCCGGGCGGCGGCAACGGCGCCGGCGGCCAGGTAGGAGCGGGGGGGGGGGTGGGTGCGGGCGGGGCGCGGGTTGCGCGTACGCGGCGGCGGGCAGGGCCGGGCAGGGCGGACGCCTCCCGCCGCGGGGAACGGCTTGGCTGGAGCGGGCTTAATGGCCGCCCCCTCTCTCCCTCCCTTCCTCCCTCCCTCTTTCTTCCTGCCCGCCCGCCCGGAGTCGCTGGGAGTTGGACGCTGGGAGCGGTGCGGGCGAGCGGCTCCCCGGCGGCGGAAGGGGAGGCTGCCGCCCCGGCCCAGGGCTGCCTTCGCGGTCGGGGCATCGCTCCTGGGCCGGGAGGCGGCTCCGCTTCCCGCCCCGCACGGTGGCCGCGCTTCTCGCCCGCGCCCTCGGGGCGGCAGTTTCCGTGGGGTCCCCTCGTACCCCGCCCAGCCTCGCTGTCAGCTTGCGGCGTGTCGCCCCCACGCTCAGCCGTTCCGCCTTTTTGCGGCGTCCCCGAGGGACGGGAGCGCTTCGTAGGGCGGCGCTGGGACACAGCTTCGTGTGTCCCCCCAGTCGCACTCAAACCCTGGTGCTTTTTAGTAGAAATAGGGGCCCGGCCTCTGCTTCCTTGTCCTCAGTACTCGCCACCCTCCTGCCTGTGCGCGGCAGCTTATATTAAACGTATTTCTATATTTCTACTGTAGCATTTCTTGCAAGAATGGTCCTCGGTGTGTTTAGTTTAAAAACTTCATGGCATGCCCTATGGTGGCATGATTGCATGTTTGGACTCGCAACACAGAGTTTTTAACGCAGAACCGTGTCTGAGGGTTCCTTCTGTGCTGCCCATTAATAGTAATAAATGACTGCAAAACAACTGTAACTTCGGATCCAACAAAGTACAGATGACAGCTTCGGTGGAGTTGTTCTAAGATCTGCCTTAAACTTCATTTACAAAAACAAACTTGCTTTTGTATTTCTCGAAATTAGGGTGTGTTGTGCCAAAGACAGAAAACTTAACTTGAATCTGTAGGGCTGTGAAATGGATGCCCTTTATATAGATGTTCCCCTTTTGTTTGTGGAAATTGAAATATAGTGGAGTGATTTTAAACCTACTAAACTTAAAAAATTAGGTTGTGGATGGTTTTTGGTTCGGTTGTGTGGTGTTTTGGGGGATTTATTTTGTTGTTGTTTCTTTTTTGACACTTCTAGTTTACTGCTATCCTCAATTAACCCTTTTGCCTTGGTTCAAAAGTGGCACATACGGTATTGTAAGATTTTCCTTACTGCCATCATCTCAATTAACAGATTCACATAGCCTCTTAAAGCAGGTGGGTTAGGTGAGGGCAAAATGTGAGTCTTAAGTAAGGAAACAGATGATGTTCAGGTTTAAGACTTGGTGATTAATTATGATTCTTAATTTATATGTAGATTTAATCATGCATTATTCTTGCTGATGTCCTTTTTAAAAATGTAGCTGAAAACAAGGCCATATTTGGAGAATGTGTCCTTTAATACTGTTCAAATAGTGTGAGAAGAGGGACGAAACCGCATGTCTAAGTGTAAAAATGAAAATCTCCTTTATAATTCTGTTATTGAGGCTGCTGGTCTTTTGGCACTGGCACTTGTCATAATCCACCTATCCCTACTGTGGTAAGCCCTAACAAGGCCTGCGGCACGTTTGGAGCTCATCATGTTAAAGCTGTCTAATTGGGGACTACTAATAGGTATGGAATTGCAAAAGGGACTGCTGTGCCTGTTGTTTTGCCTGATGTTGCAGTTAAAACATAACTGCTATAAAACATGCACTTAAACTGCCGATTGCCTTAGTCACAGCAGGCCTGACATAATCTTTGCTTGAATGTAGATAGCCCTCATGAATACCTAATCAAGGTTGCAATGCTTTTTCAGTCACTTCAGTATATGTATTGCTGCATGGCTTAAAGTTCAGCTTATTTTCTTATGACTTTTTTCATAGATTGGTGTAAAGTGCCAAGGGGGTGAGGATTTGCAGCTTGATTTGTAGAGTGCTTCATGTGCTATAGGTGAACAAATTCTTTTAACTGAAGTCTTAACTTGTATTGAACAGTAAGAACCACTTTCCTGTTGAAAAAAAAATCAGAAAACCCATTTCATGAAACACAGTTACTATAAAAAAGGAATTTTAAGTTTGCAAAAAAGTTGCTGCAGTTGCAGGGTTTTATAGTGTGCTAATACTGACATGCAAGTTGTTAGCAGTTGTGGGAAATGATATATATTTTGGGGAAACTGTATCCCATATGGCGTTTGCATTGTAATGCAATATTAACTCATCTACGCTTAATGTTTAGCTGTAGACCTTATATGCACAGCGGGTTATCATGAGGAACTCCCCAAGCATAGCCTGTTTTCGTCATGGGCAAGGGAGTTGCAACAGAAATTAGGATTTTCAGCCAGCTAAGATTTTGAAAATGTTCAGCTGTAAACATGAAGGTTTGATCAAGAACTGAAAAACTTGTCCTCTGGCTTCAAGATCAGTGGTCAGACAAAGAAAGGGAATGTCTGACTGAGAAGCTAGTCCTTCTGTGTATCTTTGCACACAGAGGTGGCAGAATTGAGGACAGGTGATTTGACTCCTTTAGGTAACACATATGTTAGTTGATAATTGTTTTTTGTTTCAGATGCCCGCCTACTCTGATACTACATTCCATTTGGTCATGCCTTGCCATGATTTTTATTTTTGCTGCTTTCTCCCTCCACCTTAACACTGTACCTGGTGATCTTTCTCACTTCAGAGCTCCTTCATTGAAATGATTGTTGAGAACAAAGATTGTGCATTCAAGCTTGCAGGCTCCTGTCTGAACATACAGCCCCTGTTCAGAGGGACAGATCACGTATTCTGGGCTCTTGGGGGAGCTGGCAGGGAGGGCCAGGGACTCTCAGGGCTGTTTGCCATTCTGTCTGAAATCTGACACACATTTGCAAATGGGTGCGAGAATTGCTGAGCTGATATTCATAAGGACAGATAAGTGAGAGCGTGTTCTTTCTGGCTTTTAGATTAATAGGCATATACTATCTCTGTTTCGTCAGGTTGTAGCAGTGTTTTGCTGGAGTGATTAAGCCCTGCTGAGGTACAAGCAGTACTAGTTCAGTCACAACATACCATCTACAGGCCTGTCCAGATTTGAGGCTGGAACTGGCCTCTTTGTTAATGTGAACTTAATCTCCCTTCCTCTGCCTAGAAAGGCACAACAAAAGGTGCTTTTTTTGCTTTTCTATTCTCACTATTTTGCTTAAAAGAATTGCTAAATCTGTTTGTGGTATAATTTACTGTTAATCTGTATTAAAATTAAATTAAAACTGTTAAATTAGGGATGAAAAAATAACCACCACAGCATGTGTGGCTTTAAAAGCCAAATTTTTATTGTAAACAATACTAGTTCTTCCGTTTATGCAGACTAAAATATTTTATCAAATTTTATTAGGAGTGATATTTTTCTGCTGGAACTCACTAGAGCACACATACGTTTAGATATTTATTGCAAATTTCTAATACTTTATTGCAGATTTGCATTAAGAGTATGGAGTTTTGGGTGGTTTTGGTTTGGTGGGATTTTGTGGGTTATTTTTGTGTGGTTTTTTTCTTTTATTTTGCTTAATAGCTGAGTTGTTAGAAATAGTTGATTGTCTTTAGAGATTCCTGATAGTTTCTGTATTTGGCAATAATTAGGAATACATTTCCAAAGACTAATATAAAAGAAAATTCAGAGTTTATTTAGTACTTCTTTGTAACCACAAACATACAGTTTCAGAAAGGGGGAGAAAACCCTACACCTTATTGGAGAGCACAACTACATAAACTGAAGAGAAGCTTGTGCTGGAAGGGTCAGGAATCAGAGAAGGGCAATGATGATGCTAAAAATAGAACATGATTCGTATTCTCACAATAATGAATAGATTGTTTACTATTTTAACAACCCTTTTGGGATGATATTGGTAAATTTTTGCGTGGTGACTTCCAGCTGTTGTGTGTCTCCGCTATACAGGCACAAGGACCAAAGGCTGTATTTTGATCCTGCATTTCAATCTTTATGTAATTATGCCTGTAAACATGTAAACTGTTATGGAGCTCTGTATAGTTGAAGATTAGTTCTTTTTCTATGCCTGATGCGTAGAGGCCGGGAGGTTTAACCATAATGTTAAAAATCAGAATTAGAGAAATGCATTTGTAAGATTCTGTATGTCAAATAATACACTATACCAAAACTAGTTGGAAGTGTATACTACTTACGGTGATAGAGAATTCTACGCAAACCTTGCATCAAGGGACAACAAAATCAATATAGTACCAGCATTACTAGGAGTTGTGGTTGCAACTATTCAAAAAGATTAAGTCAAATTCTGTTTAATCATGCAAGCATAACACTGACTTCTGCTCTCATTTATGTCTGAGTAAGCCTAAGATAATTTGACAGAACATGGACCTCTTCCGTGGGGAAATATCACGTATTTGATAAGCGATAATATAAAGCAGCAAGTGGTTCCTTCAACAAGAGGAAAGGATCTGCTCTCAAATATATTTGCATCTGATGGTTTTTAAAGTGACTTTTTGCTTACCAAAAATACTCCTTGGTTGATTGTACCACTGCGATAATTGTCTGAAGAAACCCAGTTTTTGCAAGAGAAACCTGATGGGCTGGAGAATATCTTGAACTGTGTCAGTACAAAATAATTGCATTTATTGCATGCAGTATATACATTATAAGAGTAAACTTTTTTCTTTACAGGTTTAACAAACGTCAAAGCACTGAGTTGACTTTTTTCCTTGTATAAGCTATTTTTAATGATTTCTAATATTAAAACGTGAAAATAATGTATCTGCTACTTCAGATGTATTATTTCTTGTCTGTTGTATTTACTTGGATACACAAAAAACAATTGAGAGAACAGTTGGGGAAGAGACATTATTTAATCGTACGCAATATGCATTTGTAATCTTGTCTCTCTTGAATGTATGGAAGTGTCTTCCTGTAGGTTGGTGACCAAATGGTAGCTCAGCAGAAGAATGTGGGCTCTGAAAAGAGTAAAAGCTGCCTTTTTGTTTTTTTTTTTAATTAATTTTATGAATACATACACGTATTGCTGTGTAGATGGTGATGAGAATAGGAACATGAGCAACCAGTGAGTCTTACTAAAAGCAAAACTTTCTGTATCTCTTCCAAAGGAAGCCTGTGTAGCAGTGTTAGACTAACCTGTTAGGAATATGTACTGATGCATTATAGCTGGTGGCTTTTTTTTTTCTTCTGATAACAACTGGAAGAAAAATAAAGGTTTTCTAGCATTCAGAATAACACACAACCCCGTCCTAGCAGTTGTTTGTATATCAAATTACATCGGACAGGAAGCAGATACAAAAAATTAGGAAATGATGTTAAATGAAAACAGATTTATTTCCCGTTGTCAACAGGGGTCATTATTTTTAAAAAGCATGAGTTAGCCCTAGTATAAACGGTGAGGCTTCTAAATTGTTATTGAAAAAGTCTGAATTGACAGTACTACAGAAGTCAGTCTGAGCTGTTAGGTGTAACTCCATGGTTGTAGAAGGTGTCAGAGTCTATGATCTCATCAAATCCTTGAATTTAGGGCCTTGCTACAGAGGAAGTGTTTGTCTGTCTACCATAATAGATAATATATGCATATATACTAAATAATACGTTGTGACAAGCATAGTGGATGAGAGTTGTGCTGTCTGGTCAGATTGGTGGATGAATGGGGATAACCGGGTCACACTTTGCCTGTTTATTATACAGAATGTAGATTAAGGCAAATACTGTGCATTTCTCCTGTCTAAATCCTTCTTATGTCTTGTCATTTTTAATATTTTTGCAAAGACACTTCTGTTGTATTTTTTCCCCATCATGTAGTAGTAGGTATATACAGTAGAAGTATAAGTGCAGCTGATGGGTGAGAACAGAGATCTCGAACAGGCTTTGACTGTGTTCAGAGGCTCCACATATCTTGTAAACTTGAAAGTGCCTAATCTTAGAGTTGCAAGGTGGGATAAGCTGTTTTATGTATACAGTTCTTAAATACAGAAAGGTTATTTAATGGGAAGGCTTCCTCTGTTGTATTCTTCTGGTTTTTTTTTGAAACCAGCGCAAAACGCGTTTTCCCTTTACTCCAGTTAGGTGGGAACTCTGGCTACCCCCTGGACTGTTTAACATCTTCCATTAGTAATGCTGAAACAATTTTCTGAATTCACTGTTTTATTTATCATTGCTGTTAGATTTGAAGAGGACTGTTCTGGGGACATGATACTAGAGTTTAGGTGTTGGATCACTTAGTAATAGGAAAGTAAAAACTAGGCACAGCTATATGCTTTGTTCTCTGAATCTCTTTGTTTGTACTGGGGACTAGAACTACCGCATCTTTCTGAATTGGCGTGCCTTATTGTTTTGTATGTCATCAGTGAATTGCATTCAGCAGGAAGTCTTGCTGCTTTATATTTTCTGTTCTTGATTTTTGCATTGAAAACTTGAAGTTCAGGAAGTATTTATGAGTGAAGTGTTGGGAGCTCTTGCTGCAGCTCTCTGAATAGCCTGGTGTTTGAGAGAGCCTGATCATGTTAGTAAATATTTGGTGCTGGGCATGAGAGGTTCTGTGTGGGCATTCTGGAAGAATGCAAACAGCTGTTTAGATTTTGAGTCTGGCTTGCAACCATGAGCATACACCTTTGGGAATGTAGGTAGTAGGCTTATTTTTGTTCGAAATTTTATTTCCATTTGCCAGCAGCTGCTGCTTTGCTGAGAGTGAATGAGGTGCCTCCTTAGAGGACATGGCTAATTACAGATCGGCTGTTGGTGGAGGGGTGCACTTTGAGATAGACATTTTCTTTTATGTGTGTGTCATTTGCATAATGTGTTAGGACACACAGTATGGACTGCATTAAGCACTAGCAAATACACTGTAGGGAATAATCTTGCACTGGCATCACTGGGCTGGCTGGATGACATAATCTGCCTTTTAATTTTGGGGTTTGTGCTTTTTGTTTGGAGGGTTGTGGAGGAGAAATCAGATAGAAACCTTTAAATCTTACTGAGGTGAGCATTTTTAAACACTTCTGAGTAACAGTTGCAGTTGAAAAGAATTGAATCAAGAATCAATCAGATCACTTGAAAAGAAAAACATGAACATGAACAAGTGATGTTGTATTTTTACTGTCAGAAATGGTAGCATGCCCTCCTACTTATATCTATGTATATTTCTTTGTATACTTTAATGGAGTCTTATTTCTTACTGAAATTGGATTACAAATCACTCTTTTTTTTTAAAAGACTATTTTATTCTCTCATCTTATGCTTCACTTTTTCATCTAAGTATATGGGCTTTTCCTGTTAAGTTGATGAGAACGTAAGATAATAAATGCCCCTGTAATAAAAGAATACTAAACCCCAAAGCTTCCTCAACTGTTTTAACGTTGGTGTTGAATGTTCTGTGCTCCAAATATAGCATGGCATTGAGTCAAACTTCTCAACTTTGATAACTAAAACTGAGCTAAATCTACAACTTAAGTTGCATTTTTGTATTGGAAAACTACATGGACAGACACTGCTTAAACTATGGAGCTAAAATCATGTGGATTTCAAAACCATAAGACAGTTCCAGTTATTTTTGAGGCAAAGACAACATTTTAACTTGTCCAAGGGTTGCCCTGTTGTAATGGAATGTGGAAGTGGTTGATTTCCTAAGAAACTTGACTGACATTTAAATACAATTCTTTAATTAAAATTAAAGTCTGTTATAGTTTAGACATGTTTAAACGCATACGTCCTCAGTTTTATAATGTTCAAAAGGGCCAGGGTTCACTCAGTGCTTGCAGGGGTATGCAAAACTGTCAGAATTCCCTTGTGATGCAAGAATAGAGAACTGAAACATTTTGTTGTTGTTTTGTCCAGCAAAAGAAGCAGCAGATCTAGTATGTGCACCTCAAGCAGGTGGCTCTTACTATCTGTAGGTTCTGACCTGTTTTCGTAAGATAAAGATCTGTTTAGGGTTATCTCCGAAAGGAATGCCACAGTTTTCACGTAACAAGCAGTCCCACTGCAGTTCATGCTTTATTCTTGTTGCTGTGCTTTTCTTCTCAGCTCTCCAGTTTTGATGCAACTTTAATAAGGAGCCTGTGACTCTGGTGCAAAGTATTCCCATGTGTAGCCACAAACATTTCTTATTCATTAATGGTTGTAAAATCTCACTTGTTCCTTCTTGCATGCATTTTAAAATTTTATTATCCTCAATCACCATGGTAAAAGGTGAGTAAGTAAACTTTGCCCGGAGTAATCAATTTTCATGGCAATTTTACAGGCCTTCTGCTCCATTCTGTATACTTATGCTGTTTTTGTATGGGTCTGTCTGAATACAATCTCACATTTCGGTTTGCTTTAGTTATTTTTTAAAAATTTGTTGGAGGAGTTGTTTTGGAGCTGCCTGTGAGGTAGGATTTGAACATGATCTCCTTTCTTGTCTTAAGGAAGGAAGAACAAATGGCTTGAGTACTGCTGTTGGGATATTGAAGTATCCCATCTTGCCAAAGTAGCACTAATATGAATGTTTGAAGAGTGAAACAAGTTTACATGAATAGTCTTCAATGTTTTTCACAATCTGTGCATCTGAATCGGATGCTGGAGTAATTCAGTAGCCATAAATAGTTTGGCAAGCTGATGTTCTGATCCTGCTGTCATGGAGGTAATCTTGCAAGTTCATTAATTGCATCTCTTTTGTCAGCATCTTAATTTTTAAAAAAATGAGTAATAGTATTACTGCTTTTTAATCATACTGCATACCTGACCAAAATGGTCCTTGTAGCTGAGTTGGTGGAACAAAGGAGTTTTCTGTATGCAAGTGTTACGAAACATGACATTGTATAATGGATGCAGGCCAATACTGGTAGCATTTCATAGCCCGTGCCCGCTAGGTGCTGTTTTTCATGACTTCTTTATAGATAGTTCTGAGTAATTTTCTCTCTGTTTAGACTGTGACTGAGAATATGATTCAGCTGTATCTCTAAAATAGGTGTGATTGATAGTTTTCTGCTGTGTTTGAGTTAAATGGTAATGGAGAGGTGAAGTGCTTATTTCTTCTATCTTCCTTTGTACAGAAATTTTGCTTGTTGATGCTGTTATTCAGGTTAGTGAAGATGAATTGCCTGTGCAGAAATGCAGAAGGACTTCTTCATGTTCAGCAGTAGTTGATAAAAAAATTAAAATGAAAACTCAATGTGCATAAGTGGTAAGTAATATGTCACACATAAAATACTGAGAGGTAATGATTAACTAGGAGCTCATATGAGTGAGGTCTTAAAATTGTGATAGGTAACTCTAAGGATTAAACAACAGCTTAATGCTCGGTGGTGGTCAAAAAAGCAAACTGTCATCCAGTTCCAAATAATTTTGAACAGTTAATGTCCTCTGTCATGCCTCAGTGTATAAATCCATAATGCACTTGGAGCTGGTGTGTCTAGGTCTAGTTCTGTCCCTTCCCCCTTCATTTTTTCCCGTCTCAATAACAATATAGTAGAGCCAGAAAAGTCTCAGAGAAAGGGCAGCTATGATAATTGAATATATGGAGTTGTTTCTGTACCAAAAACAACTAAGGAAGCTAGGACTTGTCAGTTTGGGAAAGAGGAGAATGTGGAGATGGACAGATGATTTTAAATGTGGTAGTTTTCTCCATCTCTTGAATTTCTATGGATCAGCTTTTTACTATCTACTCCAAGAACTTGGGGGTGCCAAATGGGCATGGTGGAGTGAGAACAAGCAAAAGGAGCTGGCTTTTTGCGTAGAAGTTAATTGAGCTTCTTCCTCTGTACCATAATATTTTTGAAGCTAGGAATGTGTATGTAAGGTGAAGGATAACCTGGATGCGTTTTTGGAAGAGCAATTACCAGATTTTCTTCCAGGAAGAATAAAAAGACAGTTACTAAATACCCTTGTAGTGGAATGAATAGTGGAATGAATTATGGATTTGTGAGTAAATGAGACTGGGAGGATGTTCTAATGATGCTTGCTGTTGTGCTCTTTCCGAATTATCTGCAACTATCTGCATTCGGTCACTGCTGGAGATGGGCTAGATGGACCTTTGGTCTGTTCTACAGGTGTTCTTATGTTATGATGCTGATTCTGTGATAGCTTATCAGGATTCCTCCTGCTTTCAGGAGGTTCTGTACCAAGCATGCTGAAACAAGGCAGTTGTTTGACATCAGCAACTGGAAATGCAGTTTTTAAATGTTCAGAACTAGGGCCTATTTTTGCTTCTTGAAGGCTCAGACTAGATATCACAATTAGTCTTTGTTTTTCCTTGCTTCTGTAAAAGTTGCTATTAATTTTTATTGTATCACATGGGTCTAATGTTCCTCAGTTTTGGTAAGTGCACGATTACCTGCTTTTGTGTTCACCTCATCTCTTCCTCCATCCCCACTCCCAGCTGAAGGAGAGGGCAAGGTGATTGTGGGGCTTGTATACAGGACTTAAATATGCTGTTGTAGTTCTCATTTATCTTCTAATTGTTTGCAGTCAGGTAGGTACTTTTTTCGTCTGTTTTGTCTGTTTTCTGCATTGCTTTTTTAGTGGACTGCATTACATTGCAAGGCATTATTCCTGATTCCAAGTCCTGCAAATATTGCAGCAGCAAGACCAGCAGATCCCTAAAAGCCAGGGAAAACTCCTTTCTCCTTCTGTGGTGAATGATGCTACTCAGTGTTTTGTTCACTGTGGAAGAGTTGGTTGGTTTTCCCTTACTCCTCTTCCACTCCAGTTCTGTGGTACCAACATAGGGAAGGGAGATGGCACTTCAGGGGGCTACACAGCAAGCTATGTAGCTTGAAAGGCTGCTGCACTGGAATGAGTTGTGTACAGGTAGGGGAAGGACTGGAGAGAGAAGCTTCACCTGGCAAAAGGAATTTCTCCCCTTCACTAATCCTGACAATAAGTTATCAAAAAAAAAAGGTAAGCTTTTTACCTATAGGACTGTGAGACAAGGTGGCCACAGGATAGTTTTGTTGAGTTGGAGTTTGTCTTTTGTGGGTGGGCAGACCAGCAATCCCCACCCCCCAAGACCAGGCCATGCTGCTTTGCACTGTTTTTAAAGCTAGGTCTAAAATGTTAAAAGGCATCTGTGGCTAAGATGGTTTCTGCTCGTGTAATCAGTGATTCATGGCTCTGAGAAACTAAATTCTTTAAGGTGATTGAGTAGAGACAGTGGTAATACTAGACAGTTACTCAGCAAGGCGTGTACAGGGTAAAGTTCTCACTGGTAAGTTTGTAGAGAATATTCTTTTTCCTTATTTCACTTAAACTCTGGAGTTGTAGAAGCTTATGGAAAAAAATCTTGCATTCAGTTTAAGACTTCTTAGAATTCAGTGATACCTGTTTTTCACACTATCTAGTGAGAGGTTATTTGGGAAAAAGATTCGCTCCCCCGCCAGCGTGTTAACCTTTATCCATTGAATGGCCAGTTGTCAGTGGTTTAAATTGTGAATGATGCAACATCGGTCAGTGATGTAATGGTTGTCTGTAGGCTTCCTTGCAGCTTACAAAGGGAATGTGAAGTTTGGAAACAAAATTTTATCTGCGTCTTATGTTCTGTGTCTGCTGTGAGGGAGGTGAGGCACAAACACTGCAATCATCTCTGTCTCATTTTGGAAGGGTGACTCATAATGTTTTAATGTTTTATTGTGGGGTATGTTTTTTGTGGGTTTGGGCTTTTTGGTGGTATGTGTGAGTTTTGGGGTGTGTTTTTTTTTTGTGGTGGGTTGGGGTTCTGTGTAGGTTTTTTGAGGGGTTGTTGGGGTTTTGGTGTTTGTGGTTTGTTTGTGTGGTTTTTTTTTTTTTTTTTTTAATTCAAGCCACCAGATGAGTTGAGGGGAAGGAATTATGTGTGAGACGAAGAACAGGATTTGTGGGAGTAAGTTGACCTTAAATTCAGTTAATACTGTGGTCACTTCCCCCACTTAGATGATCTGGCCTGGCAGATTTCTCTTTGCTTCTTAGGACGCAAGATACCACAAACTTTTATTCCTTGGAAGGGTCTTGTAATCTTCCCTACTTCTGTAACAAAAAGCAGGGATTACAAGAGTACATCCTCAGCTGAGTATGACTAGCCTTTTCAACCCATGAGGAGCAGTGGTGGTTCTTCCCTTGTATTCTATATCCCATGGTACAATTGTTTTTTGAGGAACTTGGTTTGTTCCTTCTAGACGCTCTTCTCATTTGGGAAAGGAATAGGACTAGTTACATTTTAGAATGACTCATTACAGAAGGATCTTCCAATGAATTTACCCCTTAATAAAGCCTTTCTGGGATAGTTGCACTTTCCTTCACAAGCCTGTTTTTTCACTATTACCCTATTTTATGTATTGTTGTTACAAAGTGGTAGTAGAGGCTTTACTGTTCCATTATGCTATTTTGTACTTTGTGTTCCGTCCAGTTCCCAGCAGTTCCTTCATATTTATGGCTTAAAACTATTGTGGTCCAGACTACTTTTTTTATTATTCTTAGTGCAGATTTAGGATAGATACTAGAAATTTGTAGAAAATATGTGTAGGAAAACATTTTGTGATAACTTATGATAAGAAAAGTTTTTTTTATACTTGCAAAAAAAAAGTATTCACAGTCTAATTTAGAAGAGTGAAATAGGAGAAAAATTACATTGTTCCTATTTCATAAAATAACCTCCATAAATCCTTTCAGCTGAAGATTCTCATGGACTTCAGCAGGCTTTGGATCAGCAGTTCTAATAAACAAACTTTTGAAAAAAAGCCAGTTGTGTCTATTCTATTACCGTTCTCTAAATAAAGCTGACTGCTTTTTGTATTATGTGCTAGAGTATAAGTAAACTTGCATTGTTTACTTTCTGCAAGCCTTCTTTTGGAGAAATCAGTGCCAGGTTTAAGCAGATATCCCAAGCAACTAACATTTTCTTCAAGTATTAGAATAAAAAGGCTACAAATACTAATAAAAGTTCTGTTTTTTTACAATACAAAACTATATATAATATCTAAAACATGACATGCTGTTATATATGAAGGCACAAAATGAAAACATGAAGAGTTGTAAAAATAATGGTATTTTGAAATTAAATACACAATGGCAATAGATACATTTGTTTCACAAATGGAAAGTTGATACTTTTCTGTAACTCCTCTATTAGCCAAATTTAGTGGTGAAAAAGGCTTGTCTCTTTAAAGGAAATCTTGGAGGACTAAGGACTGCTTTTTTGAGTGTCTACAACTCAAAAGAGTTGTAGATAGTTCTCCAAAACCAGGCAAATAAGATTGCTTGCTGTAAACATATTACAAGTTGTGCATTTCTAAACTGTAGACTTAATCTTAAAAAAAAAAAAAGTAAAAAAAAAAAAAATTCTTGAGCGTCTTTCCATAGCGAGTCATAGACTGAAGTATAATTATACTTCATGTAGAGTCTCCTTTCAACATTAACAAAGTCTGCCTGTTTTAAGAGAATTATGTCTTCCTGTTGTGTTTTTTGTTTGTTTGTTTTTTAAACGTTATGAAATGAAGATTCTAATTTTGGTGAAGTAAAGGTTATAGAAGCTTTATGTGTGAAGGATGTAGGTATCTGACCTGGAAATGGATGGTTAAATATATTGCCTAAGCCCTGAGCTGGGAAAGTAAGAACATATTAATGCTCTGTTAAGAAATACTGCTGTTATGGGTTTTCTTATTGCAATTGAATTTTATCTGTCCTTCTGCTCTGTGATCCTTTTGCAGTTCTTTGTAGTCAGCTGTGACTACTTGAAGCATTTTCTTTTTTTCCTGCCTCCTGTTGGGCTTTGGGTAATGGGGTAGATTATACACAAGGCGAAAATACACCTTGTTGAACATAGTTATAAATTTGGTAAGTAGATTTTTGTATATCCTGAACTTGAACTAAGAGGTAGTCAGAAGACAGTGCCCATGATGGCAACATACAGGGGTCAGCTGATAAGTAGTAACTGGTCCAGAAACTGCTGCTATGCCTGCTGCAGTTAGTCTTTGGTATTAGATCTTCTTATGACTTGAGTTTCTGGTGCTCTGACACCAGTATCAAGGTGAATTTGTTCTTTGGTTTTCTCCTCTCTTCCCTATACACATGCGATTATATGTTGTTGTTGTAGATCCTGGGATTGTTGAAGCCAGAAGTTTGAGGAAAGGATGACATTTGCATGAATAACATAGTTTCAGTGAAATTAGATGAGGATGGCAGAGAAGGAATGGATATACCTTTACACTTACCTTTAAAGGCTTGTGCACATGTTAGCAGAGGGTACTGCCAGACTATATTGGACATGAACAGTTAGGGAATGTTTGGGATTTGAGCTAGAATGTAATACTGTGCCAAAAAGTAGTCTGAACCTGATTTGTCTGCAGCTGCCATTTGTGTAGCTGCTGCATAATGCATTCTCACCATTGAAAATAAGGCATGGAGTTAAAAACTGTTTTCATAGTTAGTGAATCATTGAGGTTGGAAGACGCTTCAGGAGATCACTTAGTTCAGCCCTCCAGGAAGGTCAGCTGGAACAGGCTGCCTAGCACTGTCCCCAGGCTGGTTTTGACTCCCAAGGATAGAGACTCCTCTGCTTCCCCCGTCAGGTATTTATACCATGGATGTTTCTACCCTGCCCCCTGCAAGCCTTTCTAGGACAAAACAGTCCCAGCTCTATCGGCCTTCCCTTGTGTGACACGTGCTCCAGTCCTTTGCATATTTGTGGCTTCTTGCTGGACTTGCTTCAGTATGTCCATGTCTGTCCTATACTAGGGACCCAGGAACTGGACACATCACTGCAGATGTGATCTCACCAGTGCTGAGTAGAAGGGAAGGGAAGGGTCCCCTCACTCAGCCTGCTGGCTGTACGTTGCTTAGTGGAGTCCAGCAGGCTGTTGACTTTCCTTGCTGCAAGGGCACAGTGGTGGATTATATTGTCTCTGTTGTCCCTCTAGAAACCCTAGGGCCTTTTATGCAAAGCTGCTTTCCAGATGGTTGGCCCAAAGCCTGTTCTGGTGCTTGGGGTTCTTTGTCCTCAGGTGCAGGACTTGACATATTCTTTTGAATTTCATGAGGTTCTGGTTTGTCCATTTCTCCAGCCTGTCAACATCTGCCTGAATGGTAGCACGCCCATCTGGTATATCAACCATTCCTCCCAGTTTTGTATTATCTGCAAACTTGCTGAGGGTTTACTCTGCCTGATTGTCCAAGACATCAGTGAAAAGGTTAGTCTTGACCTCAGTGTGACCTCTGGGGCACACCACCAGCGACTGGCCTCCAGCTGGACCTCTTGCTGCTGGTCACAACCTTTTCAGCCTGGCAGCTCAGCCAGTTTCCAGTTGAGTTCATTGTCCATTTTTCTAGCCCATACCTCATCAGCTTGTCCATAAGGACATTATGGGAGACAGAGTCAAAAGCCTTCCTGAAGTCAAGATAAACAACATGTGCTGCTGTTTTCCCATCCACTAACCCAGTCAACTCCTTACAAATGGCTATCAGGTTGGTTTAAGCATGTTTTTTCCTCTTCATAAATCCTCCTTCTTGTCCTTTGTGTTTGGAAGTCTTTCTTGTTGCCCTTCATGGCCTTTCCCAGATTGAAATCCAGGCTTTGGCTTTCCTAACCCCATTGCTGCGTGCTCAGGCAGCATCTCTGTATTCCTCCTGGATCACCCGGGTCTTGCTTGCAATCCTTGTATGCTTCGTTTTTACATTTGAGTTCGGTCAGAAGCTCCTTGTTCATTCGTGTAGGCTCCTGCCACCTTTGTTTATTTTTTGCACACTGGTATGGGCCATTCTTGAGCTTGGAGGAGATCCTTGAAAACCATCCGGCTCTCCTGGAACCCCTCTTCTCTCCAGAACAGTCTCCTGTGGGATTCTTCCAAGCTGATCCCGGAACAGTCCTGTTCTTCTGCAGTCCAGGGCTGTGATACTGCTATTTGGCTTTCTTCCCTTCTCTCAGGATCCTGAACTCCACTGTTCATGGTCACTGTAGCTAAGGTTGTGCCTGACCTTCATGCCCCTGACAGTTCTTCGTTGTCTGTATGAGGTCCAGCAGAATGCCTCTTTGTTTTTGGATCCTCAGTCACCTGTGTAAGGAAGTAACCGTTGGCACATTCCAGAACTCTACTGGATTGCCTGTCTCCTGATGTGATGTTAATAAAATTATTAAAAATAACAATACCTTTATTGCATTTTTTTTTGGTGAATACTTTCTGAATTGTTTTAGTAAAAAGCAAAATAGGAACCTCCCTCATAGGTGGTTGGCCAGGAACCTATACAAGGGAATTAAATGAAGAGAAGAGGAAGTTTCATCAGAGGGTTAATCTGTTTTATTATACAACAAAATTTAAGTGCCAGGATATATAATTGATAAGAAAACCAATGAAGAGGTTTGGTAAAGGATTATTAAATAGAACTGAAACAACAGCTTGCATTCCTACTATTAAGTAACTTTTAGCTACTGTTTTATGTCTGTTGCATGTTCAGAATCTGGTTGAAACTAATTTGGTACATTTTGCTGTTTTCGTCTCCTACTGCATGTTAGTGGTGTGCGTTGTCTCATATCATTGTTTGACATAGGATATTTTGTGCAAATGCCCCATGTGTTCTTAGGTCGTGGTACTTCTGCCATTTGATCTGAAGTTGCAGTGTGGTGATTTTTTTTTTTAAAATTGTTTCTCACTTGAAAAACAAGGTTAGAAAATACATTGTCCTTCTACAGACGTAGTAAAAAATGAAAACAAAATCCTCCAGAAGAGAGCCACTTCTCTAGTACCGGATGTTTTTGCACAGTCCTATTACTGTCACTTATGTAATGAAGAGCTTGGCATGTGCGTAGTAGAGTTTTGTGATTGATAGATCACAGTGTGCATACTCACACTTGGGACAAGACTGGAAAAAGGCATTCCTAAGATATACTGTGAACTGAATGTGACTCTAAGTGAATTTTCTGTTAAGGATCAAGACCTACTCTTGACCGAAAGGTTGTGGTGATACAAGACAGACTTTCTGCTGAAATACAAGCCACTCTGAATTTAATTCACTTGACTCACTGTTTGTTATGTAGTCAACCTATAGTCTTCCACTGCTAAACCTCCTGCTTCTTTCTTGGTTTCTGCTAGTGTGATTTCCGCCTTCCCACCGTGTTCCACACATTCAGCTATGGTTGTTTTTCTTTAATTTCTTTTTGAATGTTGGAGTTTTCAATAGCTTGTTTTGTAGGATTTTTTTGGCTGTAATGTTAATGCTCCCTGGAGCACTGACAGAAGTCTGATATCTGATACATCATGATTGATTTAGGTCTTGCTTGTTAAAATGATATGTTTTTCTTGTAACCATAAGTTCATTAGGTTTCACCGACACATTAATTTCAGGCTTTGAATATAGCTCTCATAGACTGTCTAGAACTTTTTGATAGCGTTTTGCATGGTGCATTCCTCCACGTACTGAAAACTGTTGGAGAGTGAACAGCTTTTTAGTTTTTGAAGGATACCAGCTCAGGTGGTTTTATGTGCTGTTTCCTGGGTTTGTCTACCTGGATTTCTGGCTTAGGTTGTTTGATTAAGTCTTTAATTATTTGGAGTTTCCTTGATTTTAAGTGCTAGTGTATTTATTTCATATTTGCTAGGAGCCTTTAAGGGTGGGATTTTTTTTTTACTTTTTTCATTTGTTTTTCATGGTAGCCCTGGACTTTTCAGTTAAAAAATAAAATAATAAAAAAATATTTGACCCTTAACTCATCCGGTTTTGCATAAAGGGATTCTGTTGTTTATGATGTATTTTGTCTTTTGTACTCAGCACAGAGGGAGAGTTTTTAAGTTGTGACAAATACTACAAATTTGATCATTCATGTTCTATTAAGTGTTTGGTTGCCTTTGTATATTGTCCATCACTTGTGCTGTGCAGCCTGAAAATGAGGACCATGTAATGCCCTCCCTCTCCCAGCTCATCCTCTCCGTTTCCTACTGAACTGTTACCTGCTCAGCTGTTGGGGTTTCTTTCCATTATTTGGTGTGTGGCAAAGACTTTCTCCTTAATGGTTAAAAGACCTGAGAAAGGAATTACATGCTGATTTTGCAGCTCTGGAGGGTATGGCTCAAACAAGTCAATGAAGAAAAGAATTGGTACTTACTACTCCTGTGAGTAATGCTGGTGGTGCAGTTATTACTAAGCTACACAGCTATAGCAACATAGTTGGTCATACTTCTCACAACATTTGCACTCAGATGCCTTCAAAATATGTTGGTGTTATTCCCCATCGGTTTGGCGCTGTTGAGGTTCTTCCTCCCACGAGGCTGTGCCCAGTTTTTGTCCCTCTCTACAAGACAGGACAAACTGGAGAGGGGGAAGATATTCAGGGGCTGGAGCACCTGGCTGAAGAGGAGGCCAGTGGCACCAGCTTTGCTTGGCCTGGAGCAGGGAAGGCCAAGAAGGCAGCTGTCCTGGGGTCTTTAGCTGCTTGAAAGTGAAAGGACAATGAAAGAACAAGAGGGAAGAGTTGCAGTAAGGGAAACTCCAGCTGAATACGAGGAGAACAAATTCTTCCTGAGGGTGGTTAGGTGCTGGAACGGGTTGTGGGAGGTCCTGGAACCCTTCCTCTTTGGAGACTTTCAGGACTTGACTAGGCAAAGATCACAATGGCCTTTTTGTCCGTGGTCTCCAGTGACAGTCATTAGAGCTGTGTGTTCTATCTCTAAATAACCTTCTGTTTTGTTACATTGTAAAACCCATATTGGTGTGTGCTTTCTAATAAAAACAAGGCATTTCTTAATACACTTACGCCAGGAAACGAAGTCTGTCTGATCCTGTAGAGTTCTTTCAAAAAACTGGGAAAATGGAATTAGATTCAATGCAAAGTACTAAATTCCCTGTTGCTCTTACACTTTGATTCCCCCCACCCCTGAGGCCTGCCTGTGTAGTACTTCATGAAGATAAAGCTTTCAATATAATCTAAAGCTCAGCAGAATTGTGCTATTTTGGACTCGTGGGGGCAGTGTCTATTTTAGAAATTAAGGTGTTTCAGGGATAAGAAAAAAATGAGGAGTCATCTTGATCTTAAGTATGTCTGGAGAACTTCAGTGTGATGATTGAAGAGGTGATGGCTTGTCATAATCCCGCATGAGTTTTGACTAGGGTGATGATTAGGTCAAATTTACAGTTCCTCTTTATCATTTAACTTTAGAGGATAAAATTTTGGTAAGGAATGTTAGAAGAAAATCAGTATCACATTGGCTTTCTCAGGAGCTATTTTGTCTACATGGCTGCTGTATTAACTACCTTTTTGCAGGATTAGTGCTCAAGGAAAGTGAAGGTACAAATCTGCTTTCTAGAGGGTTCTTTCTTAGCTTATTTGTATGTTGGTGAATTCCAGAAATTATATTTTAAAATAAATACTTGGAAGCTCTTTGGGTTTCTCTCATTGTGCTTAAACTTCTCAGTGTAAATCATTCTCTTCTGTCAAGATCTCAGGATAAGGAGCAGGAAAGATGGATCCTAGATCAGTGTGCTTATGAGGATTCTAAATCTTTATGGTAATGGTGGAGTTATGATTTAGGCCATCGTACCACAGATACCATGCTTGTCCTTCATTTATTAGTGAAGTTACCTCAATGAATGCTATTACTGGTTCAAAATAATGTTAAAGCTACATGCATATTTGTGTGCAGGGTTGGAGGTGGGTTTATGAATAGGTCTCAACTTGGTGGGTTGGAACGCTGTTGCCCAGAGTTTTAGTATGGCTCTGTTTATACCCTCCCATAATAGTGAACACCTCAAAATATTTTTAAGCTAAAAAAAAAAGGTGAGATTTTGCACAATTTTCTCCTATATAGAAAGTTGATAGGAAAACAAAATTATTAGGTTGAGTTAGAAGTTAAGGGAGTGTATCTCCAGTCCTTACTGACTAGAGCAGAATAAGTCATTGCTTCTAGAATTAGTTTTAGATGAGGCTTTTTATTTATTCAATTTTATGAATTGACCAAAGATCACTACCACTCAGAAACGAGTTTCCTCTAGTCCCTAGGAAGTTTTTCTTCCAGTTCCTCTAAGGCCTGGCTGTGTTTCTAGTGGTATTCTTAGTTGTCTGTGGGCTTACTACCTTGCTGCCAATACACATTTGTTTTTAAATACACTGCAGCGTGTGCTTGGATGTTCCTTCCCAGAGAGCCCCATCTTTTGTAGGGCTGAAGTGGTTCACTGAAGGGTCAAGCAGCAAGCTTTCAGGTTGGCCTAGAGATGTCATGTAGATTTGAGAGATCATTTGGAAAGTGAAACTTATTTATCATTAAATTTTTTTATGCTAATGAATTCTGTGTGTGTTAGCTAACATGCTAATAAGAGCAAACTTCTCTTTTTTTAAGATGCTGCCTGCTTTGATGCTTCCCTACACTGAGGGAAGGTACAGCATTCTATTGGTCTTCCAGAGGATGTGCTGACTTTTTTTTAAGAGCTCTGGAAGGATGAATTGTGCCACCAGCAAAGTGAGGCTTAAAAGGATAATCCTAGGCGACACATTATTACTAAGATCTACTTAGATACTATCCCTGCGGAACTAAGTGTGTTGTCTGTGGTTCTTTGCAATCAGTGTATTTCCCATTAGCGGTAACCACTAAAAATTACCCTGGGTTCACAGTGCAATTGAAGTTTTGAGGCCAGAGGGTGAAGCCGTTGATTTCCTCTGTAAATGTAATGGGGCAGTACTTCTAGTTGAGGAAGAACAGGTCTTTATCAGTGCTACAGTAGTACTTTGCATACTGTTTGTTTTTGTCATAAAAAGTTTCTTTTATCCTGTGGTTAAGAAATAAAAAGGTTTTAAATTCCAGTGTATGAAAGAATTAAGTATCATGTCAAGTCTCTCATGCCACAAGTAATTGCCTGTTACATACACACAAATTCAGACACCTGGCTTCTGTGCTTCTGATCATTTAGACACATTACTGTAATGCTTAATTTCACATAATGCTTTTTACATTCTGTCTAAAAATGTGCTCAGTTGCCTGCACTCTAGAAATACGTGGAATTTGGGATGTACTCCTTTCTTTAGCATATTATATTGCTGCTTTTAGCATCTGCCTGGTCCGTACTTCGCTGTTTTGAATTTTCTTACTTTCCTTGGATCTATCCATTGTTGAGCTAGAAATCGGAGCAGCAGCACGTTTGCTGTGCTTATGTTTTGTGAATTTGAGCTTTTGCTCTCTAGAAAGGCATGCTTCTTACTCTCTTCAGCTCTTTTGTTTTTCTTCCTTACAGACATATAGAAAACGGGGAAAGCAGAATTTAACCTATTGGAAAATGAAAGTTGGTCAGAAAAAAAGTTTTTTGTCGTTCCACCTGTACTCATATAATCCTTTGAGGAGAACATGGCTGTAGGCCTTTTCTGACTTAATAATTTTCAGTTGCTATGTTTTTTTTCCCCCCAAGAATTCACATGAGCATTATAAGATTGAAATGTATTAAAAGCACTAGCCTATGGTTCTGCAAGTTTGTTTTTTACTTCTGATGAGGAAGATTACAATCTCTGCATTTCTGTACGACAACTTGAGAATGATAATATCACAGGATTATGGGGAAAAAAGTATGAATGGAGTAAAGAATCAGTTTATTGTAAAAAAACCAAAAAGCTATGGAATGTAGCTTGTGCATTAATAACAGCATGCTGAAGGGAAGTGGAATACGGTTGGAAATGCAGGGCCTGTGTTCTTCAGGCAAAAGATATGGTAGGAAGCAGGTAATGTGATTGAGCAAAACAGTAAAAATCCTTGAATCTGATTTCTTTTGTGGATGCCATTAGTCTGCCCATCTGTTAGTTCCTCTACAGTTGCTCTTCAGCTCATTGGCCAATTTTGGTCAAATTTCAAGGCAGGAAAAAAGTCTTGGAGGTAATGAAGTGCCTGAAGTTTGGAGCAACTCAGTAGCTAGTTGGAGAGAAGCCCAGGTTACTGCTTCACACTAGAGGTGAGATGGGGGAGCTCTGGTGGCCAGTCAGCACATGCGTGACTGCTGTCTAGCAAAAAACTTTATTCTTACCTTCATAGGGGATCTGACAAGAGGAAAGATGATGAGCAGGAGATACAAGATACGTGAGACCAAAGTCAGTTCTTCTACTCATGTAGCAACTTGATATGTTTAATTTGTTTCTAAAATAAACCTTAAGCCTTCTTAGAATTCCGTAGCTTGCTGGAAAATGTTAACTTCTTTTAAAGTGTGTTTTCTCCCAAGTCAGTCCACCTTTGGATGAATGAAGGCTTTAGTGAAAGGGTGGAAACTTGCAGAATGGTGGGGAAGAGCTCTGATCAAGTGCATGTGTTTTATACAACAAAAAATACTGGAAGCAATTAGTGTTATCAGATCAGTTATCTGACGCATTCTGAAACTAACTTTGTGTGAAACCTGGCTCGGTCTACATGGAAAAAACACTGGAGAAACCGAAGGAAAAATTGGATTTTTGAATTTCTTCCAATTGCCTGAATTGCCTGGAGAGATTACTAGATTGGGAGAGTTTATAGAGCTTAATCTTTGAGTTCTTTTTAAAAAGTAAAGACTGGAGTTTGAACCTCTGACAACACAGCATATGGAAGCAAGTTTATAGGATCTAAACTAAAATTTTATTCATAAACTTGACATACATGGGGCAGGGGCATTTGATTTTTGTTTGTTTGTTTGAGGTATCTCAGCTTCATCTGAAGGGGTTTATGATGATAAATTCTATCAAACTTCGTTAGACAAGCCTCTGGCACTGTGCAAGTTACTAAAATTTGGGGGCAGTCAGAAGAGAAAGCTAGACGTAACAGTCACCAAGCTGTATTAGTTAACAAGCTGTTTTTATTTCACTTTTCTTCATTTAGGAGTGACAAGTGGTGATACTTGTTTCTCTGCTGGGTTCTGTAGCTAGAGTGTGATAAAAGTTCTCTGTACAGCATTATGTTGACTGTAATCAATACAACAAATAGTCTGACAGGTTGAAAATCTAACCCGTAGTATCTTTATTTGGTAGCATATGTTAGCTACTATATTTACACTTGATCCCGCTACAAAAGAAAAGTAGAAGTGAAGATATAAGTGTATTGTGCATTCGTAATCTAATGTCTTAGAGTCTATGTCTACTGGAGAAAATGTACTAATGAAAGACTCTTGTTTCATCCTCAGCAAGCTGTAGTTTTCTAGTCAGTGGTGTTCTCTTAAGGACCCTCTTTTTATGTATTTCCTATCTATAGAGAGTGATAATTTTTAAATATCATGTTTTTTTAAAATTGCTTGAAAGTAGGGGTGCTGCTATAATATTTAACCAGAGTTAGGCTTCAAACTGCAGTGGGTAATTCAGTACTAATAATGCTTTGAAGTGGCACTTTTCTCTGTAGTACTAGCATAACACCAACAATGTGCAACTTCTGCTCAAGCCTTAAATTTGAGACCACAGGTGGGAACAGGAGAAAGGCATTTGGAGTACTTTGAGATCTCTTTTGGTGTGGAGGTGAAGCGGCCAAGGGGGGCATACAGCATGTCTGCGCCTCACTAGCTGGCATGTAGCTGCCTTCAAGGAGTTTGCTGTAAGAGCTTGGAGCTCTCGCTGCAATGGGAACCTCCAGTGAGGTATTGAGGAATGTACCCACCAACTCCATGTAATGTTCACTTACAGCTTTTTTTTGTTTTAGGGTTTTTAGGATGTGTGCTATGACTCTGATCATTACCTGTATTTCAAGAGAGTTATTCTAAAACAAACTTAGGTTTTCATTCTGAAATCTAGCACCCTGAAGAACCTAGTGTTCAGTATGAAGTTGTGTGTGCTCGTGTTTGAGTCTTTCTATCCCAGGTGTTTTTTGTTGGAGTGGAAGCAGAATGGACATGTAATGTCTTTTCTTTCTTGATGTGAAAATGATGTATGCTTAATCATTGTAGCACTAAAATTCCAATCTACTCTTCTGCTTTTTTCATATCTTCCCCCCCGGCTACATTTGAAGCAATGAAGGAAGTTAAAATGATAGGATACTTTAAAGGTACAGAGAAAGGTAAGACTGTAGATAAGTAGTGCAAAAAATATCTTGTGAACTAAGATAACGTCATTAAAAATAGCACTCTGGTAGTGCAGATGGCAAAGCTTAAAATTGTAGAGATTGACCATCTGCAAGGGTAAGTTATCATTTCACATAAACATGTTTTTGTTACTCCAGTACACTCATGGAAAAAACCACTCTGTGTTTAGGATAGCAAAATAAAGATGGTCTATGAATAATAAGTTTATTAATTATGTGTAGTACATTTTCCAGCATGCCAAAACTGACTTGAAGGGTTTGGGTTTTTTCAGTTCAGTCAGTGATACTAGTTAAGTGGAAGAATTGTTAGGAAATTCTTAAATATAGTTAAGATTAGACTTCAGCTTCCTGTCGGAGCTTACCTTTGACTGACAACTTTGTACGGTCCATTTCTTGCTCCACCAGTGGGCTGCTTTCCAGCTGAGGGAAGAGGAAGGCAGGGGAAGCAAAGGAGGTTGTTTTTGTTAGCTGAGAAACTCAAGTTGTTTCACACATGCACTGGTAATTACGTTTTAATGAAGATTTTATTTGCTCATTTTAGCTGGCTTCAGGAAGAGCTCAGCTAGTCTTAATGGCCTGTTAAGTGAGGCTTTAACTTCAAAATCTGTACTTGGTGTTGGAGGACAGTCTGCTGTTATCCCCTATGGAATGTCAAAGTTGTATTTTGAAGTAGACCATCTAGGGAAGCCTTGAGAACCCACTAGACTAACTCAAATATGAATATTTTATTGAAGATGTTTTAGTATTGAATAGTTCTTGTATTTACCAACAGTAATAATTTTTAATTTTGGTTATCTTCTTACAGTCTTAGTTCTGAGAAAGCAGGAATACACCTTTGTTCCGATTAGGCTGGCAGAGTGTCTTCCTGTGCAGCATGACATAGGTGTTGCTTTCTAGGATTGTCTTGCAAAAAGCTCAAGAAGTTCTTGGCACACAAACAGTTCAGCGTTCTGAGCGCCCCTTGGTCTCAGTAAGAGGATATTGGACTGTAAATTAAGGTGCTTCAGTGTGGTCACACTTGATGATTAGCTTTATCCAAATCTTGTATTTAGAGATTGCTAGATTATTGAGAAGGTGTAACTGTATTGTAATAGATTTGCTGTGTAAATAAATGTCCCAGTATATTGAAAGGATTTTCTCTATAATCACCAGAGCTAACACTATATTTTCCTGTGTGTTTTATATGGATTAATCTATATTCATATCTCAAAATGGAAGTTTTGGGATTCTGAAGCCTAATCTTAGGCAGGTAAGAAACTTATGTAGTTCTGGCTTTGGGCTTGGATCAGAAAATAGTGGAGCTGATCACACGGCACTGCAGCATAGTGAAGAACAGGAAGACAACAGGAAGTACTATTAGAATTACCCCTGGGGTGGAGCTCAAGCCAGTTGTGGACCCATGTGTTTTCAGATAGGAGCACTAGTTCTTAGAAAGAAAATAGGTGTGCTGTTGGTACCAAAGGCATTAAATTTGATGTGATTTAATTTAGGTGCTTTTACCATCATTTGGGGGAGGGGTTACCCCCAACTCCCTGCTGTCTAACCTGATCATGGCTGCATCATTACCACTGTGTACAGTATGTCTTCTAGAGGCACGTGTGTAGACCCAATGAGTAATGTAGTTTACAGTTTGCCGTAGCTTACAATTGTTTTCCTGTGGACAAATTCAGTGGTGGTGGTACATTGTGATAGCAGTAAGCATTGTAGTATTTTTTTCATGTTTTGGTTGGACATGAAAAAATTACTATGGAAAGAAAGTTCAAATTAAGTCATGTTGCGTTTCTTCTTTGAGTGGAGATGATGTAAAATAGCTAGGTGAATAGTACTAATGGGATTTAAAATGCAGTTAATGAATACACTTGTTTTTAGGTTCTCTTGGTTTTGTTTTTTCAACTTCTGTTGACATATAAAACTAAGGATAGTGAGAGGACAGGAAACGACAGGACAAGGGGCAATGGGCACAAGTTGGAACACAGGAAGTTCTACTTAAATATGAGAAAAAACTTCTTTCCTGTGAGGGTGCCAGAGCAGTGGAACAGGCTGCCCAGAGAGGCTGTGGACTCTCCTTCTCTGGAAATACTCAAAACCTGCCTGAACGCGTTCCTGTGCCCCCTGCTCTAAGTGTCCCTGCTCAAGCAGGAGGGTTGGACAAGATGATCTCCAGAGGTCCCTTCCAACCCCTACCATTCTGTGGTTCTGAGAGTAAGTGAACACTGAAATGAAACTGATCAGTTGCATGGGCACTGGATTAGACAAGCAGGAATTTCCACAGGAGCATACCATTTTTCTTTTGCCATCCAGGAACTTGCAGGTGGAAAGCAAGTGATCTGCTCTTGCGAGAGATTGAACTGGAGGTAGCAGTGACGACAGCTTGAGAACTCCTGTGTTCACACAAGTTTGATCTCATTAAAACTGTAAATGTTACAGAAGTGCTTAATGTGTATCACAGAAGTATACTTTGCCTAAGAGTACATATTGCTTGTATTTCTTATTCAGTCCCCACTAAATTTGACTATGCATTTCTTAAATAGAACAGTGGTAGAAGCTTGCTTCCAGTTTCTAAAGGTTGTCTGCTGCCTTACTGGAGTTCAGTTTGGGATTTGGTTGCTGTTTTTCCTCCAGCATATTAATTTTTGTGGAATAGCATACAAAGCGATGCTTTCCTGTAGCTGATGTTAGTAAAAAGTCAATTCTTATTGGATAATGATTATTCCCTTCAAACAAAGGAAGAAATCTGTGACTGAATAGGTCAGGTAAAGGGGAAGAGAAAATGCATCTTGTATTGCATCCTAAATAGAAGTTGGTTAGAGTAGGGAAACACCAGACTAGTCCGCTGAAAATGGCAGAGGCTAAAATCCAAGGAAGTGGGGAGTACTTCAGCTTAACTGGTAAACTGGTAGCTCAAGGGAAAAGGAGTGTTCTCTCTGTTGTGACTCAGGTTAACTCTTGACAGATCAATATTGCTACCCCATATCCTGCTTTGGAAGCAAAAAGTATGATGGCGAGATTGTCTGAAAGTGGATGCAAGAGGATTTTTGAAGAGTTAGTGAGCCAAACTGATGAGTATCTCACTTTGCATGAGTCTTTAAAATGTTACTAGAACAACTCTCTTGATGTAATTTAGATATTATGAATTTGTTTGCAGGGGATGTGTGTTCACAAAATTAGTAACAAAAGTACATTGTTCGATTCATTTAATGAGCTTATATGTTGATTAAAAAATAAGTTGCATTCATGCAGAAGAAAAATGCCAGTTATTTTCTCTTGCCCTTAGTTTTTGATGGAAGAGTGGTAAGTCTTGTGTACTTCCTTGGCTTTTTGGTACTTGGACTACTAGGAGAGTTGTAGCATTCTGGTATGAACATGTTAAACAGCCTGCAGTGGTACTGTGCCAGCTTTCCTAGAGCTGTGTTTTTTTCCCCTAAGGATATCTGTTCTGTTTCTAGGTCTGTTAACTGTATTGCGTCTTAAAAAGAAGTTGATATAGGGGGAAGGAAACTCTCCAGATACTTTTTTTTTTTTTTAACATGGAGAGAGGTATTTTTTTGTAGTTACTGTTCTTTCCTTTTTTAATGTTCATAGCTTTTTGTAACAATTCCAATGATAGGAAAGAATTCAGAATGGAAATCATATTTCAGCCTCTTCCTGCTCTTGACTTGGTTTGTAGGAACTTTTCTCATGTCAGTGTTGTGAGCTGAGCAATGGAAATACTCTCTTTTTTTCAGACATGCTTTTCCTTTTTGTTCTTGTGCATGTCTCCATTTCATTTACTAAAACAAGACAGATTTCCTCTGGAGCTTTACCATCATCGTTAATAGTCAACACCTTGTTGGTAACTTCTGAAATGCATTTCAGTTGCTCTCGAAATTCTTTTTAAGTAATCACTGTACCACTGTGGTTAATGGTAGCAAAGGGGATTGAAACATACTGTAAAAAGCTTTTACCTCTTCTGTATTTGGGATAAAAAATGTGAACAAAATCTTGTCCTTCCTAGGAGCGTGTAAATTCTGGGGAAAATAATCGCTTTCCAGACTTGAAATACATCTTATCTGATGTGGAAGAAGGGAGGAACTAATGAAGGTGCTGTTTGTTGCTTGTGTGTGTGCACATGCTTAGTTTTATTTTTGAAGTGGTTAAAATGTCAGTATAAGGAAGAAAATACTAGTTGCTTGGTGTAGAGTGCAGCAAAGCCTTTGTTATATTGGACAGCAGTGCCACTGAAATTCCTGTTACTGGCTCCAAGCATGCTAATTTTTTTAACTGGATAGATGAAGTAATAACTAGGTTTGCTTGGAATGGGTCTTTCCCAGTTCACTTGTGTTCTCAGTCCAGTCACCGTTTACTGAAGTTTTTCATGCCTGACTTCTGAAAGATAACCTTAAAGAGTCATTTTTATACATTAGCACATATAAAGATTCATGGTGCCTTCTTACACAGGCATGTTCTCTAGTGATAGCTTGACTAGAATCAGCTTAATTGGGAAAAAAAATGCAAAAGGTTTTCTTCAGTAAAGGATTTACCCTTTCAAAGCACTTGGTGCTCTAAGTTCTGAATAACATCTTTTTGGAACACACTTCAGTGGGTGCTGACAATATGGTTGACTCTGGTGTACAGCTTGTATGTTTGCTCATGTACAAAAAGTACCTGGAGTTGTTACGAAATACAAACCCTTCCTTTCTGTGAGCATAAGCTGTTTTTTGTATTTCAGAAGGCTCACTGCAGGTTTTAGATAGAGGTATAGACACTTAAAGGGGTATGTCTTTTAGGAAAACCATGCCTCTTCTCTACTGTTACTTTTTAACCTTACAGAGTTTGCATATGAGTCTGACAGATTCTGGGAAATAATGAGTTGAGTAAGTTATGTTCCTGGCCTGTTTTTAGCTTAGTTACCTCAAAATATTGAGATCCTAGACCTGCGGTTTTTAACACCAGGAGAAAACATGTGATTTTGTGACAGTCTTGGAGGGGACATGATGCTTTGGTCAGGCTCTTCCCTTTTTAGTTAATGAATTGCATAACTGAGCTTCAACTTGATTGTATTCTTGGAATTTTAAGTGGTCTCTTCATTATTTTAAGGGGAGGAAAACTGACCAGCAGTAGAACTTCCCTGGATGTCATCATCATCTTTTTTCAGTCAAAGCTCAGTATATGACAAGGAACTGTTTGGGCAATTGGTCATTGAGACCTTTGGAGGCTGCTAATGCTGATGTATCATCCTCTAGTTATGCAGTGAGTGCATCTTTAAATGCTCTGTTGGCTTTTTTTATACTCCAAATTGGAAATGCAGCGTGGAAGCCTTGCTTTTAAATTTTGGGCAAAACTTTATAAGCTTTTTAAAAGTTTAAAGCATATACGACACAGATTATTATGGTTTTGTTCTTTGCATTAAACTGTTCTCTTTTTAAGAAAAGCATTAGTAAATAGTGTTGGAGGCAAAAAGGGACGCCCTCGGTTTATTGTATGTCTACTTTAAGGAGATTCCATCAATTCTTGTGCACTTGCACAAGAATCTTCTAAGTATAGTTAACCAAGCCTAGGAGAAATAAAGGAGGTCTTCCAAAAAATGTGTTAACAGTAAAGAAAGTAAGGTCAGAGCAGAGAGTGCTAAGCTAGTGGAATTTGATTTAACCTCGTGCCAGGAAGGAGGTTGTCTCTTGTAAATGAGAGAGCAATTGTCAGGCTAGCTGAAGATTATCAGGAAAAGTTTTCAGTAATGGCAGATCAAATTTACAAGTACAAGGTTGACTTAGAGGAAAATTTTGAGAAAGTCAGTTTTAAGCAATAACTGCAACGTGCTGTTGAAGGTGCTACTCTTGCAGTAGCTTCTGAGCTCCTTGTATGGAAGGGACTTCAGTAAAGACTCAAGCTTGCAAAACCTTTGGAACTCACCTCATTCGATGCCTATTGGAATTTACAAGCATTTTGATGCTGACTTTTGGTGGCAGTTGTCAGGCCAATAACTGTTTCTGAAGATATTGTCCTACTGCTCTATATTGTTATTTATTATTTTATCTGCAGTATTTAAACACTTCGGCATGAATTGCAGTGGTACGTAAGCACTGGCTAGATGAGAGGAGAATAAAATACATTTTGTTTCAGAATTTCTTTAAAACAGATTTGAAAATTAATGCCAAAAAGTAACAGGTTAATAATAATGGCTGCTGATTTTATGGGAAAAGTTGCACAAATTTGATTCTGAGGTTTAATCGACTCTTTTTTTTTTTTTTAATATATCTGTGATATGGGAGACTTTTTAAATGTACTATGTTGAAGACTTTATTAGGCGTTTGAGTGATTCATAGGGAATAAATACTGAGTAATACTTTATGTGTCTTAAAGTACATAATGGATAATGAAACTGATCACTGCAGAATTGTATGAAAATTCTGTTTAAGAACAACCTGGTTGATGTTGTTTTTAGTACAAAACAGCAGTCTTCTATTAATTTTCCCGATCTCCTTTCCCTTCTTCTTCCACCTTATTTAGCTGGTGACAGCATTTTTCCACAGCACAACAATGAGCGTGTGGCAGGCTGCTTTTCCAGCCATGTGCAGGCTGCCCTACACGTTCTGCCGGCATCCCTGCTGCTGGTCCTGCAGGGTGCTGGGCCCTTCCTCGTTCCAGTGTTCCTGTCCTGGAGGCGTTGCTGCCTCACTCTGCTCCAGCAGCTCTGCAGTAACCCCCCACTCCGTAAAACATTCCCAAACATCCTCCCTCTCCAAGATATCTCAAGCTTGGATAGTTAAAATGTGTGTTGTGAGGAAGTATATCTGTTCCACCTAGTAATAGTTGCTAAGCAGAACATTTCTAGCCCCTTGTGAGTGCAGGCTGCTTGAGTGCAGACCATTTAACTTGTACAAGGAGATTTTATTGTTTTAGTATCTCAAACTCTTTAATCCCCTTCTTTAAGTGCTTTTTCTGAGGTCACGTTAGTTTTGGGCCATGATACACTGATAGTACTGTTCTCCCTTTTTCATAAATAGGTGTTGTAAGAGTAACTGTCTCAGCCATGTATGTCATAAAATGCACCAGAATAGATTCATTGTACGCAGCTGCGTCTTGGAAGTTTGCAGACTGCTCACACTGGTGAGGAGGCAAGAGGTTGGCTTGGACTCTGGCATTAATTCCCAGGGCCCTTGGGATGAGAAACTAGAACAAGATTTTTTGTTTGGTTAAAACACATGAGGCCGTATTTGTATAATTGTTTCAAAGTTACAAGCGGCTATTTGGCCACACCATTAGTTTGACCCTCATACACAAACTTGTTTTATTTCCAGGATGCTTTTATAGCGTAGATCTTCTTTCACATTTTAAGTACTTTTAAGTAGTTTGGCTGTTGCTGAACCAAAGGATGAATTGGCCACCTGTATGGAGGAACAGCTACAAGAACTTTGCGTCGCACATACGTTCTTCCTTGAGGCAGAGAATGAATGCTGATGCAAACAGAACACTGCCCTTCTCCAGTCTGAGCCTGGGAATGGGGGGACCCTTGAGGCCCTGTTTTCTGTGGGGCTGTCTCTGCTTCTTCCTTGGCTTTGGGTCAGAATATTTGGGTGCCTTCTTGTGTCAATGGAGAAATGTTTGGAACCTCTTAACACCTTTGACAGCATGTTCTAGTTGTAAGTTATTACAGCTACTATATAAAACCATGCCTGTTTCTGAAGCATCTGTTAGCTAGTTGTGGCGTTTAAACTGCAAATTATTGTAAGTTGTTTCTGTGAATAGTCTAATAGTTCATGTAATTATCAGATAAAATGTGTATGTTTCTGTGGAAACACATGTCCTATCTTTCTGAATCTTACCTTTGAAGGGGAAGGGGGAATACAAGGTAGACAGTCAAGGCACAGAAGGTGAGGTGCATGCTGAAATAGGGTGGTTGTTGTCGGACTGCAAAAAAGAAATACGAAAAGGAAGAAACAAACTTTTCCAGTATTTCTGCAGTTTTTCAGGATCCCACTGATCTTCCATTTCTCTGCCAATAGGGCTGTCGTCATCCTTTGTTGCAGAAGGCAGGCAGCATTTCTGTGCAATGCTAACAGTGTTCTGATAGCTTTAAAGGGGAGCCTGCCGTTTAAGAATCCGAAGTAGAGAAATCTGTGTAATTTTAATGAAAACTGTCAACTTCTCTTGACTTTGAAAAGTCGGTCATACTGTGTTGTGTTTAAAATATGGGCTGTAGGCTTTTGGACCTCATGAAAACACAGAAGCCATCATCACATCTGTGCCTAAGCAAGTTTAAGATTCATATGATATAAATTATTACACTAAATTATTGATATTCAGACTGGTTTCAGCAGCAGCAGAAGTGAAGGGGGTGGGGAGGGAGAACAAGCATAGTTTGAGTGCCTTTCTGTATTTGCTTTAGTGAGATTTCTTAGGTTGTACTTATTTCCCTTTTTTTTTTTTTTTTTTTTCCCAGGAATGCATAATTTGGCAGCTTTGGAAGTATTATTTTAAAGAATGTTACATAGTTCTATCAGTTTATCTTGTTGAGTTGGCACATGGTTGGGGTGGGAAGGGAGACTGAATAGGAAGGAAGGTCCTTGTTCCTGAATGTCATTACTGCATAGCACTCATATCCTCGAGGATCACCCGGGCAAAAGCTGAGTCAGAGCACAGCAGCAGTCTGCGCTAGAGCGAGGCATGGCCCAGTTCAGGATTTTGGACTGCATGATCAATCACAACTGGAGTTTCATATGTAACCTGTATTGTGCGTGGAGCGGTGAGGTTTGTTTGCTTATCCTTATACTTTTTAATATGATTATATAATTTAGCATGGGGGGGTGGGGGGGGAAAGGCTCTTGTTGGTCTCTTCCCCCACCCCCAATCCTACTGAGGATGCAGTATTAGAAATGTTGTTGTTTACTAAGGAGTTTATTAGGGTTATTAAGCATACAAAGCATGCTTTGACTATATAATTGCTTTTTTTAACATTGTGGGTACCTTAGATTGTTCTTTTAGAGTTTTAGGCTTTGAGGGATTTTACTTTTGAGGGATTGCACAAAAATATAAATATCACACACAGGAAGGGGGAGATATGCCAGGATAAACTGCATTGTTAATAAATATAAAGCTGATTTATTTTCCTGCTTCAAAAGGACTCAGGACATCTTGGCTATTTCAAAATACTAATTCATGAATATGATTAAAGATAAAATAGTGTGAGGGGAGGTTGTTACTTTTTTTTTTTTAACATACAGGATAAAGTAAATTTCCACAGGATGTTATTCAGTTCTTAATGTGGACAGATTTAAGTCTAATTGACTGACTTACTGCAGAACTGGGTGGGGGGAGGGAACCCAAACCTGCCTGGATTTTGAAGTGTTTTAAATTAGAATCCACTTACTGAAGGATTTAAACTAGTGTTTGCAGTTGTAATATTACTTTCAGTGTACTCTAGATATTACCTGTATTCCTCATATAACATTCAGCCAGTCACTGAATAAAATGTATTTTATTCTTTGGTGTAAGGGGAAGGTAAACACTTCTTATAAAGTTGCAGTTTCAGTGCAGTTAACTAGAGGCAGGTGACTCAAAAGTATTCCCACCATACATAGAAGTCCTTTGTATTTTAAATGGCATATTGTTTCGAATGAGCCCTGTGTCATGTATGTACTGAAACTTCTTAGTCAGGAAAATACATTGAATACACTGCTGTGGGATGTTTTGGTGGTGGTGGTTTCTGTGGTGGGTTTTTTTGTTTGGTTTTGGGTTGGTTTTTGGGGTGGTGGTTCAGTGTTGTTTGGGGTTTTGTGTGTGGTTTCTTTTTTTTAAGATGCAAAAGCTGATTCACAACATCTGTTTTTTTTGAGTCATCTCCTTAATGTTACAGGTTAAAGTAGTATCTTCTGTTGAAATAGAAAAAACAGGAAACTTCAGGCATTCTCTTAGAGTCTTAATTTTCATAAATGCTTAACTGTTTCACTAAGTTTGACCTAGTTTTCTTACACATATGTAAGAATTCACCTATATAGGCAAATTCAATATGACAATTGCTTCCCATACTTCAGAATTCAAGAAAAAATAAGAAGGGTCTTGGCTCATGATGTGGGCAGTCCCATGAAGTTTTAAAATAAGTTTGATATAACTAGAGGGAAGGAAAAGGGGGTTGCTTTTTGAGCAGATTGAAGTTAAAGGTATTAAACAAAACAAAAACCAAACAAAAAAAGAGGAAAAAAAAAACCCCAAACAAAAATCCAAGCCCAACAAACACCCATGTGCCCCCCACCCCAAAATAAAACAACATTCCCTCCCCCCAGCAACAACAACAACAAAACACCAAAGCCAGAACAGGGTTCATATAACCTAAAACTACTTTCTTACCAAGCTGGAAAGAAAAAACAAGCCTTAGATCAGTATAGTTCAAATTACTTGCATGCTTGAGGTAGAAATGTTGCTGTTTGATCTTGCTAGATTTCATTATTTAAGTAGAACATGCAATTGCTGTGTTTGGGTTGGTGTGTGGTGGTGTTTTGGTTTTGTTTGTTTTTTTTAAACTGAAGTCCTAGGAACTATACATTTTCATGAGTTGCTGCTGATATGTGTCTTTGAAATGAAGCTGAAAGTTCATTTATGAGATACTACAGCACAGCTACTTTCTTCCTACTGCACTGAAATGCCATGGCAGAACTGGAAGCTGTCAGGCCTGGTGTGAGACACATGCTGCCGCTTATAGCAGCGTCGCTCTCTATGTTCTCCACCTAGCAGCCTGCTCGGACACTGCTGGTGAGAAAGCAGATGGGTGACCTGTGAAGTCTGAGAGTGACAGCTCTTAAGTGTAACCTCAAAGAACAGCTGTGGCTTGACTCATGGAATCCTTGAATTAGCAGAAGTTACACAGCTGCTTTGGCAATTTCTATCCATCTTGACCCCAGTAAAACATCAGGGGATGAATTATGGCTTGTGATATGAGAGCTGAGTTGAAGGCTTGCCTTTATAAGACAAGTTTTCTAAAAAGTCATCAGAAATATATATTCAAGAAGAAAATAGAAATCTGCATAGCTGTCTTGTATGTGTTACTAATAATTTCTCAAATTAGGTTACAGAGTCATTCTGAGGATTTCATAGAACCATAGAATGGTTTAGGTTGGAAGGGACCTTTAGAGGTCACCTTGTTCAACCCCCCTGCAGTGAGCAGGGACATCTTCAAATAGATCAGGCTGCTCAGAGCCCCATCCTACCTGGCCTTGAATGTTTCCAGGGATGGGGCATCTACCACCTCCCCGGGCAACCTGTGCCAGTGTGTCACCACCCTCATTGTAAAAAATTGTTTCCTTATATCCAGTCTAAATCTACCCTCCTTTAGTTTAAAACCATTTCCCCTTGTCCTGTCACAACAGGCCTTGCTAAAGAGGTTGCCCCCATCCCTCCTATAGTTCCCATTTAAGTACTGGAAGGCCGCAATAAGGTCTCCCCGCAGCCTTCTCTTCTCCAGGCAGAACAACCCCAATTCTCTCAGCCTGTCTTCATAGAAGAGGTGCTCCAGCCCTCGGATCATTTTTGTGGCCTCCTCTGGCCCTGTTCCAACAGGTCCATGTCCTTTCTGTGTTGGGGGCTGCAGAGCTGGATGCAGCACTCCAGGTGGGGTCTCACCAGAGCAGAGTAGAGGGGCAGAGTCACCTCCCTCGCCCTGCTGGCCACGCTGCTTTTGGTGCAGCCCAGGATATGGTTGGCCTTACAGGCTGCAAGCACACATTGTTGGCTCATGTCCAGCTTTTTGTCCACCAGTACCCCCAAGTCCTTCTCCACAGGGCTGCTCTCAATCCCTTCATCCCCCAGCCTGTATCGATACATTGGGCTACCCCGACCCAGGTGCAGGAGCCTGCACTTGGCCTTGTTGGAACCTCGTGAGGTTCACATGGGCCCACTTCTCGAGCTTGTCCAGGTGCCTCTGGATGACACCCCATCCCCCTGGCGTGTCAACTGCACTGCTCAGCTTGGTGCCATCTGCAAAATTGCTGAGGGTGCACTCGATCCTATTGTCTGTGTCACTGATGAAGATATTAAACAGTACCAGTCTGAGTACGGAGCCCTGAGGGACACCCCTCATCACCAGTCTCCATCTGGATATCGAGCCATTGACCTTCTAGATCCCTCTGTATCTCCCCAGTTCAGAGAGAAGGATGCTGTTGTGGACTGTGTCAAAGGCCTTACAGAAGTCTAGATAGATGACATGCAGTGCTCTTCACTTGTCCTCTGATGTAGTCACTCCATCATAGAAGGCCACTAGGTTGGTCAGGCAGGACTTGCCCTTGGTGAAGCCATGCTGGCTGCCTCATACCACCTTCCTGTCCTCCGTGTACCTTAGCATCGCTTCTAGAAGGATCTGTTGTATGATCCTCCCAGGCACAGAGGTGAGGCTAACAGGATGGTAGTTTCCCGGGTCTCCTTTCTACCCTTTTTAAAGATGGGCACAATGTTTCCCTTCTTCCAGTCCCCAGGGACTTCACCTGACTGCCACGACTTTTCAAATATCGTGGAGAATGGCTTAGCGACTACATCAGCCAATTCTCTCAGGACTCTGGGATGCATCTTATCAGCTCCCATAGACTTCTGTATATCCAAGTTCCTCAGGTGGTCACAGACCTGATTTTTCCCTTACAGTAGGAAGGCTTTTTTTACTGCTCGCCCACTGTTTTTACGACTCACCCCCCCAACTCCCTGGCATACGCTTCCTAAAAGTAGGTTTTTAAAACAGGAAGCGAACAATTGTGAAATAAGGAGGAATATTTTCTTCTGTCTACCATGGTAAATCAGACTTTACAATAAATACTTTGACGATGCAGCATGAGAGTTACTGTGACTGGAGACAGTCGTCCTTTGATGCAGCAAGCTGTTGTGTGTATTAGAACATTTTCAAAGGATATGCAGTGTTTCGTACTAAAACAGAAACCTCTAAAATCAAATTATTAGATGATGCAAATCAGTGTAGTTCTGTTGATGTCAATGAATTACAGTTTTTAGTCCAAACCTTGGATGGGATTGATGGCTATCATGTGGCGATCCATGAATAATCACCTGGAAGCCTTCTGCAGTAATCTAAGTACAAAAATAAACCAAATTGCTTGCAAGTTTTCATATCTCATTCTTTGTTCATGGGACAGCTTTACTACCTATTTTCTAATCTTTCTTAAAAAGAGTTATTGCAAAGTACCGAAGTGTTTTGCTGCTTTTTGTGTTGTCCATGACTGTTGTCTTGTGGGACATGGGTTAGATTCAAGTTGGAGTCTTACGGGCAATTTAGAACTTCAACATGATTGCAAATGTAGGATTAGTGAAGGAGAGTAGCAGGTAGAAAGTTTGTATCCTGTGGGAGACCCCTGTAAATAGATTTCTGCGCAGATTTGTGTCTGTACTTATTCAGGCTGCCCCAACAGTATCACAGATGATTAATCCTATTATTAAAATAGTCTGGTCTTGGTAAACATGGAATTTTTAGTGCTTTTTCTTTAAGGGAAAAAAAAAGGGTCTTAAAAATTAAGCTAAGGCAATGACAGTTTTTTCCCTTTGATAGTCTGGTGTTCATGGAGTTGTAGTCTCGGAATCATAACAGCATAATAGCTGTGATCCAAGTAAGAGCTGTTCTTCAACAAATGTATGGAAGTGCTAAGTAATATTTTTACTCAGTAATGTAACAGCTAGGCTCATCTTCAGTAAGATGCAGAAGGAGCTATTCCCTCTGTCCTTTCAAGGACATCTTTTATCGGCTGTCAGCATGTGGGTAAACTCTTGAGATGCTTGGTGTGTCTATTCACCTTGTGGCCATGGTGGGATATATTAGAGCTGGTATGTCTAAAACAATAAATACCACTTCTTTAGGTGGTTGGAAGAATTTACTGCTAGATAATATAAAGTAGATGATGTAACAGCTTTGGGGTTTTTTCTCCTTGCATCACAAACACCTTGCTTTCAAGTGTTAGGTAGGGAACAGTAGACCACAAGTTGAGTATAGGTTGTCTTCTTACCAGCAAAGAACAGGGGTCATCACTGTGTTCTAAGCAGGCTTTTATTAGCTTACAGAGAGCAGATCTTCTCATGTGCTGTTCCCATCGGTTCTTTGCTGAACCATATCTGGCTTCTAATCTTTATCTTATTCCTGCATCCTAGCTTCTAAAAGTAACAATAATGTTTTCAGCCATGTGAATGCTTAAATCTTGGGTTTCTCAGCCAGAGACAGGTATTCTGCAAAGTTCTGTAAACTTACAGTTGGTCAGATTTCATTGCACAGGGTTGTCCTGACCATTGAAGTTGTTGGGCTTGGAGGAATCTTCTCATCAAAGACTATATTGATGTACCTGAAAGTACATTAGTATGTTGTGACATTAGAAATAAGAGATCTTAACTGCTATATTCTTTAAACTTAAATTCATTACTGCAGGCTATATTTTCTGTGAGGCAGTATGCGAGAATGAGATGTTGCAGTGCAAGCCCAGCTCTCATGTTGCCTTCAAGCCCCAGAATGCAGCAGTACTGCAGCAGCTGCTGCACTGCAGCTATTTCTCTTCCTTTGGAGAATTTCCAATAACATTAAAAAAGCTTTCCCATCTTCCAAATGTGTCACTTGGAGGATGAAGGAACAAAGGTGGCTGCATTGCTTCTGAGATATTTGCAGGTGATAATGGTTTTGAAATGTGATATTTATGTTATCTTACTGTGCTCTTATTTCTGTTTATCTGCTGCCTCGAGGGGGGAGGGAATATGATAAAAATCATGTCTCAGCAGTTCAGGGTGTGAGGTTTTCAGTTTTATTGAGTAAAAGGTGTAAAATCATCACAGGAAATAGCTGGTAGCTGTACTCATTGTGGGAATTCACATTGCTGGAGAAACATTTTGTAATGTTCAGATGTACAGGGAAGTAACTCAGCAACAGTGGGCAATTCAAGCCATAGTAACACACGTGCAAAGGCAAGTGGTTCTTACATAAGGAAATAGATTTATTTTAAAATAGATTCCTATATCTCCCCACCCCAACCACCAGACAGAGATACAAATGGACATTTATTCATCTATATCAACCCTTCTTACATATTCAATGCAAACTGTGACAAAATATGCAGGTCACGCATGATCACATCGTAAGTCGATGTTCAAACGCTTCTGGATTTGCCGCTAAACTGAAAATCCTGTGGACAACTTTCTCCTCTCTATCCTCTTAGTGACCTCTCATCTGTGGGCATAAAGATTTGTTTGGGGGGTTGTGTGGTGTTCTTTTTTGTGTGTGTGTGGTTTGTTTTTTTTTTTTAAGGTTAATGACTTCACAGTCCTTTTTTAAAGCATCTTCTTGTGCATTGTGTCTTTGTAAATGAAGTTCACTGAAAAAGCTGCTTTTTGTTTTCTGTTGTATATGCACAATAGATTACAAATGTAGGGTTTTGAAATAATTTATCTTGGGCGTTTGGATATGTGGCTTTGCATCTGTGTATGGTAATTTTTTTTTTTTTTTTGGACAAAACCCAAGCCTTTTCACATCTGAGTTTAAGGCATTTAAAACTTTAGAGTCTGTTGATTTGCATATTATGTTCAAGTTAAATATCTTGAAACACAGGATCAGGATTGTATTTAAGCAGTGAGTTTGTCTGCAGGAGTTTATTAATAGTCTCTGTATTAGAAAGTTTAACACTGAGTAGCTCAAGCTGTATATTTAGAGGTTATTTTTGAGAAGGGAAGCTATATATGTGGGGATGTAAAGAATCTTGACACATTTGTCTTACAAGTTTTGTGGTGTTTTGAGCCATGTTCTCTGTGTTAAACTTCCTAAGGTGATTAGGCTTGATAGGAGTAGTTCTTCTCTCAAGTCAGTTGTTCTTAAAACTCTGCCCATGTATTTAGGTAAATCTTCCGCAAACTGAGTCAGACTCTGGAATAACAACTCCTTTGCAATAACCATAATTTTAGGGTGACAGTTTGGATTTTGACTTTGAGGGTCAGTTCCCTGGTCTTCCAAAGGCTTCCTTTTGTCTTTGGGCAGGTCAGAGACATTTCTGTTGTACATGAAATAAAATATTAAGTAAAGCTGCAATATTGCAGAATTGATTGATCTTAACAGCTTGAGTTGTCAGCAGGATGCATTTTTGCAAATGAAGTGGTGTGGCTAGCCTCTAAATGATTTCATTTTCCTGTTTTTAGAACGGAAATGAGCATATTCTGTTTATCTTGAAAAGTTCAGTAGCTTCAGTAAGAGAATATCAGCTGTATGCCTGCATTTGATACAGAGCAGGTGTAAGGTGTATTTCTGTCCCACTGCTGAGCCCACAAAGCCCTTTCTCAGCATTGTAGCTGCATTGTGGAGTAGTCTAGTCCAAGCACAAAGGTTTGTCGTAAGCACAAAGAGGCTGTGGAAAAGCGGCTTCTCTCATGAGTAGTTTGGCCAACTTATAAACTCTGCAAGGGACATAGTTCAAAATTTTTTGAACCAAGACAGCCTCTGGCAATGGTGGAGAGAAACGGTATGAAATGAAGGACATGTGTAGGTTGTTTCAGAGCTGACATTAGTTTAAACCTGTGTGCATCTGGTTACTGAAGTGGGTCTGTGCAGATCAGGTTTTACACTGTGTGGTGATGTTTTTCTTAATGGCTTCTGGGAAACTTTCACATATGTAAATAGGTAAGTTATAGTAGTCTGAAAGAGTAGTGGAAGTTATCTGGTATGTTCTGTGCTTGATTAAACCATGAAAGCAAGAGAGTACAAACTTTGAAACTCATTCCTTTTTTTGCAGCGGTGTACTTAGCTGGGTACATCGGCAGTGTTTCTTCTTGTCCTCTCCCCGTTTGTAGGAAGCAGAGTGGGTCATGGGGTGGCTCGTATTCTTGGGTCTATCAGAAAGTTCCCAGAGACTGAAAGAAGCAATGTTAAGGCAGCCCTTGACAGGCGGTGACTTTGTGCAAACCAGTCTTTATCACTTCTGTCAGACTGCTGAGAAGGTTCTTTTATCATGCATGGAGTAACCTCAAACATTCCTTCAATGCTGGGGGGTAGAAGCATGCTTTCTTGTCTCCTGTCCCTGATACTTCCAGATTAGACTGTAAGGTGAGGACAAAGCATTTCCTATTCTTAACAAGCAACGACAGAACAAGCAGAGAAGGAAAAGCTTCAATTTAGCTAAATTAAGATCACATGACATTTTGCTGTTATGTTACCAGCCCTGCAGATGTTTCCTTTCTTTCCAGTTTAAGGATGTAGCTGTTAAGAGGGGAGGCTTTTGCTAATGAACCTATAAGAAAACAAGGAAGCTCTCAATTTCTTTTCATTTTTAATGTTTTTCTGACTAAGTTTAATACTGTGAACTGTGTGTTTTTATTGTAAATGCTAAATACAATATATAAACAAAAACACAAGGTGAAAATAATTTGCATCTCTGCCCTGTGAAGTCCCTGTATTTTTTTTACTCTGTTTCTTGGTGCTCTTGCTTGAAATTGGCTGTTACTCTGTGGAAGTAAAAGGCATGATCTAAACTGAATTGCACTTAAATTAGCTTTGAAAAGAATCTTAGTAAAGTAGTACAGTTTTTCAACGTGGACAAGCTATTACAAATATACTGGTATATATGTGCAAGCACACAAAATATAATCTTTGTGTGTATGAGTATGAAAATATATTAGACATCTGGTAGATTAGGATCACTTTAATGAGTTCATGCTAAACTTGCTAGTATCTGGCGTTTAAAGGGAGACATAGTAAGTTAGTTTCTGTGTATTATTTGGATAATTTGGGGCTTAGGTGCTAACTCTGGAGAAAGTACTGTTTGAGCTGTGGTGGAGCACAGACCTGATCATGCCAGACCCAATCTTGCTCTTGTTGAAGGTAAGAGCATAATGCAAAAAGTCCAGGTATCAGAACCACAGTATAAGACAACCAGAACTTGCTCTGTGTAAAAAGCTATTTCAAGTCTAACCAGACTTAGTAGGTTTGAATTCTTCCTTCTGGATGTTCCTTCTGGATCTCCCCTGGCCTGAGAAGCTGCATGCTCCTTTCATTCCAGCAAGTATGTCCAGCTAGGCTCAGTTTGCAGAGCCAGTTGGTGTCACTGCGTTTAATCCAGAGCCAGGTGAACTGAAAAATTTTCAGCTGAACAGACACATGGAAGTGACATTTTTGAGATACTCCTTTTTCAGACTGTCACGTGTCACTGAGTCCTTGAGTGGTTTGCCAATGTAAAGCTAGTTATTTGTGTTGTGATGGAGGAACTTGATTTCAAATCAAGATGATGGAGTTTTTCAGGTATAGGCTTCCTCTAATCCTTTCTACTTTTCTGTATTTGTGAATGGAATGTAAAATGAATATAAGAATATGAAATAAAAAATGCAATATAAATGTGTTGAGCATTTTAAGGTGAGGAAGGAAAGTAAAGGTTGCTGTAGATAGCCCTCAGCTTTGCTTTTCAGGTCTCGTGGAATAGTGATCAGACTGACGTGAGCACCAGCTGCCATGCTTTACAAAGCAGCCTTTCATGAACAGTAGAGCACAGTAAGGAAAGTTTAAGCTGTGCAATAAGTTGCATGCGTGGAGGTTGTTATTGTTTACTTTCTGTGTGTGCCTTGACCTTATTTGAGAACTGAAATCCTTTTTCTTGGAAAAACTGTTTCCCCTTTTGAATGATTGTTTACTACAATAGTAGTTATAAAAGCATACAGAAACACGAGTCCCTCTGTTCTTCTTGCACCCCCAAGCCAGCTCTGTAGCTTGCATGGAGCATGGCAGTAATGCATGTCTCCTTCCCTGTGCCTCCGAGCCATCTGCTGTGCTGGCACAGACACTTCGTTTTTGAAAGGTTGCAGATTTGCCACTTACTTCATACATTTGGAGTAGTCCTGTGTCGCTTTGTTAAGCCTTTTCTCCTTACCCGGGCTTGGTTTGAGATAATTTATATGTATTATTGAATTGGGTTATTTAGTTCTGAGATGTATTTCAAAGTCTGTATTGGTGTCCTTACTGAACTCTGCTGCAGGCAGTCACTGCCTTTGTTACTGAATTAAAAGAATATTCCAGGCTTGTATTCCATCTGGGTGGGATTCACGCTCCTAAAAGTGGCAGGTTTGCTGCTGGGACCACCTCCTAGCAAATACCTAAATTTATGTCGGTTAGTCCCCCAGAAAGGACCTGTTGCTATGGCCACCTGGACTTAGTGCCATAATGGTGCATTAAATGATTAAAAGTGAGCTCCTGTGAGGGAGGCATCTAGACCTGTGGTCACTCCATGGAGTGATGTTGTCACCTTTGTTGCCTTGCCCTTGCTCAGAAATGGCTCGTAATGGTTATCAGCAAGACCCATTAGCGGGGTGAGTGAGGGATAGCTGCTCACTGAGATCTACTGCCTGACTGCTGGTGGCTGCTTAGGGCCCGACTGCACAACCGAGGTGAGCAGCAAGCATGAGAAATGGCATTGCTCATCCTTGCCCTTAGTCTTATGGCAATCACTAATAATTTATTTCCATTCTCCTGTTCGATACTGAAACCACTCATTGTAATAACTTTCTCTCTATCTGTGGTCATAAAGGATTTGGATCTTGTTCTGGAGAACTAGTAGAGTTCTTCAGTGTTTTGCTGTTGTTATCCTTTCCAGTTCCTGCACCCCCCTCAGCTGCAACTCAAGAGAAATGTTACTGTTGGGGATTCTCAGCAAATATCCTGCACTTCGCATATTCAAACCACCTGCCCCATAGAAGATGAATGGAGCGACTCTGAGAGCTTATACTTTCCCTGAGTTTTGGAGTTGGAGAAGTCTTCCTTTGGAGACTGATTTTTTTTTTTTTTTTTAATTTTTTTTCTTTCCTCCCCTCCCTGCCCTCATGAAGAGCTGCTGCATGGAAGAGCTGTGCCTTCCAGTTCCAAAAACAGACTGTCTTCTGCTGTCAGCAATGGACCCAGAAGGAAGAGCTTGACTGGAGCAGTTTTTTCTGTCTCTGTGAATGCCACCTACTGATTGTTGCATGGATGAGGACTCATGCTCCATTTATCTCCACATCTCAGCTTTCTCTTGTGGTGAGAGTTGTTCACTGCAGCTGTTTGATCTTCTGAGCTTTGAGGGCTTGTTTACATCCTCATTTCCAGTTTCAGGTGCTTCATGGCAAGGCAGCCTCCTCTTGATACCTGCTGAAAACAGGCTCAGCAGTTACTAGCATTGGGCAACTGAGTACTTCCTGCAGATTTCTTAAATATTTAGCACTGAAGTGGACAGGAGGGAGACAGATACCTTCTCTGAGGGTCTTGCTACCAGTCAGTAGGTCCAACACAGTCTCTTGGATACGATCCATTTTCCTGTGGCCTGTTCTGCAAAAGAATGGAGGAATACTTAAGGTTGTTCTGGGGGTGGAAACCCTTTCCTCTTCTGTGCTTCAGTACATCTCCATGTCTCAAACTACCTCATTCTCTATCCAGGGTATGCTCTTCCAGTGTCACTCTGTAGATCATTCATCCTGAACTACTTTCACTCCAATCTGCTATGTTTTTTTTTAGTGAAGTGCTGTTAATAAAAAGTACATGTCAGCAGATAGTAAATGCCAGCAGTTATGTAAATATATTGTATATACTGTTGTGTATATTGTACTGTAAATTTGTATTGAATGGAAGTTGTATATTGAATTGAAGTCATTAGATTGGGGGAAGCTTTTATGTTTAACACTATAGTGATTTATTTCTACTTAGCAAAGTTCAGTTTGACATACAAACAGGAGGTGATTATACTTAGCCATGCCCAAGCAATGTTCATATTTCTAAAAGGGGACAAGAAAAAAGATGCACTTTCTGATTAAATTAGAAATCACAGGAATGCTTAATGACAGGGTTTAAACGTGATGAGAATTTAGTTTTAGAGGAGGGTATGTACACAAGAGACTCAGAGATTACACAGGGAGACTCTCAAAGCAAAAATATTGTTTGAAAAAGTAGTATTTAAGGCAGAGGCTTTGCATACAGACATCTTTACAGCCTCAAGGCTGTATAATGTCTTGTTACATGGAGAAGGAAGGTGTGAGAGGGAAGTCCTGTAGCGCTGTCACAGCATGTAGGTAGAGGCAACTGATTCTTGTTTATTATATATCTGCCCTAAGCATAAATCTATACATAAATTAAACAGTAATTAGTAATTATATATTTTTTAACTGTGTTGCTTGTTTAGTGTGAAGGGTGACTTTGGGGTAGTGTGCAAAGATAAATCTTCCAGTTTGACACTCAAAATACTGGAATGTTTAGGATTATTTGTTAATTATACAGGCTAACTTTGGTGTTAGTAAAGAAGGGGCAACTTCTTTGACTGGTATGCTTGCACTGCTGCAGGTACCTTTGGAATTTAGCTTAAAGTTTCTTAAAAGTCTAGTAGTATTAGTAGTATAGTTGTTAAATATTTAATTGATACACCCCCCCCCTTTTTTTTTTTTCTTTGCCTTTTGTTTGGGTGTCAGCCAGCATCCAAGATCATACATCTAGGAATTTTGTAGACATCTAGGAATTTTGTAGATTTCCTTTTATCTGAACAGTTTGGCAGACAGATTTCTGACCATCAGCATGGGCTCAGAGATACTGATGGTTTTATCTTCTAGCTACCTTACAAGGACAAAAAATGATGGAAGACTCCATTGAGGGAAGGACACTGTCAGTACCTAGACTGCCAATTTATACTTCCTGCCTGAATTTCTGTCCTCCCCAACATACATCCTACCTGTTTAGGGGAAGACTACAGGGTGTTGTCGAGCATGGAAATCAGTCAGAAGTCTGGACAAGTGGATATTTGACATGGAGGCCTAAAATTATTATGTAGGTTTTAGGTTTTCTGCATTCCAGTTTTCCTGCTGGTCCCTTTGCAGGGTTGTGGTTTTTTTTTTTCCAGTGAGAGGTGAACATGTTGCTGAAGCTCAAAGTGATGGAACTCGTTTGTTTTGAAGACAAAGCTGTGTCCTGGATACCTGCAGGATGGATTTGCTTAAGGTGTCATCTTTGAGTCAGTAATTACTTTTCTTCACTGGGAATGACGTCCTTCTGTATAAGGTGCTATCTGGACATTCCAGTCCGGTATAAAGAGATTAGAAATGTCTTAATCTCACCCCGCATCTTGAGACTATTTCAGTATGTGATCATTATTTTTGGCTTTATGGGTATGACCCAACTCCCTTGAAATCTTTGATTTATAAGCTTAAGGAGAACTGAAAGGAAAAGACTCATTTTGTATCTTGTGTGAATGATCCTGTTTTTGAGGTGCTGCTGAGACAAAACATTGGCTGGCTTTCTCTGCATGCTGGATATACCTCTGTATACTGCAGAAGAGGATGGAGATAATGTACCTCAAAAAAAGTTGTATAACCTGTCCTGGTTTCAGCTGGGATAGAGTTACTTTTCTTCATAGTAACTAGTAGGGGGCTATAGTCCCTTGTTTTAGTTTGCTTGCACATGTGGCTTTTACTTTACCTATTAAATTGTCTTTATCTCAACCCACCGGTCTTCTCACTTTTCTGATTCTCTCCTCTATCCCAACTGGGGGTGGGGGGTGGGGGAGTGAGCAAGCACCTGGGTGGGGCTTGGTTGCTGACTGGGGCTAAACCATGACAAACCTTGTACTTGGATATCTTAAATGTCTTTCTCAGATCTTTCTTAGAGGAAGTGTTACGTGTTTTAAGAACGCAGAGGAGCTGTGTGTTTTGAAGGGTTTGTAGTGGTTTTCTATCACATTGGAGGACCAGTGTTCTCCAGTGGATTGAACTTCTACTCTGTTGGAGTTCACTTATGTGCAGGAGTCAGATCTGTGATCAAGGAGAAAATTATAAGGGTCGAGGGGACATGTTGTCCTCTAGGCATGATACATTTCTTTGCTTCATCATTTCTGATCAGGTAGGTGTACCAAAAAAAGTAGAAGTATTCTTGGGGGGATATATTTATTGTTGCTTATTAACCTTTTTGTCGGCTTTTAGCAAAGCAATTTAAAGTTTTCTGTATGGTTGACAAAGAAGGTCAGTGGCTTATTATAACTTTAAAAATCATTAGTGGAAGAACCTGCTTATTAAAGAACCAAAGGCTGACTTGCAGTGAAACCTGCCGTTGTTCTGTGGGTAATGTTTTTTTGCCCATACAGGCAGGGCTTTTTTTCCTGTTCTGTAGCCTTAGCCAGAAAAGAGTTTTTTTTAAAGGAACTTATACTTTGTCACATAAAATAAGATTCAACTGTTCTAGAAAAGCCTGTTTTCTCTGAAATTGCAGGTATAACAGGGCAGTTAACTAAGTGATAGCTACTTGGGTACAGAAACTAGGGAAAATAAATGACCTGATACAAGAAATATCGCTGTTTTCAAGTGAGCCTACCATTTATTACAGCATTTGGAATATCCTGTCTTGGGATGATTTTAGGGATTAATACTTATAATGAAGACCTGTTTTGCTCTGGCTTATGTCAGTAGTGACTACAAAAAAATAAGAATTGTATGATGGCTGTTGAATCCGTAAAATCAGGTGACATCAACCCATTTTCTGTTCAGCATACATTCGTCTAACTGAATTGCTATTTCAGGTATCACATTTCTTGGTAGACTAGCTGAAACTTGAGCAGTGCTAAATGCATCTGAAGCAGGCCCTGCTTGGCACAGCCCACCTCCATGCTTTTATTTGAGGTATTGATAGCCAAGTCCCCTGGTTAGTCTGGTGGGTTTTGGTTTTCCCTTTTTTCCCCTAGCCTCTTTTCCTTTTTTCCCCTAGCCTCTTTTCCTTTTTTCCCCTAGCCTCTTTTCCTTTTTTCCCCTAGCCTCTTTTCCTTTTTTCCCCTAGCCTCTTTTCCTTTTTTCCCCTAGCCTCTTTTCCTTTTTTCCCCTAGCCTCTTTTCCTTTTTTCTCCCTAAATACAGATTTATGCTCCAGAAAGACTCACTTACAATGAGTTGTTTATTTATGTAATTTATTTGTGAAGTGTTCTATATGGTAGAAAAAAAAAAGATAAAAAAGTTTAAAACACACTTTAAAGCAAATCTTGATGTTGGTGCTAAGTGTTTTAGAAATAATTTTGAACTAGTGTATTGCACACAAAAATGAAGTACAGATGAAAATTGATTACTTGCATCAGCTTTGAAATGGCTAGAATGATAATTTTTTTCTTTTCAAGGATAGGTAGTGCAATGTATCAATTATTTCTTGTGTTCACTGTTCGTCTTCATTCATCTATGAAGATAGTATTCAGAAGTCAGAGTATATGTATTCATCTGTTTAGATAGTCAAGAAGACAATTCTTTATTGATAGTTTGTATTGCAATTACTTATGACTGTCACTTAAGGATTTTTAGCATGCTCGATACAGGTCTGTCCATAAATTGTTCAGAAATTTAAAAAGGGGGCTTTGGAGAGCCTGCGAGTTGGGTGTGTTTACCTTTTTAAATTTTTTTAGACTGATATAAAGGGAAATTATTGAGTTGCCATTTAATTGGAAATAGTATAATTTAAAAAATCAGTACTATGTACTGATTTTACATAATTCTGTAACTGTTTGTTAAGGTCACAGTGATTCATGTAGTTCTTTAAGGTGCCATCTGATCTTTCATGGATGTTTTAATTGCTCAGAAAAAAAGGGTTAAATACAATATTAAAAACAAAGTATGCATTTTACAATGCACTTAAGCATCTGTTGTATGTCCTTGTAATTGCATATAACAGGAAATGATGCTTTGAGATACTTTGTGCAGAAACTTGTATGAAGAAATCCTGAGGGAAATGATGCTTGAATCATATTTAGTACCCTGGGATTCTTCAGTCCTTGAACTCGCATGCATTCTGACTTTGATTTTGAGCATTGCATCTATAGAGGAACATACAGGTCTTTAGTAAGGACTATGGGAAAATAATCTTTGGTTTGTTAGATTTTTATATGAAATGAAAATCAAATAATTAATTTTTTATTCTCTTGAAATGCAAATAAGTCTACCCTAAAGACAGATCACCTCAAAGATATGAGATACTTACATATTTGTAACTTGATTACTATCATTTTTGGCTCACAAGGAAAACCATGTAGGAACTCTGCCTTCAGTAACATATTCTTGCCTATGTTAAACATCATCTGTTTCTTGCTTTCTGTCTTGCATCTTTGTTTAGTTTGTGTTTCTCAAAACTTTTCTTGTTCTTTTTAAAAGCCTTCTCTGGCAAGGGATTTTTCTGGTGGGTGTGATGTGGTTGGCCATGTCACAGGGTGACTCAACAGATGTTGACTCTCTTTTCTATATAACTTGGATTCTTGTTCATAGTGGTGGCTGAAAGTTGCTGTTACTGAACATGTCTCATGTTTATTATTAATATTGGCTTTTTGCATTGCCTTGTTGGCAGACCTCGCAGCGGGTCCAAGGATGGCATGAAGATAACCTTGCACTTCTGGCAGGCTCTTTCAAGAAATAATGATTTGACTGGGGAGTACCATTGCTTATGAACAGCTTTTAGTTCAGCAAATTCCATGAATGCTTAAAGTTAACATGAAATTACAAGGAAATTAGAGGTTCTCTTCTCATTACAGTCAAATGCTGCATCTCCCATTTCTCAGACCTGGTGAAGTTCTCTGTATGGCTGTATTTTGAACTCAGGTTACAGTATTTCTATACATAAACCTCAGTGATCCATCGTTATACATACTAAAATTGCCTTTAGGCTAATTAGAGAGGTTTTAATCAGAAAAAAGATGCAAATATATTGTAGACTTCTATTTTTCAGTGCAACATTTAAGCTTACTGTTTACATATCCATAATGATAGGTGTTTGCTTATTACAATTTCTCAATCTTGTACGATATCTGCAGTTGTTTATAATTGTTCAAAACTTCCGTATCAAGTGTTGCCTGTAAAAATTTGAGAGGAGAACAAAAGATTGCAGGAGAATGTTAAATAGATGGATTGCTGCCCATCACTTAATGGGAAAAATCCCATTCTTTTTTAGAGGCCAGTGATATTTTTTTATTAGGAGCTTTTATTTTTTGCCAATTTACGAGGATCAAAATGTTCTTACTGGCTCTGGTTTCTGCTCATGTCATGAGATTGAAAGGCTGAGAAGGGCCATTTATTTGTGCAGAACTGAAAAAATGCTGTCATGTTCAGAAGCTGAATAAATTGGTGGGGAACACCTCAATAACAAACCCCATCCTTAGGCTAAGGATTGTCTAACTTAATCTTTACACTGCTTGAACTTTAAACTAAAGCCACTCGCCCTGACAGTTCCACAGTCCTTGCTGATTTTTCATTCCTTAGCTGATTGCACAGTCTTTTTGGTTTCACACAAATGATTTAAAATGTGAGTGAAGATGATAGATGAGATCAGACTGGGCTGAGATAGTCCTTGGTATTTATTACTGTTTTTCCAAAATCTGCTGATAATCCTTCTGGGCTTTTTAGAGGAGGGGGGCCCTGTCGGAGATTACCTGGTTTTCTGGTTCCAGAAGTGGCTCCAATTCTTGTCTTGGTTGTAGCACCAAGACCGTTCTCCATTTGTATGTTTTTCCTTGCTGAAGAACAGATTTGTTGGAGGTAGCAGGGGTCTGGTCTTTGAAGCCCTGGCTACTATTTCCTTGTCCTCCCTGTTGGATGTACCAAGATGTGGGTTTCTGAGGACAAACCATAGCATCTGTGGAGAAATGTGTCGTGTTTTACATACCTGAATGCAGAATGCTGTTCTGGAGGGTTAACTATCTCACCAAGCAGCCACAACACTTTCCTTACAGTAATATTGTTGCTGTCACTGTAGTTAAGTGGAAATGCTTTGCCTTCTCTGTAGATGTTGATTGGGCTTGGCTGGGCCCACCTTGCTGATAAGCACTGCAGTTGGAGATCCCAGTTGTAAAGCTGAATCAAAAAGGATTACTTTGGAGCAGCCCAGGAAGAAAACCAAGCACTAAATTCTGACGTGTATTAGCCAGTTGCTGAGCCCCAGCAGCAGGGCTACAGAAGGACAAGAAGACTATTATTTCTGTTTGAATACCCTTTGAATAGGCTATAGGCTCTGGTATCTAAATTTGTTTCACGCATCGTTGAACTAGAATATTTAGAGGAGGGTCATAGGTTTTTGCATGCTTTCTTTGTATGTCTTCTGCCTCTGATTCGAAACATGTGGTGTGGCACTCACTTTGAAAATTGAAATGGAAGATTTCATCTAAGTCTGAGAAGATAAAAATATTTATAATAAAGTTTCTTGAGTCATAGGCATATAAAATTACCCTTAAGAAAAAAACCCAAGATGTCTTGTTTCTGCATGAGAGGAGGCATTGCAGTAGGACTGTAAAAGGAAACTAGACCTTTTTACTTGTGTATTTAGAATTTGCATAATAAAATGTTCAGAGAAAGTAGCTATGGGTGGAAAAAACAAAGGTGAAGTCAGAGGTATGACTAGAGGAAAGGGGTGTCTTGCTGAAGAAGCCTAACCAATTGCATATGTTATTCAGTTCTGTTTTACTTGTTGTAAGTGAGGAGATACTAGGTTGAGAAAACTGTGTCTGCGCTATAAGTGAGGAGGAGATGAGTTGTTTTTGTATATATGTGTGTGAGCTATGTGCACCCAGAAATGAGGTCCCAGAAGGCACATGTTTGTATCTGCAGAAAGCAAAACACGCAAGCTGGTCGCATTTGTTGCAGTTCATTTGAGCCTTTCACTGTTTTATGTTGACTTTCTTGATGTCTAACTTCGTTTAAAATTTAAGAATAATTCTGTATGTGATAGGACCAGAAGTGTAATATTGTAAGGGATGCTGCTTTAGAATACACATTTCTTCAGAAAATACCAGTGATCATTAAGTTATTTTGGTTACAGGGGGAGAAATTATATTTTCAAGTGCACAGTAATGTATTATTGGTTTTTTTAATCTTTTCTTTAAATTATCTAAATTACTGACTCTGTGTGTGTCTTTTTATTTTAGGCAGCAAAAAATAAAGATGGAAAAGAGCAGAGTGAAGCTATATCACCATCGGAGGAAGAAGAAACTTTTTCTTGGCCTGGTCCCAAAACTGTTGTGCTAAGGAGGACATCTCAGGGTTTTGGCTTCACCTTAAGACACTTCATAGTTTACCCTCCAGAATCTGCAGTACAGTTTTCTTTTAAAGTAAGTGAAATTAATAATGAAGCACTTATATGTAGCTTTACTACACTTCTTCGGGTCAAAAATCCAGCTTGCTTGAAAGTAAGACACAGATGTGTCTTACAGAGATGAAAGATCCCTTGTGTGTAAGGTGGATGGGCTCACTTATTGCATTATTTGATAACCATGCACTGATCTGTTCCAAGAAAATGGAATTAACGGAGTATGAGCTCACCTGAGTTAAAAATATTTGTTACCACGGGTAAGACCAGTGGTTACTGTAGAATATGGAAATATTTTTCTGGGCAGATTTTTATTTTATCAAAAGCCAGTGTGATTAGTCTGTACACCTTCTAAAGTATAGACTTCAAGGATGTGAGGCTTGGGTTTTTTTTGTTTTGGTGGTGGTGTTGTCGCCCCTGAACTGAAAATTTGTCGTATCATCATACAAAGAGAATAGCCTAAGCATTCTAAAATGAATGTACATTAGAAAGATGGGTTGTGTTTCTATATTATGTTCTGTCTGCTGAAAAGAACAGTCTGCAAATAAATAGTTCTAAATGTTAAGTAGCTAATTGGTCTGCATTGCTCAAAGGGTGTATGTGTGCCTCTTTGACTGAACCTTTTGAAAGTTGCTGTACGTACCTGGTGTTGAGAAAAAGTCCATTTAATAGTGATAGAAATTTGAATGTTGACAAGAGTTTTTTCCTAGTGAGGTAAAATAACATTTGCTCATTTTAAAGTCAACAAGTATGCAAGTTCTCATAATCTGTGCCACCTTTTTTTTTGCTTTTGCAGTTAGGCTGAAGAATAGATTTTAAGACGGGGAATGGGTATATGGGTATTGAAGTTTCACGATCTTTCCAGACAGCTAAGTGACTCATGTGTCCCTGTGGGAGCCTTTTTTATTTTTTCCATGTGGCTATAAGATTTCCACTGAAGTAGAAAAAGCTTTGCAGGAGAAAGTTGGCACACTTTTCTGGTTAACTTCAGCTATTCAGCCTGCACTTGAGTGCCAAAATTTTTTCCCCTTGACAAGAGTCACTGAAGCTAACTGGAAGCAAGACTATATAACCTGTTTTGAAGGACAGGAATGTTGGGATCACCTGATAATTGTTAAGAGAGTCAATATCTGGTTGAATTCTAATGTGAAACAGGGGAGGGAGGGTGGGAAAGTCTTAGCTGACCACTTGTTAGCATCTCCCAACAACAACCCCTATTCATGCTGAGGGTGAAAATATAAACAGCATGAGCAGGATGAATCTCCTTAACTAAGAAGTGACTGGATAGGTTTCTTTGAATGTGTTACTAGATCTCTCTGAGGAGGACGATATCTTTTCACATGCAGAAGGAGGTAGGCACAAGGAAGGGCAAGTACTATAAAAAAGAAAAGTCAGCCCTTCCCATCTCATTCACATCTGATGGTTTCTCAGAGACACCCAAGCAGTACATAGTGAGCCTGATACCTGTAAATCTCGAGGCGTGTCTTGAAGTTCTACCACCCTCTTTTTCTGCAAGAGAGCTTTTACCACTTTTTTTTTTTCTGCTGTTTCTTCTATGATGTGTCTTAATCTGGTTAATTCATTCCCATTTCTGGCTGGTTTTTTTTCCTTATTTTTTGAAAAGGAAATGATGAGATTGTTGGATAGATCTAATACCTTTATTCAGGGCATTCATTTACATCTAAAGATGATAAGGTTCATTTGGACAGCGCCCTGGTCAATACTTCTGTAAATTAACCTGAACTGTTGTATGCTCTTCTCTTCCTTTTGCTGTCCATGAGGTGGTAGAAAAAAAGAACAGATCTTCAAAATTATTACTCCTAGGTCTTCATAAGGTGGCTTTTATAGAAACCTAGGTGTACCTAAGTTATCACAGAATCACAGAATGCTAAGGGTTGGAAGGGACCTCTGGAGATGTTCTTGTCCAACCTCCCTGCTTGAGCAGGCACACCCAGAGCAGGGGGCACAGGAATGCATCCAGGCGGGTTTTGAATATTTCTAGAGAAGGAGACTCCACAACCTCCCTGGGCAGCCTGTGCCACTGCTCTGGCACCCTCACAGGGAAGAAGTTTTTTCTCATATTTAAGTAGAACTTTCTGTGTTCCAACTTGTGCCCGTTGCCCCTTGTCCTGTCGTTGGGCACTATTGAAAAGAGCCTAGTCCCACCGTCCTGACACCCACCCTTTAGATATTTGTAAGCATTGATGAGATGCCCCCTCAGCCTTCTCTTCTCCAGGCTGAACAAACCCAAGCCTCTCAGCCTTTCCTCTTAACGGAGATGCTCCACTCCCCTGATCATCTTCGTCACTTGCCGCTGGACTTGCTCAAGCAGTTCCACATCCTTCTTGAACTGGGGGACCCAAAACTGGACACAGCACTCCAAATGTGGTCTCACTAGGGCAGAGTGGAGGGGGAGGATAACCTCTCTTGACCTGCTGGCCACACTCCTTTTAATGCATCCCAGGACACCATTGGTGGTCTTGGCCACAAGGGCACAGTGCTGGCTCAGGGTCAGCTTGCTGTCCACCAGCTCTCCCAGCTCCTTCTCAAGAGGCACTTTCCAGCAGGTCAGCCCCCAGCCTGTACTGGTGCCTGGGGTTCTTCCTCCCCAGGACCTTGCACTTGCTTTTGTTGAATTTCATGAGGTTCCCCTCGGCCCAGCTCTCCAGCCTGTCCAGGTCTCGTTGGATGGCAACACAGCCTTCTGGTGTATCAGCCACTCCTCCCAGCTTGGTATCATCAGTGAACTTGCTGAGGTTACACTCTATCCCATCATCCAGGTCATTGATGAATATGTTGAACAGGGCTGGACCCAGCACAGACCCCTGGGGAACACTACTAGTGACAGGCCTCCATCCAGTCTTTGCTCCACTGATCACAACCCTCTGAGTTCAGTTGCTGAGCCAGTTTTCAATCCACCTCACTGTCCGCTCATCCAACCCGCACTTCTTTAGCTTGCCTGTGAGGAGGCTATGGGAGACAGCGTTGAATGCCTTACTGAGGTCCAGATAGACAACATCCACTGCTCTCCCTTCGTCAACCCAGCCAGTCATGCCATCGTAGAAGGCTATCGGGTTGGTCAAGCATGATCTTCCCTTGGTGAATCCATGTTGACTGTTTCTGATAACCTTCTTGTCCTCTACATGTGTGGAGATGACCTCCAGGATGAACTGCTCCATCACCTTTCCGGGGACAGAGGTAAGGCTGACTGGTCTATAGTTCCCCAGGTCCTCCTCCTTGTCCTTTTTGAAGATTGGAGTGACGTTTGCTGTCTTCCAGTCCTTGGGCACCTCTCCTGTCCTCCATGAGCTTTCAAAGATGATGGAGGGTTCAGCAAGAACATGCGCCAGCTCCCTCAGGACTCGTGGGTGCATCCCATTGGGGCCCATGGATTTGCAAGGATCCAGTTTGCATAAGTGATCTCTGACACAGTCCTTCTCAACCGATAAGTCTTCCTTTTTCCGGATTTGTCCTCTCTTCTCTGGGGGCTGAGTTGCCGGAGGGCCAGCCTTAGCAGTAAAGACCAAGGCAAAGAAGGCATTCAGTAACTCCTCCTTCTATGCATCCTGTGTCGCCAAGGCCCCTTCCTTGTTCAACAGTGGGCCCACTTTATCACCAGTCATCTTTACTGCTGATGTATTTGGAAAGGCCTTCTTGTTATCTTTGACATGCCTTGCCAGATTTAATTCCAAGTGGGCCTTGGCCTTCCTTGTTGCATCTCTGCATACCCTGACAACATTCCTATATTCGTCCCAAGTGTCCAGTCCCTTTTTCCACATACTGTGTACCTCCTTTTTCCATTTGAGTTTCTGTAGGAGGTCTTTGCTCATCCATGCAGGTCTCCTGGCTCCTCTGCCTGCCTTCTTCCTCCTGGGGATGCACTGATCTTGAGCTTGGAGGAAGTCATCCTTGAATACTGTCCAGCTTTCCTGTTTATGGTACTAAAGGATGAAATTAATCTATTGTCAGCCTCATCCTAATATGGGGCAAATCTGATTTCTTTGGCTGTCCTTATTTCACCAAAGATCATATTGGTTACCAGCTAATTACAGTCTCTGTCATTGATTCTAAGCTCAAGTATCATTTCTCCCTCTTTCCTCATTCATCAAAATTGTAAGGGCCTCAGAAAGTGGAGGTGGTTTACTCTGCATACCTTAGAGGTAGTATAGTAATGATAACTATGTTTTGGTTTTCTGTCTGTCTTAAGTCTTGTAGTAGCTTTGTCCCTTCTTCATACCTGAGAATGAATGCAGTTACCTGTGACGTAAGGTAGAGATTACAGCTCTAAGTGAAAGATGCCATTGACATAACAGCCGGAGTTACTCAATCCTCTACTAGTTTCTCAGAGCCTCAGTCTTTCCGTTACCACAAGTGTAAACCTGATGCTGTCGCTTTCCCTCTAGATCAGTGCAGAGGTCGTCTTTTACTCCAGGGAAGTATTTGCATTCTAGCTCCTCTGATTGCTTTCAAGGTAGGCAAGCAGTCTCTTGCAAGAGATTTCAAGACCTCTAAATTTTAGCAAGCCAACATAAATTGGGAGAGGCAGTAAATGAAGGAAAACTATTCTAGATGGTTTTCCTTCAATCAGTCTTTCCACATTCTTTGAATTTTTTTTTCTCTTGAGTACCCACTCTTGGTTCCAATTCAGAAATATTCAGTGAAAATGTCTCCATTAAAAGTTCTGCTCCTGTTGCTTGCAGTTCGTGTATGTTTCAAAAACTGTTGACACGTCAGGTGGAATTTCCAGGGGAGAAGAGGACAAGGCTCCTCACACAGGGGGGAACAGTGGGCATCTTCAGGACAGAGAGCATAATGGTTCTAGGCTCCAGGATGTGGTAAAGTCACACCACAGCTGAATATTCCATGGGAATGGGAAGAAAAGCTTCCTACAAGCCAGAGAAGGCTGCAACTTGAAAAGCCATTGAGGTGAATTTTCTTGGAAGCAAAGAACTCTACCCCAAAGGATGTATTGAGTGGGGAAGAGTGGGTGTTATTTTATAAAAACCTTTAATAATCTGTTCTTTTTCTGGGTGCATTTGAGGGTTTTTATTTAAATTTGAAGAAGTTCGGTGTTCTAGTTGTTAGTCTAATAAAACCTATGTTCAATTGAAAAGCTTTTTTTCAGTTGTCTTGGGGAGCTTGCTACAAGGAAGAGGTCTAGGCAGATCTGCCTCAGATCTGGCTGACTGGGAGTCCCAAAACACACTTGTCTTCTAATATGTTAACACCTAATAGTACTGCCTTAAGTTAGCTTCAGTTCTTCAGGTGATTTTTTTTTTTTG